>NC_064627.1:818277295-818889378 GCF_023864275.1 Schistocerca cancellata | reverse complement strand
TTCAGCTGTATCATTCACTGCTCTCAGTGCTGAAACCTTCTTTCTGGTTTCTTGAAAGGAAGCATTATTTGACCACACGGCAGGACATTCGAGGAGAAAACTGTCTTCAGTTTCAAGACGATGGAACAATGACTTGCTTCTGACTGAAATGAAGTCGTAGATATTTTTCTCTGTAATTAAGAGAGAGCAAACTAGTTAACAAAATTGAGATGTAAACAGAAAACGTAAGAAACAACGTCTCCATACATTTATTTATCTCACCATTTAATGGACCGCAAAGTTCTTCCTTCGAAGGGATGTAACGGTTAGCATGAGCTGATGAATTATCGTTGGTTAAATTTTCAACTATTTTTACTTTTGTTTCTAGATCCGCATCATCATCAAACAGTGACAAGACAGAAACTTCATCAGTCAAATACCATACATACTGGCTTATCTTCTGTCGAGCTGCTTTTGAGATGTCTTTATGTATATTTTCGTATCGTTTCATTGCCTTCAAAAATTACAAATCTTGGTAGGGTGGCTTTACTGCCAAAATACACTGGAGCCATGGCTTAACGTAGGATGTCATGATGAACAGGCAAAACGTCAAACAGGGCTACCTTCTCCTTGCTCGAAATTTTTAATTCAGCACAAAGTAATGATATTTTTAGGGATTATATAGCTCTCGCCATCCATCGAGCTTGGTGTACGGCACCTGGAGTCCGTATCTTGAATTTTCTGCCTGTATCTCCACCTAAAAATATAACAGAAAGGTCTATCAACTCTCGGTAATAATCTCTGATTACTTCTTTTGTCAGTTCAGTGCGGTAAAACTTAAGCAGAGTGTCAATTTCTGAAACAGTCAGGTGCATGACGACCTTTCCTTTGGAGCACTGTATGTTATCTGGATCTACACTTTTCCAGTTATCTCAGAACTTTTTGAAGAGTGGACTATCAGGACTTGTTGTCACTGAACTGGTTTCTACCTAGAACACGTTTTTTAACACTGGTACATACACGTGGTGGCGGCAAGGAAAAAGAATGACACTTCTGTTAAGTTTTTGCTCAAGTAGCACACAGGCACCATTGATATGACCTGTATTTGAAGTTGTAGTATCACAACAAAGAAGTTTCACTTTGTCTTCGAGATTCCAGTCCACAATCGCGTTCCAAACAGCTTTCACCTTTTCACATCCCGAAGAATTTTCCAAACTTGGCACAGCAATAAGTTGCTCTTTATTACTATATGAAATAACTATGGGAAGACGTTCTTCTTTTGATTTCCGATCATGTGTAGCAGGCAACAGTTTGCCATCCTAATGAACAGTGACATCTGGTACCTCGTTTTCAAAATTAACTTTTATAGCTTCCGTACGCTATTTCCGTTTCTCTGTATGAATTCCTTGAAGCGAGGACTAACTTATAGGAAATTCATCAGTATTATATCCGAGTGCCTCAGTGGTAGCTTCAAGAATATACACTGAATCTCTCACACTCAACTGACACCTACTAGCGCTGCTACTAAATTTGAAGCAATAAAATTTTTCCGCATAGTTGTTTTACTGGTTACAGATTTCATGTTCTCAATCACAGTTGGAAATTTTCTTGTAAACACATTTCATTTTCATTACAATCTGAAGATGAGTCATTTTGTAATGCTTCACAAGAGGCTGTCGAAGGAGCTGACGTGGAAAAATATTTAGCACGTCGGTTTTCTTCCTCAATAGTTCTGATGCGCGACCTTTCCTCTTTATTGGTCAGTTTCTTGTCCACTCCAGCTCAGTGAGCAGGCCGATCTGGCTCTCTCTGTCGCTGTAAAACATTTTATTTTCATTTATTTTCATTAACTGAAGTGCATAGGCGTGTGCAATGTCGAACAAATCATCCAACCTGTTGACAAACTCTTGTCTGTGCTGCTCAAATACCTTTTGGGTTTATTGTGAATTTATTTGTAACACCCTCCAAACTTGATATAGGTTCATTAATTTCTTCACACAATTAGGTATAGATTTGGTAGGTATACGCGCCTTTTCCCAAAAGATCATACATTCACGAATAGTGAGATTTGCAGTTTCACTGACAGTTAAATTCATTTCCCGGATATTATAAAATAAAACTGCTAAACTGGTCCATTAGGCATCAGTTTTGAAGCTTTTGTGTGATGTTTTACCGCACCTATTAAAAATATAAGCGTTTCAGAACTACTACGTAATTCCAATGACATTTTCACTCACTGACAACAAGTTAGACAAACAATGTTAGAGACACATCGACACGAGGACGCGCGCCTTAGCCTTTCTTACCAAGTACAGCCAGCCTGGAATGTTTCAATGCAAGTCGTCACGGGTTGCCATCATCCTAAGGTTCTGAAGTTTTACATATAGTTGTTTTGGCATCGTACAAATAAATTAAGAGGGTATGCGTTCAAATAAACATTACTTCGAATTTTTGGGACACCCTAGTGTTTATCTAACTTTACATTTTACCACCATACACGGTTCATACAAATATAAAACATCGATCTGACCACTTATCTTTGAAATAAGGAAATATTGTCGTAATAACAACGTTACAGAATAAAAATTAGAAATTAATATTTATTCAAAAGAGTATCTGGAGGTAATAGTGACGTACTGTGGCTTTGTGCTACTTTGCAACCGTCTGCTGACAATCTTTGCCCGTATGTCTAGTTCCATGTTTGTGCCAGTAGGGTCCGTGTGAACGCTGCGGCTCTCAGCGACGCTGCACCGTGCGTTCTCCACCCCGTGTCGCAGCTAATCGACCAGCCACGGAGGTGGTAACCACCCGCCATAGGTAACGTGCACTTGTGAAAGGCTGCATCGATGATCTTTGATGTTAGACGATCACTGAGGACCACAAAGAAACGTGCTGCACTGTGAGCACTATGCTATTGTGGCACTGTAATCCAATTAGCATGTTTTGAATCTGGCGGTGCTGTATGTCGATAGGTAATGAGACTGCTTAAAGTCCTTAGTTACTTCGCGCGTTCACAAATTAAAACAGTAAGCCAAGCTCTTTAAAATATCGTTGTGGTCAGGCTCATATCCTCTTAAAATCAATTTTATACGTCAACTATAGGGTGACAATTTTTGAACTATATGATATAAAATCGTCATAACTTCTGAACGGTTTGTGCTAGAACGTTCAAACTGCACTGTTGGCCGCGGGGCATGATAGGAATTAGTATTATGTGAATATGGTTTGGTTTAGCGACGAAACCTACTTTGATTTGGATGGGTTTGTCGATAAGTAGACTTCGCCCATTTTGGGGATTGCGAAGCCACAATTCGCGATCGAAAAATCTCTTCATCCTCAATGTGTGACTGCATGGTGTGGAATATCCAGTCACGGAATATTTAGTGCTATATTCCTTGAAGGCACGGTGACTACCGAACGGTACGTGAAGGTTTTGGAAGATGAATCTATCCCCATTATCCAAAGTGAGCCTGGTTTCGACAAGATGTGTGGTTCACGCAAGGCGGAGCTCGACCCCATCGAAGCAGGAGAGCACTTTGGGGACCGCATTTTGGCTCTGCGGCACCCAGAAGCCACTGACATGAGTCGCGATTGGCCGCCATATTCGCCTGATCTGAACACACGCGACTCTTTTTTGTGGGGCTGTATTAAAGACAAGGTGTACAGCAATAACTCTAAAACCATTACACAACTGAAAACAGCCATTCAGGATGTCATCGACAGCATCGATGTTCCGACACTTCAGCGGGACATGCAGAATTTCGCTATTCGTCAGCGCCACGTCATCGCCAATGATGGCAGGCATATCGAACATGTCATATTCTAAATCCTATCTGTATTACGTTTAAATGTTGAATAAAGTGTGTGCACGCCAAAGTTTGTAACTAATTTACGACTTTTTTCATATAACTTAATTTTATCCATTGTTTTTCAGTGTTTCGTCCGCGACTGTTTTACTTTCGTAAAATGAAGAACAAACCGCCTTCAGTCACGAGTTCCGTTTATTTACTGCACTATGCATTTCGAGCCCTGGAGGCTCGTCTTCAGGTGCTTTCTAGTGATTTACATCAGGTCTTTTAGTTGTTTGCATGTTGATATTACATTTTTGCGTTACAACGTGGTATATTGCAGATATAAGTTTAACAGCGTTAATAATATGAAACTAATTTACAATTTAACATTGTATGATGTCTGCTTCTGTTGTGCAGTTGGTATACACAGTACACATCTTTAATTTTGCAGTACATACTGGGATATATACATAGTCACACACTTTTTCGCACATTGTAGTAGCAGAACGTAAACATGCCAAAGATTCTCGTTCATACATATGTTCTACTTCTAAATATAATCGATTTTCTTGTTTCACAGAAGATTATGTGGTATAGTATTACTAGTATACAAGTATTATTAAAATAATTATTTGGCACCATGTTGTAGATTGTCAGCTGTTTGTATTATTATAGATTTGATTCCTCAGGAAAAAATAAATTTTTAAAGGTGTAGAAAAAATTGTGGCTATTAAACTCTGTTTGTTCATTCAACAAGCTTTCGGAATATGTTTCTTTCTTTCTTTTTTCTTTGTGTAGCATTATTTCTAATAAGAAATTCTAATTAGAAATAATGCTACACAAAGAAAAATATTCCGAAAACTTGTTGAATGAACAAACAGAGGTTAACAGCCACAATTTTTCCTACACCTTTAAAAATTTATTTTTTCCTGAGGAATCAAATCTATAATAATACAAACAGCTGACAACCTACAACATGGTGCCAAATAATTATTTTAATAATACCTGTATACTAGTAATACTATACCATATTAACTTCTGTGGAACAAGAAAATCGATTATATTTAGAAGTAGAACATATGTATGAACGAGAATCTTTGGCATGTTTACGTTCTGCTACTACAATCTGCGAAAAATGTGTGACGATGTATATATCCCAGTATGTACTGCAAAATTAAAGATGTGTATTGTGTATACCAACTGCACAACAGAAGCAGACATCATACAATGTTAAATTGTAAGTTAGTTTCATATTATTAATGCTGCTAAACTTATATCTGCAATATACCAATTGTAACACAAATATGTAATATCAACATGCAAACAACTAAAAGACCTGATGTAAATCACTAGAAAGCACCTGAAGATGAGCCTCCAGGGCTCGAAATGCATAGTGCAGTAAATAAACGCAACTTGTGACTGAAGGCGGTTTGTTCTTCATTTTTTCATATAGTTCAATAATTGTCACCCCGTATTTGAGGCATATCAAGCAGTGGGATTAATTAATAGGCCCAAAATTTTTTTCTTACGTACTGTGCGTGTATCTGATACACCAAAGAGAGGGCTTGAATGTCTTTAATCTTGCCAGGTGAGATAAGTGCAGAAATAAACTCGACGTTCCTTTCTACAACGTGATGTCTTCAGATTGCCTGTTCGTGAGAACTTCCTCAAGTGTTTGATCGTCTTCACAACACAGCAACGGGTGTCAGTATCTGAATATTTAGTTTTTTATTGACTGAATAGGTTATTTTCCGGTGACTCGGGACGAACGTCAACCTGCCTTCCGCGCAGTGCTGCCTGAGGTGGGCTGCAGGTCGTAGAGCTGGGATACGGCCCGGGATGCGCCGCTGCCTGGGTGGCTCTGGTTTGCAAACTGCAAATTGAGTTTCCGGAGGAAACGACTTGGCCCCGGGCCACTGAGGCGGCAGACGGAGCGAGGGCGGGGCAAGACAGGGGCTGGCGGCGCGGGGGTGGCGACGGGGGCGGACTCTGCCGCTTCCTGATGCAAACGAGGCTGCCGGCGTGCGCTACGAGACCACGGCTCCCTCCGCCTCCCGGTACTGGCGTGCTCTCTATCCACTGACCTGCCCACGGCGTACAGAATACGTCCTACAAGCAACAATGCGACAACGCCTTCAAAAACCACGCGCGAGATTATCATATTCTCTCGCGCGGTACTCGCAAAATACTAGTTCTACAGAAACAATCAACAGGAGTTTCTTGTATGAAATGTAATGTAGTAAAGTTTTGTACTGGCATACGTTCTCGCTGGAGGCCAGAGTTGCGAGTTATTCAACAAAAACGCCATTGAATGTCACTTTTCTACATTGTATTGAACTGGTCATTGGTCAAAACAATCATTGGCCAATTGAGATACTTTCGTCCATCTAAAGTGAAATTTGCCGATGAGACAGTTTGGTGTTCAATCATTCTGTATCATTACAAGAAGATAGAAACGACCATTCCATTCACCTAACCACGTTGTACTGCATTACTATTCAAACGACCATTTTGTGTACTTAACCACGTTAGAAGCCATCATCTGCGCCGGACTGAGGTAAGATACAAAAATTTACTGCTGTCGTATACCAGTAAATAAGTCTGAAACACTGTAAAATGCAGGATCTACAATATCTCGGCCATGTAATGAGGAACAGGAAAAGATGTAAACTGTTGCAAAACATTCTTCAAAGAAAGATACTTGATAACAGAGGTCGACGAAGAAGATCAATATCTTGGCTCGGAAACTTAAAGACATGGTTGTACACAGGAACGCGTAACATTTTTGAGCAAACAAGAGTAACGTGGCTATGATGGCACTAGAAGGGGAACAAGAACAAGTATACCACGAGGAAAGAGTTCGGCCGCTAGCGCAGGATCGCTGCTAAAGTGCTTGGGTTCATCATTTAGGAAGCCAGAAAGCAGAGGAACAGGAAGTAGGATTTTCTGGGAAACTGCAGGGTATTTTTTCTTACAATGTCTCTGCAAAGAGGAGCTTATTCATGACGTCATCAAGAAACAAAGACGTTTCAGACTGATTCGTTCACACGACTTCAGTCTTCTTTTGCCCCGTTTACAGATTTCGAGACCTATTCTAGGGCTGCTCATAATAGTTTTAACGATAAGGAATTTTTTTCCCTGCCTCCCTTTTTCAGTTTAGGATTCCTTACAATCCTTGTTGATGTCTAATGGATGCTATTGCTTTGGATATACATTTTTAACTGTAAATGGCGTACGGCGTTGGCTACGACATTCCACGGGCGCGTTCAGCCACATGTCGGAAAAGGCGAACACTGGCCTTTTCCTTACAGAGTTGTGAGAGTCGTATGTGTATTTGTGGCGTGTAGGTGAGTGTGTAACGGACGCGTGTAGAGGGAGGTGTTATTTCTGTGTTATATGAGGCTGACGGGGGAAGAAGTGTGTGACGCCCGGCAGACTGCTCCTTCCGAATAGCACCGTCCCTATCCAGCGAACGGATCACCATCAACAGTATCACTTGCCTTCACTTCATGAGATACTGCGGAGAGATTTGGAATTTAATCCAGTTCGTTGGTCCAGACACTGGCGATAAGGAAGTTTACTCCATTCCCTCTCCTCATCTTGCCGACCTAATAATGGTAGTGAAAATTTTATCCTAGACCGGAATAAGAAACGGCTCACTTCCGAATCAAGAGCATATGGTAGGAGCCTGTTTATTTCTCTTTTTTTTTCTTTTTAGGGCTCCATCTTCCGCTTACAGCACATGCGTCGCTCGCTAGAATCTCCTTCATCGGCGTCGGCCTCTTCTGCTATTGTAAACTTCTCATTGTTTCTCCGGATAGGTTGTTGAAAAGTAAATCCGTCATTTTTACAGCTGACTTTCCACCAGTATCGATAGGAGCCGCTGTCGACGTGATTTGAGAGTCTAAAAATTAGGTTTCTTCTCTTAAAATGACACGAAACAACGCTTACATTCTCGGCAACGGAGGTAACATACACACTGATAAGACAAAACGATATCACCACAGGCTACCGCGATACTGAATGCCACCTAGTGGCGTCACAGGAACGTGACACAGTGGGGAAAGTACCTGGTGGCTAAAATTAAAACGCAGCGGAGGTCCAGTGTTGGCTTTAATGATCGTATAGCACCGAAATTTGGTAGAAATTCAAATGCGTCAATGCAGAGCCGATTTCTGTTGGAAAAAATTAGTTCCAATTTTGGTTATCTGGCGCAACTCTGGCTCTATGAATGCAAGACAAAATGGTTAAAATGGCTCTGAGCACTATGGGACTTAACATCTGAGGTCATCAGTCCCCTGATACGGTCGCAGGTTCGAATCCTGCCTCGGGCATGGGTGTGTGTGATGTCCTTAGGTTAGTTAGGTTTAAGTAGTTCTAAGTTCTAGGGGACTTATGACCTCAGATGTTGAGTCCCATAGTGCTCAGAGCCATTTATTTCATCAGTCCCCTAGAACTTAGAACTACTTAAACCTAACTAACCTAAGGACATCACACACATCAATGTCCGAGGGAGGATTCCGACCTGCGGCCGTAGCGGTCGCGCGGTTCCAGACTGAAGCGCCTAGAACCGCTCGGCCACAGCGGCCGGCAATTCAAGACAGGCGTATAAAAATGTTTCCATAGATAATGGATCAGCAACAGGATGTGAGCGGAAAAGGTCAAACAAGTGAGAAAGACATAATATTGAAGTTATTATTAACCGCCGGTTACACCGTTTGTTCAATATGAGGACCTGCGACATTGACGAGATGCTGTACAGCGTCAGATTTGCTGGTGGTAGCCAAAACTGGAACTAATTCTTTCCAGTGTAAATTGATTTCATATGAACGGTTTAGAATACCTACCGGGTTTCGTCACTATACGATAATTACAGCCCATATAGGGCCTCTGTGAGTGGCTGCACTTTAATTATAACCACCTGCTGTATAAGCAGAGTAGAAGCAAACTGAGAACCATTCTAGCGACGATATCAGGCCGAAAATGGACAAATAGACTGATATAAATGATTTTGACAAATAGCAGATCATAACGATTCCGGCTCCTGGGAACTAATAGTTCAGAAACGGCGAAGCTGGCGGCCTGTTCACATGTTACTGTCGTGAGCATCTACAGAAAGTGGTGGACGGATGGTGAAACCTTCAGTAGGTGACATGGTGACATGGTGACGCCTACGCTTTATCGCAGAAAGTGGAGGTTGCAGCCTTGTCGGCTCGGTAACGCAGACTGACGGCGGAGTAAAATGCTGGTGGGGGCACAAGTGTTCCAGAGCACAAAGTTCAGTGCACAGCTCCACAGCACCAGCCAAACCAAACGTGTTCCGATGTTACCAAATTGACGCCGTCAGTTACTATTACAGTCATCATGGGATTATCGAGACTGGACCGTAGGTCAGTGGAACATGCTGCCTGGTCACATCAACCAAGTTTCTTATTACACCAGGCTGAGTGTCGTATCGCTGTACTCTGTCATACTGACAAGCAGCTGTTCGCAACATACACCATGCCACGTCGCGGACGCTGGCTGGGGAGTCGGTATTACGGTTGCTGTGTACCAAGCGATAGATCACAGTAAATACCGCCACAAAGGTACACCCACTCGCCTCGTGCCTGTCACTTTCGTGCAGCAGCCCCCAGATTTCGCTCTCAGTATGGACTTCTTTCTGCTTCTGCACCACGTCCTTCAGCGCATCGTACCTATCCACCATTAGTGTTGCCAGCCAACAAACGGAGCGTTGTCACCTGTTGACTACACAGCATTCGCTTTGTACCGGCGCTGATGGAAATCCTTCTGCTGACGGGCACAGAACATGAGACGCACAATTTCTATCCTGCAGTCAGATGACACAGTCCATTGCCTGCAGCCTCCACAATGCAGTTCCTGAAATTATATTATGTAGGACAGTGTACGAGTTCCGTTGACAAGACAACGTAACGACTTGGTAGTCGCTATTTAAAGAGTAACAGGACAGTTCCACAAGTGTTTCTGCTTTATCGCATTCTGCAGTAGGGACAATGTCACAGACAGACAGCAAAGTTCCCTAGCTTTCATTGTATTAGGTAAAGGACATAACATCCCTCACATCAATCTATAGCAAGGTATCATCTTTGCAATATACTTCTAATAATTATATCAATTATTTCTTATCGCGTTGCCGCTGTTCTGTTCTAGTGCCGCCCTGTAGAGCAAGTGCTTAAATTGATAGTTATAGCGCGCTATCTGCCACCTTTTATTGAACAATTGCAGTAAAATTCTTTTTTGCTGCCACGCATTTTTGGGCTGAGTTAATTCAGTCATTCAGTTACAATATTCTTCATAGTTCTATAAGGAACATTCACATGAGTTTTCGCGGTACGTATGGTAGTAATCGAATGCACCATAACAGCGGAGTATGTGAAGACCGAAACCGGTAATTGACTAAATAATGTTCTACACAGCAACTGTCACTGTCTGTCACTATTTAAGCTGGATAACTATCAGAATGGTTCTATAGTGGTTCGAGGAGGGCGGTAATGAACTCATTTTCATGTCTTGGCCACCGAAATTGCCAAATCTGAACGCAGTAGAAAACATCTGGGACGATATTGGAAGCCAGTTCACGCGGTGCACAACCAACTATTATTTTACAAGACTATCGTGGCCTGTGCGTCACGTACCTCTCTGTACCAAAGAAGTACTTGTCGAATCCATGCCAGCCGGCATTTTTGCACTATTGCGTTTCAAATTTGCACTAACACGGTACTAAGCAAGCACATACTGTTGAAAGAGGGCAAAAAGCTTTTTCAAAGGCAAAGTCATGGTCACGGCTTCGTTTTATGATTTCTATCACGCCTTACAAGGGTGGACAGTGGTGTATGCTCTTCTTATGTCAGTTTGTTCGCTGGCTTCATTAAAACTGCATGTTTTTTTCTCTCCCAGTGATAACAGTTTTAGTAAATATCTACGAGAGGAGGATGGTCGTACTTCGTTATTTTTTTCATCATTTGCCTGCCTCATTTATTGCAAATAGAGAAGGTATACCATTGTTTCAGTTTCAAAAATACTCTTCCCCTGAAAACGGCCTCAAACTAATTTTAGACAGTTCTTTGACTACTAATCAAAACGTCCTCGGTCCCGGGTTCTAACGCCACCACGGTTTAAATTTTGAATAAAAATAATCATCAATGGCGGCAGAAGACATCCGGCGTAAGTAGTCACCCTTATTCAGCCAATGGCCTTTTCAAAGAGGGCGGAGGAACGGACAGAGGTTCTGGGGGCTGTCTTGTCCTTGCACTGGGAATTTCTCCTAAAAGGTGAAGGAATCAGCAATTATCAACGGATTGAGGATGCAGAAGGCAATGGAAACCACTGCGTTAAAGACACATAAAACGTATCCACAGGACATGTGGCCTGCAGCTGAAAAAGTGTGATGATATTTCCGGTCAGGAATCCGTCCCTGTAGTTTGTATGTTTTATCAATGTTCACCCTGTACACATTACTCGGTCTGGCTTTTTTGACCAGTTTTTCTGTATCTGTTCATTATGAACGACTGCTCACAGTGGACGCGCAAGTGAACAGAAAACACTGCTGTACGTGAAACACCGGCAACTGCAGTTATGTCAGTGTGAAATATACACGGGCTCCAGAAATTCTCAGCGAATGTTCTAGGTGAGTATGAATTGAGGCTGGGGAACCGTTAACAACATCTAGTAGCATAGACCGCTGACACACCCTTATGTGGTAGCTGTGGACTGTGTGGTAGCTAGTTGTAATCTGATCTAGGAACAAATTGCCACAGGGACTGTTTGACAGGCAAAAAAAGGAAAGGTGATGGTGTGGTATTCCTGATCTTCATAATAATTGTCAATAAGCTGGGTTCAGTTCCGAACTTCTTAGTAGTATCATGGAGACTGAGGACACGTGACGCTGTTTGAGGGTTCGAATCCTCGTTCGGCCCTTCGTGTTAACTTGCCGCCTCCAATCATCGCAGCTATTCTTAATGTCAATAAACTGTTTCTTAGTGCCACTACCGGTCTTCCCCGCGTTCAGTTTATCAAAATTCACCTGCAAAATCACGCACCTTACGAAGTAAGTATGTTAAAGTGATATGAGTCTTGTTTCTGGCAAATAAAAGCGATTGGTTCCAGCTATTTTTTGTGTGCCAATTAGAGTTTTCAATAAATTATTTATTTCTTCAATATTCTTTCGGCTCAAAACAGGTACATTACTGGCCATTAAATCTGCCATGACGAGCCAAATAAAAATGATAGAGCTACTTCGTATGTTCCAGATGAAGTTTTTAAAAAATATTATCTGGCTCATCATTCAAATTACCATTAACTTCTTCTAGATTATTGACTTACTTGATGTGCTGTTTGAAACTTTCGCGATGTGAACACGGCTTCAGTGATTTACAGGCGTCACGTCGCATTATGTTGTGAAGGTTGCACACTATTTCAACGAGACAGCAGTTCGCCATCTTCAGGTGCTTACTGACGTGCTGCTGCTCTGACTTGCCACTGTATGCGCTGGCTCACTAGAAAAGTGCAGGAACCAAGGGTTAGGGCTGTAAAGTCGTCGCAAACAAATAATAGAGAACGACGAAATCCAGTGCCCTTACCAGAGAAACGGTCTTAGGACAATGATAGATTGTACCTATTTTATGTGGCACTTGCTTGTCTTACAAGGGGAGGTCACGACGTTGGGGTCACAGTTTTATTTCAAATTTCGTGCGTCTTTAATGATGATGATGAGGTTCCATACTCCGAGGAACGTAGGGGACGATACGGGAGACCCGCACCGTCGACTAGACAAGGTGCTAGCGAGGGTGGCAATGCCATAGCCTTCCTCCGGCCGTAATGAGAATGAGTGATGACGATGAAGACGACACAACACCACCCAGTCATTTCGAGGCAGGAAAAATCCCTAACCCTGCCAAGAATCTGACCCGGGACCCCGTGCGCGGGAAGCGAGACTGCTACGGCAAGAGCACGAGCTGTAGACACGTCTTTAATAGGCCATTAAATCAACATAATGTGCAAGTAGTAAGGTGAACTACACCGGCAGTTCCGAGAAAATCCCAAGAGAAGTTTTACGCGTCTATTATGTGCTTACATATTTATGCGTAGGTGCCGGATTTTAGAGTTTATGGCGGTCAGCTGATTAGCGTACGAGCTCCGTGAAACGAACGTGTGTGAGGCACGGTTCGGCTCCCGCTGAAATTTATTTATTAATCTATTTTTTCATCACTTTTTCAGTCCACACCCATACCGGCATGATGGATAACACAAAAGGTCCACTGTCATCTCTGGATATTGGTTAGTTTTGCACTAAGTGAGGTCTCTCAGGATGTGGGTACTGCGATTTTGCGTATGTCTGGTAATGATTTACCATTAATACGCGCTCATCTGTAGATTGAGTCGAAAGTTGCACAAAGGGCAGAGGAAAAGAAGTGCCAAGGCAAGAGCCAAGGGAAAAAAAAAATCTCTGCGATAGTTGGGTCAGCTCGTAAGAGCAGCAGCGGCTTTCTTGCTGCCTGCAACAGGTCATGCAAGGGTAGGCTTTGTTACTAGTAGGTATCGTGGCGGCGTATACCTTTGCCTTTGTGGAGCTGTGTTACTCGGCGGCTGCAGCTGGGTACCGGTGCATCAGCATTCCTGTAACAGTTTGGTTAATCATCGCTTATTGTCCGATAGGTCATATATCGGATTCACAGCGTAGGGTAACTTTAGTGGTTTGTTTGTGCCTTAGTCTGAGAGTTTGTCGGCTTCCTGCTGTAGCTTGTTGGTCGGCTTTAGTAGCAGCTGGCGTATCCAGTCAATGTTGCTGATTTGCAGGGGCCGGTCAGCGTGGCCGAGCGTTTCTACGCTCTACAGTCTGGAACCGCACGACCGCTACGGTAGCAGTTTCGAATCCTGCCTCGGGCATGGATGTGTGTGATGTCCTTAGGTTAGTTAGGTTTAATTAGTTGTAAGTTCTAGGGGACTGATGACCTTAGAAGTTAAGTCCCATAGTGCTCAGAGCCATTTGAACCATTTGATTTGCAGGGGCGTGCGATCTTATCGCTTGTCAGTGCACGTTAGCTCACCATAGGTAGTTATGCCCTAGCTAGTAGTAGTCACTGGTCATATTATTTAATTTATATGACACGTGGGAGACAATATAATGAAAGAAAACCATGTGTATTTGCACGATGTTTCAATTTATATTTTCGATGGCTGTATGACAAGTACCATCCTACAACGGGTGATGTCGAGAGCACATCCGACGAGTAATTCTAAATTAATCTTGTGGACTGGCACGTTGTGAGTTACTGTATTACTGATTATGAATATCGTCATTCGTATCATTATTAATGGAGGTTTGACTTGGGCCTTCCAAACCTGTTTCTCGTTCTTGAAAATTCAATTACGATTAGTAAATATTCAAATAATATATAACATTCCGTACAACTTACTGAAAATGCAGGTGTTTTTTTAGTTATATTACAAATATTGTGACCAGTAGCTAAAAAAAATAATGGTTAAAAAAATACATGATGGAGGGATTTAAACTGTCGTCTCGATCACAAGCGGCTTTCAACGCGCGAGCGCTACCCGCTTTCATTTTGTACGTTTTTAGTAGTTATATTTACGCGGGGCGGACGTCCCAAGACGCTTGTTCACGTTCATAGGTGATCCATTCACTCAGTTTATTTATTTATTTATTTATTTTGCAGAAGGCAGCTACCACTGTGAACGAATACTCTGAGCTACCTTGCCGGCTGAGCCGCTTGAAGATGATGACTTCTTACGATGAGCCCCTTCGCACAGATACATCAGGTACGTAATAGAGGCGTAAAACTTCTCTTGCGATTTTCTCGGGATTGCCAGCATTATGCACGTTACTACTCGCACATTATGTTGCTTTAATGGCCTACTAAAGGTCTACAAAGTTTAAAGTAAATCTGTGATCCCAAAGTCGTGGCCTCCACTTGTTAGTTACACATTGTGAGTCTTGGTGCCTGCTTGTAAAGCAATTGCAAGTTCTTGTTGTGATGTAGCCTCTGTTCTTTGAGTGATGCACACTTGTAATTTCACTTAGACCGAGTAAGATTATGGTCTATGAATATCTGCGTCTGTTTAGAATAACATTTTATTATTATTTTTCTTTGCCCATTTTAAGTAAAAATGGTTTTTGGGTAGAATATTCGTTATTTCGCCTTTTAAATGTGGAAGAGATTTCTGTTGAAGTTGTTATATGTTTCCAAGTTACGATATACGCTGGTAAAAAAAAAGTTAAAAAAAATCACGCTCACGCAACCCGATCTGCAACCCACTCCACACAAATCCTATGCTACACAGTTTTACACGTTGCTGCTTTATAATGACGATTTGCTTGAAAGTACCTCCGTTTCTAATTATAGTCAATTCTATAAACAGCAGTGGAGGTTAGCCACCTGACAGGTTGACTGACACAATTCTGGCCACTTCTCAAGTGAGTCGTAAATCGCGTTTCGAAACACTTGGCCCCATTGCAGTTCGTAGGGGATATTAAGCTGTCCACTGCAAGACGAGGCATGTACTTTTGGGCTCGCCACGATAAGGCCAGTCGTTCGACACAGTGTGGCGTGTACATAACGCCGCAAGGTCGGCCGGCCCACCGCCAGGGGTAATCACAGGCGCTCGGCTTTCTTCTGTCTGATAAGCGCGGCCGCCTGCGGCTCCCTACCGCCTCAAACTGCCCACTTGCTGGCTATCGCCGACTGGTAGTCTGCAGTTCCACTGACGTCACATGTACGCCGCACACTCGCCACTACCGCCTTTGCATTTTAAGGCGACAAATAGCCGCAACACCGGACAACGCTTCACAATTTCATTCGCATCGGTTGTAAACAGCGCCCTTGCTCAAAGATGGGATGGCTGATAGTACTGTCAAAGGTTACATAGGACTAGGAAAGAGTGGACCTAAGTTACAATAACATGATACTGGTTAATTTCGTCATCGTTGTGTCCCTCTTCGTCTTCAGTCAAAGTTTAGGCTGTACAACATGCTCAGTGTTACACGTTTAGTCTGCTCATTCCATGTAATAATTAATTTGTACAACAGCACGGTCCAAGTTCAGTTTCTTTTTGAATATATCTGCCTCCTAAAGGAGGCGACCATCAAAAGCAATTAAGAAATCAACACCTCAAAGTCTTTGCATTGACATCTGAATGCAACTACTTACCACCAATTTAATCTTGGAAATTATATAGGTCCAGATTAATCGCACTACCTCCCACAAGAACTGCAAAAAACAATGGTTCAAATGGCTCCGAGCACTATGGGACTTAACATCTGAGGTCATCAGTCTCCTAGAACTTAGAGCTACTTAAACCTAACTAAGCTAAGGACATCACACACTTCCATCCCCGAGGCAGGATTCGAACCTGCGACCATAGCGGTCGCGCGGTTCCAGACTGAAGCGCCTAGAGCCTCTCGTCCACAGCGGCCAGCTACAAGAACTGCAAACCAGGAGTGATGGAAAATAACGGAATTTTACGCTCTGTATAAACATTGAAGCACTTGAGATGTGAAAGATCGACTTCTGACAAGAGGGAGGAATTCACAAAGTAGCTGATATACTGGGAGTGGAAACTTATTGTACTGAATCTGTCGTCAGACAAGGAGAAACATAAAATACATGTAGCACAACGTGGGAGGGGAACGGCTTCATATTTCTTACTGCAAGCCCAAGAACACTCCCTACGGGAAAAGAGTAGCTTCTTCATTGTTTGTTATAGCAACATGGCTACTACAACTCAAGAGAAAAAATGTTGTGTATTGGAATTTGCATGAAGTCAGTACCTTGCTGAAGTGCAACGTGCATTCCGCCGTCGATTCAGTATGAAGACGCCTCTGCATAAGCACATTGATCACTGGAATACAAAATCCTTGAAAGTTGGCTGCAAATGCAAAGGGAGGAGCACTGGCCAGCCACGCACCTCTGATAAATACGTCGTGCGTGTACGAGAAGTGTTCACACGGAGCCCTCGGAAGTCCACATGACGGATAAACTAGGAACTTCAGCTTCCTCAAACATCAGCGTGGCTTGGTCTGAAATAACCCTGCATAAGATGCCTTAGAAGTTGTAGCTACTGCGGCGGTTGCGTCCTGGCGACCATAACAGAAGGTACGAATTTTGCATTTCAATTATCCAGGATATGACAACGAAACTTTTACCATATGCCTCATATTCTAGAAAGAATTGACGTTTCATGTATCGGGTAAAGTAAATCGATATAACGTAAGAATTTAGGGGCCGCAGAATCCTGGCCTCGTCATCGAATATGAAACAGACTCACCGAAAGTAAATGCGCTTTGTGCCGTTTCTGTTCGTAAAACTTATGGACTTTTCTTTTTTGCGGAGGAAACTACGACAGAAACGTCATACCTAGACATGATGTAAAACTCAACTTCACGAAGAGTCTAATGATTTCATTTTTGTGCTTGTCGACGTCCCGCCTCACTTACACCGTGAGGGAGAGAGAGTGAGAGAGAGAGAGAGTAGGAAAGAACTGTTGCAAAATTAATCACTGAATCCACAACGCGACCTCACGACTTAGTGCAAGACAACGCAACAACTGAACGTCATGATTTTAAGTTCCACGCGAAATGTTCAAACTTGACAGGCATAAGCAAAAAGCAAGTAAAGTGGGTCACTTTCTTCCCCTCATAGAGCTTAGAGCAGTAGGTTTGAACGTGATCTAACACAAAATCTCAACCTCACTTAACGGCTAACTCCACATTCCACCAGAAAGTGTGTAGTTGCCGGCTGCTCTGGTGTGAGTCACTGGCGACAGTTCACGAACATCCCTCGGACACCGTGTACATAGCCATTTACTTAATATGGAGGCAGCAAGTGACCAAACCGCAGTGTGTGCTAAAAAGTGCAGGATGCTGAGCCAAACACAGAGGCTGGAAAATGGCGGGTGGCTGTTGGCCCTAGGTTGTTCCGGAACGGAGAAAGGATCCAGAAAGTTCTAGAAAGTTCTGCAAGAGATTACACATGGCCAGTCAATGGATTTGGTTTAATAAACGGAGTGAAGGATCGTCTCTGCCTTTATGTTCCCACCAGGCAGGCGCAAAGACAGCCAACGAATTCTCCGACGGATCCCAGAGAAAAAAGAAAGGGACTACCTCCAACTGGAAGCTATATCGTCATGTTCTCATCTCTTGCAGGTGAATATACTGGGACTTGGCATATGGAAATGTCTGAGGCTACTGATCCCAATAACGAAATATAAATAAACCAAACTCAGATGTCAGATGAAATTCTCCTCCAAGCATCTGCATGTGAATATAGGAATGTACCTTACAGGTATGTACAATACAAAAGTAGTAAGTCACCGAAGGATAAAAATTATGAAGGGTTCACGAAATCCCTCCTTTGTTGTTTTACCTCTCCAACCCAGAAAACTAATCTTTATTGGTCCATCATGGACAGGGGACATGGATGGTTAAGTAATTGTCAATGTAAATAAAATTCACCAACAGCAGTGTAACTTTAGACATTATTTTATTTTATTGGAAAAGCTACCAGTTTCGGCATTTCATTCTTCCATCTTCAAGCTCCATACGCAGCTATCCAAATAAACGAACATGTCGTATGGCACCATAACCATCTGGATATCATGGATTCGATCGTTACACTATTGCTTCATTCGAAGATGTGATAGCAAGATAGATTGTAACGATCGAATTCACGATATCCAGACGTTTATGACTCTATACGACATTTGTTTATTTGGTTAGATACGTATGGGGCCTGAAGATGGCGTAATGAAATGCTGAAACTTGTAGCCTTCACAACAAAATAAAATAATTTGTCACGTTGCACGGCTGTCGGTGAGTTTTATTGTCATTAATAATTACAGAAAATAAATTGTGGACCCTCTACTTCTGTAACATCTACTGTGTGAATTTACATGTGCACAATTTTGTATGGATAACGTTACATTAAGCCTTAGTTGTAGATCTTGAAATGGAGATTTGCATGATAATTGATGTGACAGGAGGGTAGCTGACAAAGATTATCTTTCGTTTAAAAACTCTATTTCATTAAAACACTGATCATCATCCTCATAAGAGAGAGACCGTGAAATAGTTGATAAAGTTTGTTTGTACAAACTTTATGATTATAGATTATTATGTATAATAGTGTTACTCTACTACCTGACAAATTGCGCTTAGTTGATTCAAATCGAAAGTAGCGGACCCCTTTCAAACGGACCACCCAAAATCATTCAGCGGTGACGCAGAACTGAAGAGCTGGCAAGCGACAGGAATGGAGAGCTTTATCAAACAGACCCTAGGAGTCGATGACCAAAACAGCGACACTGTGAGGTGATCTCTCAGGTTTTATCGGTGTCATTGATTGATAGTGTGCTTCTGGATGTTGTGAGGAGTTGCTGCTTCCATTTCTTACGCAGTACAGTCTTATCAGAGCCCATGCACAGAGTACACGTAACAGCAAACCTCGCAGAACCTAAAGAAGACGATTGGGTCAGTGATCGAAGTATTGTGCTGACAATGGGGACAATAGCTCGACAGAACACGCGGAAACAAACAGTCAAATAACAATGTGAAATTTACAAAGAGGGGTCAGACAGGTTCAGTTTATATTTCCAAATCTGCGCTCAGGTCATATAGGAAAGTCTCAGATTCGAAAGTTGGAGAACGAAAAGCAGAATGTGTTTAATGAAACAAATACCATCCATCTCGTCTTTTTCATCATTGTGTAGGGTCCAGCTTTGAGGCTAATGCTTGCAGTTTTGTGTATCCGTGAGGTGCTTCAATTCTTATTGTTCGGGCAGGGCTTATGGCGAACAGGGAAAATACTTTTGAAGTCTCCATGAAATATTATGGTGTTCAAATAAGGGCTCATATTTACATCCACCACATCTAAGCCAGATGTATCTATCACATGTAACCTAAAGACATCGCTAATTAAAGATGTGATTCTAAAAATTGCTCAGGATTCTGCATTCCCGATATCACTGTGAAATTACTTAAAGTAACCCTTAGGATGTGAAAAGAAAACGCTTTCACATATCCGCCAAAGGTGTGGAATATTAGGACAAACCCCAATTCGTGCAATAACCACATAGCATACCTACTACTTGAAAGAGAGTTTTCAACTGCTGACTGTTACCGTCTGTCAGCAAAAGGAACCATTTATAGTCCCAGACACCAGTCTGCAGCACCTGCAAAACCCCTTTGGGGAGAAGTTCACGTATTTACAGTTGTGTCCGTTTTTACTTTTTCTGTCTACAGGGTGTCCCAGGAGGAATGGTTAACATTCAGGAATACGACAGGATTGATCATTCGAAGTAACAAAATTGGTAAACATGGATTCTAAAATGCATACCTTAATAGCTACGAGTATTCTTCATCTTTGATACTTTGAACGAAATATCTTCCACTGCAGGCTTCTTGCTTACCATATTTTGCGATGTTGTGGTATGGACCAAAACAAAACCAAAATGTCCAGTAAACGTGGGCACTAAACTGCGTACCTTAAGAGCTGTGAGCATTTCTTCATCTTCGCTTCTGTGATCCACATCTCTTCTACTGAACAAGTGCTCATAGCTCTTAAGCTATGTATTTTAGGGTCCATGTTTACTAGACAACGTTTTCTTGTTTTGATCCATACTAACACCTCCCAAAATATGGAAAGCAAAGGGCTTGCAGTGGAAGAGATCTGTTTCAAAAAATGGTTCAAATGGCTCTGAGCACTATGGGACTCAACATCTTAGGTCATAAGTCCCCTAGAACTTAGAACTACTTAAACCTAACTAACCTAAGGACATCACACACACCCATGCCCGAGGCAGGATTCGAACCTGCGACCGTAGCAGTCCCGCGGTTCCGGACTGCAGCGCCAGAACCGCTAGACCACCACGGCCGGCTAGATCTGTTTCACCATATCGAAGATGAAGAGGTGCTCATACAGTGAAGCACTAAAGAAACTTGTACAGGCAGCATATCCAAATACAGAGATACATAAACAGGCAGAATACACTGCTACGGTCGGAAACTCCTGTATGAGACAACTAGTGTCTGGCGCAGTTATTAGATCGGCTAATGTTGCTACAATGGTAGGTTATCAGGATTTAAGTGAATTACTGGCACATTGAAACTGTGCAGGACCGAGACACGAACTCGGGACCCTTGACTTTCGTGGGCAATTGCTCTATCAACTGAGCTGCCCAAGCACGACTCGCGACCCGCCCTCACAGCTTCAATTCTGCCAGTACCTCGTCTCCTACCTTCCAGACTTAACAGAAGCTCTTTTGATAACCTTTCAGAACCAGCACTCCTAGAAAAAAGGATATGGTGGAGACATGGCTTAGCCACAGTCTGGACGATGTTTCCAGAATGAGATTTTCACTCTGCAGCAGAGTGTGCGGTGATATGAAACTTCCTGGCAGATTAAAACTTTGTGCCGGACCGAAACTCAAACTTGGGACTTACGCCATGGGGGGAGTGCTCTACTGACTGAACTACCCAAGCACATTCACGACCCGTCCTCCATCCAAACTTCGAGTCTCAGTCCGGCACACAGTTTTAATCTGCCAGGGAGTTTCATGTAAGTGCACACTCCGCTGCAGAGTGAAAATCTCATTCAAGATTTAAGTGAGTTTGAACTTAGTGTTATAGTCGGCGCACGGGCGGTGAGACACAGGATATCTGTGACAGCGATGAAGTAAGGATTTTTCCCGTGCTAGTGTAGCATGACTATTAGGAATCCGGTAAAACATCAGATCTCCGACATCACCGTGGCCGGGAAAAGATCCTGCAAGAATGGGACCAACGACGACTGAAGAGAATCGTTCAGCATAACAGAAGTGCTACCCTTCCACAGATTGCTGCAGATCTCAATTCTCGGCCAGCAACAAGTGTCAGCATGTGAACCCTTCAACGAAACATCTTCGATAGGGCTTTCGGAGCCCAAGACCCACTCGTTTACCCTTGATGACTGCATTACACAAAGCTTTACGCCTCGCCTGGGACCGTCAACACCAACGTTGGACTGTTGATGACTGGAAACATGTTGCTTGGTCAGACGAGTATCATTTCAAATTGTATCGAGTGGATGGTCATTTAAGGGTATGGAGACTACCTCATGAATCCATGGACCCTGCATGTCAGTAAGGCACTCTTCTAGATGGTGGAGGCTCTGTAATGGTGTGGGGCGTGTGCAGTTGGACTAGTGTGGAACCTCTGAGACGTCTAGATATGACTTTGTCAGGTGACACGTATGTAAGCATCATGTCTGATCACCTGCATCCTTTCATCCCCATTGTGCGTTCAGATGGGCAATTTCAGCAGGACAATGCCACACCTCATACGTCCAGAATTGCTACAAAGTGGCTCCAGAAACACTGTTCTGAGTTTAAACACTTCCGCTGGCAACCGAACTCCCCAGACATGAACATTATTGAAACATCTGGGATTCCTTGCAACATGCTATAAAGAAGAGATCTCTACCTCCTCGTACTCTTACGGATTTGTGAATAGGCCTTTAGCATTTGAGGCTGACTGCAGTACAGTTTTACTGCCGCCAACATACATTTCGCGGAAAGACCACAAAGAAAAGATAAGAGAGATTAGGGCTCGTATAGAGGAATATAGGCAGTCATTTTTCCCTCGTTCTGTTTGGGAGTGGATCAGGGAGAGAAGATGCTAGTTGTGGTACGTGGTAACCTCCGCCACGCACCGTATGGTGGGTTGTGGAGTATGTATGTAGATTTAGATGTAGGATTCATGGTGTCAGTTCCCTCCAACACTACTTCAGACACTAGCCGTCCATCCCACGTCGTACTGCGGCACTTCCGCGTTCTCGCGGGGGCCCTACTCGATATTAGGCAGGTGTACCAGTATCTTTGGCTCTTAAGGGTAGTTCTTAAGGTATGCACTTTAGAACACATATTTACCAGAGTTTTTTCCTTCGAATGATCGTTCCTGTCCTGGGACGCCGTGTATATTCTACGGAACTGTTTCTGCTGGCCCTTGTGAAGCCGACTATTGGCTGACGGACTCTCTCGACCTCATATGGCAGCTGTTGTCAGTGGCCTTCTCTCGTGTTGCTAGTAAATCATCAGAATGAATACGAAAGCTGAATGCATTGCTAAGTTCCTCGTCATATACTTGTAGCGAGCGCCCTACCACGGAGTCGTATCGCACGTTACGTTTATTTCCTTATCGCGACCGTCTCCTGGAACGGGCGTGCACATTCAGTTGTTCAAGTCACAGAATTGTTTCATCCTTATACAAACTAATAAACCTAGTTGCCACATGCTTCTCTTTATCCTTATATTTTTCCAAGTTCAACGGCACCATAAAACGTACGTCTTCCTCTCACTATTTCTTGAAAATACCGAAACTGAGATTTTCCCGTTAGCAGAGGTGTGTCAAAGGAATGAGTCCGGTGATAGAACACACCCAGCAAAGTTGTTGATGTGACACCTTCGTCTAATCTCATGATTAATGAATATCAGTGAAGACTATACAGATATTCTCACAGTTGAATTCAGTAATTGTTCCGTAATATACGTTTCAAAGTCACTGAGAATGGAATTTTATGTTGTGGAACTAAGTAACTTCAAGAATCAACACATCAAATCCGGTTTTGATGATGTCAATAGTGTGATACTATACCGGGTTACTAAAATACCGACAACAGTGGAGAAGTTGTGATAAAATGGGCTGACTCGTGTGACCTGTCTGCTACGTGATAAACTTCCAGTATAAATCAATAGTGCAAAATGGAAGCGAGATCTAGTCCAGATCTCATCTTTGTGAGCCATCAAATATATGTTTTCAATTACCTGTCTTAAATTTCTCATCTCTGTTTTTCGATACTATGGCATTTGTATATTTAGCAGCGTTCAACTGAGCAAAGCGGCGCGGTGGTTAGGTAGTGGACTCGCAGTCGAAGGACAGTACTTCACATTCCCGTCCGGACGTTCAGATTTGGGATTTCCCTGATTCCTGTAAATCGCATAAGTCATTATGGTTATTTATCCCACATACGGTTGCACGTTGGTCTATTTAAAAAAAATCACTTATGGTGAAATTTTTTATGTGAATTTTCTGCTTTAATCAGATTGAAACGATATTAAAGAATATAAGGCAGCGTTGAAACGACCGTTTTAACATTGATTTGAGCAGGGCTTTTGGTGATGCTGATTTCGATATCTCATGATTGAAAGCGAAACAGTTGAATTTCTCAAAAAGTGTCAATACTGTGATCTGACAGGTACCCGCCAAATAAATAGGAACGAGTCGTTTGTGAAACGGAGTAGTGATCTTGGAAACTGAATTCACAGATGCTTCCTCGTGTTGAGTGCTTGGTCCATCGGTTTTGTCCCTGTACATTATTAAGATTTCGTCACGAGGCTTAAGAATAGCGCTTCTGCCACATCAAGCTTGAATTCATGGTCTATGCTCAGTGTCACGAAGGGCCCAAGACCTAGGTTTTAAATTAAACTCTAACAAATCATATGTGATCCCCATATCGCACTTGAAGTTAAGTGGCAAATATTTTGGTGATATGGATCCTCATGCACTCCTTGATGATGCCAGTTTTACCTAAAATAAAAAGTTTTCTGCACAACTTCTAGTGAGCACGTAAACTGTGAATAATAAACTGTCACAGAATTCATTGAATCTCTTTCATGCTTATGATTTTGCGAATCAAGATCTGAAAATACATTTCCACCTACAGAACAGTAAAATATAGTCTAGGCGTTAGTCCTGCCCAATGTGCAATATTCGGATATAGTTCAACATGACGCAAATCGAAAAACCCTGGCGACTCTGGCTCGAGGTGAACTATCCTTACGCTCGCTTAGGGTGAAAGCAAAGCGATAGGCAACGTGATTTTCGTAGGCTTTTTGCTCTTCATCGATTTATTTGTCACTAGTATAAGCAATACTTCTCAATAATAAATTCTTGTAATCATTCTATAATGACAATTCAAGATCTAAAACGTCCACCAACTTGGTGGTACCTATCGCGAACTCTAAATCTCTATGCTTCTCCATTTCACCCATATATCTGAAAAACAAACTTACCATGTCCTACCTGTAGTTCGAACTTGCGCCACAGGACGGAAGAAACATTTCACACACTGATTCTTGATGAGCCTGCCTGTCTGAGAGGACGCACCGCCGTCATAAGGAAGGAAAGCCATCCTAGTGTCCCAAGATTCTTCTGTCTGTTTTCGACGTTTAATGGGTGCTCGTCGAAATACATAGTGACTGTGTTCCTAGGAGAACCATTTGTAGACAAAAACAGAACGGATATGACTAAGCTCTATTGGCAGCCACTCTGAATCTGAGATGGCTCGAGATCTATGAACGATTGTCTGCAATACACTGCTGCATTCGGAAGGGTAGCTCGTGAATGCAAGTGATTGTGGGTTGTTTTACGAAACACATTGTGACTCAAGTAATCGTCTTTTTTCTACGAACCTTGATACCAAGAAAAGAAACGAAACGCCCTAAGTTTGAACATCTTGAGGCGTTGCGCTGCTACCTACAGTGCGTTCGTTGATATTTTATACCTTTTTTTAACGATGGGACAGGAATAGAAATTTATTGTAGTCTTCGTTACGTGAATTTTCGTAGTTTTGTTTAAAACAACTCTCTGATGTAGATATTAGCTTGTACTCTGTGTAAGGTAACATCTGTGATTGCTGTATGTCGTTAACTCTACGGTTGTACTATCGTAGTAAAAAGATCGTTTTCATTTTTGTTCTTGTGTCCTCCAAATTATACTCTCTCAAAGTAGCTGAAATTAAATTTATGCTGCTTTGATTGTATGTGAAGCAGGGCTCTTAGGTAGATGTATGAGAATACACAATCTTTTACTTCAGTATTGCTTACTTTATGTTGTATGACTTACCTGGAATCGAAACTCGCTGATATTAAACGACAGTCATATAAACGTTGTATAAACCAACAGCAGTTGCCGACATTTGGACTGAGGATTAGTTTTTTTTTTTTTCGCGCCAGCATGGTAATGAACTAAAATTTGCACAAACATTAAGAGAGACTTAATACACAATGTCGCTGTTTTGGTACATGTTGTTTGCAAAATACAATAATATACCTGTTTGCTTGCGTGAAATTTGAGAGTAGTGTCTTATTTTTTGACACGCACGTTACTAATATGCTTGTACGCGAAAGTTCAGAGAATGGCAGCGCCATTTTCGAGACTAGTAGCTAGGCAAGAAAAACAAAACTCTGTGGTCAGAGTGTATAGCATCGCAGCTGTAAGTGACGGTGTGTGCCTGAAGAATATTGATAACAATAATAATAGTAATATTAATAATATACAGATTCAGGATTGGAAATAGAAGGATCAACAGCAAGCCATGAGATATGGACTAAGATAAAAGGTAAAAAACTTTTCGTAAAGCTTTGAATTTATTTGTGTTGTATTGATGTAACTGATGGAGACGGCTGAGATAAAAAGTGAAAATGTTTTGAAATTAAAACTGTTACCGAATTTTCTGGAATATCACGAGAACATAGCGATCGATATTTCTGAAAGGAATACCCACGCTCTACGTTAAAGAATAGTGCTCAACTGGGACTTAGTCCGCCCCCGGTAGCTGAGTGGTCAGTGCGACAGAATGTCAATCCTAAGGGCCTGGATTCGAGTCCAGGCTGGGTCGGAGATTTTCTCCGCTCGGGGACTGGGTGTTGTGTTGTTCTAATCAACATCATTTCATCCCCATCGACACGCAAGTCGCCGAAGTGGCGTCAAATCGAAAGACTTGCACCAGGCGAACGGTCTACCCAACAGGAGGCCCTCGTTACACGACATTATTATTATTTTTACCTGGGACTTAAAACTGAATCAGAGAAAATAACAGATGTGGTGCTGCAAGTGTAAGTAATGCATGTCATTCAAACTTCGTTATAGATTTATAATCGGTCTTACAAGCTATGAACCAAATGTTTGCTAACATTAAACAAAACTCAGTACAAATCTTTTGTACTATGAATCAATTTTTTCAGCGCTAAGCAGTACCCAGACCAAACGTTTATAAGTATATGAACCAAACATTTACTAACATTAGGCATAATTCAACCCCAAAGTTAATTTTTGAGGTGATTATTTAGAAAAACATGTAGAACATCTGGAAAGTCTTTGCAACAATAAGTTTCGAGTAACTGAGAATCAGTGTAATAGCCAGATAAGAAAGGTGAATTTATAAATCCATTATGTAATAATTGTAATCTAAAAGTGACATATGTTTTGTACTTATTTATTTACGTACCTTAGCAGGATGTCACTCACATCTGTTTGTGAGAGACCTTGGTTATCATTTAAAAAAAACATAGAGTTAATACTCAAAAAAGAAGACAGGTACTACAGTTTTGGTAAGAATACAGAAAATCTGAAGATGAGGTTTATCGATAGATTTAAATTTATGAATTTTTCACTTGACATAATTTCAAGAAATTTGAAATAGGACCAAAAGAAAAATATTAAATAGTTTTTTTTCAGAAGAACTATTCAATCCAGTGGTCAGAAAATGTATATATCCATATGATTACATGGATTCTTGGATAAAATTTGAAGAGACACAATTACCATCAAAAAAAGAATTTTACAATAAACTGAATGGCTACAAAATAAGTGGTAAGATTATAAACATGCAAAATTAATTTGAGAAAAATTTAATATGAAAAATCTTGGTGAATATCATGATCTGTATCTTAAAACTGATGTATTGTTATTGGTTGATGTGTTTAAAAATTTTAGAAAAACTTATATTGAAGCTTATGATGTAGATCCCTCTTTGTATTTTACAACATCTGCTTTACCTTGGGATGCAATATTGAAAATCACTTATGATTCTAATGGTAGAAAAAGGAATAAGAGATGGTATATCTCAGTGTTGTAAAAGATTTGTCAAAGCAAATAATAAATATATGAAAGATTTTGACAGGAAAAAATATCAAATTATTTAGCATATTTTGATGCAAACAATTCATGTGGTTATGCCATGAGTCAATATTACCCCATTCTGGATTTGAACGGGATGAACCAAATAATTTTGATTGTACAAAACTAAGTGAAATGTCAGATACTGTTGTAATTGGATATATATTTGAAGTAGATATAGAACATCCAATAGAATTACACGATTTGCATTAAGATTTAGCATTATCTCCTGAAAATAAGATGGTATCAGGAACTAAAGAAAGCAAGTGTGGAAATCTCAAACAATATCTGTCTCTTCAAGAGGAAATAACAACAGTATATAGAGTCTTAAAATTCAGGCAATCAGATTGGTTGAAGAAATATATAGATTTAAACACAGATATGACAACTAAAGCCAAAAATGATACTGAAGACGATTTCTATAAATTAATGAGCAGTTCAGTGCTTGGAAAAAACCATTGAAAATATCAGAAATAGAGTGGATATAAAATTAGTGCCAGATGGAAAAAAGTGTGATAAACTTATAGGTAAACCAAACTTTAAAGGAAGAAGTATATTTAATGAAAATCTTTTTGCTATTCATATGAATGACGAAACATTACATTTAATAAACCAATCTACATTTCTAGGAGTATACTTGATTTATCTAAAGAACTGATGTATGATTTTCACTATAAAATAATGAAACCAAAATATGGAGAAATTATTAAGATGTGTTATCAAGACACAGACAGTTAAATTTACAATATTGAAACTGAATATTTTTGTAGAGATATGAAATCGATGATCGAAATACTTTGATAAAAGTGATTGTCCAACAGATAATGTTTATGTAATTCTATAAGTAAACAGGAAAGTTTTAGGAAAAATGAAATAGGAATGTAATGGAAAAGTAATGGAAGAATTCTGTGATTTGAGAGCAAAAATGTACGCTTATAAAGTTGGTGAGAAAGTAGAGAAAACATCTGAAGGAGTTAAGAAATCTGTTGTTAAAAATAGAATAAGTTTAGAAGATTACAAAGACTATTTGTTCAACAATAGAGAAAACTACAGAAAATTGATAAAATTCGAAGTGAAAAACATGAAATCTATTCAATTGAAATAAACAAGAAAGCTTTGAGTCCACATGATGATAAAAAGTATATTTTGGAAACTAAAATAAATACATTATCATATGGACATTAAACATTATAAAAAAATCTAATAAAACTTTTCCTATACAAATTAAGACTCTAATCAAGAAGCTCAACAATGCAAATGTCTCAAAAGGTATTTAAAAAATAAATGAGTTGGAGATAACTGTTTTATATAATACTACTGGATGTGAATATTTAAACACTAGATATGGAGAAACAATTTATATGGGGTTTAATAATGAATTCAAGATTATTTTACCAGATATATATTTGGAATTAATTACTGATTGGGACTTTCGATTACTTGAAGAAGGAGAGATGAAACTGAAGTATAAAGAAATCATTGTTGATAAAGGACAGCTGTTATGGGCAAAACTGAAGAATTGTCTAAGTAAAGCATTCCACAACAAGCTGATAGCAATTTTGGCAGTTGTGGTAAATATTTACTTTATTGCTATTTCACATCCCCATGGAAATGAGTGTATTTTCACAAATATTAATAGCGACTTAAGACAAAATGTCACAGGAAGTCTCCCTTTTTCTACACTTGCATGGTGAAACAAATGCTATGATGGAGGGATTGAATTGTTCTAACAATTAAAGAAACTTAAAAATAGAAATAATGAATTTCATGATCTGAAGTTCACTCTGTGAAATTTTTTTTTTAATTTTATTTTTTCTATTAAATTTTATAATTTTTGTGTGGACAATACCAAACAGTGTGGTTAGAATATTAATGAATTACATAAATATCGGAGAGATGATTGTCACTGTGTTTGTAAATGATGTAAAAATAAATAAATGAACATAAAAGTTACATGTGAATATGGTAGAACTGTAGTCAAGTTTTATCTCAAAAAACATGAAAAATTAACTGTTCATAAAAATATTACAGCTACTAATGAAGAATGTATTAGAAAAATTTTAGGTGTAGAATAGATTTCTTGTATTCACTATAATCATTTTATTTATTTCTTACATTCACCTTTGATAAAAAATATTAAATTTATTTTCCTACGTTCACCTTTTGTGAGAGAAAATAATATTCTTATAATGAGTGAATGTGACAGGGAAAAATATTCATTTTTCTTAATTTTCTAAGTAGTAGAGGCTTTTTAATGAAATTAAGTGAGTTAGACCTATAGTGGGATTATAGCAGCTAGATTTAGTAGGTTTTTGGTAACTTTTTGTGAGTTAGTGGAGGAGCGAGTGAAACGTTGGTAGGTTGATTATATCTGAAGCGAGGGTACTGCGAATATAAGAGAAAATACAGATTTTTTTCGCTACAATATAAGCTGCTTTGTATAGTGTGACTTGTCTCAAATCATTTGCTGCAAAGAGTTACGTGTCGATTTCTTTGTTCTCAGATTCATTCGTGCTGGAATATCCACGATGACAGCAGCTGTGCGACGGACGGGGCTCCATTCCTTTTTGCGTTTTCAGCTGACCTTGTAGTACGCCACTTTGTCACCAAATCCTGTATACTGAACTTTGGTGGTATGGAAACGCCAGGAAACTTATTTGCAAAAATGTAACGCGTTTCCTTAAATGAACTGATAGGCACATACACTCCCACGAGCGCGATTCTTTCTGGAAGACAATACATCTAGCTGAGTTATTTACTTCACACATCTTAACAAAATGGCAACGGCTTTCGTAATGGCGATACAAACCGTAGTCGCAACAGCTGTGAAACAATAAATCACAACTGGCGTGCGACACTGAGCAGTGTAGTACTCGGAGCCAATTCTTTGTGCGCCACCCTGTATTTCCTCTGGTGGCAGTCTTGCTTCCCCGGTGTTAACATGGCTTAGCTACCACCGCTAGGGACACAGCCACTGGACCTGCTTTGTCCAGCGTCTCTGACATGGATTCCTCTACAACCATTGACGGCAAAGGTGTAATATACATATTTCAGTCTTTAATTATAATACTTCATGGCTACATATTTTTTAGACTTTTCCTTAAAGAGTGGGACGTTTGTACTGCTGACGGACACCCGTCCCCGCCTATATGACGCGAGGTCGACGGCACGACATGAAGAAGAAAACAGTGGTAACACCGGTTCCCGCCAGACCACCTAAGTCAAGCGCTGTCGGGTTTGGCTAGCACTTGGATGGGTGACCGTCCGGGTCTACCGGGCGCTCTTGGCAAGCAGAGTGCACTCAGCCATTGTGAAGCCAGTTGAGGAGCTACTTGCTAGAAAAGTAGCTGCTCTGGTCACGTAAACTGACGGTGGTTCAAATGGTTCAAATGGCTCTGAGCACTATGGGACTTAACATCTATGGTCATCAGTCTCCTAGAACTTAGAACTACTTAAACCTAACTAACCAAAGGACATCACAGAACACCCAGTCATCACGAGGCAGAGAAAATCCCTGACCCCGCCGGGAATCGAACGCGGGAAACCGGGCGCGGGAAGCGAGAACGCTACCGCACGACCACGAGCTGCGGACTGACGGTGGTCGGGAGAGCGATGTGCTGACCACACGCCTCTCGGTATTCGCATCGAGTGACGCATATCGGCTGAAGATGTGTGTGTGTGTGTGTTAGTGTGTGTGTGTGTGTGTGTGTGTGTGTGTGTGTGTGTGTGTGTATGTGAATTCGTAAGGGACCAAACTGCTGAGGTCATCGGCCCCTAGACTTACACACTACCTAAACTTACGTAAACTAACTACGCTAAGGACAACACACACACCCATGCCCGAGGGAGGACTCGATCCTCTGGCGGGAGGGACCGTGTGATTCGTAACATGGCGCCTGTAACCGCTCGGCCACTCTTCGTGGCAGGCTGAAGATGACGTGACGGTCCGTTGGGCATTCGGAGGCCTGCTCGGACGGAGTTTTGTCTCTCACATGTACAAGTACTTACATTAAGGCTGTCGTCATTCTGAGGTTTACGTCCGCGAACCCCCGTGTGTACCCTGCAGTGTGTGTCCCCGTTTCTGGAGCTAATCCCGGCACAGTCCCTGTTTTGCCATCGCGGGTAAACTCGGCGACGGCCGCGACAACAGAACAACAGCGGGCTGCGGCGAGCCGAGTCGCGCTGCGCCAACAGCCCGTAAATCAGCTCCCGGAGCGACGGCGCCAAAACCTGCTGACGGGCCGCGCCGCGCCGTGGCCTCCACGTGGGCCGGCGGCTGTGTGCCAGCGACTTAGCCCGAGCGTTGCGTCAGGCGGGATCAGCGCCCGCCGCGAGCAGCCGCGGCTGTCTTGTTTTACGGTGTCGTCGGCCGGGATTTGCGTCGCCGCAGGCGCTGCAGGTAAGCGCTGCAGATTAAGCGGGACTAGGGGGCTCGTCTCCCGGGATTAGGAGGCCGCGTCGTGGCGCACTTCACGCATTCGTTCGCTTCACACACCCGCGCAGACATCATTAACGCCGCCTGGAGCTCAGTTACCTCGTTTCCGTACGACCTGCAATTAACTAACACCCCGACAGTTATATGTCATACTCGCAGCGACAAAGAACACAGTGCAACATTATTTCTGAAATATACAGGGTAGTTATAATTAAACTTTCCCTATTTAGCAAGTTAGAACCCGCAAACTGATCAGCGCACGAGTATCAAACTTGGTAGCATTAATGTCCAGAGTATGGGGTGCATGATTTGCATGCGTCAGAGCGCCACCGTCCAGTTCCAACTGTGGCCACCAGGTGCCTTTATCAGTCATCGTGATTCGTAGTCTCTCACACCTGACCAGCCACAGTGCATTTATTGACATGTCAACATGAGCTTGGACAAAAGGAGTGTAAGTAGGCTGTTTAGGTTTTTTTATTGGTAACGCCACGTAGCGCTCTGTATGAAAATCACTGGCTGTGCTGTGTGCCGTCTGTGGCTGGTTTGCATTGTTGGTTGCAACTGTAGTGTTGCGCAGCTGGATGTTAACAGCGCGTAGCGTTGCGCAGTTGGAGGTGAGCCGCCAGCAGTGGTGGATGTGGGTAGAGAAATGGCGGAGTTTTGAGAGCGGATGATTTGGACAGAGACAGTAAACTTGTAAGACCGGATGTCATGAACATATATATATATATATATATATATATATATATATATATATATATGACTTTTGAACACTATTAAGGTAAATACATTGTTTGTTCTCTATGAAACTCTTTCATTTGCTAACTATGCCTATCAGTAGTTAGTGCCTTCAGTAGAATCTTTTATCTTTTACCTAGTTGGCAGTATTGGCGCTCGCTGTATTGCAGTAGTTAGAGTAACGAAGATTTTTGTGAGGTAAGTAATTTGTGAAAGGTATAGCTTAATGTTAGTCAGGGCCATTCTTTTGTAGGAATTGTTGAAAGTCAGATTGCGTTGCGCTAAAAATATTGTGTCAGTTTAGTGTTGATCAGAATAGGTAACGAGCGAAATGCGAAATGTCTGAGTACGTTCAGTTCTGCTCAGCTGTTTGAAAATCAAATAATGTAAGAGGTTTATCAGCACAGTACTTCATTAATTTTTCTAAGGGGACGTTACAGGAGCAGTGCATTATTGGCGAAGCTCTGTTATCGAAACAACAGTAATGCTGCAGCTGCACTTCGAGAATATCGCCGGCTGAAAGGATTACGGAAGGGTCCTCTTTCTCCAGCTGCTGTGCGGAGCATGATGAAGAAGTTCGAATCAATACACCACATGTGGTTCATGAAATCGCTGTTGCTATGGCAGACAACGCTGCGCGTAATTCCCGATCGGCAGGCAGTGCGAGTGCTGTGGCACGATGAACGTCCCATGGTCCACCGTACGGAAGGTGCTTCGAACACTTCTCAAATTCCGGCCGCTGTGGCCGAGCGGTTCTAGGCGCTTCAGTCCGGAACCGCGCTGCTGCTACGGCCGCAGGTTCGAATCCTGCCTCGGGCATGCATGTGTGTGATGTCCTTAGGTTAGTTAGGTTCAAGTAGTTCTAAGTTCTAGGGGACTGATGACCTCAGATGTTAAGTCCGATAGTGCTTAGAACCATTCGAATCAATTCTTGCACCACAGGACGCGCAACGATGTGTTGACTTCGCTCTCCACTTTCTCTCAAGGGTTAAAGTTGACGAGGCCTGCCCCTGGGCTATCCTATGGACAGATGTAGCTCATTTTTCTCTGACGGGTGAGGTGAATACACCGAACTGACGAGTGTGGGGATCTTCACCTCCAGTCATGTGCATGTAGGTCCACTGTATGGTGAACGTGTCACCGTACGGTGTAGCTTCGCGACTACATTCATCACAGGCCCATTCTTTTTTGAACTGGTTGGCGCTCAAGGACCAAAGACGTGTAGTGTGGCTGGCCAGCGTTACTGTGATATGCTTCGACAGCATCTCATACCCGCCTCTAGGAGAGAGACGAATTGAACTCAACAGTTTCCATGCAAGATCGAGCCCCACCACACATCGCTCGTGAAGTTCACCGGCTTCTCTGAATCACATTTGAAATCGATCGAACTGCCAGTCTATCGTTTCCAAACGTTTGGCCAGCACGATGGCCTGACCTCACTCCCTAAAATTTCTGGTTGTGGGGCTACCTGAACGACAGGGTTTACCAGGGGAACATTCACACATGTGCTGATCTGAAGGGCATATCAAGAGAGGTAGCCAACATACCTATGGACGTGCTTCTCTCTGCTATGCAGAATGCAATCCTGCGCTTTCTGACTCTTCTGGACACTGAAGGGCGCCATAGTGAGCCCCTTTTGTAGCCGCATGGTACCGATGTGTAACTGCACGAAATGCAAATTTTGAAATGAAGGGAATGAATCTAGTTAACTGCCAAAAGGAACTAATTGTGTGTTCAATGAAAACTGTGTTCTTGTGGTCATCAGTCCAAAGACTGGTTTGATGCATCTCTCCATGCTACTCTATCCTGCGGAAGTTTCTTCATCTCAGAGTAATTACGGCTACCTACATCCTTTTGAATATGCTTAGTGTATTCATCTCTTGCTCTTCCTCTACAATTTTTACCAGCCACGCTTCCCTCCAGTACTAAATTGGTGATCTCTTGATGCCTCAGAATGTGTCCTACCAACTGATCCCTTCTTTTAGTCAGGTTGAAACGTCCCCTTAGAACAATTTATACACGACTGTGCTGATAAACCTCTTACACTATTTGCTTTTCAAACAGCTAAGCAAAACTGAACGTACTCAAACATTCACTAAAATGACACACAATATTTTTAGCGCAACGCAATCTGACTATCAAAGATCCCTGCAAAAGAATGGCCCTGAGTAACATTAAACTATACCTTTCAGAAATCACTTACCTCACAAAAATCTTCATTACTCGAACTACTGCAATACAGCGAGCGCCACTGCTGCCAGCTAAATAAAAGATTCAAACTACGGAAGGCACTAACTACTGATAGGGATAGTTAGCAAATGAAAGATATTAATAGAGACCAAACAATGTATTTACCTTAATAGTCATAATATATATAGCAGTTCATGACAAATTACAAAACTCCGCCATCTCTCTCCCCACATCCACCACTGCTGGCGGCTCACCTCCAACTGCGCAACGCTACGCGCTGTTCACATCCAGCTGCCGCTGCCCAACACTACAATGGCAGACAACAATGCAAACTAGCCACAGACTGCACACAGCACAGCCAGTGATTTTCATACAGAGCGCTACGTAACGTTGCCAATAAGAAAATATAAACAGTCTACTTACAACGTTGTACCACAAATTTTATTCTACCCATTTCTATTTAGTACCTCCTCATTATAATCTTCAGCATTCTTCTGTAGCACCACAATTCAAAAGCTTCTATTCTCTTCTTGTCTAAACTGTTTACTGTCCATGTTTCACTTCCGCGCATGCCTACGCTCCACACAGATACTTTCAGAAAGCACTTCCCGACACTTAGATGTATACTCGATGTTAACAAATTTCTCTTCTTCAGAAATTTTCAATTTCTCAACCACTGCTTCCCTTTCGTACCCCTCGATTCTTAAAATTACCATCTGGTTTGTGTACAAATTGTGTACAGCCTTCCGCTCCCTGTATTTTACCCCTGCCACCTTTAGAATTTGAAAGAGAGTATTCCAGTCAACATTGTCAAAAGCTTTCATAAAGTCTACAAATGTTATAGACGTAGGTTTGTCATTTCTTAACAATCTTCTATGGGAAGTCGTAAGGTCAGTAATGCCTCACGTGTTCCTACATTTATCCGGAATCCAAATTGATCCTCCAAGATGTCGGTCTCTACCAGTTCCTCCCTTCTCCAGTAAAGGACTTGTGTTAGTATTTTGCAATGAAAATTTAGCTTCGCCCGAACAGGCCATGAAGGCGCAACGGCACCGACCGGCCGCCGTATCATCCTCATCCCACAGGCGTCAGTGGATGCTGATATGGAGGGACATGTGGTCAGCACACCGCCCTCCCGGCCTTATATCAGTTTACGAGATCGGAGCCGCTACTTCTCAGTCAATTGGCCTCACAAGGGCTGAGTGCACCCCGCTTGCCAACAACACTCGGCAGACAGCATGGTCACCCATCCAAGTTCTAGCCCAGCCCGACAGCGCTTAACTTCAGTGATCTGACGGGAAAACCATATAACTAAAATTCAGTATCGAAGCACATTACGAACGATGTGTAATATAATGTGCAATGTAACTCTGAGACTATCCGTACAATGTTAGACTAAGATTATCCACAAAAGTAAGTTGCTGCAATAACTTTATCTTGCAACTCTTCCATTTGGTCCGTGTTTGTGTAGAAGAACAACAATATGGTAATTGTGAGTGCGCCTTGATACAAAATACTTTGTCATCTGTTTACTTATTTATTCCGTAAACAAATTTCGGCGACAAATATCACCATTGTAGGTGGATTCTTTAAATCTAAAACATGCAGAAAGTAGCATAGTTATACAAACGCAGAAACACATTATTACATTTTTAATGTTCGTTTTTTGAAATATAATTTTCTGTAGATAGTTTCATATTACCTATGTCAGCGTTTTACGCTTGGGGTTGAGGTAGTGTTGTGGAACACAGTTTTGGTGTGCACTGGGCTGTTACTTAGTTATTCGGATACTCTCGTTCGTTGGACAGCACGTAGCCGATTCTATACACGGAAAAAACAAAACTTTCGCACTCTGTTTATGATCCGAAACGTTACGCCATCATGCTCTTCACATATATCGCGAGGCATCTATCAAATGTTGCGAGAAGGCTATGAAAACTGTAGCGAGACTTACGACTTCTGTTCCTTATTTACGTCTCCGTGTGTGATGGGGAAGTGGTTATTTGCGTGTGTGCGCTTTCTGTTCTGTGTCATGAGTCAGCTTTCTTAGAGCGGTAAAGTGTTGTGCTTTCGTTTATTATATTTTTCCCTTCCACTATAGCCTTTTGTATGTAGTCGGTATAGACAGTTGCTGTATTTCAGAATGTGCAGATCACTTTCGATATTAGTAGTGTTATGGTTTTTGTTCATTAGGTGTTCTGCGAAAGTTGAATGTGTGCTGTCACCGTGTAGAGCTCTCATGTGCTCTGTGTACCTCGTTCGGAAATTTCTGCTTATTAGTCCTATGTATTGGGACTGACAGGAGTAACATGTGAGTTGATATATTTCAGCGTTGCTGAATTTGTCTGAGGTTTCTTTGTCTGGTCTTAGCCTTTTCCCAATCGGAGGTTCGAGTCCTGTGGACGTGCGTGTTGTCCTTAGCGTAAGTTAGTTTAAGTAGTGTGTGAGGCTAGGGACCGATGACGTCAGCAGTTTGGTCCCATAGAACTTACCACAAGTTTCCAGTTTCTTAGCCTTTTTTTTTCTTTTTTTGGACTGTGTTGGGTGTTCTGAATGTTATTGGGACCCCTTGGTTTTTCAAAATGTTTCCTATTCCGTGTGATATTTTTCTATTGTATGTTACTGTTTACCGTGTGTCTCTTTTTTCTCACGTGGTGTTGTCTGTGTCTCCTGCCCCTGGGTTTTCAGATCCCTTGGATTTACTCTTGAGTAGGAGGTTGGTATTTATATGTTCCATTTTTACCTTGTTGTTGAGTTTGGTTATGATGTTAACCCCCATATGAATTTTCCATCTACAGAAAACAGACACCGACAAGCGCTTTTATCCACAGCTCATCCAAACACCCGACAGTGCACAAATGTGCCAGTTTCACGCACATGCTCCACGGGATAAACAGAACACCTCTTCAACCAGAAAACTACACAGGGGAACTAAATATAATCAAACAAATTCTTGTTTAAAACGGCTACAAAACGGACATCATAAACAAGTTTTAAGAGTCACAGCACACATTCAACTTCCGCAGAACACCTAATGAACAAAAACCGTAACCCCACTAATATCGAAAGCGAGTTACACATTGTGAAACACAGCAACAGTCTGTACCGACAGCTAAAAATAGAAGAAAATTACTACATACAAAAGGCTATAGTGGAAGGGAAAAATTTAATAAACGAAAGCACACACTCTTTACCGCTCTGAGAGAATTGACCCAGAGAACAGAAAGCACAGACACGTAAAAGAACCACTTCCCCATCACACACAGGGACATAAATAAGGAACAGAAGTCGTCGTAACTCCCGCTACCGCTTTCATAGCCTTCTTGCAACATGCGATACACCTCTAGCGACACACACGAACAGCAAGATGGCGTAATGTTGGGGATCATAAGCAAAGTGCGAAAGTTTTGTTTTACTGAGTGTAGAATCAGCTACGGACTGTCCAACGAACGTGATTAACGAATAACTAAGTAGCAGCCCAGTATACACGAAAACTGTATTCCACACGACTACCGCAACTCCAAGTGTATAAAGCTGACATACGAAAGTTCACCTTTCAGTATTTGTTTACTAACAGCCGCTCACATCGTTGCAGATCACATGATGTACGCTTAGAAATAACGGCAACTGGAAAAGCACAGAAAATATGCCGCCAGCAGAGCAACAATTCTTAAAAACATGCCATAACATAGAATAAATAACGTAGTATGAAAGTATGGAAGGCATGGCTAGAGGACAAATGTAAGGATGTAGAGGCTTATCTCACTAGGGATAAGATAAATACTGCCTACAGGATTATTAAATATACCTTTGGAGAAAAGAGAACCACTTGTATGAATATCAAGAGCTTAGATGGAAACCCAGTTCTAAGCAAAGAAGGGAAAGCAGAAAGGTGGAAGGAGTATGTAGAGGGTCTATACATGGGCGAGGTACTTGAGGGCAGTATTATGGAAATGGAAGAGGATGTAGATGAAGATGAAATTGGATATATGATAGTGCATGAAGAGTTTGACAGAGCACTGAAAGACCTAAGTCGAAACAAGTCCCCGGGAGTAGACAACATTCCATTAGAACTACTGACAGCCCTGGGAGAGCCAGTCCTGACAAAATTCTACCATCCGGTGAGCAAAATGTATGAGACAGGTGAAATACCCTCAGACTTCAAGAAGAATATAATAATTCCAATCCCAAAGAAAGCAGGTGTTGACATATGTGAAAATTACCGAACTATCAGTTTATTAAGTAACGGCTGCAAAATACTAACGCGAATTCTTTACAGACGAATGGAAAAACTGGTAGAAACCGACCTCCGGGAAGATCAGTTAGGATTCCGTAGAAATATTGGAACACGTGAGGCAATACTGACCCTACGACTTATCTTAGAAGCTAGATTAAGAAAAAGCAAACCCATGTTTCTAGCCTTTGTAGACTTACAGAAAGCTTTTGACAATGTTGACCGGAATACCCTCTTTCAAATTCTGAAAGTGGCAGGTGTAAAATACAGGGAGCGAAAGGATATTTAAAATTTGTACAGAAACCAGATGGCAGTTATATGATTCGAGGGACATGAAAGGGAAGCAGCGGTAGGGTAGGGAGTGAGACGGGGTTGTCGCCTCTCCCCGATATTATTCAATCTGTATATTGAGCAAGCAATAAAGGAAACAAAAAAAAAATTCGGAGTAGATATTAAAATCCATGGAGAAGAAATAAAAACTTTGAGGTTCGCCGATGACATTGTAATTCTGTCAGAGACAGCAAAGGAGTTGGAAGAGCAGTTGAACGGAATGGGCAGTGTCTTGAAAGGAGGATATAAGATGAACATCAACAAAAGCAAAACGAAGATAATGAACTCGTGAGATCCTGAGGGAATTATATTAGGGAATGAGGCACTTAAAGTAGTAAAGGAGTTTTGCTATTTGGGGAGCAATATAACTTATGATGGTCGAAGTAGAGAGGATATAAAATGTAGACTGGCAATGGCAAGGAAAGCGTTTCTGTAGAAGAGAAATTTGTTAACATCGAGTATAGATTTAAGTGTCAGGAAGTCATGGAGTGTAGTCATGTGTGGAAGTGAAACATGGACGATAAATAGTTCGGACAAGAAGAGAATAGAAGCTTTCGAAATGTCGTGCCACAGAAGAATGCTGAAGATTAGATGGGTAAATGACATAACTAATGAGGAGGTATTGAATAGAATTGGGGAGAAGAGAAGTTTGTGGCACAACTTGACTAAAAGAAGGGATCGGTTGGTAGGACATGTTCTGAGGCATCAAGGGATCACCAATTTAGTATTAGAGGGCAGCGTGGAGGGTAAGAATCGTAGGGACAGCGAGATACGAATACACTTAGCAGAAGAGGAGTTTGTGGCACAACTTGACTAGAAGAAGGGATCGGTTGGTAGGACATGTTCTGAGGCATCAAGGGATCACCAGTTTAGTATTGGAGGGCAGCGTGAAGGGTAAAAAACCTAGAGGGAGACCAAGAGATGAATACACTGAGCGGATTCAGAAGAATGTAGGCTGCAGTACGTTCTGGGAGATGAAGCAGCTTGCACAGGATAGAGTAGCATGGAGAGCTGCATCAAACCAGTCTCAGGACTGAAGACCACAACAACAACAACAACATGGAAGTATCCCCAGAAAACTATATTTCAAAAAACGAACAGTAAAAGTGTAATAATGTGTTACTGTGTTTGTATAACTATGATATTTTCTGCATGTTTTAGATTTAAAGAACCTTCGATGATAGTAATATTTGTCCCTGAAACTAGTTTGGGGAATAAACAAGTAAACAGATAACGAAGTGTTTTGCATCAAGTAGGACTCACAATTCACATATCGTTGTTTTTAAGTTACTGCTCTAATCGGCAGTAAACAGTTGTTTGAAATTATCAACACTGTTCACTGTTCAGATTACTGATTACTTGATAGCACGACATGTTGACTGCACGCTGTTTGCACAAGACTGCTAGGTGAGAACTGCGCTTACATAAAAGTGGCTTACCTCATGCTCAGGGCGCTGTTTTTGTGTCTGGAGTACAGCTGTTCTTGAAAGCAAATACAAATCAGCGGAAGAAACATCTATAGTTAGATATTCCGCTCTGTATTTTTTCTGCCAGAAATACTCTGTCCCTTCATGTAGTGTAATATGCAATGAACACACGATAAAAATTCAAAATTTTGTAATGAATCATGGAAGCGGGTTTCACTTCAAACGAAACCGTTTTTGAGAAATCAAGCTCTGATTTCTGAGAAAAAGAAAACACAACATTAGAAGACTCTAACCACTAAAAAATTTTCTCATTACAAAGAAACTATAAACATTTCTTCAAAATTACTCCAAAATGTTATAAATCTCGGTAATAAAGTATTCGAGATAATTTTTCCATATTCACAAATAAGAGATCTACTTCTCTGAAAAACTCAGCTGCACTCCACCGTGCCTCAAATAAGAATGCCCCAACGCAGAACAACAGACTGACCAGCAAGTCAAGCACAGATGGAACTGGACACAGAAACAAGGATCTTGTGCACGACTCCTGCAGTGCGATCATTCATGTTTGTCCCAGTACAGTAACAGTGAATGATTTGCAAAAGCAGAAAACATACGAGAACCTAACAATACGTGTCACTTGGCATTATGTTCCCGCGGCAGGAAGCCACTTACCATTAAGCATCGCCGTGATTTCTGTTGAGTGAAATTAGTTTTCCCTGTTGTCTTATATTCTCCTGCTTATAGATAGCGCTGATTGGCTTAAACTGAAAATACGAGGAGTGCCCTAATTGTAATGCACCGCATTTTTTTCTCAGCCGAAAACAATGCGAAACGTTACGTATGCATTATATGAAGTCTCCTGAGTGAGCGCGCCAAGTTTCCGTCACTTCCGACAGATAGCGTAGCTGCAGGACAGTTTCAAAATGGCGTCTGTAGCTAATGGATATTACAAGCAACGAATCGCTATTGAATTTCGCGCTACAGAGAAAGAAACTGTGGGAAATATTCACAAGCGCTTGTGCAAAGTGTATGGAGCATCTGCTGTCTACGGAAACACAGTTAGTCGCTGGGCACGAAGGGTGAGGTCGTCAGAAAGCTGTTCGACGGAGCTCTACGATTTGCAGTGGTTGGGGAGACCATCCACGGCTGTCGCACTTGACATGTTGCAGCGAGCTGCTGTTGTGATTCGTGAGGACGGACATATTACGACTCGGCAGTCATTTTGAGGACGATGGGGAGGTGATTCACACAGTGAAGCACTGGCTCCGCCACCAGGACAAGCATTGGTGCCGACAGGGCATACACGCCCTTTTTTCGCGCTGGAGGAAGGCCATAGAATGGGATGGAGATTACGTGAAAAAATAGGGCGTGTACATAAAACACTATTCTTTAGTGTGCGTGTAATTCTCATTATGTTCAGTAAAGAATTGTTGAAGGAAAATATTGCGGTGCATTTCTTTCTGGGCAATTCCCGTTCACGGCTGTGGCGCTTACCATTCTGTTCCATCTCTGATGTCAAAACAAACCACTTTTAGTATCCAGAGACGCAGATAATGTTCCTGAAAATTCATTATTGAGCTGGCAAAAGCGAAGTTTGAGATATCTGGTTGGTAAACTGATACAGTTGGAGTTCGACTTCCAGTTTATGTCGGGGTCACTAACCGCCATGTTCTTAGGGAGATAATAGGGTTTGTAGCGTCCATTGCACTTATATGCAGTCTAGTATACTCCAAAAATATAAATTATTCATACTGTCAGTATTGTGTAAAGGACGGATTTCTACTCACCATAAGAGGAGACATTGAGTAGCAGACAGCACAACAAAGACTGCTGTTCCTTTTGAGCTTAAGGGCCAAAGACCTTTTTCTGACACAGAATGTGTGTGTGTTTTCTGCTTTAGAAGAAGGCCTTTTGGCTGAAAGTTGTGCATGTCTGCAACTCAACGTCTCTTCTTCTTTAATTATTCATACTGTCAATTTTGTATACTTTAAATCATATCTTTTAAAATCATTTATCCCATTTTTCAGTGCAATGGTTTACATTTGTCTTTACCACCACTGGCTGGATGTACTCGATTTGATTCCGTGGCCGTGGCCGGAAGTTGCCAGCAGCGCACGGTACGTGCCACGAACGTGCCCTTTGTTCAGAGGCAGAAGATGTGGCGGAGCAATTTTGCAATATTAATCCACCGGAGACAGCGAAGGCGTCCTGGAGGAAGCTCAGCGGTGGTTCCCGGCATCGGAGCATATAGCATGGGGTAGCAAATCAGTGGCGTTGCGGACCACCAACACTGGTGGCAGCCTGCTGGTAATGTGAGGCGTCGATCGACTGCAGCAGCAGACAGCGTTGGTCTCTGTAAGCCCAGAGGATATAGCAGCTCGGAGCGAGCGAGCACTTTCAGAAAAAGGGTTCCAGTTTAGTCGATTTGAGACGTGTGGATAAGAGTGACATTTTTTGCACCGGCTTTTGAGTTTGCGGTGGCCCTTGTGTATTGACATGATTTTGAACTGGTGAAACATGGCAGGGTTGCTACTGCAACTGTAATTTGAAATGCCGAGCCTCGTACAGCTGTGTTCTATTTCGACGCAACACGGCGATGCCGTGTGGCGCCTCAACATTGTAAAGCTGTAAATTGTTTGAAGGATTGTATTTTAGTGATAAGCTTTTAGTTATTTAAGTATCTTTCCTATGTACCTTGATAAGGGAGGCACGTTTGGTTATTGTGTGTATATTGAATGTACGTTGTCCGTTGTCTGTCGTGTGTTTTGTGTAATATTAGTAATTTTCGCCTCACAATAATTAATATACGCTCAATAATAGACGACCGATGGCCTAAAGTTAGCGAACAATTGTAAAGTAAAAGAAATGAACCATCGCATAGCAGCGACAGCGTCTATTATTCTTTATCTTTGCCGTTCTTGCGCGGTGCCTGTAAATCTCTATGTGCGTGTATTGATTAATGATATAAAAAAGAATTCTGTTGTTTCAAGACAAATGGGGCATTGGGCGCCTCACCTTTTGCTATTGATATTCCATGAAAGGCGGACGCGGACTAGCTGCGTTCCGCATCGGTATTTTATATTTTATGTGAAAATATTCAATGAATGTGCTAATTGTTATTTTTCCAATCAGAAAAGAAGTAGTTTCTTGTAGTTGATTACGAACAGACAGCATCAAGAGGACATTTTGACTGTTATGTATAAAGTATTTAACAACAATGGTTAACTACTGTAATTTAATATGAAAAGGTACGTAGCATTAAAAAACGTGTGTTAAAGATAAGTGTGCTTATTTTAATAAGTTAACCTTGATGATTTCCATCTCCTCATTTACTTGAATGTTAATTATTTTGTGTGAGTTCATCACCAGAAATTACGATCACGCTGATGAGCCGAACGCAGTATGAGGCAGAAGAAACATTATCGTTTTCCTATTATTTCTGAATCAACTTTTTTTTTTGTTTGTGTAGTGTTGCATTTCTTTTAAAGTCTATAAATCTTCTGGTCCCTTAGTGTTGTTCCGGGTATGACTACATCGCGAAAATAAAAATGCACAGAAATGATAATGTTTCTTCCGAAAGATCTCAAATAAATCAATCTGCTGCTCTTATTCAGGTATTTAATGCTCTACGTATGTTATTACAATAGTGTAATCAATCCCTGATTCTGTTGCCAATTGACCCACCAAAATATTCACTTTTTGGACAATTTTAAAAAATATATATAATATAACTATTATTTTTCTTTTCGCCCCCCAAGAGCAACGCTACAGTTTCGTAGGTGTGGTTCGTACTAGGGTGTCCTTGTGCTACATTGTCGACAAATTTGTGATGCTATCGGCCATACTGAATGCCTATTTTGTTAAGATAATGTCAATAGGGCGAAGTACTTATACTGGATGACGTATCTACATTAGTTTAAGATTTTATAATTATACAATATATTCATTTGTGCTCCCTTAAAATTTTTATTTTTAGCGTGGTGCGGAAGTTTAATTCCCTGAATTTTTATATGTTATTACATGAGCTATTAAGTCAATTGGTAAACTGAGCGTGAAGTCTTGCTTTGTTTAATATTTTACAAGCGTTCTGCTAACCATATGTTTCATACAGTTAATAAAATTAAATTATAATTGGTTAAGTGTCCATGCTTACACGTTCTCCACTCCCATCGAAATCCCGCACCACACTTTTATGTAAATGGGCAAAATAAATGACCCTGATCCATAAATCGTAAACGCGACCTCAAACACATGAGAGTTATTTATTATTCCATTTACAATTATTGCTATATAAAGAATTGATTTCTGTGTCGTTTCGTCTGATTTCTTTTCTTTTCTCATTTAGTTCGGGGCACTAAATGACCTCCATGATTTCATGAATTAAATCACATAAAATTATTCTATCTTTGGTTCAAGTAGCAGTCAGATAATCTGTTTTTGGGTAAACGATGTGATTTCAATGTAGTCTCCTTATATTTTTTTGTGCTTTAGCCCCGTACCATAGCAGGGGTGGCATGTTTATTAACGGAATTGGCATGGTTATTTTTTATGGGTGACCGGAAGCCGTTCCTGCCTTCACCCCGCTACCCCCAGGAAGGAATACGTGTAACCCAACTGTCCCCATGTAGTGAAAGTGAAAGTTTTCTAACTGTTTACAGCCCCTACACCAGGCTGGCCGCCACACCGACCACCGACGTTAATCCGCCGTGCGGACTCGATTCGGGACCGGTTCACCTCCCCGTCCCGGAAGCAGTGCTTTAACGCGCACTGTTATCCAGCCGGGTTTCGATTTCGACTAGTCGTAGCTGGAAAAATGTTCAAACTAAACTATTCAAAAATATTTCGCATCGTCGTCATGTTTTTTGATGGGAGAACTCTTACTCAGTGTTCATCCATCTAACCACAGCAAATTCTACGTATACGGGCTGTGTAATGTAATTACGAAAGTAAACCTCCATTCACTGTGCACTTCAAAAGAGCGTGTTGTGTCGAGACTGGGACAATGCGGATTGTGTACACTTTCAGTTGTTAACGCGCCTTCAAGGTTTATTTCAAGTTTCTTTCATCGTTGTCTCCTTGCGCAAGAAGCGTGGTCAGCATGGGATGTTGCCTGCCCAACAAGCAAACACCTTAGCGACGTCGAAGGGTTGTTACATTATGAGAAGAGACAGTTTTGTTTGTGATATTAACCACAATAAAACACTTTTCCTAAGTACATGTCTGAAGGAGACACTCTGGATTCCAACATTTATGTTGTTGACAAGTGGTCAGTCTGCACAAGCAAGATTTCGGTGACGAGCGATGGCTGAAGTATACATGTGTACTGATGTGGAGGCCTGCATTCGGCATGTTGTTGCTGCAGCCTGGTATATATGAAAGAAGGTGTTCTGCCGCATGCGCTAAGTTTGTAGAAGGTAGGGTATCGTGTTTAACTAACCTTCCAGTTGCGGTTTGTAAATTTTCGTAACTTGCATTGTTTGACTATTACGATACTGTTGTTTCAAATATCTCGTAAACTCTTGAGCTCAGGAATGGAACACATCATTCTTTGCCGTTTTCAATTTCAAATCAATGAATGTTAATTTTGTTTAAAGAGTTAAATCTATGAATGTTAGAAGTTTTGCCTAGAAATTAATTGTATGAGATTTGTATTTCGTGGTCATATTATACTAACAATGACGAGTAATGCTATCGTGTTTATACTTCTCTATTTTCGCTTACTATACAACTAAACAAAATTAATTAGGGAGTTATTCGGCATTGAACCTCACATCCCATTCTCTGCTTAAAAGCCTGAGAACATAACTGTTCAGGAAATAGGAAAATTGTTGTAAGGTCTTATGGGACCAAACTGCTGAGGTCATCGGTCCCCAAGCCTACACACTACTTAATCTAACTGAAACTAACTTACGCAGTGGACGACACACACACCCATGCCCGAGTGAGGACTCGAACCTCCAACGGGAGAGCCACACGGATCGTGACAAGGTGCCTTAGAATGTTCGGCTAACTGTTTAGACTCACACTGCAAACCGCGAGATCCGATTACCACATGCATTGCACTCCGAAGTTAGTATTTTAGTAATGGTAAAAGCAGCGTGATTCCTTTAAGTTCGTTTGCAACAGATACGTCAAACGTCTATAAGCGAATGAAATAAACATTGTTTTGTGCACTAAGGAAACAGTGATTATCTATTCGATTGGTTCGATACAACTTGTGATATTATTTGGTTTAGTGGTTGTGTAAGTATTTTGAATTAGAGATGCAAATACTCAGATTACGTTCAAAGTTTAGAGAGCAATATAGTGGTAGGTCATGTGCGTATCGTGCTTAAGGATTGCATTTAATTTACTAATGCACATAGGTGCTTTCAAAGTAGAATGTTCATATGCAATACAAGCAATAGTTACACGCAACCACTAGTGATCCGGTAATGGCATCAAGCGCACAACCAGGATAAGGTCTAAAGGTTTCACTGAGATACGAAAGTAAAACCTCTATTTTGAAAGTTAGCGCAAGCTTATGACTTGAACTCAAATATCTCTTTTCGAAAGTTACGAAGTTATTCGAAAAGTCAATCAATATTCTGAGAAAGAACATGTAGCTCGTAGTGGTCGCCGGCAAACAGTAATTTCCGATGATCGGTACTGAGTAATTATGCCCCATTTGTAACACAAGGAGGACGCAGGTGCTCACCTGATGATGGCAACATTGTAGGACATCGAAATACACTGAGGTCACAAACGTCATGGGCTAGATATATGCACATATAAGGATGACAACAGTATCTTGTACACAAGGAATAAAAGGACACTGCATCGGAGGAACTGTCATTTCTACTGAGGTGATTCATGTGAGCAAGTTTCCAACGTGATTGTCGTCGGACGACGGGAACTAGCAGACGCTAAACACAGAATTACAGCTGGAGCCAGATGCATGGTACATCTCATTTCGGAAATTATCTCTCACTACGGGCAACGCAGTGACCAACTGCCTGCGGTTAACGACCAAGAGCAGTAACGTTTTCGAAGAGTTGTCAGTTCTAATAGACAAGCAACATTGCGTGAAATAATCGCTGAAATCATTGTGGAAAGTACGACAAACGTATCCGTTAGCACAGTGCAGCGAAATATGGAGTTAATGGGCTGTGGCAGCAGACGACCGACGCGAGTACCTTTGGTAACAGCATGACAACGCCTGCAGCTCCTCTGCTGGGTCCGTTACCATATCGGCTGGACAGTAGGCTTCTGAAAAACTGTGGCCTGCTCAGATGAGCCCCGATTTCAGTTGGTGAGAGCTAATGGTAGGGTTCGAGTGTGGCGCAGCCCTAAGAAGTCATGGACTCTAGTTGTCAACAGGGCACTGTGCTGGCTGGTGGCGGGCTGTGTTTCCTGAACCTATAATTGACTGGATATGGTTACGTTCGGCTACTTGGAGACTGTTTGCAGCCATTTATGGACTTCATGTCCCCAAACAACAATGGAATTTTGATGGGTGGCAATGCGCCTTGTCACCAGGCCACAGTTGTTTGCTATTGGTTTGAAGACATTATCAACGATGCGAATGAATGGTTTGGCCATGGTTTGGACATGAAACCCATCCAACATTTATGGGACATAATCGAGAGATCGTGCGCCGGTAACATTTTGGTAATTATGGACGGCTATAGAGACAGCATGGCTCAATATTTCTGCAGAGGACTACCAACGACTCGTTGATCTCATGCCACTTCGAACTGCTACACAATACCGGACAAAAGGAGGTCCGATATGATTTTAAGAGGTAATCCACGACATTTGTCACCCCAATTTATTGCACCCTATGAATAATGATATCCGTCCGTTTACACGTGAACAATGTCGTAGTGAATGATGCCGAGGGCTGTTGAACAATCGCGTTATGAGTCCGTTTCCCTCGATCTGTAGGTACTTTAGGCGTCCATTACGACCAACAATACCGAACCCACAGCATCATGATCCACGAATAACTTGGCCTAGGATATAGTTTTATTTATTTATTTATGCATTTATTTTACCTGCCAAGATGCCCAACGACTTGGATCACTAACGAGTCCAGGGCTATCTGACGCCTGGTTCAAATGGCTCTGAGCACTATGGGACTTAACTTCTGAGGTCATCAGTCCCCTAGAACATAGAACTACTTAAACCTTGTAATGTTGTAACTTTAATTTGCTATGCTGAAATCGGTGCTAATTGTCAATGAAAGTGGGTTAAAAGCCGTGATCTGTCTGGGGACGTTAACCGTGGATTACTGGGCAACTGTTTCATCAGATATTTAGTCTAGGTTTACCAAGCAGACTAACATTAATGATAATCTTTTAATAGTCATACAAAACCGGTAATATATATATATATATATATATATATATATATATATAAAAAGGAGAATTTAAATAAAAGGAAAGAAATCAGTTTATATTTGGAAATTTATTTTTAAGATTGTTCATTGAAATTTCAGCATATTATACGTGAGTTATAACTGAGCTGGTGCCTTATTTACGATTGAAAAAAGTGAGATTGTAATCTTACGGAACACATAAAATATGGACCCAAGATTGGGAGACTGGATACAACACTGCATTCATAAAATAACACACGAAGAACATTGAAACATAAGCAAGAAGAAATTAACCACAACCAACAGATTCAGTTTTTACCCAAAGAAATTACGTTCATACCACAATCCTGTCCGTCATGTAATTACCACACGCTGGTATACTAAATTCATATTAACTCTTTGTGAAGTCTTCGCAAAAAGAATAGCTGAGGGCTACTTTGATGATTACACCACATGCTTCACGTGGTCAACTTGGTTTACACAAAGCGTACAACTCCACAATAATTTTGATAATTAAAATACATTAGATCGAAAAGCAATTGACAAAAGAAAAACCTTGAACTGGTTACTAACGTCTTACTATTAACCTGATGGGTCAAACAGTTATATAAGCACGTGGTAGTGGTCTCGCAAAGTACACCCCACGTGAGCTGAACATAAAGAAAAGTTGCTATATTGAAAATATAGTCAAGACGAGACGTTATAATCACACAAACATTCGCATTTAAGATTGATGAACTTAGTTAGAGTTACTGATCAACACGTGGTTCCACTTTACTCACAAAGTAGTAACAAAGCAACTACCGCAAAATAATCTGAACTTCACACGATAATTACACTGCGCTGCAATTTAAGATAACATCGGATATTTTAGACCTAAACCCGAAATAAAGGTGATTAAATTTTCAGTTTGGCTGAACTTAAGAAATCCATTGTCCTACGGACTTAACAGACACGCGCTTAGCCGGAGATCTTACCACTTCAGACGCTCGCCACGGCCACACTGCAACTGCCCTACTGCCCAGCGTGCTTCCTGAGGGTGGCTCACAAAGACCAACGGAAGTGGCCAGAGGGGCAGCTTCCTATACCAACATGACAACGGACGGACAGGACCATACTAAGGATTGAAACCTCTTTGCTTTTAGGAAGCGTAGCTACCTGTTCCGACATTGGTCCTACTGTTCTCTAGCAGACAGCCTTGTCTGCTACCCTCAAGCATGCAACTAGAAATACATATGCTCATTCATCCTCTCACACAAAAGGGAAGGGGGATGACAGTATCTTATCATATACAGTATATAAAAGAAAGCGGATGTAGGTTCCGTATGAGACTGTGTGACATGAATTACATATAAGAATTACATATAAACTGTGCTTTAAAGTGTAGTAGTGTGACAGATCGTTCTTGTTTATGTGTAAAAGTAACACGTTCCACTGCTCAGTCTCCTCCCAGATAGTCAGAAACGCCACAGTACATTTAGAAGAGGAATTTATTCCATAAATGGCAACAGATTTAAGAAATTAAACATGAAACGAATCCAACAGAGACCTTTCAACCTAACTAACCTAAGGACAAAACACACATCCATGCCTGAGGCAGGATTCGAACCTGCGACCGTAGCGGTCGCGCGGTTCCAGACTGAAGCGCCTACAACCGCTTGGCCACCCCGGCCGGCTGTCTGACGCCTGATGATCGTTGTAAACGAGAGCAGACTCAGGCACGTATCAATGCATTTCCCAGCTATGGAATACAACAAGGAGATGGGTCGGTCATCTATCGAGCTAACACCGAATATAGATGTCGGATGCCTCTATTCATTATCGAGAGTAATTTGTGGGCAGTACACTATCGGTAGAGGATTGAACAGCCTATTGCACATCCATATATTCCGGCAGTGCATTCATCTTTCAAGACAACAGTGCGCGAGAACGCCACGTCCGTCTCTTGTACAGCTGACGCCCCCTTCCCGTCTCTTTTTCTGCGTCGTAATTTGAACAAGCCTCGGAAGTCCCACTCGCGTACGCACGCCGCTTCGTTCTCACTGCGACCCTGACCATCTCGCGCTATGACAGTCTGACATGCGCCAGCCATGCGTGATATTTCCAACGTGATCTTGCAATTGCCACATAAATCGATATCTTATGGGTCACTCCTGTCTCATGCCTAACCCTATTCCCTTAGAAATTCACCATGTGGTGCAGGACTGTCGTTTCTATATTGGGAATAATTTTGCATCCAGTTGTGCACTTACTGTGGTCTTTCGCCAAGGTATGTATACCTGTACTCTTACGTAGCATTCCTTACGTTACTGAAGGCTGTCATCTGCAGAATACTGTGAACCTAGCCGCCTGGGTGAAAGCGCTGTTAACAATTAGCGCGACGGTGTAGCATACACTCAGCTGTCTAGTCTGAGCGAGAGTATTTACGAGGGCTGTGCTCAGGGTGCCTCGTGAAAACACCTTATTTGAGGCAGTGTGGTGCGACTCCTCAGTGCATCAGTAGGGAGCGCTGGGACGGGACTGACATTGGGTAAACGTCATCATGCGCTGATGCTTCGACCACTACGCAGTCTCACAGATTATAGTCCTACGTGACTGTATGTTAGACTGTGATATTACTCTTACATGTAAGTATTTCTTTGATTCAACCAATAACCTGGAGGCTGAATAACATTCTAAGATACTTAATCATGCAAGTGAGCGCTTGTGGTACGTGTTCGTCATAAATGAATGACACCACGAATAGGCCTTACTCTTCCGGAAAACTGGGAGGAACAACATTGCTTCAGCTAAACAAATCAAATAAATATTCATTTCCATGATCCATTTCATTGAGGAAAGGCCTTTATTTCTGTTTGTTGTTCACAGCATTCATATTAAAATGATAGTTGTTGAAAGTTACCGTTGCTGAAATTGCCAATGCACAGAACACAATACCTGAAGAAAAGTACAGGAAGTCTTCAACAAGACCCATTTATATTCGAAATTTATTCCAGTGTTAAATACAGCTTTCAGATGATAAATAATACTGAAAATGCCACAATCCCAACTACAGCCAGTTTTGCACCATTACCTGTAGTTAATCGTTCCTGTAAAATCAACTTCAAATAATCAAAGAAAGCTGCTCCAGTACAAAAAGATACTCTCTTTGAGAAATTTATTAAAGCGTAGAATTCAAGACAATAGATAGTTTTTCTTCAGCTATACACTGGACAAAGAGAATAACGCCCTAGCAGTGTGCAGCCCAATAACAAGATTATTGTTTACATTATTGAATTAGTAAAAAAAAAAATACTCGGGAATAACGCCGTATTAGTTTCAACATCGTCTATTACAAAATATATGTAGATGACACATTGATCCCATACAACTGCACACTGCAAGAAATAATAATATTACAGAAAAACACACAAACAAATTGCAGTTCACTGTAGAACATCAGATGCAAAATAGCATTAACTAACTTGATCTTAAAACACAAAAGGTAAACCAAATGACAATACCACATTCTATCTCAAATTCACTACCGCACGTGCCTCAATTAAAACTATATACTGCACCCGATCCAATACACATTTATTTCGACTAGGTGTCATGAAATCCAACTGACAAGTTCAAAGAAATAAATACGTAGACATGAAAAATAAAGATGTAGAATGTTAATAAATCATGTAACTCTTCAGGCTTTCCCGACGAGATCTTGACATGTCGAACAATCGGGTCTACTGCCGGATGTTTCTGTCGCTCTGGCACAATATTTCGGCCACGTAACTCGCTGCCTTTTTCAGGTGCTACCTGAGACTGCCGTGTCGGAGGATCTTGTCCAGTATTTATGCCCAGAGGGCGCTGGGTGCTCCCTTTGCCGTCCGCGCCCGCCTGGCGCCAGGGGGGCGCGGACGGCAAAGGGAGCACTCAGCGCCCTCTGGGCATAAATACTGGACAAGATCCTCCAACATGGCAGTCTCAGGTAGCACCTGAAAAAGGCAACGAGTTACGTGGCCGAAATATTGTGCCAGAGCGACAGAAACATCCAGCAGTAGACCCGATTGTTCGACATGTTAATAAATCATGTTTTACTGAAAAAGGTTTAAAAGCTTTCACCTAAAAAATTCGGAGACCGCCGTTTTCAGCACCCCTCTTAATTGTCGGATATGGACAGCTGTAATAAGTGCTTTCGAAGTGTCGTTAGTAATTGTTGACGTCGTGAGAGAAGATGGAACTGAAAAGAAAGAAGAATATAGAAACTTAAGGTGTTTCGAATGCTAGGGACCTCTAGTAATACTCAGGTATTAGCAGATTTCAGAGTTCTTATCTGAGTGCTGGACTGTTACTGGACCGATTGTCATGTGATGATTTCGGAAATTCAGTCGGGGTATTGAAACTAATAGGCAGATAATACAGTGCATTCAGACTGTCAACAAAGTTAATTATGCTCGTAAATTTATTTCATAGCCAGGATTCGAATCTCCGGAAATTGACCCACAATTTATAGATCTGTATACTAACATAAATCTTTTTTCTTTGAAAAGACGAATAATTGATAAAGGAAAAGGTAAACAGGGAGCAAGAAAAGGAGGCAAGAACATATTAAAGAACAAAAAGAACATTCTTTTCCCCCGCATCTGGTGGTGGAGCGGAGTCCCTTCACCATGAAAGTATCGCTAAGTGATCCTGAATTAATAAGAGTTGTGACTTCATTTTAATTGTGTTTAAGTATCTGTTGAAGCTCTTTGGCCGACTGAGATAAGGAAACAACTTGCCAGACGTGGAAATGTCAAATACGCTCTCAGGCAGCATTATCAATGCTCGTATTTTGGAGATTTCGTGTTTCCCGTTTATCAGGTGCTGGAACTCGAAACTTTAATTTACGTAGTCACAGTGCACTTGTTTGTTTATGAGTGATTACAGTGGAAGACACTTTGGCTCTATGCAAGATAAAATACTCAGAAACATATCGCTTCTGGAAGGGCCTCCTTTACCCACGTCCTTCGACAGATAAGTGTAGTTTCCTTTCGGTGTACAGGAAATTCTGCGAAAGCTAATCTTTGACTGCAGATAGTTTCTGCAGAGCCAGTACGTTATCAAGAACGTGTATGATATCAAAGATGTCCGATTAAAAGTGAACAATTTGTAAGTATGCTTCCTGAAATTCGGAGGAAACGCTGGATTTCCCATACTAATATATATATTGTGTTAAACAACGATCCGGATGTCGCTATGGTGACTGTATTCATTAGTTCCGGATGAGAGTACTTAGAACACGTGTTCTTAGGTAGTCCATGTTACCCTCTATTTAGTGCCATATATGTCACTGATATCACAATCTTCCTCCTCAGATGTAGTGACTTCTCTATATCGCTTAAGTCAAATTGTAGGATGGTCCCTTTGAAAAGAAGACCAGTTTCCTCCCAAACACCTCTGCCCTTTCTCCCAACCCCCTACCAACTCGACCAAACTGAACTGTGCTTTGTGCTACATATATAATGACATCCTCGACATGACATCCATACTTGCCTTTTTCTTTCCATGCAATAATGCCAGCAACCATTTATGTTCTGTTGAAATTTAAAACATATCGCCCACGTTTCGCCAAATTAAGATGCTAAATACTTTGGGGAAATAAGGGCATTACATAATGGACAAATGATCTAACTAGAAAACACGTAACATACGACACACTACCTCGCTTGAAACATCCTTTAAAACTACTAAGAATAGTACTCGTAATATGGAATCTCGTTCACTGACTCCTCTTTCAGTACCGAACATCTCACTATCCTGATGGAATCTAATGGAATCTATAGCACGTAATTATTCTTCAGCATGCTGTAGTGGTGTGCCCGTAACAAAGCTGATGGCAGAGGGGTGCACAGTGTAGCACTTAGAGCACATTCAATAATGTACAGGGATTGGACGAAAAAATGAAAACACAACGAGAAGTGCATTCTTCAATGCAATTCTGAAGATACTAGTCAGGCCTGCAGATGGCGCTGCTGTATTCGATTACGAATGGCGCTGTGCAATGTTCTCTACACGTAGCAAATACCGGTCATAGTCAGAACAGAGTCCTGTGTAATTGTGAGTGCGCCACGTCCTAGCTAAGTGAACTTGAACGAGGGCAAATTGTCGCTGCTGGTATGGTGGGTGCTTTGTAACCAAGGTATGGAAGTATTTTGTGTCTCAAGAGACGGCGTAACTAAGACTTAAATAGCGTGCAGGGAAAACGGAAAAATATCATCCTCCAAATCACAAAGCAGACGAAAGTATGAGTTTAGTGATCATGACAGACGGTCAATAGAGATGGGGCCCCTCCACGCCCGCACCAACGTTCTACTGTCACCTCCGTCAACATGTTAGTTATCTAGTAAATGGATCACAGGATGCTGGGCTGTGATGTTATCCGTGCGTCTGGGTAAGACTACGCATTAACACGGTCCATCAGGTGATAGATAGTGGACGAAACGCGAGTGAGGGTAGCGATTTGAAGAGCATAGGGAAAAAAGTGCCAAGGCTCGTGACGTGGGGAAAAAAAAACCTCTGCGACAGTGGGATGGGTAGTAAGAGCAGTAGTGGCTTACTAGCTGTGATAGTTCATGCAAGGTTGGATTTGTTAGTATGGGTATCATGCATCATTACCGTGGCAAGCGATGGCGATGTATCCCAGTTGCTGCAGCCCCTACATTCCTGGAACAATCAAGATCGTTATACAGTAGTGGAAGATCGGCCATAGATCATCTCACTGTGCGGGGGATGTGTGGAGCTGGTCTGCATGCTGTGTACGGTACGGCATCCCTGCGTGGTGCCAGTTTTTCGGCAGTGTATTCCAGCTGGATATCCAGTAATGGCGTCTGATTAACATGGACTCACCTGTACCGTTGTGTTTGCGTGTGCTAGGCCATAGATGTTAGGTCCTTACAAGTATGTCATTTGGTCTTTTATGTTTCCATCTATGGTTGTGGTCGTAGTTCCCCAGATTCAGAATAAAAGGGTTCCGCGAATGTCTGGAGTTTCTGTACAGTCTTGTGGTGAGTTTGTGGATTACCTCCTTGAGAGTCTCAAGTCGGTATTCCCATTGAAGGTCCGCGATGCGTGTGTATCGTGGAGCATTGCTTATGATTTTCAGTACTTTTTGTATGAGCTGCAGTCGGCGCAGGCGTGTAGGCGCAGCGTATCTCCAGACAGGAGCTGCGTACGTCATCAGGGGTCGAATAAGTGTCATGTACATGGACCTCGACATCCTTCTGTTCAGTGTGCTACGCCTGTTGAGCATAGGGTAGAGCTGTTTGAGCCTCGCGCTAGCTCGGTTGGTCATAACACGCCAATTCTCCAACCAAGGCTCAGCCACTCTGAGTGCAGTCTGTAAGCGTGACGTTACGTTTGATGGTTTCCAATCTTGCGCGAGGATGGCTATGTCACCCGCGTAGATTCCCATCTTTGTGTTGTGTGTGGTTGGGAGATCGTTTATGTAGAGGTTAAACAGTGGGGGCCCTAGGATGCTTCCCTGGAGTACTCCCGCATGTATTCCGTGTCGTGTTGATTGTTTTCCCTGCACGTCACTGTTGAAACTCCTGTCTGTCAGGTATGAGTGTATTAGACGCACCAGCCCGTCGGGGGATCCCGCGTCGCTGAGTTTGCGAATGAGGCCGTTGTGCCATAGACGGTCGAACGCCTTTTCGATGTCCAGGAACACCCCCCCTGTAGCTTTGTTTATGTTGAAGCCATGTGTTATACACTCCTGGAAATGGAAAAAAGAACACATTGACACCGGTGTGTCAGACCCACCATACTTGCTCCGGACACTGCGAGAGGGCTGTACAAGCAATGATCACACGCACGGCACAGCGGACACACCAGGAACCGCGGTGTTGGCCGTCGAATGGCGCTAGCTGCGCAGCATTTGTGCACCGCCGCCGTCAGTGTCAGCCAGTTTGTCGTGGCATACGGAGCTCCATCGCAGTCTTTAACACTGGTAGCATGCCGCGACAGCGTGGACGTGAACCGTATGTGTAGTTGACGGACTTTGAGCGAGGGCGTATAGTGGGCATGCGGGAGGCCGGGTGGACGTACCGCCGAATTGCTCAACACATGGGGCGTGAGGTCTCCACAGTACATTGATGTTGTCGCCAGTGGTCGGCGGAAGGTGCACGTGCCCGTCGACCTGGGACCGGACCGCAGCGACGCACGGATGCACGCCAAGACCGTAGGATCCTACGCAGTGCCGTAGGGGAGCGCACCGTCACTTCCCAGCAAATTAGGGACACTGTTGCTCCTGGGGTATCGGCGAGGACCATTCGCAACCGTCTCCATGAAGCTGGGCTACGATCCCGCACACCGTTAGGCCGTCTTCCGCTCACGCCCCAACATCGTGCAGCCCGCCTCCAGTGGTGTCGCGACAGGCGTGAATGGAGGGACGAATGGAGACGTGTCGTCTTCAGCGATGAGAGTCGCTTCTGCCTTGTTGCCAATGATGGTCGTATGCGTGTTTGGCGCCGTGCAGGTGAGCGCCACAATCAGGACTGCATACGACCGAGGCACACAGGGCCAACACCCGGCATCATGGTGTCGGGAGCGATCTCCTACACTGGCCGTACACCACTGGTGATCGTCGAGGGGACACTGAATAGTGCACGGTGCATCCAAACCGTCATCGAACCCATCGTTCTACCATACCTAGACCGGCAAGGGAACTTGCTGTTCCAACAGGACAATGCACGTCCGCATGTATCCCGTGCCACCCAACGTGCTCTAGAAGGTGTAAGTCAACTACCCTGGCCGGCAAGATCTCCGGATCTGTCCCCCATTGAGCATATTTGGGACTGGATGAAGCGTCGTCTCACGCGGTCTGCACGTCCAGCACGAACGCTGGTCCAACTGAGGCGCCAGGTGGAAATGGCATGGCAAGCCGTTCCACAGGACTACATCCAGCATCTCTACGATCGTCTCCATGGGAGAATAGCAGCCTGCATTGCTGCGAAAGGTGGATATACACTGTACTAGTGCCGACATTGTGCATGCTCTGTTGCCTGTGTCTATGTGCCTGTGGTTCTGTCAGTGTGATCATGTGATGTATCTGACCCCAGGAATGTGTCAATAAAGTTTCCCCTTCCTGGGACAATGAATTCATGGTGTTCTTATTTCAATTTCCAGGAGTGTATGTTCAACAGCCCGTAAGAGTTGTTGTGTTGTGGAGTGGTGATTCCTGAAGCCGAATTGCTCCGGTCTCAGGATGTCATTTGTTATGCAGTGCCTAGTGATGCGTTTGAGAATCACCTTCTCAACAATCCTACTGAGCGAGCTCAGAAGGCTGATGGGTCGGTAATATTGTGGGAGGCTGTGGTTTTTCCCCGGCTTCCTGAACATCAGGACCTTGGTCGCCTTCCAAAAGGCGGAGAAGTATTGGTGTTTTACTATGGCATTCGTTATGTGTGTTAGGTACTCAGTACCTTTATCCGTGAACTTCTGGAGGACACGGTTTTGAATGCCATCATGACCAGGGGCTTTCCTAGCAGCGGAATGCATTATAGCCCAGGAGACTTCGGCTGTGCTAGCATGTCGAATGTCGTCGCGCGATGGTTGGGCTAGAATGCGCGTAACCTCTTGGTCAGTTGCAAGTTCAAATGGTTCAAATGGCTCTGAGCACTATGGGACTTAACATCTGTGGTCATCAGTCCCCTAGAACTTAGAACTACTTAAACCTAACTAACCTAAGGACATCACACACATCCATGCCCGAGGCAGGATTCGAACCTGCGACCGTAGCAGTCGCGCGGCTCCGGACTGAGCGCCTAGAACCGCTAGACCACCGCGGCCGGCCAGTTGCAAGTGTGAACACTGGATCTAATAGTACTAGGTTCGGTGTGAATGACGCTGCGAGTGTGCGGGCCATTAGTTCTGTTTTCTCTTCCGCTGAGTATTCAGGTCCGTCAGGCCCTTGAAGCTTTGGTGTATATACACTCCTGGAAATTGAAATAAGAACACCGTGAATTCATTGTCCCAGGAAGGGGAAACTTTATTGACACATTCCTGGGGTCAGATACATCACATGATCACACTGACAGAACCACAGGCACATAGACACAGGCAACAGAGCATGCACAATGTCGGCACTAGTACAGTGTATATCCACCTTTCGCAGCAATGCAGGCTGCTATTCTCCCATGGAGACGATCGTAGAGATGCTGGATGTAGTCCTGTGGAACGGCTTGCCATGGCATTTCCACCTGGCGCCTCAGTTGGACCAGCGTTCGTGCTGGACGTGCAGACCGCGTGAGACGACGCTTCATACAGTCCCAAACATGCTCAATGGGGGACAGATCCGGAGATCTTGCTGGCCAGGGTAGTTGACTTACACCTTCTACAGCACGTTGGGTGGCACGGGATACATGCGGACGTGCATTGTCCTGTTGGAACAGCAAGTTCCCTTGCCGGTCTAGGAATGGTAGAACGATGGGTTCGATGACGGTTTGGATGCACCGTGCACTATTCTGTGTCCCCTCGACGATCACCAGTGGTGTACGGCCAGTATAGGAGATCGCTCCCCACACCATGATGCCGGGTGTTGGCCCTGTGTGCCTCGGTCGTATGCAGTCCTGATTGTGGCGCTCACCTGCACGGCGCCAAACACGCATACGACCATCATTGGCACCAAGGCAGAAGCGACTCTCATCGCTGAAGACGACACGTCTCCATTCGTCCCTCCATTCACGCCTGTCGCGACACCACTGGAGGCGGGCTGCACGATGTTGGGGCGTGAGCGGAAGACGGCCTAACGGTGTGCGGGACCGTAGCCCAGCTTCATGGAGACGGTTGCGAATGGTCCTCGCCGATACCCCAGGAGCAACAGTGTCCCTAATTTGCTGGGAAGTGGCGGTGCGCTCCCCTACGGCACTGCGTAGGATCCTACGGTCTTGGCGTGCATCCGTGCGTCGCTGCGGTCCGGTCCCAGGTCGACGGTCACGTGCACCTTCCGCCGACCACTGGCGACAACATCGATGTACTGTGGAGACCTCACGCCCCATGTGTTGAGCAATTCGGCGGTACGTCCACCCGGCCTCCCGCATGCCCACTATACGCCCTCGCTCAAAGTCCGTCAACTGCACATACGGTTCACGTCCACGCTGTCGCGGCATGCTACCAGTGTTAAAGACTGCGATGGAGCTCCGTATACCACGGCAAACTGGCTGACACTGACGGCGGCGGTGCACAAATGCTGCGCAGCTAGCACCATTCGACGGCCAACACCGCGGTTCCTGGTGTGTCCGCTGTGCCGTGCGTGTAATCATTGCTTGTACAGCCCTCTCGCAGTGTCCGGAGCAAGTATGGTGGGTCTGACACACCGGCGTCAATGTGTTCTTTTTTCCATTTCCAGGAGTGTATTTTCTCCCTGGTGAAGTGTCGGGCTATTTGCCACAAGCCAGGTCGTGTGGTGTCCAGCCCTTCGAGTTTTTGGTTCCACTGTTGTGTTCTGTGTTTTTGTATTTTATCGTGTGTGATGCCCTGTAGCCTGTTAATGTGCCGTTTGAAGGACTGAAGCCTGGTGCGCTGCCATTGTCTCCTGAGGCGATTCCTCATTGAGATTAGGCCCAGGATTTCCTGGGACAGGGCCGCACTGTGTTGTTGTGTGGTGCGATCAAGTATGGTGCCTGCCATTGCGTCCTGAACGGCGTTAGTGAGGGTTTCTACCGCCTCGTCAATTTGTGCTGTTTCGTTATTTTCGTGTATGGATGGGATGTGGCTATCTAGCGTTTCCTTGAACAATGTCCAATTCGCACGCCCGTAGTCCAACATCTTGCGTTGTTCCATGTGCTGCAGTGTTTCCTCAATGTATAGTATTATAGGTTAGTGGTACGAGGGCAGATCGTTTGCAACGGCAACGTTGAGTGTCGATGTAATGCCCTTGTGAGGGCCATGTCTAACACGTCTGGCCTGTGTCCCCTCTGATAGGGCATGTGCGTCGGTTCAGTCGGCGCTAGTATAATGTAGTTTCTGCCTAGTGAATGTTCATACAGTTTTTTGCCATTGGGATTTCGTATGCGTGAATTCCATTCTGGGTGTTTTGCGTTCAGATCTCCAGCGACTATTACTCGCGATGAGATGTTGAGTAGTGTGCTGATATCGCGTGCTGAAATGCTTACAGGACTGTTGTATACCGATATCAGTGTGGTGTAGGCTCCGTTGAACTTCTCTGACGGCCGTAGCCTCGATTTTTTCCAGTTCAGGGAGCTCTATGCTTGTGTGCTCAATGTCTTTGTGTATGACGATTGCAGTTTCACCTGCCACGGCGTCGCCCGGTCGGTCGGTACGATAGACGCAGTAGCCAGGAAAGTTTAATTGTTTGTGCGGTTTAAGCTTAGTCTCGCTCAGTAGCGCGACAAGGATTCCCTTACGCTCCATGAACGCGGCAAATTCTGCCCTTCTGTTGTGGATCGAGTCTGCATTCCAGAACAGGATCTGTGATAGTGTGTGCAGGTTTGTGTTACGGGCCGGGTGTGGTATATTATTCATGTAAGAGTGTGAAAGAGTGTTGTGATGGCAGTATGTATGACAGCCCAGTATTGCCCGGGTTCGGCGCTCATGAGCTGGGTGATGATTGTAGTGACGGCCGTCAGCACCTTGGTAAGGATTTGAACGGTCGTGTGTCGAGGGAATAGTGTTTCCAGTATTCCCCCAGGTGATGTGTTGGTGTTGGGTGTGGCAGCCTGAGGTGCTGTTGTAGAGTTAGCGGCCGCTTGTGCGGGTATTGGTGTGTTGTTAGGAGTGGCATTTGTGTTTATGTTTCGTGACAGAGGCTGTGGCGCCTGTGTTACTTCTGTGGTGAGGGGGATGGTAGTGCCGGTTACAGTCTCGATGTCTTGTTGACTATTTTCCTGCGTGTTATTGGTCTGTTGTTGCTGGGTGGCCTGTTGTGGTGATTTCGTGTTCCCCGCCTTGTGTTTACGTGTACGTCTATTCCTCCTCTGGCCTTGGGGTTCTGGGGGTTCTTGTGTGGGTGTGTTTTCCTGTATAGCGTCCGTTTCTGCGCAGCACGTGACTTCCGGGAGTGGGGTCATGTTGTTTGGGGGCATAGGTGTTGGTACCGATGCTTGTTGGTTTTCAGGTGTTTTCTGTGGCTGTTGTGTAGCTGTTGCAGCGGTTGTTTCTCGTGTGTGTGAAGGGCGCTGAGGTTCCGCGGCCTGTGCCGTTTCGCCAGGGCGTGCAACCGTGGCAAACGTTACGCCGTTCCTTACTGGATTCGGCGCTGGCCTTGGGCGTGGAATGTCGTATTGTACCCTGTTCTTGTCTTGTTTACGCCTGTTTGTATGCACTGCACTGCCTGGAGTTGGTCGCATGGGGCCCACTGTAGTTGGCACAGCGTCGCTGGTTTGGCTGTGTTTGTGTGCAGGTGTGGGATCTGAGATTGCCAGCACATCCGCGGCAACGAGTTGCCAGGCCAGAGCGGAGGGCCGAATGGCCGAATCGCTGGCAGTTGTAACATTGTTGGGAGACGTTGGGTGGTTCGTAATGTTCTACAAGTACGTCCATCCGCAGAAACCTCTTTCTCTGCAGGATGGCGCGGGAATCAGCGGTGACGGCTAACTCAACCACGTAGTGTGGTAGCGGTGCGTGTGCGCGGGACCCTGTCATCCGGGAGGCACTTTTACAGTCGAATCCTAGATAACAGAACGCCGCCTGTACTGTCTCGTTGGGGGTACTGGGATCCAGTCCCTTGATCACGTACTGCTGGGTTCTCTCGTCCAGCGTTCTGTACGTGTAGTGTTCGATCTTCCGATCTTTGAGGAAGGTCAGAAGATCTTTATGTTCGTTGTCTGTAGCAACGTACAGTGAGGCCCTATCCCCAGAGTACTTTGCGTGTAGTGTACTGTTAATGTGCATTTCCGCGAATGCAGTGTTAAGGGCACTAAGGTTCCCATAGTTTTGTATAACGACTGGGGGGAAACCAGTCTTGTGTTGTGTGGGTACCGCTGTGGCTTTGTCAGCTTTGTTGTTGTTCGCCACAACTGTGTTTGCGTTTTGTTTCGTGTTATGTCGTTGAAGATAAGAAAAATAAGGCTGCCACCTGCAAAACTCATTGCAGAACAGAATGCTGCACTCGAGAGGCCTGTCAGCTTCAGAACAACACGAAGGGATTTCCACAATCAGGCAATTGCAGGGTAAGCTGTGTCCGCCCCTGGTAGCTGAGTGGTCAGCGCAACAGAATGTCGATCCTAACGGCCCGGGTCCGATTCCCGGCTGGGTTGCAGATTTTCTCCGCTCAGGGACTGGGGGTTGTATTGTCCTAATCATCATCATTTCATCCCCATCGCCGCGCAAGTTGCCGAAGTGGTGTCAAATCGAAAGACTTGCACCCGGCGAATGGTCTACCTAATGGGAGGCCCTAGCCGCACGACATATACATTTTTTTAGGATAAGCTCTAATTCCAAAATCACACATCAGTGAATGGTTATCAGAAGGGTAATTTGCAAACAGAATCTGGGGGAAGTTAGCCAATGTGAAACACAATTTTTTTCTGGAGTGGCATTCACTTTAATAAATATTAGGGAAATTTAATATAAGAACTGAATTAATCACTGAATTTGTAAATATAACTGACATTTTAATACTAATAAAAAGATCCAAATGAATATGTGGAATGAGCATATACGACCAATTTAACTAAAACCGTTAAATCAAATAATTCAGAGCAAGTAGTTGATTAAGCCTCAACAAAAAGAATAAGATAATGAGACAAAGTCTACAAATATACGACCTGCCTTTTCCGCTTCAGAAACGCAAGGTGGAATGCCTTAAAGAAAAGCAAAGCAAGTCTTACAAAAGGGGACACGTTTGTATGAGAAATAGTGATCACGTATAACACTAGCCTCGTTATACGCTACTCTTCCCTAAAAAACTAACCTTAAGTCCCGTCACGGGAAGAGCCACGTATAAAACTAGCCTACCGTGTCATAAGCTAATGCTACCCTCTGAAAGGATTTTGAAACTTTGACCGTGTGTTTGACTAACGGATAAGGATATCGGACTGCAATTTTGAATATATTTCAATAAATAGAAAAAATTTAACAGGCTTCGACTTCGAGGGGTTAATGAAAGTAGTAAAATTAATATACGAATGAAAAACTGAATGGTCGCCAGCCCAATTAGGCACATTGATTTGGTAACACAAATTTAAGGAAATTCATTATTACTTGTTGCAGTGACCTTCATTCATATTTCCCTTTGAATAGCACATAGGATACAAAATGACACAGGGTACTTTGATCTGTCTGTAGCAGTAGTCACCAATAATGCACATGCTAGTAATCTTAGAAACCAAAATTGTACCAAACTCACACTAACAAGAGCTACACTCAAGATTGTTGCTTGCATCAGTACTGAAATGTTCCTGCGAGAAGTGCAGAACTAAAATTGACCAGGAGGGGCTTCTCACTTAACTGACATATAAACACGACAAATAAAGATAAATAATATCATAAATACACTGTTTATACCCTCTGCTTATATTTGATTTCCTTAGTAACAATTATATTCCAATTCTCCTTCTAATATTAGAAGAATATGGTGGTGATCCATAAACTGACATTGTATCACTAGACAAACTTTATGATTATTTCAGTAGCAAAATTTAATTCTTAGCTTCACTTGCAATAGTTTATGTTTCTACTTTTCAAGGCAAATTGTTCAATACTGAGCTCAATTAACTTAAAAAATCATTCATGATAGTAATCAAGGCTAAATTATGTTTCAAATAAGTTTATCGTATGTGCACTTCTCATCACCTGTGAAGCAGGTATTTTAGACAGTAACATATACTCCGTCTTGAACTGTATTTCTTCAAAACGATACTTTGCAATAAGCACTTTAGCAGCATTCTAACTAACTTCAACTCCTGCTAATCCATGCACATTTGACCAACATAAATAAATCACTAGTTCATTTGAAAAATCGATACTCGGGTTTCTCAACACCTTGGTTGGTTCGATTTGTAACTATTGCCCTCTGGCAAATATCGCATGATGTATTCGATCTGTTATTTACTTTGTTGCACTAATTTTTATTACTGATACATCAGAGAGTTTTTCAGTACACTTTTTCGGACAACAGCGTCCTAAGGCGAGGTGGAAATAATCAATTACTTCGGTGTCATATTGAGATGCCCAACATACTTTCCACTCCTTTCTATTCGCATCTTTCTTTTTGTATAAAATATCTTTAAAGGCCTTATAAAATTCACCACTTTGATGATACTTGGTATTACTAAAATTTACTTTAACTGATTTCCAGACTTCATCTTCATTTTGATAGTACCGCATATTTTTACAAATTTTTTCGATTTAAATTTTCCCCTGAACCTCTTTGATGGATCTCATATGAAAAGTGCCATCTTCGTTATTTTCCTCTGCCACACTATTCCTTCTGGTAGTCTGGATAGAGCATCTGCTACATGATTGTCACTTTCTTATGATTGTCACTCCTTTAACACAGAAAATTTCGTAGTCAGACTGCTGGCGGAACAATGCCCAACGGCTTAATCTGCCGGTATATAAGCGGCAGACTTTAAGAAACATCAGCGCTTTGTGATCAGTATGTTTTTGCCCCCACAAATAATTTCGAAACTTTTCCAAATCCCATATGATAGCCAGAGTTTTCTTTTCTGAAATGGTGTAATTTCTTTCTTACTTAGTAGGGTTCGACTAGCGAAAGCTATTGTCCTACGTTTTGGTTCCACTGTGTCATTGTTCTCTTGGAAAATTTCTATTCCGATTCCATCTGCACTTCGATCAGTACTCATATGAAATTCTTCACTCAAAACAGGGTGATGCAAAATATTGTTCCTTATTAACTCATTTTTCAGTTTTTCGAAATCTTGTTGGCATTCCTTTGTCCAAATGAATGTACTATTTTTCTTAAGCAACCCAGTTAAATGACGATTATTAAACGCTTGCCCCCTCACAAATTTGCGGTAAAATCCACAGAGACCGAAATACGGTTTTAACTGCTTCCGGTTCTTAGGTGGCGGGCATTTTTTAATAGCATTTAACTTCTCTGGGTCCTTCCTAATCCCAGAAGTGGTAATAATATGTCCCAAGCATTTTATTTCTTTTTTTACTAACTCGCACTTCTTCAGTTTTCATGTCATTCCTCCTGCTTGAAGAGTACAAAGGGTTTTATTGAACGCCGGCCGGAGTGGCCGAGCGGTTCTAGGCGCTTTAGTCTGGAACCGCACTACCGCTAGGATCGCAGGTTCGAATCCTGCCTCGGGCATGGATGTGTGTGATGTCCTTAGGTTAGTTACGTTTAAGTAGTTCTAAGTTCTAGGGGACTGATGACCGCAGCAGTTAAGTCCCATAGTGCTCAGAGCCATTTGAACCATTTAACAATTCGCAATGTTCCCTCCATTTTTCTGTGGCAATCAACCAGTCTTCCAAGTATATTGTCAATCTAGCACTTAGTTCCCTTCCACACAGAATCTAAAGCCCTAATGAAGTCTGAGAGAGAAGTATTAAGACCAAGAGGAACAACTTTATATTGATAAAATTTTCCTGCAAATTAAAATGCAGTATACTTTCGAGACTCTTTATTCAGTGGGATTTGCCAGTACCCCAGAGTGAGGTCTAAGCTAATCAAGTATCGCACATTGTGGAACTTTTGCAATATATCGTCTAAATTTTCTGGAAGATCTACTTCTCTTCTGACAACCATATTTAGAATTCCTGCATCAATTACTACTCGCGCGCCTCCATCTTTCTTGTTTACAATAATGTGAGGGCTATTCTATTCACTATCGTTCATTTTGATAACACCCATTCAATCATTTAATCAACTTCTGCCTGCACGTCTTCCCTCTTAACTAGAGGTACTGGATAAGGTCTCACGAAAAGTAGTTTTAGTGCTTCAATACGGTATTCAAAATTCTTTACTATCCCTGGTTTATCTGAATGCACTTCCTGATTATCTGTTAGAATGTTCAACAAATCGGCTTTCTCTTCTGTCGTAAGTTCTTGTATCTCTTTATTAATTTCTTTATAAAAGTTTCTGTTTTTGTGTTATCAATCATTGCGTTGTTTACATGGTATATCTCATATAAATTGGACAAACCATCGTTTCCTGGGTCTAATTCTAATATCAATGAATCAACTTTGGTGTCCTGTGAAAATTTGTTTTTCTCAAACATAATTTCCAAAATGCCAGATTTACTATTAATATTGAGAATCCTATTACCGCAGTCAATGAATACTTTTCCTTGTCTAATCAGTCAGTACCCAAAATCATCTAAGCATTCAATTCAGGCATGACCAGGAAGTCATGTCCAAATTTTCGTCCATTAATTTCAGATTGCACCAACATTTGTCTTCGAATAGGCTTGCTGGAGTTGCCAGATGCTCCTACAATTTTCGCACCATTTACTGATATCATAACTAACCCAGGTTTATTTGAAATGTGTTCAAAGAAAGATTTTGAAATAGCACTAATTTGGGATCCAGTGTCTGAAAGTACTTGCAATTCAATACTGTAAATTTCGACTGGGGTATAGTTTGTTTGATTGTTCTACTTTCTAAATGTTCTTGTTCCTCCTATAACAAATCTTGTTCGACCATCAGATCACTCTAAGATATGTTATTTACTAGCAAATCACATATATATTCAGGGCCTTTTTCGGTTGTTTGATTTTTATTTTCTTCACAAATCTCTCACCCTAGTATCGTATTGTCAGGTCACTCTTTCTTTTTTGTTTTGGTATCTACCACTTAGAAAAGACCTCACTTTGCTTTTGAGATGTATTTTCCGTTATGCTTTGTTCTCTTTCCTCTATTTTTACGTTTTCTTCGACTGAACTGTCACTTATTTCACATTCACTGACTGATTCTAGCATGAACGTTACTCTTAGAAAACGAGCCAGCTTTGCTTTTGACCTTTCATTAGTTTTCTCAATTTCAATTTTCCGATCCTTTCCTAAAATTTCTACTTCATTTTCAGTCATATCTTCAATATCACTTTGAATAACATCAGCTTCATATTTCATATAATCGTCTTGGATTTCAGTGGTTTGCATATATTCATCTGAATCTATATGATCATGATTATCAACAATATTTATTTTGTACGAGTTTTTCGTTAGCCAGGATCGCCTCATCCACAGTACTGAGGATTTCATCCGCCTCCATATCCCTGTTTATACCGACCATGTTTCTATTTTTTGCACCAGTTTCTTTAACATTGGCAGCTCGCATGCTTTGCGCAGCTTTTTCCTTTCTCTTACCAACCCCTTCCTCTAAAATTGATGATCGCGCACCTTGTCCAGTGCTGACTACTTCCATCTCCTTTCCATTTGCGGACAACGCCCTCCTTTCGACGTTTCCACTTTCATTTCTCCCTTTTATTAAATCTCTGGCCATATAAACCGTTTCAAAGTTTTCCCACTCATATTGCTTTAAACTGTAAAAGAAATCATCACGCTCTTCTGCGACCCTGATGACTCCGTTTCGCACAAACTGTCTGTCTTTTCGCTCTTAGTTAATAACTTGTCCGATTCCTCTTTCATTTCGGTGATATTCTCCACCGAAACAGGTCCACTGAATTCCTTACCGATGTCATCTCTTCCTACTGCCACTATTACAGCCTCACAATGGCCAGCTGATCACTTCACCAAGTTCAATGCACGCTGTGGATTAGTTCGCACGCTACCACCTGCAGAATATTCTACTGTATCTGACTCATTCCTGCCCGCACCTATTGTTCTGTGTGCATCGCCTTGTGAGGCAACTCTGCCGTTTGCTCATGTCCTAAATTCACTTTGCTTTATCAAGTACGGTTTCTTTAGTTTGGGCCCGTAATACTTGTCTGCGCAAATCTGGCCCATAAAACACTTGAGCCTTAGTTTTCCGTGTTATTTTGGTTTTGATAATTTCGCGGTACAAACCCTCCACCGCGAAATGACATGTTACCACGACCTCTGCCTCTACCTCTTCGCATCATATTTATGCGGCAACGTTTGTTCTCAGTTTGTTCATTATGCTCGTGATTATCTCTACTCTGGATGTTATTATTGTGGCGAAAATAACAGTTCTCTCTCCAGTAGTCCTCGTCTTCTACTCTTTCCAAAACAGAAGAGAAGCTTTTGTGATTGCTTCCCAAGTAACGTTGCAAATCCTCCAGAAGCTTTTTCCATAGTTCCCACACTATTTGGGATTCCATTCTTCTGTTTCTTAAATGTGTCAGTTTTCGATACCACATTTCACAAAACTCTTTCATTGAGTTTCTGCCTCTGTTGTCATACAGCCTTGCCATGATAAACTATCGCCATAGGCAGTGTTGTTTCTGTTTTGACCAGTATTTTTGTTTAAATTCTCCAAATGATATTTGTTCCGTATCCAAATTTAGTCTCCACCTTTTCCCGTCGCCAGCTAAGGCGCTAATGACCACATTGACCTTTTCCTGATCCATTACGTAATCAGGAAAATTACTTTCACAGTTTTTCAAAAAATCTAATGGGTGCCATCCATTAAGTTTTTTAGGCAGATCGAATCCTTCTTCGCCCTCCAGCAGTTTGCTACAATTTTTTCAGTCAGTTTCATAATTCCGTTTGTCTCTTATTTTGCGTTCAAGATCGCTCACTTTACCTTGAATCTGTGACGTGTCCTGTTCACACTTCTTTTCAAAAGTCGCCACTTGTTTACTTATTTCTTTCCTGGAATCATTCACCGTTTGTCTTAATTAAGAAATGTCGGTGTTTCATTTGTTTACTTATTCGGTTTTGAGGCCGAAAACTTTTGTTACAGGCAAAGGTTCTACAGTGTCTTGGATTTTCATTATTTTGGTATGAAACCTACAGTTGATGCCATTTATTTGTCCCTGCATATTGTTGACATTGTTACTGATAGTGTCTATCTGAATTTTTAAGTCCCTGATTGCATTGCTCACAACTTCTACTTTTGAGTTTACTTCTTCGATCTATTTACTGATTTTAAACCCTTGCGTTTCAGTTTGATGACCCTGTGCTTTAATTTGGTTGTTAGTATTGGTACCTTGTGCTGCAATTTGTGCAGACGACATTTTCAACAAATCGTTCATGCTCAGTGGTTTTTTGCTTTCTTGGTCTAATGTGTTCTCATATTCAGATTCTACTTCTCGTCTTTCGCTCGGTTCACTTTCGTCTTTTGATGGACTAAACATATCCAACGAGTCTTTAACATAGCCACTGTCTTCAGTCGTGTCGTCTTTCCCGCCTTGTTTTGTAAGTGCCGACCTCATCACCTGAATTTGATGGTTGACGTACGTATGGTACTCCACGTAAGCCTGTTGCCGTTCCATGGCGTCATCTGTGCTCTCGTTCAGTGAACTACTGCCACTTTTTCGTCTCATTCGTCCTGAGCTCCTGTCGTCTGCGTATCCATTTTAGTTTTGTCAGTACTCGTGAAGCTTTCTACTAATTAGTTTGCCTGATCATTCGAAAGTTCGCGCCGCTGGGCACTCAATACTCGTCTTACCATTGTTTTACTCCCAATATTTACGTTATGAACTGTGTTATAGTCAGTAAACTGACGAATGTCCTGTTACGCGGCGCCACATATAACACTAGCTTCCTTATACGCTACTCTTCCCTAACAAACTAAAATGCTACCATCTGATGGAATTTTGGAACTTTGACTGCGTGTTTGACTAACGGATAAGGGTATCAGACGGCAATTTTGAATATATTGCAATTAATAGAAGGAACTAAACAGGCTTTAACTTTGGGGGGTTAATGAAAATAGTAAAATTCATATACAAATGAAAAAATGAACGGTCGCCAGCCCAATTAGGCACATTGATTTGGTAACACAAGTTTAAGGAAATTCAATATTACTTGTTGCAGTGACTTTCATTCAGATTTCCCTTTCAATAGCACATAGGATACAAACTGACCAGGGCACTTTGAGCTGTCTGTAGCAGCAGTCACCAATAATGCACATGGTAGTAATCATAGAAAGCAAATTGTACCAAACTCACACTAATAAGAGCTACACTCAAGACTTTTGCTTGGATCAGCACTGAAATGTTCCTGCAAGAAGTGCAGAACTAAAATTCACCAGGAGGGGCTTCTGGCTTAACTGATATATAAATACGACAAATAAAGATAAATAATATCATAAATACACTGTTTATATCCCTCTGCTTATATTTGTTTCCATTAGTAACAATTATATCCCAATTATCTTTCCAATATGAGAAGAATATGATGGGGACCCATACACTGATATTGTATCACTGGTCAAACTTTATGATTATTTCAGTAGCAAAATTTAATTCGACTAAAGTTAATTCTTAGCTTCACTTGGAATAGTTTGTGATCTTACATTTCAAGGCAAATTGTTCAATACTGAGCTTAATTAACTTCAAAACAAATCATTCATGATAGTAATCAAGGCTAAATTATATTTCAAATAATTTTAACTTATGTGCCTTTCTTGTCACCTGTGAAGCAGGTATTTTAGACAGTAGCATTTACACAGTCTTGCACTGAACTTCTGCGAAACGATACTTCGCAATAAACTGAGAGCACTTTAGCAACATTCCAACTAACTTCAACTCTTGCTAATCCTTGCACATTTGACCAACATAAATAAATCACTAGTCCATTTGAAACAGAATATTCTGTTCTCTCAACACTTCGGAGAGGACCCTGCATGGCAGTTATTAGCAGTAACTGAAGCTATGAAACGATCACAATAACTGGAAGCCGCTGTTTGCATTCATCTATACAGTAGACCTCGGTGTGACAGGGCTTTGAACGCCCTCTATGTGACATGCGTCACGTGAAGACTTACCATTACTTTAATTGGCAAGAGATTACCACAAAATACGGATTGCAGATTGCCCAGATAATATTCATCCAGTATTTCATATTGAGAGCACTAAAGATCTGTCCCGGCGCCAAGTACTGGTAACAAAATGTCTGTCTAATGCCTTCCGGGCGCAACAAAAATCTGATTTTAAGTATTTCGAGTATCTATTGAACGAATTTAAAATTTTAAAATGCTGTCACATTATTCTCATTAAGAGATATAACCTTAAGTTGAATGCTTAACACAAAATGACATTTATTACAGTTAAAACCTGATGGTACGCAAATATCCGGACTATATTCCTCCATAATTTGAGGGTGAGAACACTTACCGACTCCAAACACACTGAATACATAATTTCAAATGTTTACTAAACTTTTTCTCATTGACACCCCCAGCAAATGACGAAAAGAAGAGAGTTTATCGCTTACTATATTTTCGATGTTCATTTCAGCATGAATCATGACGCTTTAATTTATAACTTCCTTACTACTGACTCTATTCGCAACACAGTTCGCACACAGTATCCCCATATGCTACTCAATTCACCAGCAAAATTATACCATTATACGACTCATAGTTAGGGAGATAATGACGTCTCCAAACACTGAAATGCGTGAAAAACTAGCTTTTACTTGACTTAGAGTGCAGATTGCCCAGATGACATTCACCCAGTGTTTCATATTGAGAGCACTTAGCGATTTCCAACAAGCATTAAGCATGATTTAAAATCTTTTCGCACTTACATAAAGTCAAATATTTTAACGTATTACCTCATTGCACATTACCTCATTCCAAACCCAAAGAAAGCAGGTGTTGACAGATGTTAAAATTACCGAACTATCAGTTTAATAAGTCACGACTGCAAAATACTAACGCGAATTGTGTACAGACGAAAGGAAAAACTGGTTGAAGCCGACCGCGGGGAAGATCAGTTTGGATTCCGTTGAAATGTTGGAACACGTGAGGCATACTGGCCCTACGACTTATCTTAGAAGACAGATTAAGGAACGGCAAACCTACGTTTCTAGCATTTGTAGACTTACAGAAAGCTTTTGACAATGTTGAGTGGAACACTCTCTTTCAAATTCTGAAGGTGGCAGGGTTAAAATACTGCGAGCGAAAATTGTGCAGAAACCAGATGGCGATTATAAGAGTTGAGAGGCATGAAAGGGAAGCAGTGGTTGGGAAGGGGGTGAGACAGGTTTGAAGCCTATCCCCGATGTTATTCAATCTGTATATTGAGCAAGCAGGAAAGGAAAGAAAAGAAAAATTCGGAGTAGGAATTAAAATCCATGGAGAAGAAATAAAAACATCTAGGTTCGCTGACTACATTGTACATCCGTTCAGAAACAGGAAGGGACCTGGAAGTGCAGTTGAACGGAATGGACAGTGTCTTGAAAGGAGAATATAAGATGATCATCAACAAAAGCAAAACGTGGATAACGGAATGTAGTCGAGCTAACTCGGGTGATGCTCAGGGAATTAGATTAGGAAATTAGACACTTAAAGTAGTAATGGAGTTTTGGTATTTGGGGAGCGAAATAACTGATGATGGTCGAAGTAGAGAGGATATAAAATGTAGACTGGCAATGGCAAGCAAAGCGTTTCTGAAGAAGAGAAATTTGTTAACAGAGAATATAGATTTAAGTGTCAGAAAGTTGTTTCTGAAAGTATTTGTATGGAATGTAGTCATGTATGGAAGTGAAATATGGACGATTAATACTTTGCTCAAGTAGAGAATAGAAGCTTTCGAAACGTGGTGCCACAGGAGAATGCTGAAGATTAGATGGGTAGATCACATAACTAATGAGGAGGTATTGAACAGAATTGGGCAGAAGAGAAATTTGTGACGCAACTTGACTAGAAGAAGGGATCGGTTGGTAGGACATGTTCTGAGGCATCAAGGGATCACCAATTAAGTATTGGAGGGCAGCGTGGAGGGTAAAATTCGTAGAGGGAGACCAAGAGATGAATACACTAAGCAGATGCAAAAGAATGTAGGTTGCAGTAGGTACTGGGAGACGAAGATGCTTGCACAGGATAGAGTAGCATGAAGAGCTGCATCAAACCAGTCTCTGGACTGAAGGCCACAACAACAACAATCTTATTTGTAAAGCAATAATTTATTTGAAGCTGTTTTACCTATTAGATTCTTTAAAGAATCCAGTATTTTAGTACGTGATATATCCTAGAGAACAGACACCACGCATTAATATAATTGATTCGCCTCAGAGGGCAACGAATCCACCACCTTCAGCGCGCATGCACAATTACGTCCGACCTCCTGCGGGAACATGAAACAAGTGACCATGGACCACATGGAAGGGCACTACGGCTAGGTGGCGCTAGACAGGAATGTGTGTTAGCTGGGTGGCGTGCAGTGATAGTCCGCGCCATGCCGAAAAACTCTACGTCCGGGTAGCGCAGTGGTTAGCGCAACTGCCCAGTAAGCAGGAAATCCTGGGTTTGAATCCCGTTCCAATATACATTTTCACTCGTCGCTGCTGATTCCACATAAAGCCCCGAAGCAGCCGACATCAATAGCCTCTTTCCTTTCCCTTTCCTCCCATTTCCCCCCTCCTCCACCTTCAATTTACATAATAATTTTAGTAAACAGCGTGCATTACCAACAGAAGAATGATGGGTTTGTAGATACTTACGCATTGTCTATTTCTCGTCTTGTAAAGTACAGTAATTATGTGTTGTTACAGTTTTAATAAGTGGTATTTTTATTTCAGTATTCCGGTGCTGCATCGTATGATAAAGGAGGTTTTAGAAGCTGTATCCAAGCTCTCTAGCGTAAGATGTCCCGTTGGATTTTAAAATGAAAATATTTTATACAAAAACTCTTACTTTTATAAGTGTGTCACGACAAGTAACGTAGCTCGATGGAACTTGGACCGTACATGATAAGAACTGATACTGTATAGTACAGAAGGTAATTGAAACAAGCTACGCAATGAGAGGAACTGAAAAGACACATTCATTTAAAGGCAATAATTACATGAAGTCACCGCGATTTGCGATGGTCCGCTGGACATTAGAAATAGCGTTGCGCGGTTTGTAATTGGTGTGTCGTCGCCACGGACGCCAAACCACACTCTGCAAAGTTCTCTCATGTTGGCCCCAAGTTATTGTAGTAGGGCGTTCCATTTGTCGACCAGCGCCATTGATAACTGTTGGATGACTGTTGTTGCATACAGACGTGGTGCTACACATCTGCCCAACGCTTCCCAAACGTGCTCGATGGGATTTACGTCGAGTGGACTGGCAGGTCAGACCATTCGCTGAATACTCTCGTTCCAAGGGCTCTTACTCCGTCGTCAGGCCACGAGTGGCCTACCGGGACCTGCCGACCCCCGTGTCATCCTCAGTGGAGGATGCGGTTAGGAGGGGTATGGGGTCAGCACACAGCTCTCCCGGGCGTAAGACGGTATTCTTCACCGAAGCCACAACTATTCGGTCGAGTAGCTCCTCAATTGGCATCACGAGGCTAAGTGCACCCCGAAAAATGGCAACAGCGCATGGCGGCCTGGATGGTCACCCATCCAAGTGCCGACCACGCCCGACAGCGCTTAACTTCGGTAATCTCACGGGGCCCGGTGTATCCACTGCGGCAAGGCCGTTGCCCCAAGAGCTCTTACACTTGCGCTATTCGATTTGGTCCTGCATTATCGTTCATTAAAATAAGTCGCTGCAGAAAAGACAGACATAAGGAAGGAGTACAGTGTCAGAAAAACTTTGACTGGTGAGTGTACCGTGTTCGAAGATTTGGAGGACAGTACGGCCATTGAACATATTGCCTTCCTTACCGTAACACCTTGACTACCGAAACGATCGTGTTCGACAATGCCGGACGTACTCTCGTGTGACGAAAGGTGGAAACACGTAATACACCCAGGAACATTCTCGAACATGAAAGTTTTGATGATCCACGTCTTTTCCTATAATAGCATCGAGATACAGATTGCAGGCAGTGTCCGAGAGTGCGGCAAATCTGAGATAGTCGCTCTCTTTGAGTTTAAGACCTCTCGTGTAGACGGCAGCCTCCATCTCTCGAGAGCTGCTTGCCACTGCTCTCAGACAAAAAAAACTTTACCCGCATCGCCGAGGGAGCAGGGAATGCTCGTTGAGTGGTGGGCGGCCATATTGCGTTCAGGATTTGTGCCGTATATCACAGTTTTTACGCTACCACATTCTGGAAATATACACTCCTGGAAATGGAAAAAAGAGCACATTGACACCGGTGTGTCAGACCCACCATACTTGCTCCGGACACTGCGAGAGGGCTGTACAAGCAATGATCACACGCACGGCACAGCGGACACACCAGGAACCGCGGTGTTGGCCGTCGAATGGCGCTAGCTGCGCAGCATTTGTGCACCGCCGCCGTCAGTGTCAGCCAGTTTGCCGTGGCATACGGAGCTCCATCGTAGTCTTTAACACTGGTAGCATGCCGCGACAGCGTGGACGTGAACCGTATGTGCAGTTGACGGACTTTGAGCGAGGGCGTATAGTGGGCATGCGGGAGGCCGGGTGGACGTACCGCCGAATTGCTCAACACATGGGGCGTGAGGTCTCCACAGTACATCGATGTTGTCGCCAGTGGTCGGCGGAAGGTGCACGTGCCCGTCGACCTGGGACCGGACCGCAGCGACGCACGGATGCACGCCAAGACCGTAGGATCCTACGCAGTGCCGTAGGGGACCGCACCGCCACTTCCCAGCAAATTAGGGACACTGTTGCTCCTGGGGTATCGTCGAGGACCATTCGCAACCGTCTCCATGAAGCTGGGCTACGGTCCCGCACACCGTTAGGCCGTCTTCCGCTCACGCCCCAACATCGTGCAGCCCGCCTCCAGTGGTGTCGCGACAGGCGTGAATGGAGGGACGAATGGAGACGTGTCGTCTTCAGCGATGAGAGTCGCTTCTGCCTTGGTGCCAATGATGGTCGTATGCGTGTTTGGCGCCGTGCAGGTGAGCGCCACAATCAGGACTGCATACGACCGAGGCACACAGGGCCAACACCCGGCATCATGGTGTGGGGAGCGATCTCCTACACTGGCCGTACACCACTGGTGATCGTCGAGGGGACACTGAATAGTGCACGGTACATCCAAACCGTCATCGAACCCATCGTTCTACCATTCCTAGACCGGCAAGGGAACTTGCTGTTCCAACAGGACAATGCACCTCCGCATGTATCCCGTGCCACCCAACGTGCTCTAGAAGGTGTAAGTCAACTACCCTGGCCAGCAAGATCTCCGGATCTGTCCCCCATTGAGCATGTTTGGGACTGGATGAAGCGTCGTCTCACGCGGTCTGCACGTCCAGCACGAACGCAGGTCCAACTGAGGCGCCAGGTGGAAATGGCATGGCAAGCCGTTCCACAGGACTACATCCAGCATCTCTACGATCGTCTCCATGGGAGAATAGCAGCCTGCATTGCTGCAAAAGGTGGATATACTCTGTACTAGTGCCGACATTGTGCATGCTCTGTTGCCTGTGTCTATGTGCCTGTGGTTCTGTCAGTGTGATCATGTGATGTATCTGACCCCAGGAATGTGTCAAGAAAGTTTCCCCTTCCTGGGACAATGAATTCACGGTGTTCTTATTTCAATTTCCAGGAGTGTATTTTGTCGTACTCAGACACACATTACGTGAAAGTACCATAACGAAACCTTATTTGAGCCAAAAGCTGTGGCCGTCGCATGCTTCTGAACGAAGAAATCTCCCGTTTTATATCCTGCACGAACAGCATGAACAGTTAGTCTATTTTGAAAGTTCTAGACCTAAACAGTGCAACGCAGCAAATAACTTATAAAAGCATCATAAACATATTGTATAGGAAGAAATTGTATTGTATTGTATTGTATTGTATTGTATTGTATTCTATAGGAAGAAATTTTCATTGAGGAGACGCTATACTATTTTAATATGAATGTGAGACTAGCGCGTTATCTGTTGCGCCACATAGACCTCGCAGCCAATTGCTATATTAATATTTACCGGCATTATCGGGACAGTTGAGATTACTGTTGCGATAGAGACGCACGGTGATGTGGATGTCACCGATGTGTTGACAAAAAAAGTGATAAAAAGCTGCCAGAATGTGTACTTAGGACGCAGTTGTTCATTTAATTAGTTTGTACGAGGAAAGGCCTGCGTTATGGAATTTACAGATACTGGATTACAGGAACAAAGGTAAGAAGTGATGATTGTTGGTAGTAATGGCTACAGGTTTTTAACACCACCACATAAGAAATTTCCCAGAATATCCACAATTTTAAGGACTGGGCAACTGGGCAAAATGGTTTCATAACATGAGAAACAAGTGAAGTTATAATTGGAAGTAATTTATTTATTTATTTATTGGAACTCGAAAAATCGTCATTTAGCTCTAAATAATCTGCATCTATACTGCTGGATTTTGAACGAGTAAGAGCATCCAGATGGCAACTGGTGTACAGTTATTTCATCGTAATTGATACTGTACTAAAATTGATATTAAAAAGAATAAACCTTTCTGACGCCAGAAATCGTCTTCCATCTGCATCGCTGTCATTGTCACAAAATACCGATATTGTTGTGGATCTTCCATCACAGGCTCTACTCCTAAATCATCCCGCCCCCTCTAACACACTCTCTTATTCGACATCAACGCGATCGTTTACGCTTGTTCTTTCGCACTAGCAGTATTAAAGGGGCAGCTGCAACCAACCCGACGTTGGCATCCTTTTCCTTCGCACACAGAGCTACGACTGAAAAATTTCTTGAAGAGTGATCTCTGATCACTCACAGACTCTCTCTGTCTGCAGTGTGTAAACGCTTCAGGTACCTGCTCTAGTAAGAGTCTGAGACACTTACAGACAGTACTTGCATTCAAGTATAACGTCGAACTATCAGCGAAAATACACACCTAGTCTAAACAATTATGCGAGTACTATTTGAGAGCACCAAACTGTGAGAGCAAAAACCCGTCACACGTATCCCAGCCCTTAAGTTTTGCACACCAGTTGAAAGGGTACAGTACCGCCCGACATTGAGAATAGGTACAACATACTTCATTATTTTTGTCAGAACAACACATTTTTTTTGTAAAATAACTCAATTTCAATTAATACAGCGAAGCCGGATACCAGTGTAAGAAAGAATGACAATTTATTTATTTAATTTATCATATGTGCATTCCCACAAAGTAAATCCCTACATCCAGTTTGGTGAGATCTGTGAAATGAATGAATGTATGGTCGTCTGCTAACCGCAGATAGTGAATGTGAATATATGATCATCTTTGAGACGCTCCTTTGGCCACCTTTGGTGGGACCAAAGAGATGAAATTTACCTGAGCTTTGAGCGCCTGAAATGTGGCTGACCAATACGGTAGCAAGGAGCTCCCCCACTTCGACAGAGGTGTGAGAGAACCTGAAGAACGGCCATGTTTCAGCACTCTGCCGCTGGATCTTGTGCTGTTAAGACCTGTCTTAGTTGTGCTCCATAAAGACAAAAGAGTGGAGACATGGTATGCATGTGGAATATTTAAGAGTAGTTTGAAATAATAATTTCTCTATTTCAGGAACTTTTGTGGGGAGAATTAAATGTCAGGCAGGTAATATTAATGGGATCGTAGTAATCTTCTGAAGTGACCAACGGTCACAATGAAACCACGTGTAGCAATAAGTTGAAATACTTCCGTGTGCTTAAGTTAAGCTGAATTATTAGCGTGTGTACTATAAGTTGAAATATTTAAGAAATAGCGTGTGCAGGACTTGAAATTAGAGGCGAGTACTTCCACGTGTTCAGTACTGTGTGAGTCTCAATCTGTGTATGAGACAAAGGATAAAGAGAAGTACTCGTCAATGGTATCAGTTGAGGACTCGTGTGTGTGATGAATATGTTTTTAATATTACTTTGCAAGATATGTTTCCGTGTGACGCTTGATTCAAACTATAACACTCTGAGAGAGAAACAAGGTGAGTCAGCCGTCTATCCAGCAACGCCACTTGGCTTGCATTGCACAGGAAGACGTGCATATATCTCCAGAGTTCATAGTAGGAAAGTAGAATTACGAAGTGGAGCAGTGTCGTCTGAAACTGGGAAAAATATTAATTGAAGTGGGAAAGCTGAAAGTGATAATGTTGTGACTATTCCCTGTCTTGTATTACATGTTGCATTGTGGTGTATGTCGTGTAATTTAAGTATGTGCGGTTTGCATGGGAGAGTAGCAAGGTAGTTTCAGAGGTAGTGGGTATGCATGTTCCTTTTGTACCGCTCGGTCTGGAGGAAAGTTTCGTGATGATGGTTGTGAGAGTCGAAGTGTGAGATATAGCAAAATATCCACCATCCTATCCAGAACGTGCACTGTAGCGTTAAATAATTACGAGACCATAAGATAGAGATTCACCAATGTAAAGCCATGCCCACTGGGCGGAATTTCTCACGTGTTATTGTTGTAGGTTATAGAATTTGTGTGTTTAGATTATAGAATTTATCGGCATAAATAAGATAGTGAAAAGAAAAAGATTGGTGGCCTTTTCCTTCGAATTGTATGTTGTCATGATATCCAGAATTTATAATGTGTGCGCCACTCATATTCAGTGCGATGGCCACTTGCTGATAAAAGCCGTTAAATAAAAAAAAGAAAGAAAATGTGGTATTGCCAGTGCGTAGTGAACAGTCAGAGTTCTGTAAATCACTGATAGTCAGATGTGCGTTTCCGTTGCGTATTATTCATACAGGAGGATAATTTGTAACTTAATTGTGAGTACGAGAGTTCATGTTACTCGATAAATAAGAATGAATCCACTCGCTTGGCAGACCCCTCATCTTGCAGGCCTGACTGCTTGATGCCAGAGTATAAGCAAGGCACGTGGGTGCCTCTCACAGTGTGTATAAAGGGTGAGCTCTAATTCCGTAGGCAGAACTTCGATATGGTTCAAGCACATTTTATGAGTATTTTAGTACATAGAACTCGCGATCTGCGGTGGTTCATCACCGAGTAGTTGCTGTTCACTTGATTTATTATTTCCATTTATTCTTATATGTATTACAGTATAAATACCTGAAACGTTACAAACGTCGGATGTCGCTTTTGCAACCACACCTGGACATTCATTCATTATGCTTCCTGTAGGTAGTTTCATAGAAACAAAGATCATTAGGGTAAGAAACTGAACGAAACATAGTTGCATTATTATTCTACAATGGGCAACCAGAGACCATGGATCCCTTATCCAAAAATACTCAGTAGTATCTCCGGACAACATCCTAAATCTTATCGGTGAAGTTTCTGTTACTCTGTACATTCTCGATGACAGCTTTAAATGGAATTCCGATTTAACGGAAGAGGAAAGGTAGGCTGTCTTCGTCGTCTCAGTGTGGAAACAGTCCACAATGCATTTTGAAAGGCAGCATTCGTAGTGATCATCAAGGGAACGGAACGTTAGCATCAAGGATTCTGGCGAAGAAAGTTTTGTCTTTAAGCTGGTGGCGGAACAGTGGCATCATCTGCTAACTTCAGAAGATAAATTATTTCCGCATAGCTCGCTCAGTGGATTTTTTTTGTCATCTTAATTTTTCTTGTATTATCTGCTTTGCTTTCCTAGTACATTGCGGAGGTTGTATGAAGCCTTTGATATTATATCTGAATGTGAAAAATAATTTATATTTTACTTTACTTGTACGAATAAAAAGCCTAGTTTGTGCGTAAATAAGATCTCAAATAGAGGAAAGGATTTGCATCAAAACTTTTATTAATGGAAAAGGAGGAGGAGGAGGAGATTACTGTTTAACGTCCTGTCGACAACGAGGACATTAGAGACGGAGCGCAAGCTCGGGTGAGGGAAGGATGGGGAAGGAAATCGGCCGTGCCCTTTCAAAGGAACCATCCCGTCATTTGCCTAAACCGATTTAGGGAAATCACGGGAAACCTAAATCAGGATGGCCGGAGACGGGATTGAACCGTCGTCCTCCCGAATGCGAGTCCAGTGTGCTAATCATTGCGCCACCTCGCTCTGTTTATTAATGGAAAAGTCAATTCTGTTGAAGGAGAAAAACACAATTGATTCACGTGATTTGATACTGACACAAAAAAGTAAAAAAAAAAGAAAAGCCTCCATGTATTGCCTTCTAAATATTATGAAATGTGTTTTCAATCCGCGAATATGTTACAACAACAGCTATACGATTTAGTAGGAACATGTGCAAATTTATACTGGTTCAGGACTTGAACCTGGAATTCCCGCTTGTCGCAAGTGGTCGCCTTAACAACCTTTTTTTTCCGCAAGCAGTCACCTTAAACACTTTTTTTTATTTTTATTTTCTTTTATTTAAGTTCTGTCACAACGACTAAAAATCTGGCATCTTACGAGACTGGAACTAAAAGCTTCAGCAGTCTTCATTTTACAGATGACACATTACTTTTTTTTCTACGGGAGGGCAGATTAAACAAACGTACTTTACTTGTACGGCTGTTCCCTCCTAGTGGGCATGAAGCATGTAAAGAGAAAAAACAAAATTAATTCATAAATACAAGGTAAAAGCCGCTCTTTCGGTAGGAACCAACATTAGATACTACCCCACAGCTACTAGCGTCAAGTCCGTCCCCGGTAGCTGAGTGGTTAGCCGGCACGGTAGCTCAGCGTGTTCGGTCAGAGGGTTAACAGCCCTCTGTAACAAAAAACTGAGTTAATCTATCAACAACGAACTTAAACGGATGTCTTACGACGTCCACCCCGAGCAGATTCAACGAACAACAGCGAACAAAAAGAGAGTACAAAAAAAAAAAAAAGAGGTCAGCGCGACCGACTGTCAATCCTAAGGGCCCGGGTTCGATTCCCGGATAGATCGGGGATTTTCTCCGCTCAGGGGCAGGGTGTTCCGTTGTCCTAATCGTCATTATTTCATCCCCATCGACACGCGAGTCGCCGAAGTGGCGTCAAATCGAAAGACTTGTGTAAGCAGGCTGTTTAGGTTTTCTTATTGGTAACGCCACGTAGCGCTCTGTATGAAAATCACTGGCTGTGCCGTGTGCAGTCTGTGGCTATTTTGCATTGTTGTCTGCCATTATAGTGTTGGACAGCTGGATGTTAATAGCGCGTAGCGTTGCGCAGTTGGAGGTGAGCCGCCAGCAGTGGTGGATGTGGGGAGAGAGATGGCGGAGTTTTGAAATTTGTAATACTGGATATCATGAACTGCTATATACATTATGACTTTTGAACACTATTGATGTAAATACATTGTTTGTTCTCTATTAAAATCTTTCATTTGGTAACTATGCCTTCCGTAGGTTGAATCTGTTATTTAGCTGGCAGAAGTGGCGCTCGCTGTATTGCGGTAGCTTGAGTAACGAAGATTGTTGTGAGGTAAGTGATTTGTGAAAGGTATAGGTTAATGTTAGTCAGGGCCATTCTGTTGTAGGGATTTTTGAAAGTCAGATTGCGTTGCGCTAAAAATATTGTGTGTCAGTTTAAGCACAGTCATGTATAATTGTTCTATGGGGATGTTTCATATGTCGACCCTTAGCCGAGGATACCTCACTGGAATCCTCTGATTTTTTATTGTAGTTTGTGTAATTAGTGCAGATTTTGTTTATTGCTAGCGCGTAATTGTAGAGAGAATCTCCTTTATAGTTGCAGCCTTTCATTGTTGTACAGTAAAACAGTTGTGGCATGCATGTAGATTTGCACCAAGTATTTCGCAGCAGCGCTTGCAATTAACGAGATATTATTTTCAGTGCTATGTTAATGTGTTCTCTTATTGTTGCTCTTCAAATTGTGTTTTTCTGTGTTATCGTGTGAAATATTATGACAATAATGGCGTGTGAAAAACGTAATACTAGGCTCCAAAGTAAACTGAGAAATGACAGTGAAGACGAAAGCAGTGTGTTAGCGCTGCCTAGTAACGTATTAACTAATGTTCAAAGTAGTAATTTGGTAATTGTGCATAGGGAAATGGAGCGGGCTGCAAATAATGGTGTAGGCAGTGAAACAATTAGTGAACAGGGAAGCATTATCGATCGATCGGTCGGCAACAGCTCGCCTCAGGTATCCAAAATGACAGGACACAATCTTGAAAATATTGTAGAGTCTGGTTTTGCGTCCAGACCGTTTTCTCAAATAAGTCAAAACACATTTTCTGCTTGTCAAAATGTGAATGTTGCCGGTGCAAATGCACTGCCGAATAGCACTGAGGAACATGTTTCAGACACCAGTGCATTGTTATTACAATTAATGCAACAAATGGGACAAAAGCTTCGAAAGTTAGACACAATGGAACAAAATCAGAGACAAACACTGCAAAAGCTTCAAAAGTTAGACACAATGGAACAAAATCTTCAAAAGTTAGACACAATGGAACAAAATCTTCAGAAGTTAGACACAATGGAACAAAATCAGAGACAAACACAGCAAAAGTTAGACACAATGGAGCAAAATCAGAGACAAACACAGCAAAAGCTTCAAAAGTTAGACACCACACTTGAACAAACACGTGACGATTTAACTACTGAGTTACATAACATTGAATCGAAATGTAAAAAAGTCTGTAATGACCCAAAAACACAAATTTGTGAGCATTTTCAACCTATTTTTCGCGGCATGAAAATGCATTGCAGAATCATGAAGCAGCCATAAAAGAACTGCAAACTATTGTTCATCAAAATCATGAGACCTTACAAACTAAAATTGACTCAGTTGCATCTACCGATTCGGTTACGCAACTTGCAAAAACTCAGGAAAACTTAAAGGACACAGTAGATACTCTGAAAATTGGTTCAGAAAGACAGATGGAGGAAATTAGTTCATTATCAGAGAAAGTAGTTGAACTTTCGGATCAGCTAAATAATTTATCTACGAAGGTAGATGATAATCTGAATGACACAAAACCGGTAGTCTTTAATGACACAGAAGAGTGCGAACAAATTAGGAAATTCAAACAAAATCAGAATCAAATAAATACGGAACACCAAAGAGAAATCTGGGAAGTACAAGATCAGCTGACACAGGTAATACAAGAATTACGTATTTCAGAGGACACTCGCGCCCCAATACGGGAAGAGGGACGTAGAAATACAGAACAGCCACAAAATAATAACACAGCGTATTTCGGAAATTATGAAAGAAATCGGCAAGGTGCACCGAATTTTAAAATGGAACCGCCGAAACGACGTAACAATGACCGATATGCGACTCGCCGACATGATGATTTTGACTATAAGCTATTCATTACTACACGTAAATTTAAAACAGTTAAGAACTCTGGCAATGACATTCATCCACAAGCATGACTCCATCAATTCTCTCATTGTTTTCCTCCCAAATGGTCATTGGAGCACAGATTAGAATTTATGTGTGGCTATTTAGAGAATGAACCAGCTGTAAGAATGCGATCCGGCATTCACAATTGCCACAGTGAAGGAGAATTTTATCATGCCTTCCTCTCAGCATACTGGTCTCAAACTACACAAGACCGAGTAAAACATAGCATCATAATGATGAAACATTTCGAACAATCTGAATTTTCCAGTCTTGTGAAATATTTTGAAGACATGTTGCACAAGAATCAGTACCTGTCAAACCATACAGCCCCTCAGAACTCATCAGCATTTGCATAATCAAATTACCTGAACATTTCCGACATATTATTTTGGCAGGACGTTGCAAATACGACATTGAAGCTTTCCAGGGACTGTTACAAGAACTGAAAATTGACACTGACAATCGCGGAAATCGCGGAACGCGAAAACAGGAACACAACAACTACAGGTCACATCCGTCACAATTCCGCGACGAAAGAAATAATAACTGGACACGACAAGGCTATTCTCACAACACAAAACGTGACCAAAACGGACACCACTCATATGACAACCACTGGCAGAGTAATAGTTACAGAGAAAGATCGCACTTCCGGAATTATGAATATGACAGAGATAACCATAGAAACAGACAATATGGAAACCAAAACAACTATTATCAAGGGAGACAGATTAACTTCAGACGCAACAGTTCAGCGCGCAGTTACAATTCCGGGAGAAATTCTCCACCACATGACCGACAAACAAGAAACTATGTAAACTACCGACAAAACGACAGACCTGAATTCCATCAGAACTGGCGGGATTCAAACAGAGCAGGGCACTCTCGACAAAGTGAATTTGTAGAAGTTAGGTCTCCTAATACCAATAACGGCGCACGCCAACAAAGAGACAGACAATGACTTGCACTGCAGGCAGCCATGTGCGTCAGGGAAACATTACATAGACGCTAACCTTGAGAAAAATTTTAGCAATCCTTACCGATTTATACAGCATGATAATTGCGTTCAAGTTGAACCTCTGCACACTAGGAAGAGTAAAGGATTGCACCACATTTCACATGTAAAACCGTTTATTGAGAGATAATCTGCTTTTTAATTTAGTCTTTACTATAAAATTTTTCACTTCACGTTACTAGTACTCTTTGTCACATTTAGAAACTGTTAAGATGCAACTATGTTTTAAAGTTAACTATCCAGTCAAGAACCAAGAGAACTTATTTAAACAGAAAACTCCGAACGCATTGTTATTGTGAACAGACAACACAGTGTTATTGTGTGTGTACATTCTTGCTTGTTAGTTGCACGATTACGTAACGACTATAAGGCTCACATACTTAGAACATTTACCAGTACTGCTCATGAGATTTTAATGCAACATTTTGGTTTTCTTGAAAATACATACTGGATTTAAAGTACTTTCTGTGAGATACCATCTGACACAGTGGTTAGTTTATGTGACAGCTACACGATTTTATCATGACACTACTAATGAGTGACAATTTGCAATGTTGCTTTTGCGGTGTTTCTGTTTTATATCTGCACAGTTTTTCTGAATTATTCTGGAAAGTAAAACATGTTTTAGTAGTAACTTTTGTGGTATAGCTACAATGAGACAGCCTTTTCCGTAGCACAACAACACGTTACAGCACAGTACTTTCTTCATCACAACAATAAGCGTAATAACTAAGATATCTATACGCAAAGCATTTCAATTTTGTTTATCATGAGGTAAGTACATTGGCTTCTGCAGAACTTAGCTTCCGGAGGACGATAACTACGACACTTCCACAGAGATTATCTTACAGCAAGACGCACATTTAGCGCTACAGGACACGTATTTGAGTGATTAATTTTGTACTTAAATAATTTATTTTTAAAGATATTTGAAGTACAATATACAAAGGTTTTCCGTAATACATTTCATTCCATTGTTGTAATCTTTAACACCTGAGGGTATAATTACATTAATCCTCAGGGGGGTACACACCTTCTTTGTGTAACATGTGTTTGGCAAGCACAAGGAGCCCTAGCTAATATGGTATTTGCTTATACAACTTTACACATCGGTACCATATTTCTCTAACACATAATTACACAGCTATCTGATTATTTAACTGAGAGAGACAAACATTTCTTTTTACTACATCAGTGACATGTTTACGTAATTACACCGTTGTATAACTTCACACTTACGAAATTGTATTTTGTTTGTACTTTGTGAACTGTTCATATTATTTCAGACCCATTGTGATATTATGAGAGCTTTGAATGAAATATTTGGTATGGGATCACGATTTTTAAAGTACATTTGAGGCAGATGACACTTTTGACATGAGCAGAGAATTTTTTTTTAATTATTGGAGGAAGCTACGACGGTTTTGAGAGTTGACTGAGGTGTTATGATGTTATTATTACGATGACTATGTGTATTATGCTGTTGCGGTATGTTTATGATCAATAAGCTGATGCTATATGAGTTATTTGATTATGCTATGTAGCTGTTATGATGAAATATTGAAGAAGTGTCGACGAATAAGGTAAGGAATAATGAGTAGTGTTTAGGGACTCTGGTTTGTGAAAAAGGTTCTTGGAAACCAAGAATCGTACTTTAAGAGTTATGAAATGTATGTAAATGTGTGAATGTATTACAATGCCGACGAAAATTTTTTGGATACTGTTATATCAATAGCATTTTGTTTCTACAGATTTGTAACGCAAATTCTTGACCTGTGAAATATTTTTATATGAGACTGTCACGGTAGCAGAAACTGCTGTCGTAAATATTTTGGTAAGAAAGTTAAGTAACCACCTTCATGTAATGCGTCGTGGGCACCCAGCTGTGCGATAGATGCCCGGAAAAAAAGCCATTAGTGTGTGCCTTTCAGAGGCACAGGCTGAAAAATAAAAGGGAGGCCATTATCCTCGCTATTGACATTCCTTTGCAGAAAGCATCGTAAATACGACACCCTCAAACTTGAAAACATGTTTACACTGCAGAGTTCTTAATTTATGATATTTACTGAAATGAAATGATGAGAAACATTTCATGTCTATTGTCTTGCTAGTTGAAAGATTGTTTACTGCATTATGAAATGCCATATGGCTAGTGAATGACGTTTCACACCTTGCTTTGCCTATTTTGTTTAATATCTAGTTCCTAGCTGCACTGCACCATTGGTTAAAATAAAATTTTATAGATGTACTAATATAAATATTTTATGCCTACAGATCCAGTAAAAAATAACTGTATGATGTACTTAAAAAAAACAAAGGAGCACAAAAACATTTCACAGGAATTGCATACAGAATTTTCTTTTCAAGTACTTGGTAATTTCTTTTGTAGAATAATTTGTGGTGCACCACTTTAATTACATAGACATTAAGATGTGAATATACATTTCCCTTGTCTGCATTATTGTCTTTAGTGTAATGTTTTTTTCTGCTTGAGCTTTGTCATGTTTAGATATAACTTATTACATTTGCTGCTGCTGTGTGCCAGGCATAGTGCTACTAAATTTCACTTTGTATTACCCTGTTAAGCTAGTTTTACTACTGATTTATTTTTCTTGTTGCTGCACATTGGCTCATATTAGTTGTAATGTTGCATTGCTTGGTAGTTTAGATTTACTGCAGCTTGCTTTGACAATTTCCATTTTTTTCGTTGCTGTTTGTATTAATTGCTTTATGCTGCTGCATTACCTCGTCCCTTAGTTTAGCATCTGAGCTCAGTAGATTTAAGTTAGCTTAAGATGGGGTAGGCCATATAAGAGAACAAGTTGTGATGAATTGGAAGAAATACATTGAGAAGCTATAACAAAATGGTTTGGCCAAAACAGTATTTTGAAAGAGGATATGAACCAAAAAAGTAGGGTTTAGGGACAACAGGTTTAGGTAAGATTTTCTTGGAAATAAATGATGAAGTAAGATAATGGAAAATAAATAATGAGATAAGAAATATGTGAACATATAAATACAGAAAGCATGCTTGAATAGGATTTTATTGAAGGAAACAAATGTTGAAATAAGACAAAAGATCTATGGAACGAAGTTTTGGGTTGGACTGCAGTACCAAATGTTCCACTGAAAACAAACCCTGTCCTTTCCTTTTGTGTTATCCCACTATGTGTTTGTGTACCCTTGTGTATTTGTTTTCTTCCTGTCTCTGTGTAGTTTCATAGAATTCTTTCTTCTTCTAATACTTAGCTACATTCACTGTGATGAGGAATACTGTTATCCTCAAATATAATTGGCATTAATAATATGTTATTTACCTAGTAAATATGCTTAGACATTATTTATTCTGTTTTGTTTTAATGCTTATGTGTAAAGTTGATGTTTTGAAAGTTATTCTGATCTTTTATGTATGTACTCATGTCATAATTCCTGTAACACTGATGTATAGGTTATTTCGATTCTTTTGTAAAGCCTGTACTACAAATGTTATCTGTATTGTTATGTTCTTTAATGATATATTTTGTACCTTTATTATTGTATTCTTATGTTATAAATTTGTAATTGACACCAGTTCATCAAATTAAGTAACTTGTAAGTTACATTTCACTGCACACGTTTCTGTTGGTCATAGTATATGGACAATATGTGAGAAGTAGGGACTGATAGTGTTTGCACGTGTGTTAATAATTCGGCAAGGGACTGGATAGCAGCATTGCTGGTTCTAAGGACAATTTCAAAAACTTCGTGAGTGCACAAGTGGTGGTTTATGGACTTGCTATATTGTCCGCAAGACTCTTCGATGGTGATTGTGCACCTGCACAGTTGCAACAGATGGCTGCTGGCCGTCTCTACAAAGACTAAAGTGGGTCTGCATCTTTGATGGCCCACCATTACCATTATTTCTACAAGGACTGCAGTGGGTGCCTGGTGAAATGTTGTTGTGATGCTCCGTGCAAGGAGGAGAAATGTGTACCATCAAGTTTCCGACTTTGATAAAGGTAGCCTATCGCGATTGCTGTTTATCGTATCACGACATTGCTGCTCGCGTTGGTCTTGATCTAATGACTGTTAGCAGAATATGGAATCGGTGGGTTCAGGAGTGTAATACGGAACACAGTGCTGGATGCCAACGGCCTCTATCACTAGCAGTCGAGATGACAGGCATCTTATCCGCATTGCTGTAACGGATCGTGCAGCCACGCGTCGATCCCTGAGTCAATAGATGGAGACGTTGCAAGACAACAACCATGTGCGTGAACAGCTCGACGACGTTTGCAGCAGGATGGACTATCATCTTGGAGGCCATGCCTGCGGTTACCCCTGCCGCAGGAGCGCCTGCGATGGTGTACTCAACGACGAACCTGGGTGCACGAATGGCAAAACGTCATTTTTTCGGATGAAACCAGGTTCTGTTTACAGCATCATGATGGTCGCATCCGTGTTTCGCGACATCGTGGTGAATGCACATTGGAAGCGTGTATTCGTCATCGCCATACTGGCGTATCACCCGGCGTGATGGTATGGGGTGCCATTGGTTACACGTCTCGGTCACCTCTTTCGCATTGATGGCACTTTGAAGAATGCACGTTATATTTCAGATGTGTTACGACCCGTGGCCACTTACAATAAGTGGCATCCTCTACCCGACGGCAGATCAAATCAATCATCATGTTATCATCTGAATCGAATATTTGTTCGCTTGTTCGATGAATTGCGAATTAATAATCTGATCCTTTCCTTTAAGCAGGCAACGGCCTTGCCGCAGTGGGTACATCGGTTCCCGTGAAATAATCGACGTTACGCGCTGTCGGGCGTGGCCGGCGCTTGGGTGGGTGACCATTCACCGCCATGCGCTGTTGCCATTTTTCGTGGTGCACTCAGCCTCGTGATGCCAATTGAGGAGCTACTCGACCGAATAGTAGCGGCTCCGGTCAAAGAAAACCGTCATAATGACCGGGAGAGCAGTGTGCTGACCACACGCCCCACCTATCTGCATCCTCAACTGAGGATGACACGGCGGTCAGATGGTCCTGATGGGCCACTTGCTTTTATTCCTTTACGCAGCCGCTGCAGGCTGTATCGTACTACAGTCTGATCCGATTCAATCTGTTTAAAAACTTTATGTTCCTACATCTACATGGATACTCTGCAAATCACAGTTAAGTGCCTGTCAGAGGGTTCATCGAAACGAATCAACTTCACAGCTCTCTATTATTCCAAACTCGTATAGCGTGCGAAAGACTGAACACCTATATTTTTCCGTACGAGCTCTGATTTCCGTTATTTTATCGTGGAGATCGTTTCTACCTATGTAAGTCGGCGACAAGAAAATATTTTCTCATTCGGAGGAGGAAGTTGGTGATAGGAATTTCGTGAAAAGATTTCTCCGCAATGAAAAACGCCTTTGTTTTATTTATGCCCATCCCAAATCCTGTATTATTTCAGTGACATTCTCTCCCCTATTTCGCTGCCCTTCTTTGAACTTTTTCATTGTACACCTTCAATCCAATCTGGTAGGGATCTTACACCACGCAGCAGTATTCTAAAAGATGACGGACGTGCATAGTGCAGACAGCCTCCTTAATAGACTTGTTACATTTTCTAAGGGTCGTTCCGATAAAACGCAGTCTTTGATTAGCCTTTCTCAAAAATTTTCTAAGTGTTCCTTCCAATTTAAGGTGTTCGTAACTGTAATTCCTACGTATTTAGTTGAATTTACGGCCTTTAGATTTGACTGATTTATCGTGTAACCGAAGTTTAACGGATTCCTTTTAGCACTCATTTGGATGACCTCACACTTTTCGTTATTTGGGGTCAATTGCCAATTTTTGCACCATACACATATCTTTTCTAAATCGCTTTGCAATTTGTTTTGAACTTCTGATGACTTTACTAGTCGATAAACTACAGCGTCATCTGCAAACAGCATAAGACCGCTGGTCAGATTATCTTACAAAACGTTTGTATGGGCAAGGAACAGCAAAGGGCCCATAACACTACCTTGGGGAACGATAGAAATTACTTCTGTTTTACTCGATTACTTTTCGTCAGTTACTACGAACTGTGGCGTCTCTGACAGGAAATTACTATCCCAGTCACATAAATGAGATGATATTCCATAAGCACGCAATTTCGCTACAAACCGCTTGTGTGGTACAGTGTCAAAAGCCTTCCGGAAATCCAGAAATACGGAATAAATTTGAAATCCCTTGTCGATGTCACTCAACACTCCGTGAGAGTAAAGAGCTAGTTGTGTTGTTTTCGAAATCCGTGTTGACTGTGTGTCAGCAGATCGTTTTCTTCGAGGTAATTCATAATGTTCGAACACAATAAATGTTCCAAAATCCTGCTGCTTATCGACTTTAACGATGTGGGCCCGTAATGTTATGGTTTACTCCTCCTATTTATGTAATGATTACATAAATTTTAGTTCCACTGGACCACGCTTTAATTTCAGTAGCCAGATGAACCCCCTGACCATGTAATTACCACTAATTTTTGTAAGGACCACATTCTAGGCTCACTAGTTAGGGCTATTAATGTTCTAACGATTCCATTCCGCGACAGCTTTCCATTTCACCTCTGAGTCTGTTGGGAGGTATTTGCACTTCGTTAGTGTTCAATGGATGCAGTTCAGTGGGACAAGCAGGGCACGAACGCGATGGGTCCTTACACGATGTTGTGCCTTGTAACATGCTTTATCAATTGGAATAATCTTAATTTTCAGCAATAATATCTTTAATTTTGGAAAAAGCCTGCAGCACATGAAAAGTGATTACCGTAAATTAAAAGTGGAATGTTGTTGTTGTTGTGGCCTTCAGTCCTGAGACTGGTTTGATGCAGCTCTCCATGCTACTCTATCCTGTGCAAGCTGCTTCATCTCCTAGTACCTACTGCACCCTACATCCTTCTGAATCTGCTTGGTGTATTAATCTCTTGGTCTCCCTCTACGATTTTTACCCTCCACTCTGCCCTCCAGTACTAAATTGGTGATCCCTTGATGCCTCAGAACATGTCCTACCAACCGATCCCTTCTAGTCAAGTTGTGCCGCAAACTCCTCTTCTCCCCAATTCTATTCAATACCTCCTCATAAGTTATGTGATCTACCCATCTAATCTTCAGCATTCTTCTGTAGCACCAAATTTCGAAAGGTTCTATTCTCTTCTTGTCTAAACTATTTATCGTCCATGTTTCACTTCCATACGTGGCTACACTCCATACAAATACTTTCAGAAACGACTTCCTGACACTTAAATCTATACTCGAACAAATTTCTCTTTTTCAGAAACGCTTTCCTTGCCATTGCCAGCCTACATTTTATATCCTCTCTACTTCGACCATTATCAGTTATTTTGCTCCCGAAATAGCAAAACTCCTTTACTGCTTTAAGTTTCTCATTTCCTAATCTAATTCCCTCAGCATCACCCAGTTTAATACGACTACATTCCATTATCCTCGTTTTGCTTTTGTTGATGTTCATCTTATACCCTCCTTTCAAGACACTGTCCATTCCGTTTAACTGCCCTTCCAAATCCTTTGCTGTCTCTAACAGAATTACAATGTCATCGGCGAACCTCAAAGTTTTTATTTCTTCTCCATGGATTTTAATACCTACTCCAAATTTTTCTTTTGTTTCCTTTACTGCTTGCTCAATATACAGATTGAATAACATTGGGGAGAGGCTACAACCCTGTCTCACCCTCTTCCCAACCACTGCTTCCCTTTCGTGCCCCTCGACTCTTATAACTGCCATCTGGTTTCTGTACAAATTGGAAATAGCCTTTCGCTTCCTGTATTTTACCCCTGCGACCTTCATAATTTGAAAGAGAGTATTCCACTCAACATTATCCAAAGCTTTCTCTAAGTGTAGAAATGCTAGAAACGTAGGTTTGCCTTAGGAATAAGAAAACATATTGAACTTCAATTACAGGCCTGAAGGCTAAAGTCCGAAAAGTGCTCCAAGGTACAACACTCTCCCGTACTAAAAGAATTCCGTCAAATGTCCGTAACATGATGCATGGCACAGATTTAACAGTTGTCAATTGAGCTGAATACCTAGGGATTACAATTACAAAGAACTTAAATTTGTAACCATTATATAACGGACTTTGGGGAAGTCGAACCATAGACTATGTTTTACTGGCAGAACACTTAGGAGATGCAACAGATCTACTGTAGGGTTACACTACGCTGAACCCCACTATGCTGGATTACTGGTGAGCGGTACGGGATCCATACAAAATAGAAGTGATGGAGAACATCTGAAAAATTCAAAGAAGCGCAGCTTCTTTTGTGTTGTCGGGAAATGGGGCGGAGAGCGTGACGGATGCTATACGCGGGTTGCCTTGGCAGTCATTACAACGCAGGCGTTTCTCGTTGCAGCGAGATCTTTTCACGAAATTTCAGTCACGTACTTTCTCCACTGAATGTGCAAATATTTACTTGACTCTCACCTACGAAGGGAGAAATAACAATCATAATAAAATGATAAACATCAGAGCTCAGACGGGAAGAAAAGGCTTTCATTTCTCCAACGGACAATTCGTGAATGGAGCAGCGGAGCAATAGTGCGAAAGTGGGTCTATGAACTTTCTGCAAAGCACTTAAATATCAGCTGTAGATTAGTCATGAGTTAAATAACTGGAAACTTGCGCAATTCACGAAATAGAAGAGCATGGTACCCATTAATTACGGAATTAATTGGTCACAACCGGGGTCAGTTATGGCCTGCAAATATTTGGTAGTAACAGTGTGCGACAACTACATAGGTTCATTTGTAAATATGCTTCGAAAACTCCAAGAACCGTCTTTTAGGCGAGAAACTACGAATATCCTTCATCCTCCATCCACAGAGGCCGTGAAAATAAAAGTAGGTAAACTGATGCACACAGCAAGGCATACAAAACATTATTCTTACAACGCGTCATCTGTGAATACAATGGGAAGAAACCTACACACATGCTGCAATAACAAATGATGTCTGCCAATTACTTTCAGGTGATAATAGAATGTTGATGCAGATATTGGGGATTCTTTTTGTCGTTTATTTACAGATAAATTTCAGTTTGTTCACAATTTTTCAGCCTCGTTCTTCCCGTGTAGTTGCTGTTGTTTTCCAACAATGTAGAAGGAAATTGTTAAACTGCGTATTAGTGGACCGGAGTTCAAACTCTAAGTCCATCATCCAAATTAGGTTTACTACCGTTTCTTTAAGCAATCGCAAGACGGTATCTTCAATTACAAGTGATTTCTGCCATCAGATTCGTCAAGTACACTGCTGAGGGAAAAATACAACACCCTCGAGGACAAAGTCATTTCATTGACCAGCTATGTGATAAGTAACTCATCATTATAGAAATATATGGTAACAAATTCAGACCAAATTAAATAAGCATGCCGTAGAAATGTTGGAACACGTGAGGCAATACTGACCCTACGACTTATCTTAGAAGAAAGATTAAGGAAAGGCAAACCTACGTTTCTAGCATTTGTAGACTTGCTTTTGACAATGTTGACTGGAATACTCTCTTCCAAATTCTGAAGGTGGCAGGGGTAAAATACAGGAAGCGAAAGGCTATTTACAATTTGTACAGAAACAGATGACAGTTATAAGAGTCGAGGGACATGAAAGGGAAGCAGTGGTTGGGTAGGGAGTGAGACAGGGCTGTAGCCTATCCCCGATGTTATTCAATCTGTATATTTGGCAAGCATTGAAGGAAACAAAAGAAAAGTTCGGAGTAGGTATTAAAATCCATGGAGAAGAAATAAAAACTTTGAGGTTCGCCGATGACATTGTAATTCTGTCAGAGACAGCAAAGGACTTGGAAGGGCAGTTATACGGAATGGACAGTGTCTTGAAAGGAGGGTATAAGATAAACATCAACAAAATCAAAACGAGAATAATGGAATGTAGTCGAATTAAATTGGGTGATGCTGAGGGAATTAGATTAGAAAATGAGACACTTAAACTAGTAAAGGAGTTTTGCTATTTGGGGAGCAAAATAACTGATGATGGTCGAAGTAGAGAGGATATAAAATGTGGACTAGCAATGGCAAGGAAAGCGTTTCTGAAGAAGATTTAAACGTCAGGAAGTCGTTTTTAGTATGGAGTGTAGCCATGTATGGAAGTAAAATGTGGACGATAAATAGTTTAGACAAGAAGAGAATAGAAGCTTTCGAAATGTGGTGCTACAGAAGAATGCTGAAGATTAGATGGGTAGATCACATAACTTATGAGGAGGTATTGAATAGAATTGGGGAGAAGAGGAGCTTGTGGCACAACTTGACTAGAAGAAGGGATCGGTTGGTAGGACATGTTCTGAGACTTCGAGGGATCACTAATTTAGGAGGGCAGCGTGGAGGGTAAAAATCGTAGAGGGAGACCAAGAGATGAATACACTAAGCAGATTCAGAAGGATGTAGGTACTGGGAGATGAAGAAGCTTACACAGGATAGGGTAGCATGGAGAGCTGCATCATATCAGTCTCAGAACTGAAGAGACCACAACAACAACAACAACAGTAAAGGGTGCCCAAATAGTTGCATCACTACAATGTGCCCCACTTTGGCTTCAACAAAGGAGTGTATACCCGCATGAAAACGATCACTAAGGTGACGATTGGCAACCTGCGGTAGATTTTCCCGAGCAACTTACCCCTTCCCTTGCAATTTGGCTACGGTTCTCGCAAGCTCTGGAGAAGGTGTCCAAACGTGTTCAAAGGACGAGAGATCTGGTGATCTTCCTGGTGAAGACAGTTAACGTCAACCACGAAGAGCACCTTGCGTCGCAGCAGCCGTACTTGAACGTGCATTGTCTCGCTGAAACAGCACATCACCTACCTGACAAAGAAATAGTGCTGTCATGGGAACAACCGACAGTGCAATGTGTAGGGTGCTGGTTACTTCACGCAGCAGAAACACCAAATGAGACCGCGTGTTGTAACTGATGGCACCCCACACCATGAAGCCCGAGATGGGAACTGTGTGTCACCAGCGAATGCATTCTGTAATAGGCAGCTCACAAGGTCTATCCCACATACGTTTACGTCCGTCAGTAGCATATAGACGTAGTTTACTCTTATCACTGCAGTCTCCAGTTGATTCTCTTATCACTGCAGTCTCCAGCTGATTCTTTCACGACACCAGAATAGCAGTGCTTGGCGCTGCCGTGATGTTGTAAGGTGGCATCATTTTGAGCTACATTACAACTACCACTCCGGAAAGAAGACCCTTTAATAGTATAAACCTCGAGACAGGAAACCATTAACGATACCGACATCGGCTAGGGATCTTAATTTGTAGCAGAATATCTGCACGTTGGGCGATAGTGAAGCGGACGGAGACGGGAGGCTGGCAGGAGAACGGGAATGACACAAGCGTGGCAGGCAGGCCTGAGAGCTGAAGACAATAGCGCCCGTAAGCTACTGGAAACCCCAGGAGGGTGGACCGCGGCTTAGAGGGAGCCACGTGGCCGAGGACAAGGAGAAGACACAGGGGCTCGCTCACAAAACGCGTGGCGGCGTGTAGGTGGTTTTCCCAATTGCCGGAGCGGAAGCTTCTGGAACAGTCTGGAAGCTTCTAGAAGTTTCGGTCGGTTGCAAAACTAAGATTGGTCGGCGCTCGGAAACGAACGCATTCCAGCAACATGATTGGCCACGCACATTAAAGGGAGGAAGAAAAAAAGAACAGGAGCTACGAAAAAGCGTAGCGACAAGGAAACACTTGTTCCTGGGGCGTCGAGGAGAGACGTTGGTCCTGGCGAGGTGTGCGACCTCGTTACTGGGACAGAGGACTTGTAGCGAGAGCCTGAGGATCGTCAGGTGTTCCACGGCAGCCGTGGAGGTGCCCACAGAAGCTTTTGGTGAAGTAGAATTTATGTTATCTCGCTGAGCCGAGAACCTTTGCAGCGATAACCGTCAGATCACTGTAGTGGTCGTGCGAGGGAAGTAAAGTAAATTGCTGATCACGTGTCTTTTTCGTTCTATGCTCAGGCTTCACATTTCTAGTCGCGAGTGTAGTTCTAAATATAATTGCAATTGCCATAGCTGATGTCAGTATTCCGCGCTTGAATTAACGACCGCGAATATATCACAGGACAGTGCCAGACAGAGCGATTACCAAATGTGAATAGGCAGAACTATAATGTTGCTCGTACTGTGTAATCTTGAATAGAGTGAAGTGCAGAAGAGTAAAGAATTTAACACTACTGAGTGTATCATTTCATAGCTAGTACTTTCCTTTGTTTTATTATTATCTAATTATTTGTGTATTTAATGTTTGCAACCACCTGGTGGAAGCAGTGTTTGTAGGTCAGCACATGCGAACATTATAGCAATACTGAGGATATGGTGAGAAACCAACCAGATTTGCATACGACTAGTTAACGTCACATATAGGGCACAGGATAAGCTTACCCTTCTGGAGAGCGTATAAGTGTCAGGGTGACAAATTAGCGTTATAAAATCCGTTGTGCAAAATTTTTCACTTATACGTTCGGCTCGCAGTCTTAACCATCAGCAGAAAAGAGCAAAACCGAAGCGGTAGCTTACAATATCAGTGGTAGTCTGGCCAGAGGCACACGTGATTTTAATTCTGCTGCAAGCAGACGGTTTCCAAATCTCCCTTATGACTCGGCAGATGCAATATGCGCCCGTATTTCGCTCCTGAATTATTTTCGGTCGGCACCGCTGCTCCAGCAATGAGTCGATCTTGACGTGCGCCAGTACTACGCTAACGTCCATAAATAGCCCACAGGTATGGAAATGTTCCACAGGCTATTGCTGAAAGCAGTGACACACCACCGATACATTGTTCCCAACGTGTGCAACAATCCGTCATTACGTCCATCCAGCTTCCCACAGCCCCACGATGTTACCACGTTCAAATGCGTGAATCCGTTCTACAGGAGCACGTACTTGTCGAAGTGGCATAGCTGTGCTCTGGAATAAATGTTCCACACAACGTTAACGTCTAAACTCAGCATCGTCACTGACCGCAGAATCAATAAAGATGATGCACAGACAGGCCTCCTGAGTGCCATTTGATCACCGATGACCTGGCACCTGAATCAATAACACCACACTCCATCTGGTGCCTCTAAACACAGCCCTTGAAGGTGTTACATTTGCTTTCTGGCAGTGTAGAACAACCGTTCCATCATACGACTAAATAATGTACTTGCTCCCAGCTCTCATTTCAACGATTTAGCGAATAAAAATGCAAATACATGTCGAGTGTTGATGACACTGTCACATGTTTCGACGGCGCCTCGTGAATAGTAATAAAACGCTTATAATCCACATGAGACAGCACTGTTTGCCACGAGAATCCTTTATCTTCTGGTACAGCCAGTGCTCACTTAAGGCCGGGATGTCTTTTGCAAGAAGTAGGGCTTCTTGTCTCCGCTAGTTCCTCGCGTGCACAATCACTAAGCTACCTGACTACCTGATACAGGAGATTACGTTACTTGCTCCCGTATTCTGAGTGGCTGACAAGGCATTTACGAGCGAAGTGAAGGTCGATTTTTATCGTTTTCGTCTTTGTCATTTTAAGTGTTTGGGGATCTCAATATTTCACTGGCGCTCGTGGAGGAGACACGCATGTCCATTAGCCCATTATTGTCGCAATGATGCTTAAACAGTGGAATCTGTGTATGAGATTTTTTATTTGTAATACAATCAGTTCTTTATGACAGAACTATAACTACTTTCATACTGCAATCGCCATGTTCAGATGCTACAGTAGACAAAAGAACTAATATTAAGACCATAAATAAGTACAAAAATTTTCCCTAGGTCTATTTGCGCACAAACTAAAGTGCTATTAACATACGTGTGGTTTATACCTATACAAGGTATCTAGTGAACAACTGTTATACGTTGTCAACTACACATAAAATCGGAATTCTGGAAATTATACACATTCAAATAAGTGTATTTTTCCTTCCCTTCTCTTTTCGATAGATGCTTGCGTCCCCTTTAGGACAGTCTTCTTTCGTAGAAACTATAAAATCTGTCAGATATTACAGTAATACAGTTATTAATAAAATACGAACGACGTTTCTTTCCAGAATCCACATAAGAAGAACATTTTATGTAATTATTTTTCTTCGACGGATATCTTGGTAGATGTACGTGGCCAATAAATTTAAAAATACATAAATAGTAACTCAAATGGCTCTGAGCACTATGGGACTTGACATCTATGGTCATCAGTCCCCTAGAACTTAGAACTACTTAAACCTAACTAACCTAAGGACAGCACACAACACACAACACCCAGCCATCATGAGGCAGAGAAAATCCCTGACCCCGCCGGGAATCGAACCCGGGAACCCGGGCGTGGGAAGCGAGAACGCTACCGCACGACCACGAGATGCGGGCTTAAATAGTAACTCCTGAAAATGCGTGACATGGAAGCATAACATTTGCATGAGGCATTATCGGTGGCAAGTCAAAGTAACGACAAAGAGCCCTTGCTCTAGGAACTATATACACTCCTGGAAATTGAAATAAGAACACCGTGAATTCATTGTCCCAGGAAGGGGAAACTTTATTGACACATTCCTGGGGTCAGATACATCACATGATCACACTGACAGAACCACAGGCACATCGACACAGGCAACAGAGCATGCACAATGTCGGCACTAGTACAGTGTATATCCACCTTTCGCAGCAATGCAGGCTGCTATTCTCCCATGGAGACGATCGTAGAGATGCTGGATGTAGTCCTGTGGAACGGCTTGCCATGCCATTTCCACCTGGCGCCTCGGTTGGACCAGCGTTCGTGCTGGACGTGCAGACCGCGTGAGACGACGCTTCATCCAGTCCCAAACATGCTCAATGGGGGACAGATCCGGAGATCTTGCTGGCCAGGGTAGTTGACTTATACCTTCTAGAGCACGTTGGGTGGCACGGGATACATGCGGACGTGCATTGTCCTGTTGGAACAGCAAGTTCCCTTGCCGGTCTAGGAATGGTAGAACGATGGGTTCGATGACGGTTTGGATGTACCGTGCACTATTCAGTGTCCCCTCGACGATCACCAGTGGTGTACGGCCAGTGTAGGAGATCGCTCCCCACACCATGATGCCGGGTGTTGGCCCTGTGTGCCTCGGTCGTATGCAGTCCTGATTGTGGCGCTCACCTGCACGGCGCCAAACACGCATACGACCATCATTGGCACCAAGGCAGAAGCGACTCTCATCGCTGAAGACGACACGTCTCCATTCGTCCCTCCAATCACGCCTGTCGCGACACCACTGGAGGCGGGCTGCACGATGTTGGGGCGTGAGCGGAAGACGGCCTAACGGTGTTCGGGACCGTAGCCCAGCTTCATGGAGACGGTTGCGAATGGTCCTCGCCGATACCCCAGGAGCAACAGTGTCCCTAATTTGCTGGGAAGTGGCGGTGCGGTCCCCTACGGCACTGCGTAGGATCCTACGGTCTTGGCGTGCATCCGTGCGTCGCTGCGGTCCGGTCCCAGGTCGACGGGCACGTGCACCTTCCGCCGACCACTGGCGACAACATCGATGTACTATGGAGACCTCACGCCCCACGTGTTGAGCAATTCGGCGGTACGTCCACCCGGCCTCCCGCATGCCCACTATACGCCCTCGCTGCACATACGGTTCACGTCCACGCTGTCGCGGCATGCTACCAGTGTTAAAGACTGCGATGGAGCTCCGTATGCCACGGCAAACTGGCTGACACTGACGGTGGCGGTGCACAAATGCTGCGCAGCTAGCGCCATTCGACGGCCAACACCGCGGTTCCTGGTGTGTTCGCTGTGCCGTGCGTGTGATCATTGCTTGTACAGCCCTCTCGCAGTGTCCGGAGCAAGTATGGTGGGTCTGACACACCGGTGTCAATGTGTTCTTTTTTCCATTTCCAAGAGTGTATTATGAAATCGCTGAGAGCGTAAAAACTCTATTTACTTTCTAGTAAGAGCGGCTTCTTGTTTTGATCATCGTACAGGCCTACTGAAAGTTTTAAGCGTGACGTTATGAGGTCGGCGATCAAAATTCTTTTTTGGCTGCGGAAATGGCTTTTACTCTACATCCACTTCTACATACATACTCCGCAAGCCACCGTATGGTGCGTGACGGAGGGTATACTGTACCATTACTAGTCATTTCCTTTCCTGTTCCACTCTCAAACGCGAGGGAAAAACGACTTACTGTATGCCTCCGTATGAACCCTAATGGCTCGTGTCTTATCTTCGTGGTCCTTACGCGGAAGGTGTATTGGCGGCAATAGAAACCTTCTCTAGTCAGCTAGAAAAGACTGTTCTTTCACAATAGCGTTCCTCGGGAAGAAAGTTGCCTTCCCTCTAGGGATTCCCATTTGCGTTCCCGCAGCTTCTCCGTAATACTTGCGCGTTGTTAGAACCTACCAGTAACAAGTCTAGCAGCCCGCCTCTGAGCTTGATCCGAAGTCTTCCATCAATTCGACCTGGTGCGGATCCCAAAGACTCGAGCAGTACTCAAAAACAGGTCGCACTACTGTCTCCTTTACAAAAATGGTTCAAATGGCTCTGAACACTATGGGACTTAATTTATGAGGTCATCAGTCCCCTAGAACTTAGAACTACGTAAACCTAACTAACCTAAGGACACCACACAACCATTCCCGAGGCACGATTCGGACCTGCGACCGTAGCGGTCTCGCGGTTCCAGACTGTAGTGCCTAGAACCGCACGGCCACTCTGGTCGGCGGTCTCTTTTACAGACTAACCACACTTTCCTAAAATTCTCCCAACAAACAGAAGACGAACTCTCGTCATCCGTATCACAATCCTCACGTGCTCGTTCCATTTCATATCGCTTTGCGGTATTATGCCCAGATATTTAAACTAGAGACTTTGTCAAGCAGGACAGCAAGTAGTGCTGTACCCGAACACTACGACTTCGTTTTTCCCACTCATCCGCATTATCTTACATTTTTCTACATATAGAGGTAGCTGCTGTTTATCGCACGAACTAGAAATTTGCATCCCCCTCCTACAGTCACTCAACTTCGACACCATCCCATACACCACAGTATCATCAGCAAACAACAGAAGATTGCTAACCACCATGTTCGCCAGATCATTTATGAATACAGAAAATAATAGCGGTCGAATCACACATCCCAGAAGCACTCCTAGCGATAGCGTTGTGTCTGAGATGCACTCGCCATGGAGGACAATATATCGGGTTCCATTACTTAACAAGTCCTCGCGCCACTCACATACTGGAAGCCTGTCCCATATGTTCGTACCTTCGTTAACAGTCTGCAGTGAGGCGCCGTGTCAAATGCCTCCCCGTAACTGAGAAATATGGAATCTGCCTTTTGTCCTTCACCCATAGTTTTGCAATACAACATGTGAGCGATGGACTGGCAGTGTAAACACGTATAGTTACTTTGGGAGAAAAAGACACTGAAACCACACCCCGCTGTTAATTTTGTAACGTCCCCTTAGAAAAATTTATACAAGACTGTGCTTAAACTGACATACAATATTATTTAGCGCAACGCAATCTGACTTTCAAAAATCCCTACAAAAGAATGGCCCTGACTAACATTAACCTATACCTTTCACAAACCACTTACCTCACAAAAATCTTCATTACTCGAACTACTGCAATACAGCGAGCGCCACTACTGCCAGCTAAATAAAAGATTCAAACTACGGAAGGCACTAACTACTGATAGGGATAGTTAGCAAATGAAAGATTTTAATAGAGAACAAACAATGTATTTACCTTAATATCATCAAAAGTCATAATATATGTAATTTCAAAACTCCGCCATTTCCTTCCACACATCCACCACTGCTGGCGGCTCACCTCTAACTGCCCAACGCTACGCGCTGTTCACATCCAGCTGCCGCTGCCCAACGCTACAATGGCAAACAAAAATGCAAACTAGCCACAGACTGCACACAGCACAGCCAGTGATTTTCATACAGAGCGCTACAAAACGTTGCCAATAAGAAAACATAAACAGCCTACTTACATAAATAAAACATAAACAGCCTACTTACATAGCCCCCACGCTCCCCACAAAAAATTTTACAAATTTTTTTGGGCGGTGGCCAATACAGGTTTGAAAAATTTTTTCATAATTACATTAAGGAAGATATCAAATGCTCACACTTATTAATACAATGTTGGTCAAAATCTAAAATTTTCTCACAGTCCATAAAGATAGTCCTGATCATTCATCAAAATAGTAATTACAGTTTTTGTTTTTCACAAAGTCTCATTAGTCAAAGAGAATGCACATAGAAGTAGTGGATTTCCATGCAGTCTTGAAGAAGTAGTGTTGTCCTTCCAACGGAAAGACAGTGCAGACTCATGACATGCAGACAGGTAATGGGCCACAACAGAGCAAACCCACAGCAGAGTCATTCGACGTTTTGAAGAAGATTGGTAGGTAGGTCATCACAGAGCAGACCCATTGCAGTCCTGGTAGAGAATATGGTATTGGTGGGCCACCAGAGGTGTAGACCCACTGCAGTCCTTGTAGAAATAATGGTACTGGTGAGTCAGCAAAGGTGTAGACCCACTGTAGTCCTTGTAGAAATAATGGTATTGGTGGGTCGTCAAAGGTGTAGACCCACTGTAGTCCTTGTAGAGATGGCCAGCAGCCATCTGCTGCGACTGTGCAGGTGCACAATCACCATCGTAGAGTCTTGCAGAGAAGATAGCAAGTCCATAAACCACCACTTGTGCACGCTCAAAGTTTTTGGAATTGTCCTTAGAACCAGCAATGCTGTTAACCAGTCCCTTACTGAATTATTAACCCACGTGCAAACACTAACAGTCCCAACTTCTCACATATTGTGCATTACTATGACCAACAGAAATGTGTGCAGTGAAATGAATGCTTACAAGTTACTTAATTTGATAAACTGGTGTCAATTACAATTTGATAACATAAGAATACAATAACAAAGGTACAAAATACATCATTAAAGAACATAACAATACAGATAACATTTGTAGTACAGGCTTAACAAAAGAATCGAACTAACATATACATCAGTGTTACAGGAATTATGACATGAGTACATAAATAAAAGATCAGAATCACTTTCGAAACATCAACTTTACACATGAGCATTAAAGCAAAACAGAATAAATAATGTCTAAGCATATTTACAAGGGAAATAACATATTATTAATGTCAATTATATTTGAGGATAACAGTATTCCTCATCATAGTGAATATAGCTTAGTATTAGAAGAAGAAAAAATTCTATGAAACTACACAGAGACAGGAAGAAAACAACTACACAAGGGTACACAAACACATAGTGGGATAACACAAAAGGAAAGGACAGCGTTTGTTTTCAGTGTAACATTTGGTACTGCAGTCGAACCCAAAACTTCATTCCATAGATCTTTCGTCTTATTTCAACCTTTGCTTCCACCAAAAGAAATCCTATCCAAGCATGCTTTCTGTATTTTTCTCGTATAACTTCTCAGTGCATTTCTTCAAATTCATTGCAACTCATTCTCTTATAGGCTACCCCCTATTAAGCTAACTTAAATCTACTGAGCTCAGATGCTAAACTAAGGGACGAGGCAATGCAGCAGCATAAAACAATTAACACAAACATCAAGGACAAAAATTTTAAATAGGCAAAGCAATTGCAGTACTACAACTAATATAAGGCACTGTGCAGCAAACAAGAAAACTAAATCCGTAGTAAAACTGGCTTAACAGCGTAATACAAAGTCAAATTGTGTAACATTATGCCTGGCAAACAGCAGCACCAAATAACAAAACTTATATCTAAACATGACATAGCTGAAGCAGAAAAAATATTACACTAAAATGGCCATGTCTAATACCTATGTCACATCTTAACACTAGAGTGATGCATCACGAGAACTTACACTAGCAGATAAGTTACCAAATCGTAAAGAAATTATTTATGCAATTCCTGTGAAGGGAAATGTCTATTTATGTGCCCTCGTTTTCTTGGAAGTAAATCATAAATTTCTTATTGACTGGATCTGTAGGCATAAAATAACTATATTAGTACATATATTAAATTTTATTTTAACCTATGGTGCAGTGCAGCTAGAAACTAGATATTAAAGAAAATGAGCAAATATGTACAAAGTAAAGCATAAGAACATCATTCAGTAGTCATGAGGCATTTCATAAGTTAGTACAAAAATCTCTCAACTAGAGAGACAGTAGTATTAATCAGGTGTATACACATAAAAATATTTCTCGTCATTTCATTAAGAATTTCAGTAAATATCATAAATTAAGAGCTCCACAGTGTAATCATATGTTTTCAAGTTCGACCATGTCGTTTTTGCGATGATTTCTACAAAGGAATGTCAACAGCGAAGTTAATGGCCTCTTTTTTTCTCCACCTAATGGCTTTCTTTTGTCAGACGACTACCTCTCAGCCGGGTACCCACAACGCATTACGTGCAGGTGGTCACTTAACTTTCTTACGGAAATATTTACTACAGCAGTTTCCGCTACAGTGACAGTCTCATATAATAATATTTCACAGGTCAAGAATTTGCATTACAAATCTATAGAAACCAAATGCTATTGATATAACAATGTCCAAAAAACTTTCGTCGGCATTGTAATACATTCACACATTTACATACACATTTCATAACTATTAAAGTACGATTCTTGGTTTCCAACATCCTTTTTCACAAGTCAGAGTCCCTAACCACTATTCATTACTCCTTACCTTATTCGTCGACACTTCTTCAATATTTCACCTTAATAAATATGCAGCATAATCAAATTCCTCATATAACATCGGCTTATTGATCATAAACATACCTCAACAGCATAATACACATCGTCATCGTAAAAATAACATCATAACACCTCAGTCAACTCTCACAATCGTCGTAGCTTCCTCCAATAATTTCAAAACCTAAAAAAATTCTCTGCTCATGTCAAAAGTGTCATCTGCCTCAAACGTACTTTAAAAATCGTGATCCCATACCAAATATATCATTCAAAGCTCTCATAATATCACAATGGGTCCGAAAAAATATGAACAGTTCACAAAGTACAGACAAAATACAATTTCGTAAGTGTGAAGTTATCCAACGGTGTAATTGCGTAAACATGTGTCACTGACGTAATAAAAAAGTTTGTCTCTCTCAGTTAAATGATCAGATAGCTGTGTGATTATGTGTTAAAGAAATATGGTACCGATGTGTAAAGTTGTATAAGCAAATACCATATTAGCTAGGGCTCCTTGTGCTTGCCAAACACATGGTACACAAAGTAAGTGTGTACCCCCCTGAGGATTAATGTAATTATACCCTCAGGTGTTACAGATTACATCAATGGAATGAAATGTATCACAGAAAACTTTCTTTGTATTTCAAAAATCTTGAAAAATAAATGGTTTAAGTACAAAATTAATCACTCAAATACATGTCCTGTAGCGCTAAATGTGCGTCTTGCTGTAAGATAATCCCTGTGGAAGTGTCATAGTTATTTTCCTCCGAAAGCTAAGTTCTGCAGAAGCCAATGTACTTACCTCATGATAAACAAAAGTGAAATGCTTTGCGTATAGATATCTTAGTTATTACGCTTATTGTTATGATGAAGAAAGTACTGTGCTGTAACGTATTGTTGTGTTACGGAAAAGGCTGTCTCACTGTAGCTGTACGACAAAAGTTACTACTAAAACATGTTTTACTTTCCAGAAAAATTCAGAAAAAACGTGCAGATATAAATCAGATACTCCGCAAAAGCAACGATGTAAATTGTGTCACACATTAGTAACGTTGTGATATAATCGTGTAGGTGTCACATTAACTAACCACTGTGTCAGATGGTATCTCCCAGAAAGTACTTTAATTCAGAATGTATTTTCAAGTACACCAAAATGTTGCATTAAAATCTCATTAGCAGTACTGGTAAATGTTCTAAGTATGTGAGCCTTATAGTCGTTACATAATCGTGCAACTAACAAGCAAGAATGTACACACACAATAGCACTGTGTCGTCTGTTCACAATAACAATGCATTCGTAATTTCTGTTTGAATAAGTTCTCTTGGTTCTTGACTGGATATTTAACTTTAAACATTGTTGCATGGTAACAGTTTTTAAAGCATACTAATAACGTGAAGTGAAACTTTTTATGGCAAAGACAAAGTTAAAAAGCAGATTATCTTTCAATAAACGGTTTTACATGTGAAATGTGGTGTAAACCTTTACTCTTCCTAGTACACAGAGTTTCAACTTCAACGCAATTATCATGCGGTATTCGTCCGTAAAGAATACTGGAATTTTGCTCAAGGTTAGCGTCAATGTCATTTTTCCCTGAGCCAGCGGGCGCAGGTGGCTGCCTGCGGTGCGAGTCATTGTCTGTTTCTTTGTTGGCGCGTGCCGTTACTGGGATTAGGAGACCTAACTTCTACAAATTCACCGTGACGAGAATCCCGCCAGTTCTGATGCAGTTCAGGTCTGTCTTTACGATCATATCGTCTGTCGTCATGTCGGTAGATTCCATAGTTTCTTTCTTGTCGGTCACATAGTGGAGAATTTCTCCCTGAGTCGTAACTGTGCGCTGGACCGTTGCGTCTAAAGTTATTCTGTCTCCCGTGATAATAATAGTTCTGGTTGCCAAATTGTCTGTTTCTATGATTGTCTCTGTCATATTCATTACTATGGAAATGCGATCCTTCTCTGTAACTATTACTCTGCCAGTGGTTGTCGTATGGGTGGTGTCTGTTTTGTTCACGATTTGTATTGTGAGAATAGCCTTGTCGTGTCCAGTTATTATTTCTTTCATCGCGGAATTGCGACGGATGTGACCTGTAGCTGTTGTGTTCCTGTTTTCGCATTACGCAATTGTCAGTGTCACTTTCTAGTTCCTGTAACAGTCCCTGAAAAGCTTCAATGTCGTCTTTGCAACGTCCTGCTAAAACAATACGTCGTAAATGTTCAGGCAGTTTGATTAAGCAAATGCGGATGAGTTCTGAGGGGCTGTATGGGTTTGACAGGTACTGATTCTTTTGCAACATGTCTTCAAAATATTTCACAAGACTGGAAAATTCAGATTGTTCGAAATGTTTCATCATTATGATGCTATGTTTTACTCGGTCTTGTGTAGCTTGAGACCAATATGCTGAGAGGAATGCATGGTAAAATTCTCCTTCACTGTGACAATCGTGAATGACCGATCGCATTCTTACAGCTGGTTCATTCTCCAAGTAGCCACACATAAATTCTAACCTGTGCTCCAATGACCAGTTGGGAGGAAAACAATGAGAGAATTGATGGAGCCACGCTTGTGGATGAATGTCGTTGGCAGAATTCTTAAACGTTTTGAATTTACGTGTAGTAATGAACAGCTTATAGTCAAAATCATCGTGTCGGCGAGTCGCATGTCGGTCATTGTTACGTCGTGTCGGCGGTTCCATCTCAAAATTCGGTGCAAATTGCCAATTTCTTTCATAACTTCTGAAATGCCCTGTGTTATTATTTTGTGGCTGTTCCGTATTTCTATGTCCCTCTTCCCGTGTTGGAGCGCGAGTGTCCTCTGAAATATGTAATTCTTGTATTACCTGCATCAACTGATCTTGTACTTCCCAGATTTCTCTTTTGTACTGTGTATTGATTTGATTTTGATTTTGTTTGAATTTTATTATTTGTTCATACTCTTCTGTGTCAGTGAAGGCTACGGGTCTTGTGTCATTCAGATCATCATCTACCTTTGTAGATAAGTTAGTGACCTGATCCGAAAGTTCGGCTACTTTCTCCGATAGTGTACTTATTACCTCCATGTGTCTTTCTGAACCAATTTTCAGGGTATCTACTGTGTCCTTTAAGTTTTCCTGAGTTTTTGCAAGTTGCATAACTGAATCGGTAGATGCAACTGAGTCAATTTTAGCTTGCAAGGTCTCAGGATTTTCATGAACAATAGTTTGCAGTTCTTTTATGGCTGCTTCGTGATTCTGTAATGCATTTTCATGACGCGAAAAAATAGGTTGGAAATGCTCACAAATTTGTGTTTTTACGTCATTACAGACCTTTTGACATTTCGATTCGATGTTATGTAACTCAGTGGTTAAATCTTCACGTGTTTGTTCAAGTGTGGTGTCTAACTTTTGAAGATTTTGTTCCATTGTGTCTAACTTTTGAAGATTTTGTTCCATTGTGTCTAACTTTTGCTGTGTTTGTCTCTGATTTTGTTCCATTGTGTCTAACTTTTGAAGCTTTTGCTGTGTTTGTCTCTGATTTTGTTCCATTGTGTCTAACTTTTGTAGCCTTTGTCCCATTCGTTGCATTAACTGTAATAACAGTGCACTGGTGTCTGAAACATGTTCCTCAGTGCTATTCAGCAACGCATTTGAACCGGCAATATTCGCAGTTTGAAAAGCAAAAAATGTGTCTTGACTTATTTGAGAAAAGGGTGAGGACGCAAAACCTGAATCTACAGTATTTGTAAAATTGTGTCCTGTCATTTCGGATTCCTGAGGCGAGCTGTTGCCGACCGATCGATCGATAATGCTTCCCTGTTCACTAATTGTTTCACTTTCTACACCATTGTTTGCCGCTCACTCCATTTCCCTATGCACAGTTACCAAATTACTACTTTGAATGTCTGTTAATTCACTACACAGTGGTGCTGATAAGCTACACTCGTTGTCACTATTATTTCTCAGTTTACTTTGGAGCCTAGTGTTACGTTTTTCACACGCCATTATTGTGACAATATTTCACACGATAACACAGAAAAGCACAATTTGAAGAGCAAAAATAAGAGAACACATTAACATAGCACTGAAAATAAAATCTAGTTAATTGCAAGCATAGCTGCGAAATACTTGGTGCAAATCTACATGCATGCCACAACTGTTTTACTGTACAACAATGAAAAACCACAACTACCAAGGAAATTCTCTCTATAATTACGCGCTAGCAATAAACAAAAGCTACACTAAATACACAAACTACAAGAAAAAATCAGAAGATTCCAGTGAGGTATCCTCGGCTAAGGGTCGACATATGAAACGTCCCCTTAGAAAAATTTATACAAGACTGTGCTTAAACTGACATACAATATTATTTAGCGCAACGCAATCTGACTTACAAAAATCCCTACAAAAGAATGGCCCTGACTAACATTAACCTATACCTTTCACAAATCACTTACCTCACAAAAATCTTCATTACTCGAACTACTGCAATACAGCGAGCGCCACTACTGCCAGCTAAATAAAAGATTCAAACTGCGGAAGGCACTAACTACTGATAGGGATAGTTAGCAAATGAAAGATTTTAATAGAGAACAAACAATTTATTTACCTTAATATCATCAAAAGTCATAATACACTCCTGGAAATTGAAATAAGAACACCGTGAATTCATTGTCCCAGGAAGGGGAAACTTTATTGACACATTCCTGGGGTCAGATACATCACATGATCACACTGACAGAACCACAGGCACATAGACACAGGCAACAGAGCATGCACAATGTCGGCACCAGTACAGTGTATATCCACCTTTCGCAGCAATGCAGGTGCTATTCTCCCATGGAGACGATCGTAGAGATGCTGGATGTAGTCCTGTGGAACGGCTTGCCATGCCATTTCCACCTGGCGCCTCAGTTGGACCTGCGTTCGTGCTGGACGTGCAGACCGCGTGAGACGACGCTTCATCCAGTCCCAAACATGCTCAATGGGGGACAGATCCGGAGATCTTGCTGGCCAGGGTAGTTGACTTACACCTTCTAGAGCACGTTGGGTGGCACGGGATACATGCGGAGGTGCATTGTCCTGTTGGAACAGCAAGTTCCCTTGCCGGTCTAGGAATGGTAGAATGATGGGTTCGATGACGGTTTGGATGTACCGTGCACTATTCAGTGTCCCCTCGACGATCACCAGTGGTGTACGGCCAGTGTAGGAGATCGCTCCCCACACCATGATGCCGGGTGTTGGCCCTGTGTGCCTCGGTCGTATGCAGTCCTGATTGTGGCGCTCACCTGCACGGCGCCAAACACGCATACGACCATCATTGGCACCAAGGCAGAAGCGACTCTCATCGCTGAAGACGACACGTCTCCATTCGTCCCTCCATTCACGCCTGTCGCGACACCACTGGAGGCGGGCTGCACGATGTTGGGGCGTGAGCGGAAGACGGCCTAACGGTGTGCGGGACCGTAGCCCAGCTTCATGGAGACGGTTGCGAATGGTCCCCGCCGATACCCCAGGAGCAACAGTGTCCCTAATTTGCTGGGAAGTGGCGGTGCGGTCCCCTACGGCACTGCGTAGGATCCTACGGTCTTGGCGTGCATCCGTGCGTCGCTGCGGTCCGGTCCCAGGTCGACGGGCACGTGCACCTTCCGCCGACCACTGGCGACAACATCGATGTACTGTGGAGACCTCACGCCCCACGTGTTGAGCAATTCGGCGGTACGTCCACTCGGCCTCCCGCATGCCCACTATACGCCCTCGCTCAAAGTCCGTCAACTGCACATACGGTTCACGTCCACGCTGTCGCGGCATGCTACCAGTGTTAAAGACTGCGATGGAGCTCCGTATGCCACGGCAAACTGGCTGACACTGACGGCGGCGGTGCACAAATGCTGCGCAGCTAGCGCCATTCGACGGCCAACACCGCGGTTCCTGGTGTGTCCGCTGTGCCGTGCGTGTGATCATTGCTTGTACAGCCCTCTCGCAGTGTCCGGAGCAAGTATGGTGGGTCTGACACACCGGTGTCAATGTGTTCTTTTTTCCATTTCCAGGAGTGTATATGTAATTTCAAAACTCCGCCATTTCCTTCCACACATGCACCACTGCTGGCGGCTCACCTCTAACTGCACAACGCTACGCGCTGTTCACATCCAGCTGCCGCTGCCCAACACTACAATGGCAAACAACTATGCAAACTAGCCACAGACTGCACACAGCACAGCCAGTGATTTTCATACAGAGCGCTACGTAACGTTGCCAATAAGAAAACATAAACAGCCTACTTACATAAAGAAAACATAAACAGCCTACTTACAATTTGATTGGCGTGGCTGGGTAATGTTGAGTCACCGCCACGGTTAAACAATTCGGGCTGGCCTGGCGACGTTACACTAGGGCCTACCTGCTGATATGTCTAGGTCTGTCTCCGATGCATCGAGGTTGTTGGCACATGCTACGGCCCAGTACTGGGATCAGAGTCGTAATAACATTGATGCAGCAGCCAGGCAGAGCCGCCGTGCTGTAGTTTAGCTGATTGCTTCACGTCCGAGCTGTGACTTATGATTGTTCAATAATACAAGGACAGGCCAAACTTATATACTCCTGACTTCTAGTTACAGATATTGCTGTCTGCTGGCCGCTAGCCCCTATGAGGGACTTACGACAGTCTTCTACAAGTCCAAGTGTCTACGTGAATCACAATGTCGCCATCTACAGAATCTGCTACTGCTAGCTGCGGCCCTGCTTTACGATATCATAGAAAGTTGCTAGCCACATATCCAGTGTTATTCACCAAATCAGGAAGATTCCGGATACATCATATAGACACGATATTTCAGATCGCCCCACAACCAGAAGTCACATAGATTTAGATCAGAGAATCTGGAAGGCCACACACCTTGAAATGCCTAGAGGTGGTGCGGTCATTACCGAAGATTTATCGAAGCAAATCTTTCACTTGGCAAGCGGGTCAAGTGTTGTCATCCCATCTTGCACGAAAATAATGACGTGGAAATAGTTTGAGTTCTTGCACAGCCGGAACCAAATGTTGGACAAGGAGGTCCTTCTAACGTGCAAGTGTCACTGTACACCTAACAGGCCAGAAAGGTGTATGTCTCCTCACAGAGAAATGGAGCGAGAATGAAGGAACTTGTGAAACCACACCATACAGTCACGTAATCGGAATACAGTGGATATCCCTGCACAGGATGTGGCGCAGCAGAGCCCCATATGTGACAGTTCTGTGCAGTTACGATATCGTGCAAAGTAAAATGTGCCTATTCTGTCAAAAAAATGGTTCAAATGGCTCTGAGCACTATGGGACTTAATATCTGACGTAATTAGTCCCGTACAACTTAGAAATACTTAAACCTAACTAACCTAAGAACATCACACACATCCATGCCCAAGGCAGGATTCGAACCCGCGACCGTAGCGGTTGCGCGCTTCCATACTGTAGCACCTAGAACCGCTCGTCCACACCGGCCGGCCCTGTTCTGTCGCAAGAACTTTTCCTCGGCCATATGTCATTCAGTTCTACGTGTACCAAAAAAGGAAGGCCCTAGTCACGGGGTTGTAGCATCGACATGGTGCAAAATATAATGGGCATTCCTCTGGTAAGCGTCAAAGCCATCCGAGGAAAAGTGCTTGAAATTTGGCAGGACGAATGGGATGGGTCCAGTACAGGCCGTAGAGTCCACGGGTTTCTACCCACAGTAAGGGGAAGACTAAGGAACAATATAATGAAGCCCTCACAGGGCCTAGTTCACTTCCTTACAGGACACGGTCCCTATCCCACGTACCTGCACAAAACAGGGAAAAGGCCAACACCGGAGTCTGACTGTGGCGCCCACGAAGGATCACCAGAACACACAGTGTTCGAGTGCCCAATATACGAACAGGCTGTCTCAGTGGTGAGGCAGCTTCTGCAAACAAGAAATGTCAACGAAATATTGACAAAAAGCGAATTGTTCAGCAATTTCGCAAAATTGGTAAACAAAATCTCAAGGGAGGCCCAGCGAGCCTAACTTGGGAGAGAGTAAAATGCGCTTCAGATCTAATGCGCAATTGTAAATATGTAAATACTACGTTTGTTTAAGTCTTTGATTCATAGTAGCTAGTAGTTGTAGTTAGATCTGTATGGTGGTGGGGGGAATAAAAGAGTGGTACAAATGGAGTGGTTTCTCTAGTAGTAGCGACCCGCCTCCAGATGGCTAGGGACGGGCAACTCTCTGGCAGGATTCCAGAGAGGCTAAGAGGCCGATCATTCACATACAGCAAAGCTGCTTAATAAACAGATAGTATGCATGCATTAATAAACCACTCCTGTAGTGCTAATAGCAGAGATAGTTAGTCTTAATACACCCACTCAAAAGTGTTAGAAAGTGGGTTATGTATGTTTCATAAATTGGGAAAAAAAATTGGTTGTAGCCCATCATGAGGCCTCATTTGGTGCACATTCTGAATTTTGTAGGAATATCATTGTTGAAATGCGCTGCAGTATGTTTTGAACTGTTCACCAGGAGCGAGACAATTCCCCTGAAACACCTCGAGCACTGGCTGCAGTGTTTGAGGCACGTGCTGTACGGTCGCCTGCAGCTACAGGAACTTCACCAACAGCTGCCATCGGAAAGGTCCGCCTCCCTCTCCCTGCTGCACCACCTAATTCAGCTGTTTCTTCAAATCTCTCGATGACATTATTTATCCCGTTATAGACATGGAGCGTCTTCACAGTTGTTTATTACGGCGATGTTTCCGTAATGCAACACAGTTACTGCCGCAGTTCTGATAAAATAGCTTCCCCAGCAGTGCACGGGCTTCCTTCTCAATAGCTACTACATTTCGTACGGAAAACTTCAAACTTGTTAAATCTTTACACCAACTCTCACTTCAAAAAAGCGATCAACACGCGTCACCAAGCAACAAACGGTACATTGACGTCAAAACAGGAAACTTTTCACATTCTGATTGTTTACAGCGCAATATTATCACCTGGGGGCAGAAACTGGAACTGCTATTTTCTAGAGCATGAACATATCTATGATGTTTCAACGTCTTGCGATGTATACAGCGCGTGCTGCATCACTTAGTAAACTGTCATTTTAGTTACAACCACCAGATAGAAGTACGAGCGGCAAAATGTCTTAATTGCAAACAGGTTCAACTCGAAATTTTGGCGGTATATGGACCAAATGCAATATCGTGTCCAGCCGTAATGAAATGGTGCCAACAATTCGACCAAGACCGCATAAACTTAGGTGATTCTGATCTTGAAGAATGGCCATCGATATCGATCACAGACGACGATGTCCAGCAATCGAGGAGCAGATTTTCCGACGATGATGACTTTCACATAGCGGTTCTCGAATTGCTCCACGAACGAGGAGAGGATTTTCATCGTCGAGGAATTGAATGACTGTCTGGGCGTTCCCACCATTTTTTACAGAGACGTGGCGGCTGTCTTGAAATACAGTATGTATCTGCGTCATTCTGATGAGTACTGTAGCATTAAAAATTTTTTCTTGGCCTACGATAATATTGTGTAACTTACGTTTTGAAGTCTCGTCGTAAATAACGCTGTACTGTTGTGTGCTCTGCTGTTGGGCGAGTTAAGTGGAAGTGCCGTGCGGCGACAGGTTTATTCCAGCTTATCCCGAATATACTTGTGTATGTTCGTTGTCTGGTCTCTCGCAAAACGGTGAACTATTTGTACCATTAAGTTTAGAATATAAAAATCGGTAAGCAGTAGCGTTGGCAGAGGAACCCCTCTGAGCAGTGTATGCTTCACTCATAGGCTAACGATTCTTGGCTATTAAGATGCAGAAGGTTGCTAATTTCGTGGAGGTCCGCAATTCGTAAACGATCACCTCTTTCCGAATACTAGTGGAAATCACGTTAAGAGGTAAATTCATGGAAATGACAACAAAATAGAGATAACAGTGTAAAAGCGGGAAAGTACACTACTGGCCATTAAAATTGCTACACCAAGAAGAAGTGCTGATGATAAATGGGTATTCATTGGACAAATATATTATACTAGAACTGACATGTGAATACATTTTCACGAAATTTGGGTGCACGGATCCCGAGAAATCAGTACCCAGAACAACCACCTCTGGCCGTAATAACGGCCTTAATGCGCTTGGGCATTGAGTCAGAGCCTGGATGGCGCGTGCAGGTACAGCTGCACATGGAGCTTCAACACGATACCACAGTGTCACAAGAGTAGTCACGGGCGTATTGTGACGAGCCAGTTGCTCGGACACCATTGACCAGACGTTTTCAATTGGTGAGAGATCTGGAGAATGTGCTGGCCAGGGCATCAGTCGAACATTTCTGTATCCAGAAAGGCTCGTACAGGACCTGCGCATGTGGTCGTGCATTATCCTGCTGAAATGTAGGGTTTCGCAGGGATCGAATGAAGGGTAGAGTCACAGGTCGTAACACATCTGAAATGTAAAGTCCACTGTTCAAAGTGCCGTCAATGCGAACAAGAGGTGACCGAGACGTGTAACCAATGGCACCCCATACCATCACGCCGGGTGATACGCCAGTATGGCGATGACGAATACACGCTTCCAATGCGACAATCATGAAGCTGTAAACAGAACCTGGATTCATCCGAAAAAATGACGTTTTGCCATTCGTGTACCCAGGTTCGTCGTTGAGTACACCATCACAGGCGCTCCTGTCTGTGATGCAACGTCAAGGGTAACCGCAGCCACGGTGTCCGAGCTGATAGTCCATGCCGCTGGAAACGTCGTCGAACTGTTCGTGCAGATGGTTGTTGTCTTGCAAACGTCCCCCTCTGTTGACTCAGGGATCGAGACGTGGCTGCACGATCCGTTGCAGCCATGCGGGTAAGTTGTTTGTCATCTCGACTGCAAGTGATACGAGGCCGTTGGGATCCAGCACGGCGTTCCGTGTTACCCTCCTGAACCCACCGATTCTATATTCTGCTAACAGTCATTAGATCAAGACCAACGCGAGCAGCAATGTCGCGATACGATAAACAGCAATCGCGATAGGCTACCTTTATCAAAGTCGGAAACTTGATGGTACGCATTTCTCCTCCTTGCACGGGGCATCACAACAACGTTTCACCAGGCAACTCCGGTCAACTGCTGTTTATGTATGAGAAATCGGTTGGGAACGTTCCTCATGTCAGCACGTTGTAGGTGTCGCCACTGGCGCCAGTCTTGTGTGAATGCTATGAAAACTAATCATATGCATATCACAGCATCTTCTTCCTGTCGGTTAAATTTCGCGTCTGTAGCATTTCGTCTTCGTGGTGTAGCAACTTTAATGGCCAGTAGTGTATCGTCGCCGATGCCGTACTTGAGTAGACACTACTTCTTAACCTCTCACTTTAGTCCTGTATCTTGTTTGAACTTGGTCGAACATCACCTCCCTAATACTGTACACAGGAATGAGAACATCATACCGGCCATTTACGGTATTTATTGCCTGTGTACGACTCCTGATCTGTAATTAATAAGCTCCTCGTTGTATCTGAAGACGGTGAAGCTTTTTCAGTCAATTCCACGGCTGGCAAATGTCGATTTGATTCCAAAAATCGAACCGAGGTTCTTCGGGTGGACGTCATTTACTCAAACTATGAAATAAGAGAGCTAGCAATACTCGCGGTGTCACAAACCAGCAATAAATTACTTATGACAGGAGAAATTAAATACTTTTACAAAAGTAATTACTATAACAATACTTCGGTGTTTTTCTTTAATCTTAGCGCAGAATGCGGTTACTTTAGGTGGCTTTGCGAAAACGTAAAAGGTTTCTTATCTTACCGCAGACCTTCATTTTGCAGAACGGTCTTCGGTGTACAGGCTACCAGTAAAGAGCCACGTGCCACTGCGGGTAAATGCCTGAGATAAGATTTCGTGTCTGTAGCTGTTTTGCAAACAGTGGTCACATACACAGGGTTTCTTTACCAGCAGTTGTCACTAGCCTACAGGAATGTGCTAATCTAGACGTGATAGAGACACGTGGCTTGTACAGCTATTGTTCTAGGTTACATGCTCTGTCCATTCGTAAAATGTAAAAAGTGGCTCTTCGTAATCTTTCATAAAAACTAAAACCAAATTACACTTACATCGCCTGTCATATGTTGTTGTTTTCCTTGTTCTTGGGATCTTCTGTCCAAAGACTAGTTTAATGCAGCTATCCAAGGTAATATGTCAGTGAAAGTCTTTTCATATCTGGGTAATTAGGGCGACCTACATCCACTTAAACCCCCCAGTCTTCAGTCCATTGCCAAATTAACTATCCCCGATTCCACAAACCTAATTCTTGTTTTAGTTAAGTTGTACCATGAAGCTGATTTCTTCCATAATCAGTGAAGTACTTCCTCACTAGCTACTCAGTCTGCCCATCTATTCATCATTAGTGTTTTGTAACACCACATTACAAAATCTACCATTCTGCTCTTGGTTGCACTGTTTTCCATACATGTTACACTTCCAGGTAAGACGAGAATCCAGGCAATCGGTTCCACCTAAGACTTCCTAATATCCAAATTTATTTTTGATGTAAACAAATGTTTATTTTACAGAAATGCTTACTTTCCTTAATAGAGCCAGTCTGGATCTCATCTCCTCTTTAGTTCTGAATCGTCAGATGTTTTTCTGCTGAATAGGAATTTTCACATACTTCTCCTTCCTGATGTTTTATCCCTAGTAACTTGAGAATTTCAAGAAATGTATTTCAGAAACTGCATTCCAGTCATCATCGTCAAAAATTAATAGAGTAAGTCCGGGAGATTTGGATTACTTTTCTTCTTCAGCATAAAATTTGTATGTTTCTTCACTTTTTTCAGTTCTGGCAGCATGTTCGTACAGAGTGTCATATAAACTTGAGTACAATTTATTATTGAGGTACCTCCACTTAAAATACGAGAGATATGATAAAATGAGAAAATAAATGAGTGCTCTATTTCAGCCATAGGTGCATGTGTCAGATGAACCAGTGTACTGGTGAAACGGATCATATGAAAATGGTTATATATGAAAAAAGAGTCAATCAAAATTACATATTTCTCTTTGGGATATTTTCTAATGAGGACAGAATTATACTGTTAAATATTTTCGCTCAAAACAATTTGAACAGTTTATAATAAAGCTTGACTGCACATCGTTTTTTCTAATGAATTGCTGGTCGTGTCATGCATTATCCTATCTTTCTCTTACCACAGAAGCTACACCTATTACCATACGTTAAACAACATTCAAGCGGCCGTCGTGAACAGCACATCAATTGAATCCAAATGTCTTTTTTTATAAGCTTCGGAATAGATTTCACCACACCCAAGTTATTCATCTTCACCCTATTTATCAAACCTACCTTCGTAATCTTTTATAATGCCTTCAGTGTCCTACATCTGACGATCACAGTGAGTTATTTTCAGAATTTTTCTTTCTTATCTTCTTTAGTCTCTTTCTTTCATTAGTAATTTTTCTTTGGTGATTTTGTTTCTATTTTCTGTTTCCTTTCTTTTCTCATCCCTCTTCTTCTTTACAGTTTCAATACTTTCAGCAGAGTTTAGCAACTTGGATGCAGTTGTTGCCTTCCTCTTATAATTCATGATTGTATCTATAGAAGAAACAGTTGATATTTCCTCTTAACGTTTTGTAGGTATTGGCTTAGGTCTGATCAGTTTTGAAGTGGTAAGCATGGAAATTTTAGGTTCAGTAGGAGTGGAGTCCTAAGTTTTGTCAATGATGTAATTTGACTTGTGCAGATAACTCTTACTTTTTAATGTACATGGATTCATTAGGTCTTTTGATGAGTTTGAAGTAGTTGCCTGGCCTGTGTGTGCGATTCACCTCTCAAATTTGTTGGCACAATACGCATCTTGCGACAAATAGGCATGGTCTGAGACTGCAGCCATATTCAGTGGTATCATTCCACGTGCCTTGAAGCCACTTGTACCATTTTCTACGTTGGCAGATGTAGCCCACGAATAGTTGAGCAGTTTTGAAAAGTGAAGATGGTTACCTTTCCTTCGCAGGATCATATATAATGAAAGTACTACAGGCATTGTAAAAATAGCTTTTCACTTATTTGAAAAATGAGCTGTCCAGGATCTGCAGCCACTGGGATGTATGTGAAGGCAGACTCATTAAAATAATCCCTTGTTCCTTTGCAAAATCTAATGTTTCGAAGTTGCCTGTGTAAGATGTGTGTCCATGAAGTACAAGCAATACTTTTCGAGCTGTTTTTCTGGCCGTCAAATGAATTTTTAACCAATATCAATAACAACAGCGGAAAAACATGTATTATTCAGTCTTTTTCCAAAATATAAATGAGCCGTGCGTGGCTCGTGTTCATGCCATATCTCATTTGACATCCTGTTTTTACTGTACTATCGCCTCGTTATGTTAATTTCAATTGCTGGTGTCACTGAGTTGCCGCCTTAGCTGCCCGTCAGCGGCAGCAGCGGCGCTTATCGATATAAGCCCTGGTGTATTATCTTTGTTGACTGCTATTACTTCCCGGTTGTCGTGTGTTCGGGATGAGTTCGGGTCTGCCAGGGAGCTGGGAGGCGCTAGCAGTGCAGTTCGGACCTGGCAGTGTTTGACTTAGGACGCGGCAGGAGTTAAGTCGGGGTGCGGCTGCAGTGAGGTCCGGACAGCCACGACACTTCCGACATTTGGCGATACATATCACTTGAGTGCTGACCACCTTGATTGGTCGTCCGTCGGTCGTCATGTCGGATGACACGTACGTTGGCCGGCGATCGCTTATGGGTTGCCTCCGTGTGCCGTGTGCCGTCCTCGTTATTGCACAGTCGCTGCCGGTAATATTGTCTAGTCCTTCGCGCAAGTGTTCGTGAAACTGTGTGTAGCTTGTGATGTCGACTGCTCACTTATTTTAGTGCTGTCTCCGAGCCGATGTGTGGAGTCGGTCAGCTGGTGTGGAGCAGCGAGGAAATCTCTGCAGGGCATAGTTTGGCCTGGCCCGCTGGTGGTCTCTATGGAGTGTCAGAGTGTGTGGGGCTGTTCACATTGCTACGAGGTCCGTGGCTCTCCGACCCTGGACGCGAAATTTGGATTCGGATTTAATTTACCAGCAAGTCAAGACTGTTCACATTGTGCCTTTAGGTTCTCGTTGTTGGCTGTTGGGACATTCCTGCGAGCAACAACGTATGTGTTCGAGTTGGCGAAGGTTTAGCCACCGTCCGGTGGAGTCTAACTGTATTTCGTTATCTGCAATTGAAGTGCACCGGCGGAATTTTCTGCCTTGTGGCCGATAACGATGCGGTTACCTGCCCTAGCCATTGACGTAACTTCAGGCAGTGTCCTTTCCTCACCGTGTCATCGCTGACCAGCACGGCGTGTAGTTTAACAGCTTAATGTATGCTTGTTTGTGGGCGAGTGGAGTGCAAGTTACCTTGTCGGTGGGTCCGTTGACTGTCTGTTGGTTCGGTTGTCGTCGGATCGAGAATGGTTGGGACGACTGCCTGTCTCACCTAAGTGAACATGAGTATTTCAAGTGCTGGCCGACCCCCTGAAACTTCTGAGCGCCGTTAGCTGCAATGCCTGTTTTAATTTTCTGTTGTGTGTATTTGTATGCCTCATAGCTGATGGTTTTCAATGAAAGTTGAATTGTTTTTAGTGGTGTTTTAAGTCATGGGCCTTCAGCCACTTTAAAATTAAAATTCCTTGCTTGTCAAGTGTTAGATTGTTCGGGCCTTCAGCCTGATTAATACATTGTTTAAAGATAAAGCCTTGGGCCTTCTGCCTACAAAAAATTATTTTAGTTGCGTTTTAAGTCATGGGCCTCCAGCCATTTTAAAATTAAAGTTCCTTGCTTGTCAAGAGTTAGATTGTTTGGCGCCTTCAGCCTAATTTAAGATAAGGGTTTGTTGTTTAAACTTATTTTACCTTGAGTTTTAAGTTATGGCGCCTTCAGCCGCTTTTAAATTAAGGATCTTTGTCTTTCGAGCATCAGACTGTTTGGGGCCTTCAGCCTAATTGAAGATAAGGCCTTCTGCCTTGTGTTTTTTATTTTATTTTACCTTGAGTCTTAAATCATGGGCCTTCAGCCGTCTTTAAATTAAGGTTGTTGCTTTTCAAGTGTTAGATTTTTGGGCCTCCATTCAAATTATAGAACTTACTTAACGTGAGGCCTTCTGCCTTCCAAATATTCTCTTTGGCGCCTAAATCTTGAATAAATGGCTTTTAGCCGTTTTCTTTTTTTTAATTTAAAGTGGTTGTGCCCTTAAGGCATAAGGTAGTGTGGCGTATTCAGCCGATAACTAAGTTAAAGAATTTCACTGTAATGTTTGGTCAAATAAATAAAGTTATATGTCTTCAAGTGTAGCTGACAGCTGTTCATTTTGGCCCCTTTCCAAAATTCCATCTACCTATCCTGCCCTGCGGGATTAGCAGGGCGTTTCAATAAATTAAACTTCCATTATCATCTAAGCTAAATTTAATTGTAGCTCATCTCTCCCACGTTAAAACACGTGGTCTATCTCTTCCAAATGACACTAGTCCATGTTTTCCAAATGCGGCCATTTTACGTTATATCAATTTCTAACATGTCGTAACGTATATGCAACAAATATGCAACATTGCTACAGCCAAAATTGCCTATGTTCGTATGTGAAACAGAGCTCGATAAGAGATCAGAGGTATCAGTAAACGAAATCTAACCTTCATTAACACTGTCTGTGTGTTCTATGAGTGTCAGTTTCACTGTCATGTAACAGATCGTTACACGAAAAACTTAAAACTAACATTTAGATTAACCATGTGACTGAATTTTTGAACAAGAATTTCCAAGTGATAGAGCATCTGACTTTTGTAACAGAATTTACTGGACTAGAGTACATGACATGTTGCGGTGTGTCAGTGTCTCTGTTTTGACCCTAAGGATTACACTCACCTCTCTAGATAACTGCATTCTTCCATGTGGTTTACAGCAATGCGCAGCAACAGCGGCTAAAGCTTATTGTTGCTAAGAATGAATTTAATAAAAAGGAGTTTGATTGGGTCCTGTTAACCACTAAATAACTTTTGAGAAAGGATTTCATTAATTAAGTCTATTTAAAACTTCAGAATTATCATGAACAAGTGTTAATTACGACAATGACAAATAACAGTTGAGTTCAAGACTAACAAATTTTTTCAGTTTCAAAATTACATTAACATTTAGTAACCACAGCGTATTATTTAGATGTGGAAAATAATTACTGTTATTTGGAGGATAAGGAGGCTTCTTCCACTGACAAGCGAAACATGGGATTATTGCAAACTCGAACTAACATTCACGAGCCTAATATTGTAATTGCTTTTGCGCTACGCTTGCGAATCTTACCTTGGATTCCATCTTCAATCGTAGATAGGCTATATAAATGAAATCAGGCCTTGAGTGTGGTAACAAGTGCCATCACAGACGTGAGGGTATCGTGACATGTCTTCTGTCTCTGAGCTTTCGACCGACCCTACTCTTCCACGTTCGCAGACAGACCTGGTCTTACAACAATGCTTAGAATCACGCTCCCATGTTTCGCCCTCCGATTGTTACCATCGATGTCTGAGTGCTTACACAATGCAAGTAATTTAAGTTGGATAGATTGTTTTATTTAATGGAGAGTTCTGACACACTCCTTACAATGTGTCAAGCTCGCAGTAAAAGAACTGCAATGATATTGTGCTAACTAACGCTTGAAATTAACACCGTAAACCTTTTTGGCCTACCACAACAGAGAATGTGATTTTTCTCCGGAAGTAAGACGAACATCAGTACAACGCTTTCGCAACAAGTGCGTTCACGAAACAGTCTCTTGCATTATCTTCCTGATTGGTTGGAAATTCTAATTAATAAATAATTTTATGGAGCGCTTTGGAACTATCGAAACAGAGCAGGGTGGCAGCCCTATAGCGGTGTAGAAGTCGAGTTCCATCTGGGGTGGAGGTCGTATTTTCTTAATGTCCTTCAGAAGAGGTGGTCATCCTTTCGTGTTCAGTCGAGTAATTTATGGCAGTATCGAAATTTACAGTACCGAAATTTATGAGAATCTGAAAGCCCCTTCCCAGTTTTCCAGGAGAGTGTAGCAAGTGTAGCGAGTGTAGACTCGCTAAGTAGGCAGAGACTTCATGTTGAGTCGTGAAGCCAGGAAGTTAGCTTGACAGCGGTTTTTGGTGAATGAGACGGAGGTTTCCGTTGAAGCCAATAAATTATATTTCGTTTCTGTGGAAATCAGAGTGAGTCGTTTTTATGTCACTCTTTCACTACTAGCTTTCGAAATGTACTCCAGTTTTGATGCTGTAGAGATTGTCGGCTAATGTTTGGGGTGGTGTATGAACAGTTAGCGGTGTACATATTCCACTCAGTGGTGCGAAGAAGGGATCTTCCTGAGAGTATTTCGGTAGCTCCCGGGCTTTGAATTATTGCCTTCCGGTAAGTGGGAAGTTCAACGCTGTCTCACGGTGACCGTTATGTAGACTGCTTTTACATGTGTAGTATTGCAGAGAAGTAATACAGGTCCAGCAAAAACCTTGCCAATGAAATATGTGCAGCAGTAAGTCGCGTAATTTGTCTAGAGCGCCGCACATCGCCAAAATTATGTGCGTTCCGGCCGTGGCCGCCAGTGTGACTTTGCAAAATGTCGTGGAAGGTCAGAGATAGAGTAAACCATGTTTTACACTGCACCTGACTGCAGGAAGTTGCCAGCATAGAAAGAAGCATCCGTGGACACTATTCTGTAGCTATTGTCTGTGTATCGGTAGTGGCTGCAGCCCTGAAAATGTAAATTGCTAAGGAGGTTAGTTTGCATGCAACACAGGGCAACTACACTTGATCGAATGCCGCTTGCACCTACAAAATGCTGATTGATCCGCGTAATTTATTGCTTACCGCTGCGGTCCTACAGAAATGCCCAGGGTATGAAACATTGTGAATGCTCTGGGATGAATGTGCGGAATACAGCCAAGGAAAGTAGGGTGATTCGGCTAAGTGAACGTAGAGCAAGCAGTCAGTGATTTTGAAGCCACTATAACATCACTGACTGCGGCAGTGTGCTTAGTAAGTGCAACAAGAAACTAATTTTGGATTACTTCAGCAGCCCACATCAGCAATCATTTCTAAGACTGAAAATGTTGTAGTACGTCTTAGACAGGAATGTCCCAAGCAAAGCTGAGTACAATAGAAAAGAACTGCTATGGCTACACAGATTCCTTTGAAACAGAGAGGTTCATCAATTTCAATGAAGCCAAAGCCTAAACAGACGAACAAAAACGTAATGAAATCTAAATCAGTGTTTGGAGAACTACACGTGAAATGTGAAAGGTGTCCACTATAATTGGCTATCTTCCATGTATTCTGTTTTTGTACAGCTTTGTATCACAACCAGTCTTTGCTATTACACCTACAGCAGACTAACGTCATGAGGTCAATCCTTAGAAGTATTACAGATGTGAATGTGTGTTGAATATTTGTGTCAGAGTAGATTTTCTGCGAATTTTGTGACTGTGCCGAAGCTGGTGACTGATGCAATGTTAGGACTTGATTTTTGTTGATGCATAAAGCGGCGACTGAATAGAGTGATAGTGAAGTGTCGCTGAAGTACAGACAGTTGATAAAAATACGGAAACACCGTAAGAAGTGTCTGCTTGAATATATGTCATTATGTTGCCCAATCGAGAAGGATGCAATGTTGTATTTGAACCAAACTGTATCTGGGCAATGTCCTCAATATTTTGCAAGTCTTGGTTGTGGTCGAGACGCTGTTCTGTGTACTTGTGAGTGCATTATGTTGGAGCTCAGTGCTTTCGAATGTGGACAAATTGTTGATGCGCATATGGTGGGTGCTTCCGCAACCAAGGTAATCAAAGTGTTTGGTGTTACAGGGGCCACCGTATCGAAGATTTATACTGCATACTGAGAAAGCTGAAAAACATCATACCCTAAGTCCTAATGCAGACTAAAGCGTGGGTTGAGTGGTTGCGACAGATGATCATTAAGAGGATTGAAAAATAAAAGGTCGACAGCAGTCACTGCAGAACTAAATGTTGCACTCATGAACCCTGCCAGTATCAAAAAAGAAAACAAAAAAAGTCATGAACTCCATAATCAAGAAATGCAGGGTGAGCAGGAATTCCAAAACGCTTCGCCTGTGATGCTAATCCCCGTAACGTCAAAACCTGATGCCGAAACCAACTGTGGAACAATGGAAGAAATTCATTTGGTGACTTTTTTCACACTGTTTCCAATTTATGGCCGAATGTGCATCCCAAAAGTGAAACATGGTCGCGTTAGGTGATGATTTAGACATCTGTATCATGATATTCTAGTGACACCTTGGTTAATCTGCAAGATGACACTGCTGCCAAGTACTGTAATTATGTGACCATTTTGACTGATCCACTCCATGGTACAATGTTTTATCTTGAATGATGATGATGTGTTCCAAGGTGAAACGATCCCTGCTCGAAAAACCCACATTATCCAGGACTGCTTTTGTGAGCATGAGGATGAATTCTCGCATCTCCTCTGGCCACCAGTCACCAGATCTCAATATTATTCAGCCTTTGTGGTCTCTTTGGACAGAGGGGCGGGTGATTGCTTTCAATCTCAATCCTCGTTGCCTGAATATTTGCAGGAATAGTGGCATAACATCTACATGTACACCACTACTCTATAATTAACACTTTAAAGCCTGACAGAGGGTTCTTCAAACCACCTTCCAACTAATCCTTGCTATTTCACTCTCCAATAGCGCGTGGGGAAGACTGAACACCGAAATCCTTCTGCGCTCGCTCTGATTTCTCTTATTTCACTATGATGGTCATTTCTTCCCATGTAGGTTAGCGACAGTAAAATATTTTCACATTCAGAGGGAAAGTTAATGCTTGTAATTTTGTGAAAAGATCTCATCACACCGAAAAACACCTTTGTGTTAATGATAGCCTCCTCGACTTACTTATCATATCCATGACACGTTCCACGTCCGCGCGGGATTAGCGGAGCGGTCTCGAGCGCTGCAGTCATGGACTGTGCAGCTGGTCCCGGCGGAGGTTCGAGTCCTCCCTCTGACATGGGAGTGTGTGTGTTTGTCCTTAGAAGAATTTAGGTTAAGTAGTGTGTAAGCTTAGGGACTGATGACCTTAGCAGTTAAGTCCCATAAGATTTCACACACATTTGAACATTTTGAACACATTCCACCCTATTTCGGAATAATACAAAACATTCCCTTGTAAAACATGAAAATCTTTATTTACGCTTTCCAAATCGACTGGATGCTTTTTTAATGCCAACGGTTTTAGTACACTGTATTAAACGTGGTAATGTGTTTTTGTTGTTTACATTTTTTCGTCCATCCTCCATATAATGGAACTATGTTGAAGTTTTGTCTTGATGAATGTGTGATTAGGGAGACAGATTCAAATCGCTGATTTAAATTTCTCATGAGGTCTATGTTGGCAGTTGTATGGCTATTGCAGTTCTATTACTAACTGCAAAAGACGTGTTAGTGCTGAAGAAGAGATAAGGAATCCGATTGGCTGTGTTGAGGAGTCAGATGAGGTAGTAAAGAGAATTATTTTGAGATACTCTCTCATCATTCTTCAATTCTTGTGAACTCCCTGGTACTATCAAGGGATTTTAATATCAGTTCAAAGTTAAGGAACATAAAAGATTCTTTGTCAGACTATATCCTATATCAGTAATCTCCAAGGAGAAAGTTGAAGGAGTAATTAAAAAGTTGTGGAAAGGGTTGATTGAATTTGTTGTCATCTCTTGTTATAGTCAATTGTTCATTGTACCGATGAAGGAAGGTGGTAAAAGGACGGTGTTGGATGCCAGACAAATTAATACAATCACTGTGCCAGAAATAGTTGACCATTGACGTTAAGATGAATTACTGCAAAAATTTTCTAATATTTAAGTCCTGTCGTCAGTCGATTGCTGAGATAGCTAATGGTAGACTGAGCTGCAGTCTTCTTGTCAGACGTTCATAGCATGCTGATGTTATGTCTGCTACTGTTAGTTTTGTAAGTTAATCTTTGGGTTGAATGTCAGTTTAGCTGCATTTATCAGAGGTTTTAATAGCATTCTTCCACCAGAATTGAGAAAGAGATTGATGATCTGTTAATTTCAGATTTAGAGTTGGGAGAAACATAAAAGGTTTAGTGTAGGCTGTTACGTGTCTTCAGACAGTATGGTGTAACTGTTAAGTTTGAAAACTCTAATTTGGATGAAAGGAAGTAAAATTTCTTGGACGCACTGTGACTGCATCAGGGATTTTATGATTCAGTGAAGATTGAAGCAATGAGATTTTCCTGTTTCTGAGACAAGTAAGCAGATTTGTACATTTTTGGGACTGGCTGATTTTTATAAAATATTTATGAATTTGAATTTTCTCGCTGAACCAACTTTTTATGCGTTTACAGGTAAGAAAACTGCTAGGCAGTGGGATGTTCTAGCACAGACAGCATTTGAGAGTAAGGTGCTTTTCAGAGGCACCTCTTCTTTCACATCGAAACTTGAGGAAGGAATTTTGTCTAACGTCAGATAGTTCTAAGGTGGATCTTGGAGATGAGCTATTAAAAACTAAATGGTGAAAAGTCATACTATCGATTTTGCGAGCTGGGTGCTCATGAAGTGTAAAGACAACTGTTTAGTAAGTGAACTTGAGACAGCAGCCACTGCCAGGGGCTTTGTGACACTTAGCTACTATTTATTCAGACTACCATGGTTCATACTATAGAGGAGTGGAATTTTTAATGAGTGTGAAACTAACTCAAGTTTGCTTAGCCAGATGAACACTGTATCTTCGACATTTCAGTTTCACAATTGAACACTCCTGGTCGAGATAACGTCTTTGCTGTTGTGCAGTTGAGGCCTCCTCCAGGGATGAATAATGGGATTGAGGAGATCCCAAAGAAAGCAGTTGCAGTACCATGTATTTGCAGAAAGCTGCATTTCGTAATTTCATCATAGCTTCTCTTGAAAACATTGATAAGGAGCAAACAAGGATCCACGAAGGCCGCGCGGGGTAGCCGCGCGGTCTTGGGCGCCATGTCACGGTTCGTGCTGCTGCAGCCGTCGGAGGTTCGAGCCCTCCTTCGGGCATGGGTGTGTATGTTATCCTTAGCGTAAGTTAGTATAAGATAGATTAAGTAGTGTGTAAGCTTAGGGACCGATGAAGTCAGCTAATTGGTACCATAGGCTCTTAACACAAATTTCCAAATTTCCACCAAGGAAGAAGGTAAACACGAAATGAAGAGACTGCAACAATGTTGCCGTTAGACAGTTTTGTTATCTCGTTCAAGAAGAGAGGTGATCATGTGCAGTGGGTTGTGTGTATTCCTGATGAACTGCTCTTTTAAATTATACCCACTTTGGAATAAGAAAGTGTTTTCACTTGCCTTTCAAAACATGCTGCTTTTCTGAATATTGAGACATGCATTCATAAGGTCTTGGTTTCATGGAAGCCCTGTCAAAAGGCGAAACCATCGAGAGTATCTCATCATGATCTCTAGTTTCCGATTATTTCATCAAGAGTAAAACAGCTTGCAGTAGTAGACTTAATCACTCTTCTTCCAAGACGAGTAAGGGTTGTTGCTGTTGGATTAATTAGCAAATCTGTATCACTAAGGCAGTTAAGGAGAGCTACTACTTGGTCTTTTGTATGTGCATTCTTTAATCAGTTTTTGCATCAATCTGTAAATATGTAGAAGCTTATATTGAACAATGGTCCACAGTTGAGATTAATAGTCTGGAAAAGCGCTTAACATCATCACGAGATTAAAATTATTTATATTTCAGCATATCATCTGACGTCAAATCCCTCTTCATTTATGAAGAAAGAACTAGAAAAACTGTGCAGGCCTTACAGTCAAAGCTACCATCAATCATGGGGGTCATATATTCAACAATTTGAGGAAGTCGTTAATGAATTACTTAATGATTCCATTCCTGAACTGATGTTCTGAAGAATCAGCTTCCAGGATAAAATTCTAAAGGTGGTACCATTTCTGACAATGACCTAGTTGAGACACAGTGATACCGTGCCAAGTGACACATAACGTGCATCAGCTTTTCCTGATCTAGAGAGCCTCCGCCTTCACTGTACGCCAAAATACAATGGAGTTGGAGACCTTCAAGATCAGGGAAAGATGGGGAGTCCATCATGTCTGCAGTATGATAATAGTGAAAGAGGAGAATGGTGTCCTGTTGAATTGGGTGGTTAGAGGTAAACTTCCGCTGCTAGAGAAGACCATGACCACAAATGAATGATTATAGGCCAACGGAACTTTGCGGAAATATTTGTAAGGACATGTGTAAGAACTGAAGAATAAACTATGGAAAGAAACATTTTAATTTTCACATGAGAGAATAGCATTTTAAGTGCAAAGAATGTTTATATTTAGAGTTAGAAATTTTGCTTAACGTGACGACCGTCCGCATCGGCGACAACCTGGAATTGCACTAGAGGTTCTGTTTCACAGTTGTTCAGGGTACTTTTCGAATAGTGGATCATCGGACGTACAGCTGTCCTGACACAGCTAGCGCACTGTTTAAAAATTGGCAACATTGCATCCAGCATTCTGAGCCATGCCAATAGCATTCTTCACAATTTTTTTGGGTAATTGGCCCTCAGCGTCTAGCAGCAGCAATTTCCAAATCGCCCTTTAATTCGACTCCCGACTCATGTTCTTCAAACCCGATGTGTAAAGAGGACCTCCCCATAACCTTTTAATGTGTCGTTACTCGCAAAGAGCAACAGCACTACTGCTACTGTTTTGATAAAACAGCTTTAAGAGTAAAGCCCTGCTCACTTTGTCCAGACCCGAGTTGACTTCGTGCTACTGTAAACCGAAGTGATGCTTTTGTTTCTGCTCCGGCGACTAACGGTAAGTTATGACACTAACACTACTACCATTGCAAATACAGTAGCGCATGGTCGGAATATCATTCCTTTACAGATAGATGTCCGTCCCCGGTAGGTGAGTGGTCAGCGCGACAATGTCAATCTTAAGGGCCCGGGTTCGATTCCCGGCTAGGTCGGGGAGTTTCTTCGCTCAGGGACTGGGTGTTGTATTGTGTTGTCCTTCTCATTATCATTTCATCCCCATCGACGCGCAAGTCGGCGAAGTGGCCTCAAATCGAGACTTGCAGCCGGCGAACGGTCTACATGGCGGGAGGCCCTAGTCACACGACCTTTTTTTTTGTAATTATAACCACCCTGTATTTATGATTGTTTTTTTTAATATGTTGTATATTTTCAGATGGTGGAGGTTTTATAAAACTGTGTGAGAAATATTTTGTTCCCTACTGTCGAACCAAGGTTAAAGCCACATGGGGTTTATTCTGAAGTGATGAAGGACAGAGTGTAGCCACAACAGAGATAATTACAGGATGCTCCTGAGATTAATAGTAGTAAGTTGTTGCAATAATGTTGAAAATTTTATTTTTTATCCATATATGTTGGTGAGTGAACATAATGCTTTCGACAGACGTTATGGAAGTAATGGCAAACAATTGGTGATTGCTAAATTGAATAAGTTAGAACGATTCTTTTTTCTCCTCTTTGCAATCTTAGCAATATATACTTTCGATATATGAACCAGCATGTCAGTCTGTGTGCGTGGGTGTGCGTGATTAGGAAATGATTTGATGATGGATATTTGGTATGCTCACACAGATGATATTTAGATGAAAATACGTCTTGTTTGAAATTCTGAACTGCTGGTTATCTTATCGTTATGCATATTTCCTGCTTATAATGTGTTGTTAGAATTTCGTTTCTATGAAGACACTTTATTGGTTATGTTGATATCCTACTAGTTACAGTACGCATGGCCATGTTGTGTTGATATGTGTCTGAGGTTCCCCTTGGTTCAGGATTTAGCTTTGGAAACCTTGTATTCCTATGTATTAACTGTGTTTGAAAGCTGCTTTGTAACATTTACTGGCCGAGCGAGCTGGCGAGTGTTTAGCACACTGGACTCGCACAAGGGAGGACGTCGGTTCAAACCCATGACCTGCCATCCTCATTTAGGTTTTCCGCAGTTTCCCGAAATCTTTTGGTGCAAATTCTGGGATGGTTACTTTGAAAGGGCATGGCCGACATATTTCCCTAATCCAATGAGACTTGCCGGCCGCGGTGGCCGTGCGGTTCTAGGCGCTCCAGTCCGGAGCCGCGCTACTGCTACGGTCGCAGGTTCGAATCCTGCCTCGGACATGGGTGTGTGTGATGTCCTTAGGTTAGTGAGGTTTAAGAAGTTCTAAGTTCTAGGGGACTAATGACCACAGCAGTTGAGTCCCATAGTGCTCAGAGCAATTTGAACCAAAATCCAATGAGACCGATAACCTCGCTGTTCGGTTTTTGGTCCCTCTCTGCAAATCTACCAACCATGTTTATAGAAACTGTATACTGTGTTTTTTCATTTTCTGCTAACAGTGCTTTCTTCAAGGAACGGAATGCGTTACCTGACATTTTGACTTTGGATGGAATGCTTGTTGACTTGATATTTACTCTTAATTGCTGACCTTTCCCAAGTGGATAACTGAATTTTCTATGTGAGTGACTGTGATGAGTGGGTGTATTTGTCATCGGAAGCTAATACAGAATATGTAACTGATGTAGTCGATGTTGTAGTTAGTATAATAGGGTGATGTGGTGAGTATTAATACTTTTAGCTAAATTTTCATGGATGTGGATGAAATGATAATGACCTCTGCAGAAGAAGTGCAGTCAATGAGCGAAACAAGCGATATGCTCATAATTATAATAATGGAGATTGTGACTTTTGTAAATATGTTGAGGATGTTCACATCCAGCTGTGTGATATCACGGCTACAGCGAAGCCATATTTCATCTTCATAACACATTTTCTAGGATAATAATTCCTGTACAGCTTACAAGTTTTACTGCAGATTTGAAAGTTCCGAAATCACAGCTACAGTGAAACTATATCCTAAAGTTCATCCACCACACATTTCAATTTAATCATTTCATTTATGCCTTTTGAACGAGACTTTTTCATCTTAATGATTTTTGCGTAATTTTGTATTGAACGTTATTAATTCAAGCCACAATATGGTCACATTTTCAGCAGAAATGACACTGCTTATTGTATGCTTAAAAAATATTTTTTAAATTGGTCCTTTTTTGTATACCACTTACAGCATTATGTCAATATTCAGACCATAAAAGGTCCTTGATCTTTTACATCTATCGGAGAAAAACTGGTAAATTAAGAGAGTGTGATTTATCAGGACTTTGTCCTAAAGTGTATTTCGTATTCTGAGGGTCTTCAACTGTGTAAACTCTTATCCGATTTGGTAAATGGGAACCATTTTTTCTGGCTAGGGTAATGCAAAAGATCAGCTTGGAATGCGTTCTGCTAACTACTCTTCAGAAACGTTCCGAGTCTGCTATCCAATCCAGGGAGTTTGATTAAAGGTGTCAATTATAACTGGCCCTTTTCCATTCATTCTGTAGCTACATAGTTATGTCACGCGAGCAGTCTTTGCTGTTATGTTTGACTTCCGCGTAATCACGGCTGTTTCAGCTACAAGCCTATATCTGCCTAGGAGCTTACAAGCAAGAGAAGCTTCGGCTACAATTTTGCGAGGACATGTCCGCCACACATGGTTTGCCGATGTGGAAGGGAACTGAGGCGTTCTGCTTCAGGTTATTCCCTGGGGTGTGTTCTGTAATGAAGTTGCGTTTTGCTCATGTTTGATATGGTATGCTAAATAACACGGCTGCGTTAACGTATACTGAAACAGGCGGAGTCATGCTTGAAAGCAGCAATGGGCTTTTATTGACGACGAGATAGATGTACAAGCATGTATACCTTCTCTCTTTTCTATTCTGCAACACAATATAATGTCTTTCTTTACTGGCGAGCTACGAGTATATTGGAACAGTGTGGTTGCTTACGGAATGTTATTGAATGAATACCGGTTAAGGTCAGCGTATGTCAGATCTCGTTTTGTATAGACGTTGTTTCCGATTCTAGAATGGGTTTAGCAAACAGATACTTTATTCACCGAAATATTTTTCATTTCATATATCTTTAGAATTCGCGGTATGGAGCAAGTCCGTAAATGATTGTGCTGAGAGCACAAGGTGAGTCATGTAACATTAACCTGAGTGTTCTTTGTAGAATCCTTGTGTTTTTTGGGATCAAATAATAACCCTGAAACTAAAAAAAATCTTATGGTTTAATCAGTTTAAATGCAGTATGATGCTCTAAAATGCTAGTATTGAGAAACCACGAGGCCTGCACTAATATCTTACGCAGAGGTAATTACAGAAATATTACCGTCCCTCAATTCTATCGATAGTTCAATTGGAGCCACTTCTGCCCCTATAATTTATTCAAATTTAAAGTGTTTACTAGCATCAGTAAATTATTTTTGATACATTCGTATCTGTCCAGCAAGTAAGCGTCGATGCGTCGACGAATGATGTTGGGAGTTTTCTTGGCGTGTCGAGAGAAAACATGAGTTCTGCATGTGCCGGTTTTAGCACGGTGCGCAAAACGCGGAAGAAAGGATTGGAGTCTTCCTGTATCGGCGATTGCTTCAACTTTGTTCACGCTTAGTAACGGTCGCCAACACGGAAGGGCAACGGGTTTTTGAGTTTGAAACTAGTTATGTGATTGAAGCCACATAAATCCTCGGTTCCATCGTGGTCCTCTGTTGTTGATGCAGAACATTTCCATGTGGTGGGTCCAGGTGCTGATCTGGTCACGAAGGTAGTTCACCGAGATGCACCTGCAGTGAGGTCGTTATAACAGTCATTACCAGCATCAGACGAAAGTTAATGTCGAGCTTCCTTTGGCCGACTTACATCGTAATGGTGCTTGGTGGTTGGTCCGAGCACGGGGCTCACAACCCGAACCACACGCCACTGTTAAGCACTAATGAAGGACTGGGCCCCTTACTTCGATTGCACATAATTCATTCAGGTCAATCCAACACATTTATTTCAAATAACATGAATGAAGTTACATTTGAATCTGTCTGACATTAAACAGGAATTTAAAAAACAATTTCAATATCAGCTGATTTAGTGCGTGAAGCGCGAGTTAAGCCAATAACCAGATAAACTAAACAATTCACCGTAATTCAAAAGAAAGAGAAAAACAAAATTGAATCAATACATCCCACTGACAAATATCCAAGAAACCTTACAATACTACTCAAAAGAATACACTGATGTGGGGAGCAGTCATTCACCCAACAGAACACTTCAAAATAAGTTCAATAATACAGCTGCGTGCCCCGAAAACAGCAAGACATTAAATACACTTCATTTGACGAATAACAAATACTCATTAACATTACGCCACTCCTGTTTGAATTGCAGTGTCCCAAAGAAACAGGCACTTATTCTGAAAGAACAAATTTTTTATATGTTTAAATTACAGCATTAAGGAATTCCAAAAGATGTCCAATCGAACCCCCCCCCCCCCTTTCAGTTGCGGCACAAATCTTTCCCCTTTCTAGGAGGAGGCTGAGCCAGAAACACAGAATGCCACAAAAACACAGTTTTGCTGTGAAATCTTACAGGACACCCGGAAGCAGTAACAGACAAGGGGTCGGAACCCACAAATAACACAGGCTAAGAGTCAGGCTGGGAGCACATCCTACGAGAACTTGTTCACACTATGCTCACCACAAACTGTAGACATTCCCGCCGAACATCCGCTTGCGGTGGCTGCCAGAAGGACGAAGCAACCAACAGGCCCACGCCGAGCTTCTCACACAGGCACTTCAATTTGTACAAATGTCTAGGCCAACACCAACTCCGGACTCCCCTCTCACTGCGAGGCTTGGCACAGTTTATATGAAATGCCTTCCAGGCAACTAGTAACCGACGCAAGAGCAAACAGCCCGAGCGTAACAGACATCACACATGTGCTTACGCCCGAGCCACAACTCCGCCAGTCTCACCAGCCGCCCCAAACCGACTGCCTTTCGCCGTCCCGCGCGCCCCAGCCGAAAACGCAAGATGCTCAAGCCCGGGGACGCGCCAAAGATAACAAGCCGATCGCTGAAGATCGACCAGCGATCTGGCTCAGCCTCCCCTCCCCCCCCCCCCCCTCCTTAACGTAAAACCCCCGGGATGAGGTTACACAAGCAGGAACTTAGGCAACTACCCAACATTGCTAAGCTTGATTTGTGATACGTGCACACTTTTTTCCTGGCGAGATTGTTGATGCCGTACACGGTAGGTCACTGGGGTGAGGACCTGAAGAACCTGATAGGGGCCCTCAAAGCGAGGCACAGGCCTAACAAAAACCTGGTCGCCCCCTCTGACACCTCTTGTTGTATCGTGCCGCCTCCCTCTTGTGGGCGAGATCTATATTGGCCCTTGCTCTCTTCCAATTCTCGTGGATAATTTTTTGCTGATATCTCCTCTGGCAACAGGTCCGAGATCGACCACAAGTTAGCAAGCGGAGAATTTACAGAATAGGCCAACAGTAAAGCGGCCAGGGTGGTTTGATGCGACTCATGGCGGGCGGTATTGAAGGCCAAATTGAGCCACGGGAGGGATCTATCCCATTTGGTCCGACTCTTCTCGTGATAAATTATCAAGGCTGGTTTAAGGTTTCGGTTGAAACGCTCAGCGAACGAAGGCTGCGGATAATGGGGTGTCGTCGAGACATGAGTCACGGCTTGATGAAAACAAAATCTTCGTAACTCATTTAAACAAAGCCAGGCGCATTATCGCTAACCAAACCCTTGCGCGGACCAAACATGGAGAAAATCCTCTCGAGATAAGCAATAGTATTCTTGGCCGTGACTGCGGTGCCCGGAAACATCCAGACAAATCGAGTGAAAGCATCAACCGCCACCAAAATATATTTGTACCCAGCCTGGGTACGGGGCAGTTGGCCCACATAATCAATAAAGAGGCGCTCCATAGGACGCTCAGCTCGAAGAGTGAAGCAACCCCCGACGCGCGTTAGAACTGGGTTTAGCCATACTGCATTCCCTGCAGGCTCTCACCATTTTCCTAACGTCCCGATATACTGTTGCCCACGTCAAGGATTCTCTAATCTTACTAATAGTTTTAAAGACCCCCAGATGTCCTCCAAGAACCGAACAGTGATAATACCTAAAGACGGCCGCGATCAAGGATTTGGGCAAGCAAATGGTAAACCTCTGATCATAGCGAGTACAAAAACAGAAAATTCCTCTCCTAAGCTCGTAACCCGAGATAGTACCTCCGGCTTCCAGCCGCTCCCTGATCCTGGCCAACTCTGTGTCCAGATGCTGCTCCTCTTCCAGGTTCTTAAACAACTCCGGCACTTCCCCTAATACAGCAGCTACCCGAGCTTCTTGGTTGGAAACGTAGTAGATCCTCGCTAGCCTCTTCATCCGATTCCTCAAACATGCGGCTCAGGGTGTCGGCTAGCACATTTTCGGTCCCCTTGACATGCCGAACTACGAACTTAAAGGCCGACAAACGCACAGCCCAACGAGCAACCCGACCCGTTTTCCGCGGTCGCGCCAAAACCCAAGTGAGTGTCTGATTACCGGACTCTAAATGATACTCGCGATGCTCAAAATAGAACTTGAGTCGCTCGGTGGCGAAGAACGCCGCTAACGCCTCCAACTCATAGGTGGAATACTTCATCTCAGTAGCAGTAAGGGCACGTGAGGCATAACCTATCGGTCGGCGCGCACCGTCCTGTTCCTGAAGCAACACGGCTGCAATACCGGAGCCCGAAGCATCCGTTTGAAGAATGAAGGGCAAATCAAAATTCGGAACGGCCAGAATCGGGGCATTACTCAATGCAATATTAAGAGCATCGAAGGCGCCTTGCTGGCTTTCAGTCCAATTAAAGGGCACCCCTTTCTTTCTCAGAAAGTTCAACGGAGCAGCCAGTTCTGCAAAACGGAGAATGAATTTCCTAAAAAAATTTATTATACCCACTAACATAGCCACCCCCTTTTTACTCTTAGGTGGTCGAAAATCACGGATGGCATGGGTCCTCGAGTGATCAATCTTGATGCCACTTCAGGACACCACATGGCACAGAAAGGAGATTTCCTGACGGGCAAACTCGACCTTAGAAGGTTTAACAGTTAACCCTGCCTGTTCCAAACGAGCTAGCACTTTATCAATATGTCCCAAATGCTCTTCGAAGGTCTTACTATAGATGACCAAGTCATCCAAGTAATTAAAAATAAGAAACTGAAGCCTAGAGAGAACCGCGGCTCCGGTCGCTAAACCAAAGGGCACGCGGCTAAATTAGTATAGATTCCAATCTGTCGTGAATGCAGTAAGGGGCTTAGACTACTCGGCCAGCGGAATCTGGTGGTAGGCTTGTTTCAGATCCAATACAGTGAAGTAACGCGCTCCCGAAAACCAAGTAAAGCAGTTGTGTAAATTAGGAAGTGGGACCGATTCCACGACCACCTTTTTATTTAAGGCCCGATAGTCAACCACCGGCCTGAAGCCACCTCCATTACTTTTAGGAACCAAGAATATTGGGGAAGCGTAAGGCGAAGTAGACGGCCGAATAATCCCCTTTTCAAGCATGTCGTCAACTATCTGCCTCAACACCTTCATCTTAGGAGGTGACAACCTATACGGTGTTTGCCTCACCGGTTGATTATCGGTGACACGGATACAGTACGGAATTTTATTGGTGACCCCCAGCTCGTCCGTTAACACACGAGGAAACTTCTCCTAGACTTGCAACAACTGCGAGGCTTGCTGCTCGGTAAGATGACTCAAGGTACATTCAGAGGCATTACTACTAGCACTACATACCCGAAAATCCCTCGTATAATGGTTACAAAACTGAAACTTGGTAACTGGAGAAAATCGAAAATAGAACACACCTCCCACGTAATCCAATACCAGCCCAGTAAGCTCTATTAAGTTACACCCCAATAATATATCCATTTCCTAATTCCTCACTACACATACCTTAACAGGCCAAGAAAAATCGCCAACTCTGCACCCCACCTTTATTTCGCCAACCACATCTAAACGTTGGACATTCACACCCCGACAGATTACCGAAACACTCCGCAGCACCGGGAACTTACAAATGGACTTGTATCTTTGATACCACCGATAGTCGAGAAGATATATATTACTGCCAGAATCAATCAGAGCACACACCGACTCATTGTTCAAACTTACGCAAGCGAACGGTAATCTAGCGTTCGACACCGCCCGGACTCTATTGGAGACCCTAGGCATGGGACCGCGGCGACCTCGCCTGCGTACCAGCTGGCGTCAGATGTTCGACATTGCTCCCCCCTTGACCTTGCACTCACGTGCGAAATGTCCCGGTTGGTTACAACGGTAGCACACGACCTTAGCGGGAACGCTACATGCAGGCTGGTAATTCCTTCCCATTTCCTTATACCCACTACTACCGGAAATTCCCTCGCACTCCCGCATGTAATCTGCTCGCGAAACCCCCTCAATTTCATGAACTAGCTGTTCCAAGTCTGTGTAACAAGTCGGCCTTTCACCGAACAATACACAATTCCGATCTTCCGGTTTCAACCCCCGCACTATGGTTGAAACGACTTCATGCTCCGGGAGGCAAGTGTGAAAGCCCAGCACTGCTGTTCGTACAACGGTTACGTATGCACTCAGGGACTCATGCTTCCTCTGTACTCTGAATACATATTTATTCACTAGGTGGCTTTTGTCCCAAGCGGTTAACCTTTCCTGCACGATCTTTATTCGCAACCCACTCAAGCTACCGTCACTCTCAAGAACGGATGCTACTGAGTCAAGGAACCACTGGACAAACGATAGAGCAACTGACACCACCCTTGCCGGCGCATTTAACGCTTCAGCAATCCTCTCCAACTTAACTAAAAACCACAAAAACTGAACTAAATGCTCCATGGATTCAATCGACAAGGACTCAACTCCCTGAAATACGGACACCAAGGGGTTTGGAAGTTTAGCAAAATAATTATCCCCACTAGTCTGATCTCGGGATCCGGTGCCAGAGGACTCCATTGGCAAATTCAACGAATCGTCACCTCCCTGTTCACCCTCCACCGCAGCGCTTTCCCATTCCAAAGCACTCAACTGAACTTGCAATTTCAAAACACGCTCCCGTAACTCGCTTGCCTTATCCTTGAAACCCGGGCCGACAGCTACCCGAACATGATCACTAAGTCGGTTAATGAAGTGAGTGATTTGTACCTGCAGACGGTATACTTGCGAGCGGGAGGGAGAACTACCAGTTAAGAAATCTAAGTTTGACTGAATCTGATCCAGGGAGGCGGCACAAGATAACAAGGCGTCACCCACCTGACCGACGCGCTCCGCGGACACCTGGACCGGGAGCGCCACCGCGTGTCGCAGCCGCGCAGGCAGCTCACTCACGCCACCGTTGTCAGGCTGCCCTCGAATCCGTAACTCTCATTGCAATTGGTCCTTCTTCAGGCACCCAATCCCCACGACCGCACGTGCCAACATGACAATTCTGTAAAATACGCACACGAACAGCACACAGAACAACAAATTTACAATTTTAAGACAATATCCATTACTTAAAATATGAACAATGTGCAATAGCAGTAGCCACAGAGCAACCACGCTCTGCTACCAGAACTGGTCCGAGCACGGGGCTCACAACCCGAACCACACGCCACTGTTAAGCACTAATGAAGGACTGGGTCCCTTACTCCGATTGCACATAATTCATTGAGGTCAATCCAATACATTTATTTCAAATAACGTAAATGAAGTTACATTTGAATCTGTCTGATATTAAACAGGAATAAAAAAAAAAACAATTTCAGTATCAGCTGATTTAGTGCGTGAAGCGCGAGATAAGCCAATGACCAGATAAACTAAACAATTCAGCGTAATTCAAAAGAAACAGAAAAACAAAATTGAATCAATACATCCCACTGACAAATATCCAAAAACCCTTACAATACTACTCAAAAGAATACACTGAAGTTGGGAGCAGTCATTCAGCCGACAGAACACTTCAAAATGAGTTCAGTAACACAGCTGCGTGCCCTCGAAAACAGCAAGACATTAAATACACTTCATTTGACGAATAACAAATACTCATTAACATTATGCCACTCCTGTTTGAACTGCAGTGTCCCAAAGAAACAGGCACTTATTCTGAAAGAACAATTTTTTATATGTTTAAATTACAGCATTAAGGAATTCCAAATGTTGTCCAATCGAACCCCCCCCCCCTTTCAGTTGGGGCACAAATCTTTCCCCTTTCTAGGCGGAGGCTGAGCCAGAAACACAGAATGCCACAAGAACACAGTTTTGATGTGAAATCTTACAGGACACCCGGAAGCAGTGACAGACAAGGGGTCGGCACCCACAGATAACACAGGCTAAGAGTCAGGCTGGGAGCACATCCTACGAGAACTTGTTCACACTATGCTCACCACAAACTGTAGACATTCCCGCCGAACATCCGCTTGCGGTGGCTGCCAGAAGGACGATGCAACCAACAGGCTCACGCCGTGCTTCTCACACAGGCACCTCAATTTGTACAAACATCTAGGCCAACACCAACTCCGGATTCCCCTCTCACTGCGAGGCTTGCCACAGTTTATATTAGATGCCTTCCAGGCAACCAGTAACCGACGCAAAAGCAAACAGCCCGAGCGTAACAGACATCGCACATGTGCTTATGCCTGAGCCACAACTCCGCCAGTCTCACCGGCCGCCCCAAACCGACTGCCTCTCGCCGTCCTGTGCACCCCAGCCGAAAACGCAAAGTTGCTCATGCCCGGGGACGCGCTAACGATAACAAGCCGATCGCTGATGATCGACCAGCGATCTGGCTCAGTTGTAGCCAAGCGAGTTTACGTACTACTTGTGTGGCTAAGATTAGACAGTTCTTGTCCATGGTCGGCTGCCCCATCATTTACGTAACACAGGTGATGGGTTCTCTCTGCTTGATGTTTAGAAATCAGGTGCCATGCGCTGTAGTTCAGAATACAAGATGTATGTGTTCCTCTTTTCTTAAGTTTCAAAAGGGGGTGCTAAAGGTAACTTTTGTGCTCCTCTCAGGTAACTGTAACTGTAAATGCCAATCCCTTCGATGGGAACTTGGCACAAATTTCGCCTTGTTTTATTAATTTGATGTATGCTGTGGATTTCTGGGAAAAGGCTCATTTCTGATGCCTTCTCTTAATTTATATGTAACTGTTTTAAGATGTGTGTGGCCTGTAGACTAATATTGCACCTGTTTTAGAGCTATAAAACATAATTGTTTTATTGTACCTCTTTATATTTGGTGGGACGGCCTATTGCGATCCGTGTCGAATGTAAATATACCTACACCAGCTATTGAATGAGGTTTTCCAGGACGAGTTTTTGACATTCTTCGTCGGTTATTGCTCACCATTTTGGATTGCAAAAATTAGCTGCCGGCCGCGGTGGTCTAGCGGTTCTAGGCGCGCAGTCTGGAACCGCGCGACTGCTACGGTCGCAGGTTCGAATCCTGCCTCGGGCATGGATGTGTGTGATGTCCTTAGGTTAGTTAGGTTTAAGTAGTTCTAAGTTCTAGGGGACTGATGACCACAGATGTTAAGTCCCATAGTGCTCAGAGCCATTTTTTGAAGCCAAAAATTAGCTGTGGGCTGTAAATTGCTTCTTGTCACTGGCATTCTGTCAGTAAGTTTAAGGCACAGACAGCCTTTTAAAGGAAAGTGTTTTTGTGTTTTACTTACTTTAAACTATTTTGATGTAGGTAGTATCTTACTCATTTATTGGTGCTTTTAAGCGATTCGGCAATCATCTTAACACTGCTTAACTTAATAATCAAGTGTGCTCAGGCTACAGTGTGTAAATCCTGTAATTTGTTGGAACGTTATTAATCGCAAAAATTTCCTGCTGAGTGTAGGCTCAGTAGCTTATCGCTCCCGAATCCCCACATCCTTACCATTTCAATGTTCACATCATGAAAGATAAGTTTACTTCAAGAGTTTCAGAACAACAGCTGTTTCGTCGTATCCTTCTTATGACTGGTGACAAGATTATATTACTAGATCCAGATGCCAAGGGAATTTCCGTTGCGTTACATGTCCGTGCCTATGAGGCTAGTTAGATCGTGTAATAATATTAAATCCTTTGGGATTTATTCATCTGTAAAGAGGGCACCTTTTAATCAGGGAATTTTCATGTGGAGCTTTAATGCCCACAGCTGCTAGCGAAATCACATCCAATTTAACTAACTCCGTACAAACGTTCAAGGAATTCGAAAAAAATTTCTGTCTACAGATCTGACAGAAAATGGTAAGAAGTTTTTGGTCTTATCTTCAATCAGTAAACGAATCACAGTCATATTTTCAGACATTCGGTTACATAATAGTATTGCTACGGAGGGTGGCAGAGAGAAATCTTAAATATTAAATACCTTTTCCCGCAATTGTTTCACTGAGGGAGGTCGTTCCTTCTTTCAATAGTGGCAAGAATGTCAAAATAACAGGTATCAAAACAAGTAACAGCTTGATATAAATCAACTAAAACTCGCTCAATAGAGGAAGAGCAACTGGATCTGATGGCATATCTTCACGGTTCTACACAAAGTATGCGAAAAAACTTGTTTGTCCTGTAGAACATCGGAGGGAGGAAGAATTCTAGTGTTTGGAAAAATGTGCAGGTCGTACCTGTTCTCATACCTGTTCTCATGAACGGTCGTCAAATAGAAGCACACAGGTAACATGCTGACGTCAATGTGTTGTCGAATTCGGGGATAAATTTTATGCTCATGTGTTATGACATTCTTGGAGACTGAGTATATTTTCTGTAGCAGTCAACATTAGTTTCAGAAAAAAAAGCTGATCGTCTACGAAATTCAGAAGCGCCCTAGTTGGTGCTGTTTTCTTTTAATTCTGAAAATCATTCGATACAGTTCACTATCGTCGCCCGCTGAACGCGGTATTCCCTATCGTAACCTGATAACGCAATACGATCTTACATTCCCGGCAAAAAGAACACAGCTTGTGACTCTTAACGTAGCGAAATCTTCAGACGTTGAAAGTAACTTCGGGCATATTGTACCTCAAAGGACGTAACGATAGAAAACTGTAGTGAAATACAGGAAGATCTGCAGGAGGATCGACGCTTCTTGTAGGGATTGGTAGTTGATAACGTAAATAAATTTAAGTTACATAAATAAGTGGAGAGACACAAAATGTATAGATGTAAAAATACTAAATATTGCTAGGAGTATGAGCATGAAGCGTTTTTAAAACAGAAAGATCACGTTAAACTAATCGTTAGGAGGGAAGACACCAGACTCAGGTGCGTTGAAAGAATCGTCGGGATGTGTAATCCGCCCACGAACTAGTTAGCCTATACTCGAATATTGTTCGTAAGTCTGGAAACCGTACGATACAAAATTAACAGAGGGAAAAGATCGTCAGAAGAACAGTTGTCCAGTAAACACAAAGGCGTTTAGCCGATGCTCATCCAACTCCAGTGGAAATCTATTCAGGAGAGACGTTGTTTGTCACAAAGAAGTTTACTCTCCAAATTTGGAATGCATGCGTGCCTAAAGAGATAAAATAGTATATTGCTTCCTCCTTTGTATAGTCAGGGACAGAATTTGTGAGACCCGTCTACGTTTTTTTATGCTGAACTGCAAAGTTTTGCAGTCAAGTGCAAGGGAAAACAGGCAAGGAGACACATTGATAAAATTCTGTAGAGGTTTTCGTCGCGTCAAGTGGAATTAAAGTCCACAAGTTTTCGTGAGAATACTACCCCAGGGCTTTCCTCTGACAAATAACCTAACTGCCCACAGCGGAATAGTGCCACCCAAAAACATGTTCGTGTTACAGTTCGTTCAAGAGAGGCATGCATTAACAAAACACAAGATACAATACAATATAGCCACGATGCTCAAATCATTCTTGCGGCGTTTGTATACTACAAGGGGACGAAGACGTAACTCCACTTTACATGTTACAAGGCGACCCGACACGATAAGACACATAACTACTAATTAATGAATTAATTAATTAATGAAAATAGCCTGTGTTGTCCCACTGAGGGCAAAGGCCTCCTACAAGTAGGGGTAGATGCTTTTAAAGACTCACGCGGTGAGCTAGCCCGCGTAAGAAGGTACCGCACTTAATGCACTCTACACGTTGAATTACATTTGATCACTTAGTTGCAGTTCTAGTTCTTTCCACTACTTTCCGTTTCTGGCTGTGCTGGTCTGCTGTATTCGTTCTTGTTTTCTCAATAAGTCCGACCATTTGCGTCTTGGTCTGCTTGGGGTTCTCTTGCCGATGTAGGGGCCCCACGTGGTAGCTCGTGCCGTCCATCTGTCATCTTGCAACCTCGCCACGTGCCCGACGCATTTCCATTTGGTCTTCGTAGCTTGTTGTGCTGTGTTATGCATGAACATAATTTCAGCCAACATTCATTATTCGAACTTCAGTGCCATCACGGTTCATACCAAAGGAAAGAATCATCCCGTCACAATACAGTACCTTATACCAGGGCATGCTGAAAAGTGATGCCTCCGAATTTTTTTATGTAAAATCTCTTAAAGCTTTTTAAATAAAACCAAATTTATTAACATTCTACTTACGTATTCTTCTCGTCTACATATTTAGTTCTCATCGTAGTCGCCTGGCGACGAACACTTTTCTCCCAACGATAGACCGTCGATATAGAATGTTTCTGTCGTGGGTTGGCAGGAGAGCCAACACCGGTTTTGAGAGGAAGCCGAAAGGCACGCGTTTTAGTTCACGCAGACTTGCGTGAGGTCTGGAATAGGTCAAGGAAATTAGACTTTAGCAAAAAACGTACGTTGCTGCTGGAATACTTAACTTTAATCCATAAATGGTGAACATCGCTCTTGATGGTACATTATTCATAATCTCAATAGTAACTGGCAAGGGCGCCTTGCTAGGTCGTAGCAAATGACGTAGCTGAAGGTTATGCTAACTATCGTCTCGGCAAATGAGAGCGTATTTTGTCAGTGAACCATCGCTAGCAAAGTCGGTTGTCCAACTGGGGCGAGTGCTAGGAAGTCTCTCTAGACCTGCCGTGTGGCGGCGCTCGGTCTGCAATCACTGATAGTGGCGACACGCGGGTCCGACGTATACTAACGGACCGCGGCCGGTTTAAAGACTACCACCTAGCAAGTGTGGTGTCTGGCGGTGACACCACAGTTTCAATTTGTTGACGGAGGTACAACCTACAGTGCTTGCACTGCTCTCTAAAAGTGAAGTCCTCGAAGGTGTCCCTAAATATTGGACATAGATGGACATCGAATGGGTGCGAAATCGGGACTGTATGGAGGATGATCGATGTCAGTGAATCCAAGGCGTCGGATTGTTGCAGATGTCGCAGCGCTCGTGAAAGGTCTGGCATTGTCATGCTGAAGGAGGGCGCTCGATGTGTGGCCGAAATCTTCGAATTCGATCCTAGATTACAGCACGCAGTACCATAGTTACGTTACACACTGCCATACTACATACCGTGAACAGAGCCCTCCAATGGGAGAGGGTTGCAAGCTGGTCGGGAAATCCAATTGGGAAAATCGACCAGGTAATATGTATGACATGTAATACCTCAATCGAAATTGAGAACAGAAGAAAAAATAGGACGCACACTACTCAGCACGCTCTCGTGATTTCCTCCCCGTGAATACACAACTTTCCCCATATATCTTAACCACTCGTCACAATCCGTAGACCCACAATTGTATTCTCCTGCATAACTCTCATCACAGCAACAGACAGCTTTAGGTCCCTCCATCCAATGGCATCGGCTATTGACTTCCAAAACAACTGACTTCTTCGTGCGCTCCAGTGCCGAGACACAAAGCTTTAGCCTCGCCCGGGGCCCATCAACACCGACATTGGACTGTTGATAACTGGAAACATGTTGCCTGGTCGGACGAGTCTCGTTTCAAATTGTATCGAGCGGATGGACGTGTATGGGTATGGAGACAACCTCATGAATCCACGGCCCTGCATACCAGCAGGCGACTGTTAAAGGTGGTGAAGGCTCTGAAATGTGCCATGTGCAGTTGGAATGATATGGGACCTCTGATACGTGTAGATACGACCGTGACAAGTGACACGTATATAAGATTCCTTATCACCTGCATCCAGTCACGTTCATTGTGCATTCCGACGGACTTGGGCAATTCCAGTAGGGCATTGCGACACCTCACACGTCCAGAATTGCTACAGAGTGGCTCCAGGAACACTCTTCTGAGTTTAAATACTTCCGCTGGGTACCAAACTCCCCAGACATGAATATTATTGAGCATCTCTGGGATGCCTTGCAACGTGCTGTTCAGAAGAGATCTCCACTCCCTCGTACTCTTATGGATTTATGGACAGCCCTGCAGGATTCATGGTGTCAGTTCCCTCCAGCACTACATCAGACGTTAGTCCAGTCCATGTCTCGTCGTGTCGCGGCAATTCTGCGTGTTCGCTGAGGCCCTACATGATGTTAGGCATGTGTGTCAGTTTATTTGGCTCTTCAGTGTATACCAGCTTAGGGTAACAGTCATTCACAGAAGGGGGCGCGGAACGAACTTCCTCCAGAAGACTGGCCGAGCTGCTGATTCAGAATGTGCGGGCAACTGACTCAAGATAGTGGAGGTGGGTACTGATCACGCACCCTTCTCTTAAAAGTAGACCAGGAAGGCTCATTAATACAGAAACATGGTAACTGGTGGCCATGGGGTACGTGACAGTTCATCCTTAGGCTCAACAAAAGAGTCCTGGACGATGCGAGTTTTGTGAACAGGGGCCATGTCGTCTTGAAACACTGCATCACCAATATGGACCAAACATTGCACCAAGGGAAGAAATTTATCGCGCAAAATGGTCACGTCATCCTTGGCAGTAATGCGAGAGAAGCTATGGTGCCCACGAAATGTCATGACATGGTTGTCCATTATAATTATCCGGGCTGTTATGCCGTGGTCGGTTGATGAATTCTGTGTCGATTCCCAACGTTTCGTCTCCGACTGCGGGAGACATCCGTAGCTCAATGGAAGGTCCAACACACCCACTGGCTCGCTACTGACTGCCGCTAAATTCCGTGTCCGCGCGCTCCCACGCCGCGGCGTGACGTCACGTGTTTTGAAAACGTCAGTGCAATTGGCCGCTGTCCGTCGCCGTCGATCGCCGTTGCCATCACCCAGTAGTGGGCGGGTGGTACACATCTTCTTTAACACCGGCATCCATATGCCGTTTAATTTCACACCCTCCTCCTTACGGTTGAAATTATTTGGGTGTTTAGCGATTTCGATTGCCTCCCTGTAGAGCCTTTCGTAATATCCGCTTGCGGCCGCTAGTACTTGCGTCTCCTCGAAACGAATATTGTGGTTCCCTGGCTGGAAAGCATGCTCCGCAACAGCTGATCGTTCCGATTCTCCTCTTCTGCAATTTCCCTTATGCTCTTCCAAACGTTTAGAAACAGTTCTTTTAGTGGTACCCACATAAACATCACCACAGCTGCATGGGATCCTATACACTCCAGCTTTTTCCAGTGGTTTGCGAGCGTCCTTGGCAGGCTTAAGGTATTCCTGTATCTTCCTGGTTGGCTTCCCACGACCAGACCCAAACTCCCATACGTCGCCGTTACTTTTTTACAACCTGTACTCGTACACACATTATGTTATTTCCTTACGCAGAGAGGACATTTTAATTGAAAGTCGTTCCCTGGTATCGTCGAATAAATATGATATTGAAGTGCCCCTGTTGTGAAGCAGAACGATGCATTTTCCTTCGGCCACGTACACATACCCACAGGGACATTGCATCGTTCTTAACGACAAAGGCACTGCAACATCGTATCTACCTTAGATTATGCGTAATGATTCCTTAGTCAGCCAAATCTGATTTACACATAGTAACGATGGTGCTATGGCCAACATTGTACATCGGTAACTGATTCTGAGAATGGTTAAAAGTCAACCGAAAGTGATAATCGCAAAACTGTAAGTGTATATAGGACTTTCAAACTTTATAACAGTCAATGCAGGGTTCCAGGCTGTGCTCAGTTGAAATCCCGCATTCTTGTCGATTAGATTATCGGCTGTACGGATATGTATTGTTTCCTTAATGAAGCAATTCCAGAAAAGTTGATGCCGGGGATAAAACTTGCGTCTTTTCATAAATCATCCGATGTCCTGTATTCAGACAGTGTTCCGCAATTGCCGATTTGTCCCGTTGACGAAGGTGTGTATGACGCTGATGTTCATCGCAGCGTTCTTGCACTGTGCGGCACGCTCCCCACACTGACAAGGAATCTTCTACACACCACATTTCCTCAGTCCAAGGTCATCCTTAACCGAACCCAACAGGTTTCTCAGTTTTGCAGATGGTAGAAAAACACAATTCCGTATCTTCCGAGGACTCTTCCGATTCTTGACGACATGGCACCAAAATACGGCAAAAAGGCCAAAGTGGTGGGTGTCTTCGTATCTTCATTCTGCTCCATAGATTGAACTCGCCTGGACCTGAATGCATTACGTATCTGTCTCTCAGAATAACCGTTTTGTCGGAACACTGTCTTCAAAGGTTGTATTTCACTCGGCGGTCTCTCAGGATCAGATACCAAATGTTCTCTATGAACTAACGTACGTAATGCACTACCGCATTGTGCAGGATGATGGCAGCTTGTGGCCTGCAGATATAGATCTGTATGCGTTGGCTTGCGGTAGATGCAAGGTTCCATCTGCTTTCCTTCCTACTTTTTGAACTTCCATTGTGAAGTTTATATTCGGATGTAGCGAATTCAGATGCTGAAGAAACGTAGGTAGAGTATCGAGTCCATGTGGCCGCACCACAAATGTATGATTCACATACCGCAGAAAACAAGAGGGTTATAGAGTGGCTGACTGTCATGCTTTTTCTTCAAAGTCCTTCATAAAACAATTGGCCACCACAGGAGACGGAGGAGTTCCCATGGCGACACCGTCCACTTGTTCAAAATATTGGTCTTCAAATAAGAAGTATGTTGAAGTAAGCACGTGTTTGAATAATGCTACTATGTACTTTTCAAAATTTTTGCTAATGAGCTGCAAAGAGTCCTGAAGAGAACCTTCGTGAATAAAGCCACAACATCGAAACTTACTAACAGATCCGATGATTACAATCTAACCACGAGCAAGGTTGAACCACCTGAAGATGTCGGACAGTTGCTCCGAGGAAATATTGTGGAATCTGCACAATGTGATCCGGCGCAAACCCGTGAACACTACTTACAAATCGTATGATCTTTGCAACATCAGATCGTAACTCCTGCAAAGAGGCGACACTGATTTGCTTCCTGCACAACTTTCCATAATTCAAGATTTTTCGTGGTAGAAGGGATCATATTTACATTAGTATAATTATGTGTCCATGGTTGTCGCATAATTAGAGGTAGCTTTAGACCAGGTAGTCTTCGGATCATACGACAAGTCCCAGTGTGTAATTCGATTTTCCGACTACGGTTCAGCAAGAGAGTGCATGTTCACAGCTGTATTCACTTTTGGTGTCGTTATTAACTAACATCGGAAGCTTTCTGACTTGGTTTTTACTTGACTTCCTAATTTACTGTCGTTTTTTTTCCTGTTGTTTGCAAGCAGCTTCTGTTTGTGATGCCTGGTATCGTTTCGCACTCAGCTGTTGCTGGTGTGTATCCGGTTGAGATAAAGACAAATTTTCTACAGATTGTCTAGTGATTTCGTTTTGTGTACGGGTGTGATTGCAGACTTCTGAGTTACCGTGGCTAACGGAAGTTTATCTGTAGTTGCAGATTCATCATGACCAAGTCTACCACCGACTGCGGTGGCCGAGCCGTTCTAGGCGCTTCTGTCCGGAACCGCGCTGCTGCTACGGCCGCAGATTCGAATCCTGCCTCGGGCATGGATCCGTGTGATGGCCTTAGGTTAGTTAGTTTAAGTAGTTGTAAGTCTAGGGGACTGATGACCTCAGATATTATGTCCTATAGTGCTTAGAGCCATTTGAACCATTTGAACCATGTCTACATCAGGAAACAAGTTTTCTTGAGTACTTCGCTGAAATTCTCCCGGCCATGACTGCGATTGGAACTGACATTAAGGTAGTTGTGTGAGTGACCCGACAGCACGTGCACTACATGGTTCGTGGTGGTCGTGGTGGGTTTCCCTGGTTTCGTTTTGCTAGAGAGTCTTTGCGTTTGGTCTCTATTCTGTTGTTCTAACGTGTTGCTAGCAGACTTTACTATGCATACTTAAGTGGTAGTCACGGCAGCATACGTTGTTCCCGTTATCGTCTTGTGGGTGTCTTGTTTGCTTCCGTCCGTTGATAGTTGAGGAAGCTTACGAGCGCGATTACGTGTTACCCGCAAATGACCAACCTGCCCATATCCAATACACGTTTTAGACTAACATCCATACACGGCCAGGGTCCGAAAAACTTAACGTAAGCCGCGCGGGGTAGCCTCGCGTTCTGAGTCGCGGCTCCCACCGTTGGAGGTTCGACTCCTCCCTCGGCATGGGTGTGTGAATATGTTAATTATGAGTTTAGTTTAATGTAATAAAAACTGTGTTCCGACATAAATCAAACTGAAATCAATTTTGTCCTCTGAAGGAAAACCTCTTTCAAAAAAAGCCGTTCATCGATCTCGGAAATCGCCAGTTCGGAGCAACCGTATAGGAAGATAAATCTAACTGTATTCCTCCAATTATTTGCAGTTGCTGTAGGAGATTGAGTTAGCCGCAGTACTCTGCTGTGCTGTATTTGTCTCGCTTGACTGTAGCTGCGTATTTAGGATGTACACACAAATTATTGCTGCAGGAAACTTCCCTAAACTAAAGTTTGTTCAGTGGTCCCATAAATTCAACAGCAAATGACTTATTCTAAATGGTATAGTCAGTTTCCGTTCCCGATCCGAATACCTGAGACCAAAATTACTTCGTACAAATGCAGCACATAAAAGTTTTGGAATTCTGTTCTCAACATTTCTTCGTGATTAAGAACGAGATTTTTACGGTTCGATTACCCGTACAGGTGGCGCAAGCATTACAAAGTACATTGGCTCACATGCCACTGTAATTAGGTTTAAATCCCAGTCCAGCCATATTCCTTTTGTGTTTCGAATCGTTTCATTAAACCGTCCGAGGAGGACGTCACATGGTTGCATCAAAAAAGCTGCAGCCGATTTCTGACTTACCGTGGTCTAAATGCATTACGTCGCTGATGCCCATATTGTCAGCGGTTTTTTAAAATCTGTTCTTCTTTCTCTCGTAAAATACGATGTTTAGTGGTTATGCAATGTTTAACCCACAGTTTCGGAGGTTTTCCCTTTAGTCTCCTATCAAAACCAGCACCCAAATAATAATTTAAGTTGAAAATGCTAAAGAAACCACGCTCGCTTTGTAGCCGCTCTTAAATGAAAATTCCGAACTTATTGACATAATGTTTCTGCTTTAAGAGTGTTAAGATAGCGAAAATCATCGAGTTTTAATGTATCTTAGAATGTCAATGTTTTATCAGTGATCGAGAATTGTTAGTAGTGATAATGAAATAGACGATCATCCAAAAAGTCAGTTTGTCAAGGTTTTTTTTTTTACCACGTCAATATTAGTGTCTTCAAAATCCTCTCTTCAATTCACACATCTTACAGCATAGAATGCAGATATACGGTACACATTTTTAAATTACAGTGAAAGGTCTCTGTTGGATTCCTTTCATGTTTAATTTCTTAAATCTGTTGCCATTTATGGAATAAATTCCTCTTCTAAATGTACTGTGGCGTTTGTGACTATCTGGGAGGAGACTGAGCAGTGGAACGTGTTACTTTTACACATAAACAAGAACGATCTGTCACAATACTACACTTTAAAGCACAGTTTATATGTAATTCTTATATGTAATTCATGTCACACAGTCTCATACGGAAACTACATCCGCTTTCTTTTATATACTGTATATGATAAGATCCTGTCATCCCCCTTCCCTTTTGTGTGAGAGGATGAATGAGCATATGTATTTCTAGTTGCATGCTTGAGGGTAGCAGACAAGGCTGTCTGCTAGAGAACAGTAGGACCAACGTCGGAACAGGTAGCTACGCTTCCTAAAAGCAAAGAGGTTTCTATCCTTAGTATGGTCCTGTCCGTCCGTTGTCATGTTGGTATAGGAAGCTGCCCCTCTGGCCACTTCCGTTGGTCTTTGTGAGCCACCCTCAGGAAGCACGCTGGGCAGTAGGGCAGTTGCAGTGTGGCCGTGGCGAGCGTCTGAAGTGGTAAGATCTCCGGCTAAGCGCATGTCTGTTAAGTCCGTAGGACAATGGATTTCTTAAGTTCAGCCTAACTGAAAATTTAATCACCTTGAATTCAGGTTTAGCTCTAAAATATCTAATGCTATCTTAAAGTGCAGCGGAGTGTAATTCTCGTGTTAAATTCAGATTATTTTGCGGTAGTTGCTTTGTTACTACTTTGTGAGTAAAGTGGAACCACGTGTTGATCAGTAACTCTAAGTTCATCAATCTTAAATGCGAATGCTTGTGTGATTATAACGTCTCGTCTTGACTATATTTTCAATATAGCAACTTTTCTTTATGTTCAGCCCACGTGGGGTGTACTTTGCGAGACCACTACCACGTGCTTATATAACTGTTTGACCCATCAGGTTAATAGTAAGACGTTAGTAACCAGTTCAAGGTTTTTCTTTTGTCAATTGCTTTTCGATCTAATGTATTTTAATTATCAAAATTATTGTGGAGTTGTACGCTTTGTGTAAACCAAGTTGACCACGTGAAGCATGTGGTGTAATCATCAAAGTAGCCCTCAGCTATTCTTTTTGCGAAGACTTCACAAAGAGTTAATATAAATTTAGTATACCAGTGTGTGGTAATTACATGACGGACAGGATTGTGGTATGAACGTAATTTCTTTGGGTAAAAACGGAATCTGTTGGTTGTGGTTAATTTCTTCTTGCTTATGTTTCAATGTTCTTCGTGTGTTATTTTATGAATGGAGTGTTGTATGCAGTTTTCCAAATCTTGGCTCCATATTTTATGTGTTCCGTAAGATTACAATCTCACATTCTTTTCAATCGTAAATAAGGCACCAGCTCAGTTATAACTCACGTATAATATGCTGAAATTTCAATGAACAATCTTAAAATAAATTTCCAAATATAAACTGATTTCTTTCTTTTTATTTAAATTCTCCTTTATATATATATATTTTACCGGTTTTGTATGACTATTAAAAGATTATCATTAATGTTAGTCTGCTTGGTAAACCTAGACTAAATATCTGATGAAACAGTTGCCCAGTAATCCACGGTTAACGTCCCCAGACAGATCACGGCTTTTAACCCAATTTCATTGTCAATTAGCACCGATTTCAGCATACCAAATTAAAGTAACAACGTTACACATCAGCATACCAAATTAAAGTTACAATATTACACATGGCGACACTGTTCTGTGATTCCGCTAGACTCTGGAATCTCTGAAACGTTAGATTGCGAGCGTGTTATAATCTTAATTTTTTTCCTACAGCGCTCAAACAACTTCTGTGTTGTTTCCGAGCAGACTTTCAAAAGATTCACGGCGTTGTTGATCGGCGTTGCGTTGTTTGTCTTGTTTTGTTTTTTATACTTGTGTGTTTTATATGTCTGTGTGTTTTTTATTCTCGCTTGTAAATTCCACTGTTTCGATCTAAGATAAAAATTTGTTTTGCGTGTGAAAAAGTGCGTACTAGGTTAGGTATCTTTCGTGTGACTGTCGTAGTTTTTGTGGGACACATTTATTTTGATTAGTGTGTCGCATACTGGTTATAAATTGCACTAATGCAGACACGTAACCAAACTAAAAGTAAGCGGTCCGACAACCTAAGCAACATGGACCAAGGGGATAATTTAATTTCGAATATTAACGCGTCGGGCGGTTCCGAAAATGCAATGGGGAATACTTCAGACGAAATGCAAGACAGGACGAACGGGCTCACATCAGAGCCACAAATTAATTTGCCTTCAACTAACCAAATTGATTTGGCAGAACTCATGAAAGCCTTATTGCAACAAAATAAAGAATCATTTGAAAAATCGTTCCGAGAACAAAAAGAATCATCAGAAAAATCGTTCCGAGAACAAAAAGAATCATCCGGAAAATCGATCCGCGAGCTAGGCGAACAAATGACGCATAAATCTGAAAAATCGATCCGAGAGCTAGGCGAACAAATAGACGAAAAACTAATCCAGCAGACAAATAAAGTCGACAAGTCGATGCAGAGAGTGTCCGATGATATCTCACAAAGAATAAACAATCTGGCAAGTGAGATAAAAAGTGATATTATGAAAGAATTAGGCCGTACATTTGAACAAATCGATGATCGTCTGCAAGCTTTAGAACAGAGCAAGCAGAGGGGCGATACCGAATCTAAAGAAAGCGAAGAACGGCTACTTAGGAATTTCCAAGAGCTGAGGGAAGAATGCCAAAGGGAACACCAGCAGTTACTCTCGAGGGTCCAAGAGGCGGAAACGCATGGTCCCACATCTGTTAGCAACACAATAGCGGACAACAGTTTAGCGATCCACGCATTGGAACAGCAAATAGAACAATTGAAGCAGACTGGGGCGGAGGACAAGAGACAAATTGATGATAAGATTGCGGCATTAGCGGACACTGTAGGCACGATGAAGCTGACGGAAAGCGAGAACAATACTACACCGGTAGCGGCCGCAGAGACCGAAGAAGTGCGTTCGCTTCTTAGATTTCAGAAGGGACAGTTTGAAGTGAACAGACAACACAAAGCTGTAACAGGCGAATTACAAGAACGCGTGGCGCATCTGGAAAACCGCATGGCGTGTGATTCCGAACTCGCCAATAGCACTAAAAATAGCCGTACGAACAGTGCAGAGAGGGACTCCGGCCACGAGGGAGATTTTGAGGACAGGGAAGAATGTAATTTAAGGGGCAGACATGAGAGAAACAGAAACATTCAAGGGCCTCGCCAGGAGGAAATGCGGGGATTTGATTTCAAACATTTCCTTACGGTAAGAAAGTTTGAGATATTCCGAAATTCGCAAAAAGGAATACATCCACGTGCATGGCTCGAGCAATTTGAGTTTTGTCTTCCCCCCGACTGGGCAAGTTCACATAAGATAGAATATATGTGTGGCTATTTGGAAGGCGAACCGGCGATTCGCATGAGGTCGGCAGCGCGTCACTGCAACTCCACTCGGGAGTTTCGACAAGCCTTTCTGTCCGCCTATTGGTCGGAAGCGGCACAAGATAGGGTCAAACATGGCATAATTATGCTGCCAAATTTGAACCAGTCTGGTTTCGGCAGCCCTGCACGCCTATTCGACCACATGCTGCAGGCAAATCAATTCCTATACGACCCATACGGGCCTGCGGAACTAATTAGGATATGCATCACCAAATTGCCGATGCACTTGCGGCACGTCATTCTTGCGGGACGATGCAAAGAGGACGTGGAAATGTTTAAAACACTTCTCCAAGAGTTGGAATATAATACAGCAGAATGCCCGCCTAATCAGGTACAAAGTTATTACGGGGCACAGCAGCGCGATCGCAGTTGTGGCCGTAGTACTAATCAACGGCGTGACTGGTCGTCGCGACGCGAACGGAACAATAATCGGGACAGGCCGTATAGAAACTGGGGTAACAGTCGCGAACACAGGTGGAACAACGGAAATGATCGAGGACGTGGACAAGATCGTGAACGCTACAGGTACGGCAACCAGAATCGATACGATGAATACGGTGGGAATAGGACTGTAGGCGGAGCACCTCATGATGTCGAAATTCGGCCGGCCAACCCTAGAAATAATCCGGCAAATGGAAATGAACAAAACCGGCAATGACAAACGATCAGCGCAGAAGGCGCCCAATCGGAACAAATGAGCGACATGGCAAATGACTAGAAAGGACAGTGAGAAGTAGAGAGGACGGTGAGGAGAAAGAATTGATTAGTTTAAATTTGTGACGTATGCATTTTGAATAATATGTTGGTAAAAAATTAATGATAAAGATGTATCTATGTGATGGATTGAAGTGATGTTTTAATTTTTTTCTTTCCTTGTGCAATTAGGATTTAGTTTGATTCAAACGTGAAGATAAAAGGTTTCTTTGTGAACGAGTAAAATGCTGTTTATGTTTTTTTTGTGTGTAAATTGAAAAGAGCCGCTCCTGAGAGAAGCAATATCTGCGTTGAAGTAGTGCATAAACTCAGGGGAATATCCGATCTGTGGGTATTATGGGTCTGGCAAACCCAGGTCCCCAGCTGTTAGTAGCCTTGTTTCCGATTTTCTGCTTTCAGTGCTACTATCTATCTATTACTATTCTATACCTGTCAGTATAAATGAGGATCTCTTACTATAGTATGTGTGCTGTATGAATATTTTAAGATAGGAGAACTCTGAGAAAGGAATGAGTAAGTTTGGAATCTTGAAAACAGGATGCGATAATACGATTGTTGAACCATTGGCTTCCAATATGCGATGATATATTAATATTGATGATATATGTCTTTTTTGTTCTTTATAGCTGAGTACGTAAAGTGCTGTCTGTGGATTTCGTAAGTATATTGATTCCCTTCAAGGTGAAAGAAGAATTGTGGTTTGTGTAATTTACGTGGCTCTGAAATATTATTGTGGTAGTCAAATACGAGCAGCTTTTCAGCAAATGGAGAATGGAACGGAAATATGGATCCTTTTTGTAGTCTTGATTGATGTTGAGCCAAAGCCTAAAGCGTTAATACTTGTCCTAGAAAAGCGACGTTTATGTGTTTTGCTGATGCTGTGAACATTACAGCTTACTGTTTTCGCTGGTGCGGGATGCACTGCAGCGTATATGATTTGTACTGAGGAAATTTCCCTCTTGAAGGTAGAGGATGATTAAATAATTTTGATTATGGGAATGAAGGAAAGCTTGGTTTAAGGTAATAAGGATAAAGCAAAACATTTGTCATTTAAACTACAGGAGGATTCGGATCTTTTGTGTCTGTTGTAAGTTCAATATGTTAAGATGATACTGTTTTACAGAATAGAGGTGACCACAATTTTGCCATTCAGGAGAAATGAATCCAGAATAACCACCACAGGCGAAATAACTGATTTGGAAGCGAAAGGTAACGTAAAGAAGGAACGAAATTGCAGCAAAATGGGTAAGAAAATGTAATATAACCTGTATAATGCAAATATTTTTAACCTTCTCAGAGTCATCTGCGTGATTAATTGTTGTGATAACGTAATTTTAGGTGAAATTTTCTTACTGTTTTATGTGTGAATATATGAGTATGATAAATGTATAATTGTGAGTCTCTTTTCAGGTGTGCGAACTGGTATAAATGTTTTGGCGTGTAAATAACCATTGTTCTTTTTAATGTGTATGTTTAAGGAAAGTTCTCCATATTTATCATGTGACAAGACGTATGCCGTGGGCGTCAAGAAGAGGACGAATTAGAACAATGTTGTAGTGGTATATACACGGTGTTGAAATAGCATTGAAGTAGCTTATTGGCTTAACTAGTAGTGGATAGAAGTAGAATATTGAGTAATGCATGTTTATGGGTAGTTAGTTTGTAGAATAGACAACAGGTGTGCATGTATGTGTGTGTAAATAACATGTGAACCCTATGCTGTCCTGACCTATACTTGCACAAGGCATAATCCTATTCATTTTAGTGAATTAATAAATAGCATTTGATTTATTAAAACGTAAGTGAACCACATTAGTGATGTGGATTTAAATATTATATTGTCAGTTTATTTAACTTTAATTTTTTTACATTGTAAAGTCATTTCACTTTTATTTTTTTTACATTGTCAAGTCATTTAAACTTTATTTTATATTGTCGATTCATCTAATTTTTTATTAAAAAAAAATTAAGTCTCACTTTGTTCTTAAAAATTGTGAAAGACAATACTAAGTGGTATTATGTATGACATTGTGTAATCACATAAGGATAATAAAAAATTTCTGTGAATGTAGTTGAGAATGTGAAAGCGAACCGGCAAAACTCTTAAGAGACAGCGGGAGCAGCCGGACTAGTTGTAAACTGGCGGGTTTCCCAGCGGGACACGCTGTCATCCGGGCCACTTTGGGAGCGCGGCCGACAACAAAAGGAGAGTAAGCGGCAAACACTTGCCCTTGTACCTGGAGCTAATGGGCGGCCGCCCCGGGCGACCTTTCCTCGAGGCGATGACCTGAGATGGGCGAGCGGTCCACCGTGCGGAAATCCAACTGCTGGCAACGCACCACACGCACGCGACCGTGACGAGACGGCCGCGGTGAAACAACACAAGGGGCGTGGAGCCTTTTGACAGGTACTGCCCAGAGAAACTTGCAGACGTCAACGACGCCTATCGACATTTCCTGATGGATGCCTACTGTCAAGCGACAGTAAATCTTGGTTCGATGTTCTCTGGTCGCTAAGGGTGGCACAAAAGAAGAGCCATTAAGTGTCATCCTTGCCCGAGAATATCAACCTGGCGTGTCAAACGAGGATACCGCACGAATTTGACAATACAAACATGGAACCAAATCGAGATGTACGTGACACGAGAGAAACTTCATGAGAGGGCAGAGACGGCGGGATCGCACGCAACAGATGGACAAAAATCCCTACTGACAGCTGCGGCGACGTACCCCCCCCCCCCTTTCCCTTATATTGTGCCTCGGAACAGTGGAACTACTGAGTGTGTCAGTGAACAGTGATTATACGGTTCTTAGTCCAGTGCATATACGTGTGTTTCGGTCAGAGAAACTCTGACTCGTGTGTTTTGCAGGAGTTCGATTTATTGGTGTTTATTAGATTGACTCTTGTATTTTGCAGGTGTTTTATTTATAGGTGTTTTTTTTTCGTTTTAGATGTTGACTATTGTACTGTTTTATTTATCAATGTTTGTTTTTGTGTGATGTATTAGATTTGTGATATTTTGTTTCGTAAATTCATTGCTGTGGCATTGCTTCGTTTACCAGTCAGATAGCTTTTTATTCTCATTGAACTGTGATCGATTAGCCTTTGCATGGGGCATATTTACTGTGAGGAACCCCTTAAGGGTAACAATCACATAATTATTGTAGTTTCAGTATAATGACACAGTGCTCATTGTTTGCTAGCTAATTGAAATATAGTAGAGTGATAAAATGAGTGCCACATAGTTATTTTAATTCTACAAATTATTAGTTTTATACGATATAGAATTTTTTTGCGATAACCACTTTGTAAAACATGTTTTTTCTCTTATCATTTTGTTGCTTTTGCAGATTGTGCATTGTTATGTTCTGCTTTTTAATACCGATGTTATTTGATGTTCTTTTTTTTAATTGCTGTGGCACCTTTGCTATTTTCATAAATTTTGCTTGTTAATAAACAGTCATAAATTTTCCTGTGATCAGTTGGCTCTTGCAATGAGCAAATACTGGTGAACTCCATAAGGGTAACAACCAGAAATTGTTTTCATATTAATGACACAGAAACCATTGTTTTTACTTGCTGACCGAATTAGGTCTACACTACCTTTTAAATAGGTGTCACAGATTGTGTTCTTTTTTTCTGTTTGAAATTGGTAGATCCTAAAGATGTGTTGAAATTATTGTGTTTTAGCAAGTAGCTGGTGTCCTTTTGCCTTTTCTTTTACACTTTTGGTTTAAGTAGGGTGTGAGAAGCCAGCTTGGGAATGTCCTAGCATGGCCAGAAAATTCCCTGCACAGTCTTTTCCCGGAGCGTTGGGGTTATGAAAGGTCTCTGTTGGATTCCTTTCATGTTTAATTTCTTAAATCTGTTGCCATTTATGGAATAAATTCCTCTTCTAAATGTACTGTGGCGTTTCTGACTATCTGGGAGGAGACTGAGCAGTGGAACGTGTTACTTTTACACATAAACAAGAACGATCTGTCACACTACTACACTTTAAAGCACAGTTTATATGTAATTCTTATATGTAATTCATGTCACACAGTCTCATACGGAACCTACATCCGCTTTCTTTTATATACTGTATATGATAAGATACTGTCATCCCCCTTCCCTTTTGTGTGAGAGGATGAATGAGCATATGTATATTCTAGTTGCATGCTTGAGGGTAGCAGACAAGGCTGTCTGCTAGAGAACAGTAGGACCAACGTCGGAACAGGTAGCTACGCTTCCTAAAAGCAAAGAGGTTTCTATCCTTAGTATGGTCCTGTCCGTCCGTTGTCATGTTGGTATAGGAAGCTGCCCCTCTGGCCACTTCCGTTGGTCTTTGTGAGCCACCCTCAGGAAGCACGCTGGGCAGTAGGGCAGTTGCAGTGTGGCCGTGGCGAGCGTCTGAAGTGGTAAGATCTCCGGCTAGGCGCATGTCTGTTAAGTCCGTAGGACAATGGATTTCTTAAGTTCAGCCTAACTGAAAATTTAATCACCTTGATTTCAGGTTTAGCTCTAAAATATCTAATGCTATCTTAAAGTGCAGCGGAGTGTAATTCTCGTGTTAAATTCAGATTATTTTGCGGTAGTTGCTTTGTTACTACTTTGTGAGTAAAGTGGAACCACGTGTTGATCAGTAACTCTAACTAAGTTCATCAATCTTAAATGCGAATGCTTGTGTGATTATAACATCTCGTCTTGACTATATTTTCAATATAGCAACTTTTCTTTATGTTCAGCCCACGTGGGGTGTACTTTGCGAGACCACTACCACGTGCTTATATAACTGTTTGACCCATCAGGTTAATAGTAAGACGTTAGTAACCAGTTCAAGGTTTTTCTTTTGTCAATTGCTTTTCGATCTAATGTATTTTAATTATCAAAATTATTGTGGAGTTGTACGCTTTGTGTAAACCAAGTTGACCACGTGAAGCATGTGGTGTAATCATCAAAGTAGCCCTCAGCTATTCTTTTTGCGAAGACTTCACAAAGAGTTAATATGAATTTAGTATACCAGTGTGTGGTAATTACATGACGGACAGGATTGTGGTATGAACGTAATTTCTTTGGGTAAAAACGGAATCTGTTGGTTGTGGTTAATTTCTTCTTGCTTATGTTTCAATGTTCTTCGTGTGTTATTTTATGAATGGAGTGTTGTATGCAGTTTTCCAAATCTTGGCTCCATATTTTATGTGTTCCGTAAGATTACAATCTCACATTCTTTTCAATCGTAAATAAGGCACCAGCTCAGTTATAACTCACGTATAATATGCTGAAATTTCAATGAACAATCTTAAAATAAATTTCCAAATATAAACTGATTTCTTTCTTTTTATTTAAATGCTCCTTTATATATATATATTTTACCGGTTTTGTATGACTATTAAAAGATTATCATTAATGTTAGTCTGCTTGGTAAACCTAGACTAAATATCCGATGAAACAGTTGCCCAGTAATCCACGGTTAACGTCCCCAGACAGATCACGGCTTTTAACCCACTTTCATTGTCAATTAGCACCGATTTCAGCATACCAAATTAAAGTAACAACGTTACACATCAGCATACCAAATTAAAGTTACAATATTACAACAGCTACGGATAATATATATTATAAAGTTTCTTCTTATGTTTTACTGCAGCAAAATATAGTTCCAAAATTGATTGCTTGTTAGTCATAACAATATTTTTAGTCAGTAGTTAATGAGAGAACTATACGATGATGCGAAAATATTTACTTATCTCTTAGTTGGCGTCAGCGTCCAGGGTCTGAGATGTCTGCATAATATTGTAAAGAAAACATTAGGTGCTGGGTTTTTCGATATAAGAGGCTGAAGTATTTTTTTGAATTTTCGTATGTCTGCTATTGGCTTCAACTTCTTGTTGTTAATAAGTACAAAAATCACAAGTACTCGTAACATCCAACAGATTCCACAAAATTATTAGAAGACATAATGTGTAAGTGTTAGCTGATATCTAGTAAAGAGTTTCATTCACTGTTCATTAGCACTGTCAGAATACAAATGATGAAATGAAGTTTTTGGCACCAGAGCTAGCAGGTATATGAATTATGCTTTGTTCCAAAAGCTTGTAGAACAATCTGACCCAAATTAATAATTTACAAGCCTCCTCTATTTTTTAATTTAGCATAATTCCAAGCTAGTAGTTGTAATTTTCATATAAATTCTCTCAAATTATTATGAAAATGAGAGACAGAGAGAGAGATGTGAAAATAAACTGGAAATTTCTAAAATATCTGATCTTATACCACATCACTAATTTCACATAACATCTAACTGGTAAATTAATAAAATGAAGTAGTGGCATTTATCTTGAAAAACCATAAATTTACTATCAAAAATAAGAACAAGAGGTAAAGCAGAAAAAATAAATCAATATGTAATCGGCAATGTATACCAAAACTTCGCTCGAGAACTAATAAACTTCCCAAATATCCAGAAACATCAATCGGCTACTTTACTACCGAAAACAGGAATAAACGTGATTTAAATAAAGAGTTCATCGTAGATTTCCATAAGAATATGGCATATTGCAATGTAAGTATATGTTTATATTATAAAAGGTCTCTTACCAATCAAAAAGATCAAAAAGATAATAGCAAAAATGGAAGATGAGAAGTAAGACTTTATGTAAAAACACAGAGACTCTGCATTATGTTTCATATAAACGGACTGAGGAGGGAGATCTACCATGATTTCGAGATAGAAGCCTTTAGTTCATCCTTCAAACGTAAGAACGTGTAACTCCACATGTGTCACAGACCATAGTCGAGTGCCTTCAACATAGACCTTGAGAGGTGGCATGAGCCCCCTCTCATATTTCTATCTTACGATTCTCCTCTATAATTGCATGCGGTGGAAAGTTGCTATTCCTTCACGCGCGGACTTCCCACGCAGCGTCTCTCGTCACCCGGGTGGTCCGGTGACAGGCGGGCTCTGCTGATCTGGAAAGCTTTAAGCCGACGGGTGTGAGGAAGTCGAGTGAATGCTTTGCAGACACCGACATTGTCAAGAGGTACGCCCGCAGAGCTTGAAGTAGTGGCTGGGCTAGAGGTTCCGTTACTTCGCAGAAACTTAGCGAAAACACTTTCTGGCGGGCTACCAGCGAGGCGTGGGAATGACTTGTGTACCCAGGCAGCTGTGGCGGGAAAATTCCCGCACTTTCTGCAAAATAGTAACTGTGATTGGCTTGCTCAGGGCATAGCTCCGTGACGTAGCAAGATCGGCGCAGAAATTGGCGCCAAGAATCTCCATTGGTGGAATGGTAGCGTTCCGGCAATGGAGTGGAATTTCCGCCGGTTTTCGAGTTGCTGATTGGAACGTTTAACCACGGCCACTGTCGTGGGGGCGGGAATGTTCTGTGTTCGGTTTTTGTACGGGTGCTCTTGTGGGTAGTCGTCTCTCGCCTTTCGGTCGAGGACGTCGAAGCAACCAGCCAACGGCTCCGGTACGGCAGATCGTGTTCTGGGAGTCAAGAAGTCGGTTTGGTAATGTATGTCCGCAGCACCGGCAGATAGGGATTTTCCTAGGTGACAATCAGAGCTCAGCAGAGTGCGCCTGTTCGTCTTTTTTTTTTTCTAACTTTGTTCTGTCTTGGGTAGCAGCAATTAATGGTGGGTTGGCTATGTGTTTTCTCTAAGAATTGAGTTGCTAGGAATTGGCTGCACATACCACTTCGTCATAATCCTCACAATCTAGTTTAGGGACAACTTCAATTTCACAGCGTTTGTTTAAGTATCCAATTAGAGCCAATTTGATATATTGTTAATGTTTCATGTGTTGTTGTTTATTATTTTGTGTTTAGTCTTAATAAATCATATTGTTATTTTGGACAGAACTTTCATTCTGTTAATAGATAGAGCAACCCCATCATTCCTCACTATGTTAATGAAACCTTCGTTTAATTAACATATTTAACAAATTAAATTATTGCAGGTGCCAAACTCTCTTCTACTCCACTGGCAGGGTTGATTAGAGTCAGTTCGCGTATTTTTTTTATCCTTGTGCAACAGGAAAAGTTGGAGTTAGAAAAGGGGGGGCTTAGAGCATCATGTACATATGTAAATTCTCTAAGAATTGAGTGTTAAAAACACTGCTAGCCCCGGCACCTCGCATAATATGGCGACCCTTGGCCTCGGATCTTCCCTGTGAATCTCTGATAAGCAAACAGGATTCTTAGTAGGAACATTCAATTTTTTTTCTCTTTTTTGTTTATTGATTAATACCCAAGTTTTTTTTCCGGTAGTTCCGCGTTTAGTTTTAAGTAGCGGCGCATGATTACAGTTTTTGTTTTCAGTGTATATATTGTTTTTTTGTTTTGTTTTTTTTGTTCATTGTTTTTTTGTGTTTCGTTGGTGTGGTGTCCGTACCACATCGCACTTTGTTGGATTTGTGTGCGGTTTCTGTACCACTTCAAATTGTGCTTGTAATTACAGCGTTGGAACAGCGTTGTTGAAATTTTGTGTCTATGTGTAAAAATATATGGAGTAGATTAATTTTATTGTGCATTTTAGATAAATTTGTTTTTCATGAATGATAACGAGAAGTAAGGCACGACTATTATCGAGCGAAGCTAAAACAAAAGAGGATAGCATAATGGATAAGGGGCAGTTTAACGGGAATAGGTTCGGAGATGAGATGGGCACATTTTTAGTAGGACAGGACGCCAGGGTCTTTGATGAGGAAGGTGATTTGGACGCGATCTCAGAGCAGCGTTGCGGCCGTGATTATGATAGTGAAGTAGAGGATGAAACAGAGACAGTCACACAGGTCGAGACGGTAGCAGAAGTTTATAATCAAACGAACGAGAGCAGACAGGGGCCAGCTCGGCCACGTCAGAGCTCTAGCGCCCAGGTGTCCAGAGTTACATCACCCATGGGTGACGAGGATCAAAATGATGACATTAACCCAATACTGAGCTTCCTACGATCAATGAAAGAAGAAGCTGACGAACAACGTAAGAGGGAGAAGGAAGAAGCTGACGAACAGCGTAAGAGGGAGAAGGAAGAAGAGGAGAAACAACGTAAGAAGGAGAAGGAAGAAGAGGAGAAACAACGTAAGAAGGAGAAGGAAGAAGCTGACGAACAGCGTAAGAAGGACACTGAGGCAATAATTTCGCATATAGGGGAAATTCGTGGGGAATTACTAACAATAAAGAAAGAATGTGGAGAGGTAAAACAAATGTCAATGGCTGCACAAAAAGTAGCAGGCCTGGCTAAAACGGCAGCAATAGGGGCAATGAAAGTCGCGGAAGCAACTTCTAAACTCGCAGGGCGCTTGCGACGTACAACACAATCCCACTCAAAATCCCTAGCGTTCTTAAAAATTCAGGGTAATATCGCGGTTGCGAACAACACGAAACGAATGGAAGAAGTAGAGAGTCGGATAGCAAAACTAGAGCAAAACGGGCACACGAGCACTGCGCGTTCGGATACCAATGATGGAGTACACAGAATTGTGTCTCCGAGGAAAAGCCCGCCGTGCTCTAGCCCAATGACCGAGTGCGGAACTAACAATGCACACGCAGAAACAGCGAGTAATAGCTCCAATAATTGTAGCCCACTTGTGAATTCTGAGTGCCACTTCCACTGTGATACAGAGGTAGCACATCACAGTTATCACCAAGATAGAACAGGACACTCAGCAGACGTGCAAGTATCGGAAACGAGTGACAACACCAGTGCGAGGATCAGACAGGATTTTGATCAGAATCATTTCCTGTCGATACTAAAATTCCAGAAGTTCAAAGAAAATGGAGGGTCGATGCATCCGAAGAGCTGGGTGATTCAGTTTACAAATTCATTACCGGCATCATGGCCAACCCAGGCAAAATTAGAATTCATGTGTGGACACATCGAAGGCCAAGCCGCGGAAAAGATGCGGGGTGTAGCAGTGACGTGTCGGACTTATCAGGAATTTGTTGGTGCATTCCTGCGGACCTACTGGTCAAAGGAAACGCAGGACAGGATTAAAGATGAAATAATATTTTGTCCTGAACTGGAAGTGTCCGGGTATAGGAGCGCAACCAAATTTCTTGATGAGTTACTCAAGAAGAATCAATTTTTAGATAGTCCATATAGCAACGGAGAAATCATTAAATTTTGCTTTTCCAAATTGCCAGTTAGGTACCAACAGACACTTGTCGGCAAGTGTGGATCTGACATAGAAGCATTCAAGAGTCTATTGCGCGAACTCGAAGTAGTCTTTGATAAACAAGACGCAAAGGACAGGAAGAAGGGGCAAAGTAACAAATACCACGGGCCAGGAAGGGAAGACGACAACAGATCGCATAATCGCACTGGTCAGTTAGGAAACCAGGGTTACGGAAGTCAAGGTTACGCTATTCAAGGTTATGGAAACCAAAGACACGGAAACCAGAACGTCAGGGAGCAGGGTCAATCTAGACAAGGAATCTGGGATAGGAGGAATAACGAACGGCAAAGCGACCGTAATTGGAGAGAGCGAAACCAAGGACAACAGTGGAACCAGGAGATTGAAACTAGACCCGCAAATCCTAATGCACGTCAGAGGAGGGGGAGCTTAACAAGGGATTGACGCCAGACTAGTGCGAACACAGGCCGCCGGAATTTCGCACGTAATTTCGGACCTGGCCAACTACGGATGATACATTACGAAGATTTATCAGAAATCCTGCTCGAGGAACATAAAGCAACTCCTCGACAAGATCGGCAGCCTCTTATCACAGTAGCAATAGCTGAAAAGAGTATGAATGCGATAATAGATAGTGGAAGCTACATAACAGCAATATCTGAGGCAGCATACAAGATGTGCTCTCAGGAGATGGACTGGCCTGTCCTATCGGTTAAGAAAACCAAAATAAAAGGGGCATTAGCGGGAAAATGTACGGAGGTCACCCAACAAACAAGACTGGAATTCTCCTGCCAAGGACACAAAATAGAGTCTAACTTCTGGATTGTGCCAAATCTGGCGATCGACATGATAATAGGAACGGACTTCCTAAATGAACATGAAGCGATAGTTGATCTAGGACGAGGTGAAGTGGTTTTGAGGAAAGGGAATCCCGTCCACATTAAATTCGACGATCAGCTGATCCCAGCTCAACTACCGTCTAACTGTGTACGGATAAACTATGCGTGTCTGAAAGACAGAAAGGAAGAACAGGTCGACGTTGCGGGTAGGGGAGCGGACACAGATGAGAATGAAGTCAGAATAATGGGGGAAATAAAGGAGAAAATAGGAGAAAAAGTGGAAGCAATAAAGAATATAAGGTGCGACCACCGCAAAGAACTTCATAAATTACTAGTAGAACATGCGGAGGTCTTCATTCCCAAGACAGGATCAATAAAGAACTTCCAATATGAATTTCGTGTACGTCCGCACAATCAGTTTCGTGTGCCACCCTATCCAATCCCCTTGGCATATCGACAGAAAGTAGCAGCCGAAATTACGCGAATGTTGAGTGAAGGAATAATAGAACCTACGGCTTCAGCCTATAATAACCCGTTAAGAGTAGTCGAGAAGGCAGATGGTAGTATTCGTTTAGTCTTGGACTCGCGACAAATTAATACCATAATAGAACCCGAAACAGACAGACCGGAACGATTAGAGGAACTCTTACAAAACTTCCATGGAATATCAATCTTCTCATCAGTTGATCTAAAATCGAGTTTCTGGCAGATCGAGCTCCATCCAAATTGCAGACAGTACACAGCCTTTTTAGCATTTGGAAGATGTTACCGGTTTCGTCGTCTACCATTTGGTTTGAACGTTTCATCTGCCGCATTCATTCGGGGGCTGGACGGCATACTAAGCGATAATTTGAAACGTCATGTCACCAGCTATGTGGACGATTTGCTGATCGCGGAGAAATCTTGGGGAGAGCACAATGCGGTCCTCGGTGAACTCCTTGCGACATTCAAGGAATACGGAGTGACTATCAATATCGAAAAATCGAATTTTGGGACGTCCTCTGTCAAATTTCTGGGACATATCATCACGGGTGAGGGCATTGCGCCAAATCCCGAAAAGATCGAAGCGATTGAAAAGTTTCCCATTCCTACGACAAAGAAGCAGTTAAGGGGGTTCTTGGGGATCATAAATTTTTACAACCGCTTTATACATGTCAAAACTCAGAGCAGTCCTAGGTTGCATCAACTTACAGGAAAGAAGATTCCTTGGGAATGGGATGAGGCGGCCGAATCCGAATGGAAAGCATTAAAATTCGCATTATTACAAGCACCCATCCTATCACACCCTAACTTAGCAGAAGAGCTTTGCATAGTAACGGACAGTTCATACTCAAGTCTGGGTGTCATGGTGTTCCAAGACTATGTACATGAAGGAAACAGGGTGTGGAAGACAATTGCGTTTGGTAGCAGAGTACTAGCCAAGAGTGAGAGGAATTACTCAGTAACCGAGTTAGAGGCGCTGGCTATTGTATGGGCGTTTGAAAAATTCAGATACCTTCTGTTTGGTCGCAAGACGAGGGTCTACACAGACCACAAGGCACTCGAGTTCTTGATGACTGCAAAGCTTAATCACAGGCGGCTCATTAGGTGGGCATCATATCTGCAGCAGTACAACTTTTCGATAGAATATATCCCCGGCAGTCAGAACATTATTGCAGACGCCTTATCACGGTCACCGATCGGATTTGAGCACAACATGGAAGAATATCTGGAGGAAAATCACTACTGCCTTTTCTATATGCAGAAAGTAGCCTTTGAAAATTTTATTACCTGTAGTTTGCATGACATCAAGAAGGAGCAAGATAAGGACCCTGCCCTAGTGTTATTGAAACAGAAATGGATAGACAGAAGACACGCCACCATCAGGCAGTTCTACCTCTTGCGGAAAGGCATAATTTTCCACCGAAATTATGACAATGACACTGAATGGGGGGTATGCATCCCTGAACACCTAATAAACAAGGTTATATGGCATACTCACCTCAGCTATGGACACTCCGGACCACGCAAGTGCAATCTCAAGCTAAGGACCATGTGTTACTTTCGAAACATGGAGCGTCGAATTCGGAGGGTACTGTCGGTGTGTAAAGACTGCCAAAAGGCTAAGCACACCACTGTGAGCATGCAGGCACCATTATACCCAATCGTACCGACCAAATTAAGACAATTAGCAGCAACAGATTTGATGGGACCTTTGCCAAGAACAAGAAGAGGATATACTTACGTATTAGTGTTTGTTGAACTAACGTCCAAATACGTTACCTTTACGCCACTGAAGAGGGCGACAGGACGAACTGTATCTCGAGCCCTAATCCGGGATTTCCTACAACAGGTTGGTCATGTGAGTAAAATTATTTCTGATAACGGGCCACAGTTTAAGTCAAAAACTTGGAAGGAGACGTTGCGTCGATGTAAAATTGATCCCATTTTTATATCTTCGCACCATCCGAGCTCGAATGCTGCAGAACGGGTTATTAAAGAACTCGGAAACTTGTGCCGGTTGTACTGTAACAAACAGCACACGACATGGGACGTTTTCCTTAAAGACTTCCAGGAGGTGATCAATGAGGCACCCCATGGGATAACAAAATTGGCACCCATTACAGTACTGAAAAACCGGATTCCTAAGGACTTGATAACCGATGTCGTAAACTTCCCACCAAGTGCGCGAACGCAGCACCAAGCCATAGTGGATTTGGCTCTCAAGAGGATACGTGCTGCAGCAGAGGTCAGGAAGAGACGTGCCGACAGGGGAGCTCGTCTACGACACTTCCACATTGGACAAAAGGTGCTCGTTAAGTCTTTCCGACTTTCGAACAAACAAAAAATGAAATGCCAAAAATTCTATTCTATTTACAACGGCCCGTACCGTATAAGGAGAGCAGCTCACCACAATGCTTATGAATTAGAGACGCTGAAAGGAAAGAAGTCCATAGGACTCCACCACATCTCTCACATAAAGAAGTTCGTGGAATAGAGTAGTGTAAGTGGTGTACGTAGTAGAATGGGCAAATACGTGAACCTTGCTATAGTAGTAGTGTAAGTGGTGTACAGAGTAGAATAGACAAAGATATGAACCTTTCTTCGGGGAACAATAATCGTTGCATTAATAGATTAAGATTGTTAAAGTATTAACACGCTGCGTTTTCTCGCATAAGAATTTACTGCTGCTAATTTTTTTTTCTGTTTATGTTCGCAAGCTCCACTGTCAATGCGATAAGAGGCACTACCTTTCCATGAGCAATGTTTTTGTCCTTTCCAATCTGGTGTCCATGTTAAGGGATAGTGATGAGTGACGAGATGTCGCACAAACGGGCGCATACAAGAACGTGCTCTTAGAAGCGTTCTGAGAAGTCGTGATACGCTCCATAGCGGCCACAGCCAGTTCGTGAGACGTTCATACCAATGCTTGCAGGCACGCGTCAGTGCACTGCAAGATTGTGGTATATTGCGAGATTTCGAGGATGAATATTGGCAGTATAGTTTTTGCAGAGCTGCGCCAGCATCGTTGTGTTGCAAGTCGGGGTGAACCTGTGAGCGTTTGACTCCAATGGTGCCCTAGGGCCTAGACGGTAGAAATGCGGGCATAAAGCCTACCATGCCAATGTGCTGGTTGGGGATTTAGCATGCTGCTTGCGACTGTCACAGATGAATAACCAGTGACTCATACTAGGATACTCGTGACATACTGTGTAGCTGGCGTGTGATGGGCGACTGAATCCTCAACAGGAACCAGACTTGGCTGGGTCAAATTACATTGCCTCTGGAAAGGTGCGCTTTCATTGCTAAGACTGCATCACATACAAAATTAAGTTCAACTGTAAATTTATTGTCTTGTATAGCCATGGCTAACCCAGTCTCTGGAGTTTCAGTGAGGCGTAGTGAGAACTCGGAGGCCGTGTCGTACGGCGCGCACATCACTGTCGTCAATAGCGGCGAGCAGCGAGATATCTCAGCGTAACAGGAATTATGTAAGAGTAGTGTATAAGGTAAACAAAAAAAAAATAAATAAAATAAATAAATAAATAAATAAATAAATAAATAAATAAAAGGGAAAGTAAGTTATACTAGGATAAGTTAAACTGTAGGATTTAACAATAACTAGATTAATATTGTGGGGGTTTTCTACCACAAGTGTGGCGCGCGCCTGTTGGGATGCTATTTTTCAGGTCATCAAATCACAGACTCGAGATGGAGGGACGACCGGCGAGCGAAAGTAGTATAGTTGCATGTTCTTTATAGCACAGTAAAACTGAGACCTGAATAACAACATAATTTAATTAAAAGACATAGAATGTAGATCGTTGGCAAATGGTAGTTAATTCTTGAGCATGTCTACTGTCGATCTATATAATTAATAGTAATATTAGTGTGGGCCCGCACATTTAGTTGTTCATCCATTACATAGCATCAGTTATCACACACCATGTACAATACTGAGATCGGTCTCTACACAAATATCAAGATAAATTATTTCCATTTTTTGTTATGATAGCTACAGATAAATAACTATAAAATTAAAATTACAGTGTCTGAAATGACAGACCATCAATGTATCGGTATGTAAATTTATTATAACATAGAAGGTCATGGGGAAAAGTTAGGCATATGATTTTTGTAAGAATTGTGCAGAGGACTGGGATAGTGGCAACGCAGAGGCCAGCCGGAGGTCATCGGCTACCTGCAGGAGGAGAGCGTCGACGCGCTACCTGACGTGAGGGGCGCGAGGGCGTCCGGTCCTACAAGCTGACAGTCACCGGGCCGTGTACCTGAGGGATTAGGGAGGATCCTCGCCGGGCCACAAGCGAAAGTGAGGCTGGCCGTTGACACTGACACGCAACCCAGACGAGGCAGCCGTTTGGAGGGATTCCCTGCGGCAGACCACGTAGTCGTGAGTACACGAAGAAGATCACATATGGTGTCATAACTGGCGTCTCATGTGCCTCAGGACAGAAAGGGACGCTATATACTCACCTGTTTGGGTTTTTACAACTCACTAGCATTGGCCGATCTGCTTACACAAAGCAGTATCGTGCCACACTAACAAATGTATGGTCTCATTTCTAACTTCTCCTCTCTAATAGAGAGCAGTTTTTAGCAATCGTCGCTCCTAGTTCGATCCTGTATGGATGACCTCACACACTTGTGGAGTCACTCCACGTGCCATCATCCCTCGTCGAACTGCAATATTGGGAAACGTAAAGTACTGCCCAGCGAGAGAAGAGACCTAGACTAGTGATGTATCCCAACAAGTAGACATCAGAGACAATTAATCGACGTGAGGAGGGCCTATCACTGTGTCTTCCTACCGTACTGCCGTGATCATATGCGTGGGTCTGACTACAATCTCAACAGCGTACTGCAGACGCTCCAGCACTCCCTATTGCTGTTGCAACAACGTAGCAACAACACCCGACGTTTAGCCCTATGTGATGTCAGTACTGTGGCCCCATCCCAAAAGCCGCCCTCCAATGCTCAAGACATGGAACCACGTGCATCAATGCATGTGACTCAACATACCAACCCCCTCAGAGAAACTAATGAATTTGTGAAGTGCTTCGACATTTCTAACAATGTGATTTAGTGCCACATTCTCAGCACGGTCGTGAACAGTGTGCAATGTGCACGCACAACTTAATGTCCCATGAACCTTGTTTTTTTTAATTTCTTTCTCTAGTGTTGTTTTTGTAATGTATGTGATACCTTGTATGTGTTTGTTTTACACTGTAATTCTCATTACAAATTACTGTATTGTTCTCCACACCATTTTTTTATCTTGTATTTATTGTTGAGTGTATGGAAACAGTGTGCCTGAAGTCCCCATAAACTGAAGCAGATACCACCTCTGTCATTGTGAATGGACCATCAGTTCAGGGAACATTTTGTAAAGGTTATTCTTGCTACAGGGAGACAGAATGAATCGGAGGTCGTAATTAGATTCTGAAAGCTCACAAAGAGATTGTTAACTTAAATAGTATCATGTGTGAGTGAGTTCAGGTTAGTTTAATGATTAAAATTGTTGTAACATCTTGGGCATTTAATTGCGGAGCACTCCAACTCTGATTGTAAAGAATAAATTGCTCCATATTTGGCTCACATGCCCGGGCCATATTTAGAGAGTGAATGTCTGTGTGAATCGGTGTTTGGAAGGGGCTCCCTGGGTATGGATGTGTGATGTGAGTGTTAGTGTTCCATATTAAGAAGGTGAAGTTGGCTACATCATAAATAATCCTCCCTCTATGAGCTGCATTTTTCAGTTGCAGTTATTTTCTTTATAGAGTGCGGCATGTGCAGCCAGTTTGCGAGATTGTTCTTGGGCGATTGACTCACTACCTTGCTCCTAAGTGAGCCAACCGCTCACCAATTACAATCTAAAATGGCGTAGGGGCTATGAGAGGTGGCATGAGCCCCCTCTCATATTTCTATCTTACGATTCTCCTCTATAATTGCATGCGGTGGAAAGTTGCTATTCCTTCACGCGCGGACTTCCCATGCAGCGTCTCTCGTCACCCGGGTGGTCCGGTGACAGGCGGGCTCTGCTGATCTGGAAAGCTTTAAGCCGACGGGTGTGAGGAAGTCGAGTGAATGCTTTGCAGACACCGACATTGTCAAGAGGCACGCCCGCAGAGCTTGAAGTAGTGGCTGGGCTAGAGGTTCCGTTACTTCGCAGAAACTTAGCGAAAACACTTTCTGGCGGGCTACCAGCGAGGCGTGGGAATGACTTGTGTACCCAGGCAGCTGTGGCGGGAAAATTCCCGCACTTTCTGCAAAATAGTAACTGTGATTGGCTTGCTCAGGGCATAGCTCCGTGACGTAGCAAGATCGGCGCAGAAATTGGCGCCAAGAATCTCCATTGGTGGAATGGTAGCGTTCCGGCAATGGAGTGGAATTTCCGCCGGTTTTCGAGTTGCTGATTGGAACGTTTAACCACGGCCACTGTCGTGGGGGCGGGAATGTTCTGTGTTCGGTTTTTGTACGGGTGCTCTTGTGGGTAGTCGTCTCTCGCCTTTCGGTCGAGGACGTCGAAGCAACCAGCCAACGGCTCCGGTACGGCAGATCGTGTTCTGGGAGTCAAGAAGTCGGTTTGGTAATGTATGTCCGCAGCACCGGCAGATAGGGATTTTCCTAGGTGACAATCAGAGCTCAGCAGAGTGCGCCTGTTCGTCTTTTTTTTTTTCTAACTTTGTTCTGTCTTGGGTAGCAGCAATTAATGGTGGGTTGGCTATGTGTTTTCTCTAAGAATTGAGTTGCTAGGAATTGGCTGCACATACCACTTCGTCATAATCCTCACAATCTAGTTTAGGGACAACTTCAATTTCACAGCGTTTGTTTAAGTATCCAATTAGAGCCAATTTGATATATTGTTAATGTTTCATGTGTTGTTGTTTATTATTTTGTGTTTAGTCTTAATAAATCATATTGTTATTTTGGACAGAACTTTCATTCTGTTAATAGATAGAGCAACCCCATCATTCCTCACTATGTTAATGAAACCTTCGTTTAATTAACATATTTAACAAATTAAATTATTGCAGGTGCCAAACTCTCTTCTACTCCACTGGCAGGGTTGATTAGAGTCAGTTCGCGTATTTTTTTTTCCTTGTGCAACAGGAAAAGTTGGAGTTAGAAAAGGGGGGGCTTAGAGCATCATGTACATATGTAAATTCTCTAAGAATTGAGTGTTAAAAACACTGCTAGCCCCGGCACCTCGCAACCTTGCAACTACACTGGATTTGATTTGCGACTTTCTTCCAAAACGCTCCTTCAAACTTTTACGCTTTGCGAACAACACGCAAAGAATAAGCCTAATAGCACCTGCGATAAATACAAAAACATCGAAAGAATTGCCTGGGATAGTTACAGTTTCAATATCGCCTCCACTCCAATTTCTGTATTTTTCTAATTAGTTATTTTTAACGTTTTACACCCAGCAAGGTCTCCTTTTCATTTCTGAGTAGATGGCGCACTCATTGCCTAATGAGGATGACGCAGCTATGCGGAAAGTAAAGCAGGTCTCCCTTTGCTACTCAGTAGTGCGGATCGACGTGCCACGTAATTAACAGCTATTAAGTAAGGCTGTTATCGGCGGCCACCGCCATGTGTGTGACAAGCAGCGGCCAGCGGGGACCACGCCCCCGATAACTGGCGCCTAGTGCCGTCTGGCCGCGTGTACACACTGCACTCCCCGACTATGGGTTGGTGAAGGTCGCCAACACTACGCCTCCCCTGTTGAGGAAGTGAACACGGCGTTCGTAGGACAGCAGCAGTCACGCTCAACAGCCGTGTGCTGTGCGTGATTTTACGGTGCTAGAAAATTTCGTCTGGGAGAGGGGGGGGGGGGGGAATTCCAATAGGCGAAGATTCTTATCTGGGCACGAAAGTAACGAGACTGCAGCATTACTCAGAAACTATTTGTCGTGGGGCTTTAGGCACGAGAGTTTTTAGGCCTTGACTGTGTCCTTGTGCTACGACCTATTTCAGGAAAGTCGATAAACCTAGTTACAGTACACTATCGGCTTACTGCAAGCATGTTCCTGAGTGCTGTCGCAAAATGTGTGCCAGCTATGCCACAAAATGCACTGTCTAATCAAATGTGAGCACTTGTCAAAAGCCTGAATAACTACCTTTTTGCAGTGTAAACCTCTGAGAGGAAGAGAGTCAGTGAGGTTTTGGAAGGTAACTGGGATGTGGGGCCACGCAGACTCCAGTGTTGAGGCCAGCTGCTATAAGTTTGTCGGCTAACGAAGCACGGCGGAACACCCCCACCGAGGTGGTCCCACAGATTCTCGACTGGGTTTCAATCCAAGGTGTTTGGTGGCCAGCGGATTATAGTAAACTAAGTTTGGTGCTCTTCGAACGACGCACACTCATTGCGAGCTGTGTCATACGCTGCAATTCCCCGCTCGTAGATGCCACAGCGCTGAGGGAAAAAAATCGCATGTGGGAGTGGGCATCGACCCGAAGGATGGTTCAAATGGCTGTGAGCACTATGGGATTTAACTTCTGAGGTCATCAGTCCCCTAGAACTTACAAATACTTAAACCTAACTAACCTAAGGACATCACACACATCCATGCCCGAGGCAGGATTCGAACCTGCGACCGTAGCGGTCGCGCGGTTCCAGACCGTAGCGCCTAGAACCGCTCGGCCACGCCGGCCGGCTCCTGAAGGAAAAATGCAGACTTATTTTGAGCCACTGTGTCTTCCAGAATTACAAGATCTACCAGCGAAAGGCACGAAAACATTACCCAGACCGTAACGGTCCCTCCTCTGTCCTGCACCTTTCCTGCGATTGTTTCAGGTGTGTACACGCCAATGGCCATCTGTCCGACTGAGCATAAAAGGTGACTCATATGAATAGACCACTAGTCGCCACTCAGTGGACGTCCAGTTTCGGTACCGGCGTGCATATTCCAGCCTTTGTCACCAATGAGCATGCTGCCAGCATAGGTGCACGAACCTGGCGCTTGATGCAGAGGCCGAAACCTAGCAACGCTCGCTGAACGGTCGTTGAGGAGACGCTGTTGGTAATCCCTTGATCCGTCAGCGGGGTCAGTTGCTCAGCATCTGCACGTTATTCGCCCATGCACATCCCCACAGCCGTCGTTCACCCCTGTGACGCACCAAAGTTTCCTCGCCACCAGTTTTAGACAGCGCTGACTCGCCACGCACGCCGGCCATTGTGGCCGAGTGGTTGTAGGCGCTTCAGACCGGAACCGCACTGCTCCTACGGTCGCAGGTTCGAATCCTGCCTCGGATGTGTGTGACGTCCTTAGGTTAATTAGGTTTTAGTGGTTTTAAGTGTAGCGGACTGATGACCTCAGATCACCTATGGTGGTCACGGGAGATGCGACAGTTCATCCCCGTGCTCACAAAACCGACCACGGACGATGCGAGCTGTGTGAACAGGCGCCCTCGTCATCTCGCAACACTGCATCACCGTTGGAGAACATTGTAGTACGGGATGAACCTGACCCACCAAAATGGTCACATAATCCTTTGCGATAATGCGACCTTGTAGAGTAGCCATGGCGCCCGTGAAATACCACGCTAAGGCTGCCCAAATGATCACCGAACACCTGCCATGTTTTACTCTTGGGACATAAAACGGGATAGACGTTGGACACAATGTGAATCGAGACTTACCTGTCCAAATGACTTTCTCCCATTGTGCTTAGAGCCATTTTAACCATTTCGCCACGCACGATATGCTTTAATCAAGGCGCCATGCGAACGGTTTACAAATTTAACCGTTTCGGAATTCTTTCCAAACATGGCCCGAAAGCCAATGACGATTTTCTTTTGGACTTCAGATAAGCTACTCTGTTTCAGCACTACAGCTACGACTGCACTGTTTCCAGATGCCTCCCCGCCCCCGCCTCCCCGCCTTCCTCGGCCACGACATGCTTTTCTGGTCAGGTGAATACAGGGTTACAATTGCAAAATCAAAGAGAGGCAGTGCTGGAGTAGGTTTAATAATGAGTAAAAAAGTTGGAACACGGATAAGCTACTACGAACAGCATAGTGAACGCTGCCAAGGCAGACACGAAGTTACAGCCCCCACAGTAGTACAAGTTTATATGCCATCTAGCTCCGCAGATGAACAGAATATTGAGGAAATATATGATCAGGTAAAACAAATTATTCAGATAGTTAAGGGGACCACACCCTGCCTATCTAACCCATGTTAATTTAGTATTTGACCCATTTCTGAAAAAAAAACTATTTCATGCAGGACCTTAATGTTTCTACTGTATGTTAAATAATGCTAATAGAGTCAACTGTACTAAAAGCTACGTTATCCATTTTATAGTTTTTAAGAAATACTGTTTTAAATTTATTAACAAAAAATATTAAGCTTTTTTTGCAGAAAATACTCTTTTGTGAACTTCCTAATGGGTGAATATTAATGAATGTAGTACCAGAGGTGGCTTTTTATGTTATGCAGAGTCTCTGAAAATTTCATTCATTTACCGATCATAGTTTCTGATATAATGGGGCATATGTACCGAAATTTTAGTTTGTGGGAAATTGACTTTAAAGACTTACAGTTAATTAAAACTGTCCTGCTGCATATGATGGCCACTCTTTGGCCTCTAGCAGGTCTTACAGCTTCTTTTTCACCTTCCTGGATGTTTGTCTTGCTTTCTTGGCCATATTAGATGCAGACCTGTCTGCATCGGCTATCCTCGTTTTATCGCAATGTTTCAGCCCAGTGATCATATTTTCACCAGGATTAATTTCCAGCTTTTTCAGTACCCAACACTTTCCAATGTTACCATAACTGAATGTAATGACAGCATCATGAACTCCTAGTTTCATTGTATGCATGCCTACAAATACAGTTTTGGGAAGGCCATTCCAAATTATGCTGTTGAGACATTCATTTCGGTTCTGTATCCGCCCATGCAGACATTTCCATAGAAGGTCATGATGAGTCAAGTCTCTAAAAGTAGGTTTAATTGCTGTAATGACAGCAGGAAGAGAATGCTGGTGAGAATACGATTCTCCAGTTGCCTGAGCCCTATTGTATTTGCACCACGAATTTTCCCCTGATGGATAGAATTCATGACATGGCTTATCATCAGTAGACGACTTATAGAAAAATATGGCCCAAACATCTCTCTTCATTGCCTCCAGATTTTCTTTATTTCTCCTAATTGCCTGCCCATACTATACCTGCAAGTTTTATATTTCAGTTTTATTTAACCGACCCTGTCCGGTCAACAATTTTCCATCTTCTAATTTTTTCCCTCTCATATCAACACTTAGATTTCTCAGCCTTGTTCCCAAACGTTTTTAACATGGCCTACACATTCTATTTTGCTAATAATGGCATCTCCATATGCCTTAGAGTTCACCACATTTTTGTATGCCTTACTGTCACCATCACCCAAATATTTGGTGTACCGTGCGCCTCTTGTTTCTACGGAGCGATGAAATATTTCTTGTGCTCCATGAACTTCCATACCACCACTTGTTCCTATAAAATTAGCCACACAGTTGTGTTCTTTATGTTCATCGACTTTACAACATTTGCAATATTTAGACATTATCTCCACATCTAACAGTTTACTGGTGTCTACACCCATTCCAGTCACTACTCCATTCAGAGAAGTATGTCCTCTTTTCTGCCAACTTCCATCAGGTGCAACTGCAATATCCGATCATCCATCATTTTCTTCCACAGCTTCCATAGCAGCCAGTTTCATTGTTTCCTCTCTGACCTCACGTACAGCTTTCTCTAACATTGCAGTCAGTTTTTCAAACTTATTTGGTGGTTGATGTAAGTTCATCACTGAACAAAATGTTCTCCCTGCAGCCATGCCCTCGCCAATGGATCGTAAGGCATAAACTAATCTCGTATTGATTTCATAAGTGCCACTTGCATCTGGTTTTGAAGAACTCATAAATGAAATCACAGCTGAGCATTTAGTGCAAATTAAATCCAAATCAATTGCTAGGTCTTTTATCCCACTGGCACTCTCACAAATTTTCACACTCTGTGACTCACCACACTGTCTACATTGCACAAATTTAGAAATTACATCTGATAGGGGGAGACCAAGAGATGAATACACCCAGCAGATTCAGAAGGATGTATGTTGCAGTAGGTACTGGGAGATGAAGAAGCTTGCACAGGATAGAGTAGCATGGACAGCTGCATCAAACCAGTCTCAGGACTGAAGACCACAACAACAACACATCTGATAATATTCTCAAATTTATAATAATATTAATGCACCCCTTGTCACAGCAAATACGTTGTAACTCTCTTGAAATGGTGAGAGCTTCTTTGATGATGCACTTGATGTAACATCGTTGCCAGGCGACATAACCTCTTGTACAGAAAGCTTTCTAAACTTGTTTCCTCTAAATTGTCTTTTCTTGAAAATGTCTTCACTTTTCGTCATCTTCAATAAACACAACAAAACACACGCAAACAAGCACTGCAAGCGTAAGTATAACAACTACTCGCAATCACACTTGAACAAAACTAACCGTGTGTTTGAAAGCGTGTTGTTTACAAACAGCAGAAACAAAAGAATACCGACCGTTGCATTCCAAGGATAGCCAATACACTCGGGAGTAAAAAAAATCCCTAACTTGCAAAGTAGGGGGCATACAGATCTAAAATATATGCAGAAAAGTGGGTAACAGAAAAGTGGGCATGGCACATAAACACACGTGGTAGGAAAATGCTCTTTAAATGCTCGAAAAAAATTTTTTTTCAGCAAAATCCTTTTCAGAGTACTTAGATAAAACCCTAATCTATCGAAATGTGATGAAAACCGAAAATTGATTTGTTTTCGACCTGAACCACGGTGTAGTCCCCTTAAGGGAGCCGAAAATGTAATAGTCACGGAGGCCTGGGATTCGACAGTGGGAAAAGGAAGAGAAGGAAAAGTAGAGGGTGGATATGGACTGTGGGAAAGAAATGAAAGAGGAAGTCGCCTGGTAGAATTTTGCACAGAGTATAATTTAATCATAGCTAACACGTGTTTTAAGAATCATGACAGAAGGTTGTATACGTGGATGAGACCTGGAGACACCGGAAGGTTTCAGATTCATTATATAATAGTCAGACGAGATTTAGTAACCAGATTTTAAATTGTAAGACATTTCCGGGAGCAGATGTGGACTCCGAACACAAATTATTGTTTACGAACTGCATATTAAAACTGAAGAAACTGCAAAAAGCTAAGAATTTAAGGACCAGGATAAACTGAAAGAACCAGAAGTTGTAGAGGGTTTCAGAGGAAGCGTTATGGAACGATTGACAAGAACGAGGAAGGAGTACAGTAAATGAGAAATGGGTAAGTTTGAGAGATGAAATAATGAAGGCAGCAGAGGATTACGTAGGTAAAAAGACGAGGGCCTGTAGAAATTATTTGATAACACAAGAAAGGAGAAAATATAAAAATGCAATACATGAAGCAGGTGTAAAAAATGAGTTCGACAGGATTTGCAAAACGCTTAAGCAGGAATGGCTAGAGGACAAATGTTATGATTTAGAAGCATATATAACTACGGAAAGATAGATACCCCCTACAGTAAAATTAAAGGGACTTTCGGAGAAAAGAGAACCACCTGAATGAATATCAAGAGCTCAGATGGAATACCAGTCGTAAGCAAAGAAGGGAAAGCAGACAGGTGGAAGGAATATATAGAGGGTCTATACAAGGGAGATGTCCTTGAGAGTAATATTATGGAAATGAAAGAGGATGTAGGTGAAGATGAGATGGGAGATATGACAGTGCGTGAAATATTTAACAGAGCACTGAAAGACCTAAGTCGAAACAAGGCCCCAGGAGTAGACAACTACTGATAGCCTTGGGAGAGCCACCCCTGACGAAACTCTACCATGTGGTGTGCAAGATGTATGAGACAGGCGAAATAGCCTCAGGTTCAAATTGCTCTGAGCACTATTGGACTTAACATCAATGGTCATCAGTCCCCTAGATCTTAGAACTACTTAAACCTAACTAATCTAAGGACATCACACAACACCCAGTCATCACGAGGCAGAGAAAATATCTGACCCCGCCGGGAATCGAACCCGGGAACCCAGACTTGGGAAGCGAGAACGCTACTGCACGACCACGAGCTGCGGACAAAATAGCCTCAGGCTTCAGGAAGAATACAATAATTCCAATTCCAAAGAAAGCAGCTGCTGACACTCGTGAAAAAACTATCAGTTTAATAATTCATGGCTGCAAAATACTAACTCGAATTTCTTACAGCAGAACTGAAAAAGAGGTAGAAGCCCATCTCGGGGAAAAGCTGTTTGGATTCCAAACAAATGAAGGAACACGCGAAGCAATGCTGATCCTGCGACTTCTCGTAGAAGATAGATTAAGGAAAGGGAAACCTACGTTTATAGCACTTATAGACTTAGAGAGTGTCTTTGGCAATGTTGACTGGAATACTCTCTTCCAAATTCTAAGGTTGGCAAGGTAAAATGTAGGGAGCGAAAGGTTATTTACAAATTGTCAAATTGTACAGAAACCAGATGGAAGTTCTAAGAGTCGTGTGCATGAAAGGAAAGCAGTGGCTGAGAAGCGAGTGAGACATTGTTGTGGCCTATCCCTGATTTTATTCAGTCTGTATATTGAGCAAGCGCTAAAGGAAAGAAAAGCAAAACTTGGAGTAGGAATTGAAGTCCAGGGAGAAGAAATAAAAACATTGACGTTTGCCGATGAGATTGTAATTATGACAGAGACAGCAAAGGACTTGTAAGAGCAGTTGAACGGAATGGACAGTACCTTCAAAGGAGGATATAAAGTGAACATCAACGGAAGTAAAACTAGAATGATGGGATGTAATCGAATTAAATCAGGTGATGCTGGAAATGGCAAGAAAAGCTTTTCTGAAGAAGAGAAATTTGTTAACACCGAGTACAGATTTAAGTATTTGTATGGCGTGTAGCCATGTATGGAAATGAAACATGAACGATAAACAGTGTAGACAAGAAGAGAATAGAAGGTTTTAAAATGTGGTGCTACGGAAGAATATTGAAGATTAGGTAAGTATATAACGTAACTAATGAGGAGGTACTGAACTAAATTGGGGAGAAGAGAAATTTGTGGTACAACCTGACTAAAACAAGGGAGCGGTTGGTAGGAAACATTCTGAGACATCAAGGGATCACCACTTCAGTACCGGAGGAAAGCGTCGGGTGGGGGTGGGGATGCGGTGGGAAGGTAAAAATCGTAGAGGGAGACGAAGAGATGAATACAGTAAGCAGATTCAGAGTGATGTAGGTTGCAGTAGTTACTCTGAGATGAAGAGGCTTGCACAGGATAGAGTTGCATGGACAGCTGCATCAAACCAGTCTTTGGACTGAAGATGACAACAGCAACAACATAACCTTATTTTACTGCTTTCACAAGCCAGGGCGTTGATGCACATTAGTTGCGTAGGGCAGGAGCTCCACCATTTTTGCCTTCCAGTGGAGCGCAAAAACGTGTTTACAACTGACTTACTCGATTTAGATTTGAGGTGACATACCGTTAGGACAGAGTTCAAAGCCCCTAAACGGTCCTGCACCTATACGCTACGACAAATTCGTTGTACACTGGAAGTATCTCGGCTCAGAGACTAGAATCCTAACAAGAATTATTTTATAAATTTGAGTCCATTCTACTACCCATCAACGTCAAGTACCTGTTAAATTTGGTATTTGCCTAAAACTGATGTTTGAACGTTAAGGAATAAAAACTAGTGAAACACTAGGTGGTGAAGAAAGTCACAGTGTAACAGGCAGGTAAGACCAATATATACACAAGGACCACGACTGCGTTTTTCACAAAAACCTACACATTTTCACGAAACAGTTGACATTACCTGATCAAAAGTAAACCGCACCCGTACGTAACGAGGAATTTCACCAGCAGATGCCACGAGAGGCGAACCCGCCAGCTTGAAAGGAGGCGTAGAGCGTTGTGTAGGCAGTAGGGAAACAATAACAGCCGAAGGGGCCGGTCAGAGGGGCGGTCAGGGAAGCTCAGCGACTTCGAATGTGGATTAGTTACTGGGTGTCTCCTGAGTACCAAATCTTTCTAAAGCTATTCAAGTAGACTGTTGGGTATGTAACTGTTAGTAGAAACGCGAAGCAACAACTACAGCCAAAGCAAGACTAGTAAGACCTGATGTAATAATGGACAGAAATGTAATGGTTTATAAAAAACCAGATGGAACTTTGGGACACAGTGTTCACCGAAAGCCGACACATACAGATTGGTATCTGCACCCTAAGAGTTTTCATCCACCACACCAACGTAGTGGCGTCCTTAGGACTTTGGTACGGAGAGCATATGCCATTTCCGACGCAGACAGCTTAACCCAAGAACTTGAGCATTTGATGACTGTTTTTAAGGAAAATGGATATACCGAGAAACAGATTCGTCGGGCTATGGAATTTGGACCATCTCCGGAGGCATACGAAGAGGAACATAGGTCTGTGGCCTTTCTTCCTTATGCTGGAGGCTTATCGTTCAAGATTGGACGAATTTTAAGGAATTTTAACATTAAGAGTGTGTTCCGTCCACCTTCTAAGATTAGGGCTCTTCTCGGCTCTGTGAAGGATGATTTGGGACTTAGGAAACCCGGAGTGTATAAAATCCCGTGTCAATGTGGGAAAGCTTACGTTGGCCGTTCTATTCGCACAGTGCATGACAGGTGTGTGGAACATCGCCGTCACACGAGGCTACAACAGCCGGAAAAATCGGCCGTAGCAGAACACTGCCTAAATGAGGGACACAAAATGAAATTTGAGGAAACTGTTGTGATTGCCAACATTTCCGGTTTTTGGGATAGTGTCTATAAAGAGGCGATTGAAATTAGGTTGGCTGATAATTTAATCAACAGAGACAATGGGTTTCCTCTTAGCAAAACGTGGAATCCCGTATTATCTCGCATCAAAACTGAACGTTCTTCGGTTCGGCATGGATTGCGATATATCGCTGCCAGCAATGTTTCACCAAGGGCGGCGCCACCTCCCTGTTTTGTAAGGCAGAAACCGTGATGGGCGGCGCATGCGCCGTGTACTGAACGGTGGCCTATATAGGACGTCGAATTGCAATCTTGCGTCAGTTCTCAGCGGGACTCATCAGCAGAAGCAGCATTTCCTGAAGATGGCGAACAGTTGGATCGCCGAAATATCGAGTCAAGTTGATTTTAGGATCCGGCAGCAAACCCGAAAAGACTTTCATGGACAGAAACTGTTAACTAATGCGGCATGCGACTGGAAAAAAGAAATCACATCAGAACAACGTAAGGAATCGCCCTAAGCTGCACATTGCTATTCGTAGTTCAGCTAGCACAGTGACTGTGCGCAGGGAGATTAAAAAATGTGGTAGAAAGTTCGAACAGCTCCTCATGAACCACACCTTCCTGTAGTCAGCACGAAGCACCGTTGGGACGGTGTATCCAGCGGCTCCAGTGGATGACTGGAAACGAATGATTTGAACTGATGACTCACGCTATGCCCAGTACAAGGGTTTGGGTTTAGCAAATGCATGGAGAAACATCACTTTACATCATTCACAGTGCCAACAGTGGAGTACAGGTGAGACAGTGTACGGGTGTGGTGGTGTTTCTCATGGTTGTGTTGTGGTCCCCTTATTGCACTTAAGAAAACACTAAATGCGGAAAGATTTGAACACATTTCACAGCGTCGTGTACTGCATATAATAGAGGAACAGTTCGTAGACTACGTTTGTAACAACACCATAATGCACCCTACCTTAAGCGTATTTGTGGCAATGGTTTGTGGACAATAACATTCCCGCAATGGACTCGCTGGCCCAGAATTCCGCCAAGAATCTTTGAGATGATCTAGAGCATCGACTTCGCTTCAGATCCCAGCGTCCAACATTACTACCTTCTGTGGTTTTGGCTGTTGAGGAAGAACGAGCTGCAATTGCTCAACAGACATTCAGGCAGTTCATTGAAAAGGCACCTGGCAGAGTTCAAGCCACGACAAAGGTTAAGGTTGCAAACAATCCATATTAATGCCCAGCAATCCCTCTCCGGATATTTTTGATTACGTAGTGGAATAGAGAATGTCAGAACATTACGAGGAGTAGAAGTATGAAGTAATCACAATTTGGAATTAAAGTAAAATAAAGATTAACACGAGAAAAGATGAAAGAGCTAGGGCACTAAAAAGTAAAGTAGATGCAGGTCTACTGAAAAATGAGGGCATAAGAAGTGAATACCAGCTAAAGCTACAGAATAGTTTTCAGATTGTACAAGAAAGAGAAGAAGGACAAAGACAAGTGGAGAGGGAAGAAAACAGCTTGGAAACATTCCAATCTATCATGACTGAGGCTGCAAAGGAATACCAAAACATGTAAGAAAGGAAAGGGAAGGATAAAATGTGGCTCAATGAGGAATGATATAAAAAAGACAATGGACTGTAGACTGAGGATGCTAGATAACAGCACTCCGCAGTCTAGAGGAGAAGACACAGGAAGGAAAACAAGGAAAGTAATATGAAGAGGAAAGAGACAGCTCATTAACAAAGCCACTAGAGGAGGCTGAAGAAGTCAGAAACAAAGAACAATCTAAAATTTCTGTAGATGTACAAGGTATATCAAGACAAGGGACAAACGAAAAATTAAAGCGATTGAAAACGGTGGATGAGACATGATGGCCGGCCAAGAACAGCGTCCGCAGCTCGTGGTCGTGCGGTAGCGTTCACGCTTCCCACGCCCGGGTTCCCAGGTTCGATTCCCGGCGGGGTCAGGGATTTTCTCTGCCTCGTGATGACTGTGTGTTGTGTGATGTCCTTAGGTTAGTTAGGTTTAAGTAGTTCTAAGTTCTAGGGGACTGATGACCATAGATGTTAAGTCCCATAGTGCTCAGAGCAATCTGAACCATATGAACCAAGAACAGCGCATGAAGCTATGGAAGGACCAGTTCGTAGAATTACTGAATGTCCCTGTAGGTCTGAGGAAGCTAAGACATACGAATTACCGCAACCAAAAGTGAGGGAGCAAATAGTGAGTGAAGTGGATAAAGTTCTAAAACGAATGGAGAACAATAAGGTTACAGGAACTAACGGCAACGGAGAGTCAAGCACAAATGCACTGTATAGAATTGTTCTGCTGTTCTGCAGACATGGAAAGATTCCCAAGGAATGGCAACAAACAGTAGTATGAAACTTCCTGGCAGATTAAAACTGTGTGTCGGACAGAGACTCGAACTCGGGACCTTTACCTTTCGCGGGCAAGTGCTCTACCAACTGAGCTACCCAAGCACGACTCACGCCCCGTGCTTGGGTAGCTCAGTTCCTTCCGGCACAGACAACAGACGGGCGCGTGCGAGATATTATTCGGAAGAGATTGTGCCCTTATTTACCGGCAGATTCAATCATTTCATTATAGTTGGTGACTTCAATTGTGTTTTAGCTCAAAAAGACCAGACACCACCTTACCTGTCGTGAATTGCATGTGCTATGCCGGGATCTGGAGTTCAGCGACACCTGGGACATGATTCATAGGAACCGTGAGGGATATACTTTTTTTACCAGTCGCTCGGGGAGCAGACTCGATCGAATATATGTTTCGGTTGGCCTACAGGATAAGGTGGTTGACGCGGAACGAGGGCCTGCTGCATTTACTGATCATCTGGTTTATATTTGTACCATATCACTCCCTAGGATAATAGGAAAGCGGGTTAGCTACTACAAACAGCATAGTGAACGCATTATTGTGGCCAAGATAGACACGAAGCCCACGCCTACTACAGTAGTACAAGTTTATATGCCAACTAGCTCTGCAGATGAAGAAGAAATTGAAGAAATGTATGATGATATAGAAGAAATTATTCAGATAGTGAAGGGAGACGAAAATTTAATAGTCATTGGTGACTGGAATTCGAGTGCAGGAATAGGGAGAGAAGGAAACGTAGTAGGTGAATATGGATTGGGGCTAAGAAACGAAAGAGGAAGCCGCCTGGTAGAATTTTGCACAGAGCACAACTTAATTATAGCTAACACTTGGTTTAAGAATCATGATAGAAGGTTGTATACATGGAAGAACCCTGGAGATACTAAAAGGTATCAGATAGATTATATAATGGTGAGACAGAGATTTAGGAACCAGGTTTTAAATTGTAAGACATTTCCAGGGGCAGATGTGGACTCTGACCACAATCTATTGGTTATGAGCTGTAGATTAAAACTGAAGAAACTGCAAAAAGGTGGGAATTTAAGGAGATGGGACCTGGATAAACTGAAAGAACCAGAGGTTGTACAGAGATTTAGGGAGAGCATAAGGGAACAATTGACAGGAATGGGGGAAAGAAATACAGTAGAAGAAGAATGGGTAGCTTTGAGGGATGAAGTAGTGAAGGCAGCAGAGGATCAAGTAGGTAAAAAGACGAGGGCTCTTAGAAATCCTTGGGTAACAGAAGAAATATTGAATTTAATTGATGAAAGGAGAAAATATAAAAATGCAGTTAATGAAGCAGGCAAAGAGGAATACAAACGTCTCAAAAATGAGATCGACAGGAAGTGCAAAATGGCTAAGCAGGGATGGCTAGAGGACAAATGTAAGGATGTAGAGGCTTATTTCACTAGGGGTAAGATAGATACTGCCTACAGGAAAATTAAAGAGACCTTTGGAGGTAAGAGAACCACTTGTATGAACATCAAGAGCTCAGATGGAAACCCAGTTCTAAGCAAAGAAGGGAAAGCAGAAAGGTGGAAGGAGTACATAGAGGGTCTATACAAGGGCGATGTACTTGAGGACAATATTATGGAAATGGAAGAGGATGTAGATGAAGATGAAATGGGAGATACGATACTGCGTGAAGAGTTTGACAGAGCACTGAAAGACCTGAGTCGAAACAAGGCCCCCGGAGTAGACAACATTCCATTGGAACTACTGACGGCCTTGGGAGAGCCAGTCCTGACAAAACTCTACCATCTGGTGAGCAAGATGTATGAAACAGGCGAAATACCCTCAGACTTCAAGAAGAATATAATAATTCCAACCCCAAAGAAAGCAGGTGTTGACAGATGTGAAAATTACCGAACAATCAGTTTAATAAGTCACAGCTGCAAAATACTAACACGAATTCTTTACAGACGAATGGAAAAGCTAGTAGAAGCTGACCTCGGGGAAGATCAGTTTGGATTCCGTAGAAATACTGGAACACGTGAGGCAATACTGACCTTACGACTTATCTTAGAAGAAAGATTAAGGAAAGGCAAACCTACATTTCTAGCATTTGTAGACTTAGAGAAAGCTTTTGACAATGTTGACTGGAATACTCTCTTTCAAATTCTAAAGGTGGCAGGGGTAAAATACAGGGAGCGAAAGGCTATTTACAATTTGTACAGAAACCAGATGGCTGTTATAAGAGTCGAGGGACATGAAAGGGAAGCAGTGGTTGGGAAGGGAGTAAGACAGGGTTGTAGCCTCTCCCCGATGTTATTCAATCTGTATATCGAGCAAGCAGTAAAGGAAATAAAAGAAAAATTCGGAGTAGGTTTTAAAATCCATGGAGAAGAAATAAAAACCTTGAGGTTTGCCGATGACGTTGTAATTCTGTCAGAGACAGCAAAGGACCTGGAAGTGCAGTTGAACGGAATGGACAGTGTCTTGAATGGAGGATATAAGATGAACATCAACAAAAGCAAAACGAGGATAATGGAATGTAGTCGAATTAAGTCGGGTGATGCTGAGGGACTTAGATTAGGAAATGAGACACTTAAAGTGGTAAAGGAGTTTTGCTATTTGGGGAGCAAAATAACTGATGATGGTCGAAGTAGAGAGGATATAAAATGTAGACTGGCAATGGCAAGGAAAGCGTTTCTGAAGAAGAGAAATTTGTTAACATCGAGTATAGATTTAAGTGTCAGGAAGTCATTTCTGAAAGTATTTGTATGGAGTGTAGCCATGTATGGAAGTGAAACATGGACGGTAAATAGTTTGGACAAGAAGAGAATAGAAGCTTTCGAAATGTGGTGCTATAGAAGAATGCTGAAGATTAGATGGGTAGATCACATAACTAATGAGGAAGTATTGAATAGGATTGGGGAGAAGAGAAGTTTGTGGCACAACTTGACCAGAAGAAGGGATCGGTTAGTAGGACATGTTCTGAGGCATCAAGAATCACCAATTTAGTATTGGAGGGCAGCGTGGAGGGTAAAAATCGTAGGGGGAGACCAAGAGATGAATACACTAAGCAGATTCAGAAGGATGTAGGTTGCAGTAGGTACTGGGAGATGAAGAAGCTTTCACAGGATAGAGTAGCATGGAGAGCTGCATCAAACCAGTCTCAGTACTGAAGACCACAACAACAACATCACTCCCTAGGCAAAGTGTGTGGACAAGCCGCGGGACATGGGAGCTCAATTCGTCACTATTAGCGGATCCCGAATGTCGTCAGAGAGTCGAGGAGGTATGGGCCACATGTCAACGCCGTCTACCAACATATACCTCCGTGCTTCAATGGTGGCTCGAGTGTACTAAGTCGGCAATAAGAAGAGCTCTAATACAGTGTGGTCGGTAGAAGATGATATGGCAAAGAGACACTCTTGATTATTATTACACCATCCTTCGTGAGCTGTCATTCCAGATGCCGTCTGCAGAACATCATGCGGAAGTTCATCGTGTCAAGGCACAAATCCTATCGATCACGCGACGACGAATGGGTGGCATCCCAATACGGGCAAGATGACACCATCACTGGGGAACGTACCTCGATACACCATGTGTCGCGGGAACATAAACGTTACCGCAGGGCATTGGTAACTGTGCTCCACGGTTTAGATGGCCGTCAACTGACAACACAACAGGACATTGCATATGAATTTTAGAGCATTTCCGCAACCTCTATGCCGGTACACCGACGGACCGTCGAGTGGGGGAAGAGATACTGCAACTTCTGCAAACGACACTGACAGAGGTGGATAAGGCAACGCTTATGGAGCCACTCAGAGAAGACGATATAAAGGTGGCACTCACAAAAGGAGCGGCCCATAAATCACCAGGGCCAGATGGGATGACGCTAGAGTTTTATCGAGAATTCGTGGACATGATGATACCACAGTTGGTGTCGATGTACAATGAGGCGATGCGTCTGAACATGCGCCCACCCTCGGATTTTGTGACGGGCTTTCTTCTTCCCATCCCGAAGATGGCGGGGAGTCGCAGTGTTAATCAATATAGGCCTCTCACTATGCTAAACACGGACTATAAAATCTTAGAACGGCTACTAGTGTCTCGTCTCAAGCTGGCGATATCCAGGACAATATCCCCTGATCAGGCTTGCCTAGGGGTGCGAAGCAACATCTTCTCGGCGTTAAGTGAATACCGTGACGTTATCGCCCTTGCGGAAACGTGTAAAATGCGAGCAACGATGATATCTGGGGACTTCGATCGTGCGTTCGATAGGATAAACCATGACTTCTTGGCGTCAGTCATGAGCCGAATGGCGATTCCACCTGTTTTCATCTCCATCGTTATGAAGCTAATACGAGGGGCTACGTCGAAGGTGATTGTAAACGGTCGGGAAGCGGGCTCGATTCCCATTAACAGCTTAGTCCGACAAGGGTGCCCACTCTCCATGATGCTGTTTGCGAAAGCACTTGAGCAGCTGATGTGTGTTATGAGGCGCTCACTTACTGGGATAGCACTTAATGAGAACTCTTTCGTTTGTCGCGCATATGCGAACGACTTGATCCTTCTTGTCAGATCAGGACATGAAGTGCATCAGGCTGTTGAACATCTAGACTCTTACGGCACGGTGGCAGGCAGTGTCGTTAACATGACGATATCCAAAATTATTCACATTGGGAGGGGTCTGGAAGACGTACCGGGACCCCTTCAGACGGTGGAATCACTGAGATGTCTGGGGATCACATTTACCCGTTCACTACGGCGGTCAGCGGCGGCGAGTTCTCGGCGGCTTCTGCAGAATGTTCGTCTGACGATACGTAACAACTCACTGAGAGCCTTTGACATGATCCAACGTGTGGCATACACCAACGTTCACATAGCGTCACGACTGCCCCATTGAGCGCAGATCCTACCAATACCGAAGGGTATTGCAGACCGCCTTATGGCTGCCTTTGGTTACTATGTTAGTACTGGGATGTTATTTAAGATCAAATATGACACGTTAACGCTACAGTTCTGGAACGGTGGCCTCAACCTCACAAACGTGCGAAACAAAGCTTTGGCGCTTTACATGCGAGCGATGATACGAAATTGGCAACAACGAAAGCATACCATAACGGCAGCTCTGATAGGAATACTTGTTCCGCCTTAGTACGAACCCCTGATAGCGGTGGGCAACATTTCACCTTCTCTTACACACATTGCCTCATTTCTTGTTGATTATAGTTATGTTCGTCTGAAAGTACCTTCGACGAGAATACCCACGACTCGGGAGATCTATAGGTGCTTGATGGATCACCATGGCCGCAACATAATGGAATTCAAATACCCGTCGAGAACGTGGAACCACATTTGGTGTGCAGTGCATAATCCATTACTGTCAACAGCAGCGAGATCGGTGTGGTATATATTCTTATAAACCATAAACTTGTGACCAGGAGTCTATTACATACAATTCATATGGTCGATTCTCCTCTTTGCACAAACTGCGGACTGTTAGCAACGGAAGAACATGGTTTAGTGTGTGGCGCAGCAAAGGACGTCTGGATGCTGACGCGTCGAATACTCGGCGCACTAACTACACAGAAACCACATCGGATGTACTTGTTCTACCGGACAAAATCTTTTTTCCCAAACAAAAGACGTATGCGGTCAATTCGATCGGTGGACATGCGACTAAATATTTGTATTCGTACTATCTTAAGTCCGTGATGGATTATTAGATTTATGTACAAGAACAACACGAGCTCATACGGAGTCATTCGAAATACAGGACTTACTTTTCCAATTTTTTAGGAAGTGTTTTTCACAATCCGCCCGACAGCTGGGGTGTCCCAGCAATGAGGAGACTCCTGCAGCAGAACGACTAGAGACAGTATAGCGCGGTTCAATTATATTGGCATATAGCACACTGAGAAGAAAACTGGCCCCTACCTGCTGGCGCCAGTTATGACTGGATTATACTAACGCGAAAAAAGAAAACACAACGATGGTAAACACGCAAACCGCCTCAGATAATGGTCCTTCGAATGGTCGACGCAGAAGAAATACTTGCCGCCCACAATGGCAGAAATGGTCAAGATTATATGGCTTTCTGCCAGATTTATGATGCGACACCGCGTGCTACAGGGATTGTGATGCAGATGATAACTTCATTTTCGCTCCCGCCCGTGACTGGATTGTCTTTTACTTTACTCATGTTGAAAAAAAGAAGTGGGCGGCCTTTACTTTGATTTTATGATTTCCAAATTGTTTTTGCTGTCTCGATATTTTTCTTATCCCTAGGACAGCACAATTGTACGAATAAAGATTGTTGTATTTTAATTCCAATCCTGAAACTTTCTTTTATATCCGTCGTTGCTGCTTCGTGTATAGATGGAATAATAGGGGCGAAAGACTGCAGTGCTGTCCTACACCCTTTTTAATCCGTGCACTTCGTTCTTCATCTTCCACTCTTACTACTATGAATAAGAATAATGTGTGTGAAATCTTATGGGATTTAACTGCTAAGGTCATCAGTCCGTAACCTTACGCACTACTTAACCTAAATTATCCTAAGGACAAACACACACACCCATGCCTGAGGGAGGACTCGAACTTCCGCCGGGACGGCTCTTGCAACCTTAGGGTTTGTGTGGATGATGTTTTCCGAAAGTCTGTGGTATATCGGCAGTCTCATGCATTCTACACATCAATGTGATTAGTCATTTTGTTGCCACTTGCTCCAGTCATTACAGAAATTTCGAAGCAATGTTATCTGTCCCCTCTGCCTTATTAATCTCACGTCCTCCAAAGGTCTTTTAAACTCTAATATCGGATCCTCTATGTTTCCCTAGCGACTCCTGGTTCTTGTTCTGTCACGTCATCGGACAAGTCAATGTACTCCTTCCTCCTATTCGCTCTCACCTCTGTTTTTAACAGTGGAATTCCCATTGCACTGTGTTACCACAATTGCTTTTAATTTCACCGAAGGTTGTTTTTACTTTTCTATATGCTGAGTCAATCCTTGCGACAATCGCCGGCAGTAGTGGCCGAGTGGTTCTAGGCGCTAGAGTCTGACTGCGCTAGAATCCTGCCTCGGACATGGATGTGTGTGACGTCCTTAGGTTTGTTATGTTCAAGTAGTTCTAAGTTCTAGGGGACAGATGATCTCAGAATTTAAGTCCCATAGTACTCAGAGCCATTTTTTGAACCTTGCGACAATCATTTCTTTTTCGCCTTCTTCACATTTTCCATGCAGTCATCTCACCTTTGCTTCCCCGCTCTTGCTATTTATTTCATTCCTATGTCACTTCTATTTTCTGTAAGCCTGAATTTTCCTGAACATTTTTGTACTTCCTCCTTTCATCGATCAGCTGTAGTAAATCTTGTGTTACTCATGGTTTTCTTGCAGTTACGTTCTGTTTACCTAATTTTTTTCTTCCCAACTACTTCAATTGCAGTTTTTAGAGATGTCCATTCCTCTTCAACTGAACTGCCTACTGAATTATTAATCATCCGAGTATCGATAGCATCTGAAAATTTCAAGCGTGTCTCTTCATACCTTAATATTTCGGTATCCCACTTTTTTATGCTTTGATTCTTCGTGACTAGTCTCTTAAACTTGAGTCTACTCTTCATCATTAGCAAATTGTGATCTGAGTCTGTATCTGCTCCTGGGTACGCCTTACAATTCAATATCTGATTTGGGAACCTGTGCCTGACCATGATGTAGTCTAACTGAAATCTTCCTATATCTCCCTCCCTTTTACAAGTACACCTTCTCCTCTTGTGATTGTTGCACAGAGTATTGGGTATTAATAGCTGAAATTTATTGCAGAACTCAATTAATCTTTCTGCTCTCTCGTTCCTACTACAAAGCACTTAATCTCCTGTACACCTCACTTCTACTCCCCCTACAACCGATTTTCATTTCCCCATGACTATCAGATTTTCATCTCCGTTTACGTATTGAATTAATCGTTCAATATCCTCTTATGTTTTCCCTATCTCTTCATCTTATGTTTGTGACGTCGGCGTATGTACCTGCACTATCGTTGTCAGTGTTGATTTGCTGTCGATTCTGATGAGAACAACCCAGTCACTGAACTGTTCACAGTAACTTACTCGCTGCCCTACTCTCCTACTGATAACAATCCTACTCACGTTATAATATTTTCTGTTCCTGCTGATATTACCCTATACTTATTTGACCAGAAATTTTGTCTTCTTTCCATGTTGTTGCACTGACCCTCGCTAAATATAGACTGAACCTTAGTATTTCTCTTTCCAGATTTTCTAGATTCCTTACCTCGTTCAAACTTCTGACATTCCACGCCCCGACTTGTAGAACATTAGCCTTACAAGCTATATCAGTTAAATACCGTCTTTTGCGGCTGTAATAATTTCTAATTACGACAAAACGAGTTTCACTTCATTCTAAAGCACCTTCAGTGGCCACTGTAACAATGTACTCTTAGTTTTTATTACAATTTTGGTTTTCTAAGCTCATGAACAGTTTTCATGCTATAACCTACTACCGCAAAAATTATTAATTATTATCGTTACTTGCGGTTTTTTGTTTCTTATCTCATTCTCCACGTTCTTCTACACATAAATTATGTGGTAGATTTTAGCAGATATCACTTTCCCTAGCACTAAATACTTTTAAATTTTTTGTATTGTGAAGGAACCCTGCCATCTCGCCGTTTCGTGCACTATGTATTGGTATAGGAAATGCGTTAGCCTATTAGTTTCGTTGGTAGCTAGAGCGCCTGGTATTACTCAGCGCGTGTGAACGTTTAGAGCTTCAGACAGGTACGCGCGCATGCGCGCTTATGTGTGTGTGTGTGTGTTTGTGTGTATATGTGTGTGTGTGTGTACGTGAGTGTGCACGTCCGCGCGTACGTTTTAATTAATAAATTAAGTTCTAGTGAAAGTGCTGTTGGCTAAAATTTTCCATATATGTCTGAAAGAACGTGAAGAGTGACGTATGAAACAAATAAACCGCAAGTAACGATAATGATTAATACTGTTTATAGCGGTAAGTTTAAGCATGAGAACTGTTCACGAACCCAGCGCATCAAAATTGTAAGAAACAATGTTGCTACAGTGACCACTGGACAGGCTTTAGAATAAAGCGAAACGCAAGTGGTCTTAATAAGACTTCACTACAGTCCCAAAAGACGGTATTTAACACGTGTAACTTGAATAAGAGAACACACAACACAGCACTTCTGCTTTGGGAAATATGAGTCTGTAAGTAACGCACATGATAATATACATGGATTCAAGCAAATGTTTAGCTTTTTCCTGAATAATACCTCATTTACTACTGTTGTGAAACTTATGGCTATAACTGTCTGTTACTTGATGTTGTTTCTTCAGCGACTGGTGTTTCTATGAGTCCACACGTTCGTTAACCTACCAAAATAGATTGTACACAAATACAGAATTTCGCAGATAAAGTACCTAAATTGGTGATAGAACAGACACATCTCCGCATTTCCAATTTTTCTTTTGTGGGTTGAATACTTCCGCTGTATGCCTGGTTAGATGTAAGAGAGACTTCGAAAGCACATAAACTGTTTTTGAGGAATAAACCTTGTTGTATACATGGAAGAATCCTGGAGATACTAGAACGTATCAGATAGATTATATAATGGTAAGACAGAGATTTAAGAACCAGGTTTTAAATTGTAAGACATTTCCAGGGGCAGATGTGGACTCTGACCACAATCTATTGGTTATTAACTGTAGATTAAAACTGACGAAACTGCAAAAAGGTGGGAATTTAAGGAGATGGGACCTGGATAAACTGAAAGAACCAGAGGTTGTACAGAGTTTCAGGGAGAGCATAAGGGAACAATTGACAGGAATGGGGGAAAGAAATACAGTAGAAGAAGAATGGGTAGCTTTGAGGGATGAAATAGTGAAGGCAGCAGAGGATCAGGTAGGTAAAAAGACGAGGGCTAGTAGAAATCCTTGGGTAACAGAAGAAATATTGAATTTAATTGATGAAAGGAGAAAATATAAAAATGCAGTAAATGAAGCTGGCAAAAAGGATTACAAACGTCTCAAAAATGAGATCGACAGCAAGTGCAAAATGGCTAAGCAGGGAGAAAATATAAAAATGCAGTAAATGAAGCAGGCAAAAAGGGATACAAACGTCTCAAAAATGAGATCGACAGCAAGTGCAAAATGGCTAAGCAGGGATGGCTAGAGGATAAATGTAAGAATGTAGAGGCTTATCTCACTAGGGGTAAGATAGATACTGCCTACAGGAAAGTTAAAGAGACCTTTGGAGAAAAGAGAGCCACTTGCATGAATATCAAGAGCTAAGACAGAAAACCACTTCTAAGCAAAGAAGGGAGTACACAACATTCCATTAGTACTACTGACGGCCTTGGGAGAGGCAGTCCTGACAAGACTCTACCATCTGGTGAGCAAGATGTATGAGACAGGCGAAATACCCTCAGACTTCAAGAAGAATATAACAATTCCAATCCCAAAGAAAGCATGTGTGACAGATGTGAAAATTACCGAACTATCAGTTTAATAAGTCACAGCTGCAAAATACTAATGCGAATTCTTTACAGACGAATGGAAAAACTGGTAGAACCCGACCTCGAGGAAGATCAGTTTGGATTCCGTAGAAATGTTGGAACACGTGAGGCAATACTGACCCTACGACTTAACTTAGAAGATAAATTAAGGAAAGCCAAACTTGCGTTTCTAGCATTTGTAGACTTAGAGAAAGCTTTTGACAATGTTGACTGGAATATTCTCAATCAAATTCTAAAGGCGGCAGGGGTAAAATACATGGAGCGAAATGCTATTTACAATTTGCACAGAAACCAGATCGCACTTATAAGAGTCGAGGGGCACGAAAGGGAAGCAGTGGTTGGGAAGGGAGTGAGACAGGGTTGTAGCCTCTCCCTGATTTTATTCAATCTGTATATTGAGCAAGCAGTAAAGGAAACAAAAGAAAAGTTCGGGGTAGGTATTAAAATCCGTGGAGAAGAAATAAAAACTTTGAGGTTCGCCGATGACATTGTAATTGTGTCAGAGACAGCAGAGGACTTGGAAGAGCAGTTGAACGGAAGGACAGTGTCTTGAAAGGAGGATATAAGATGAACATCAACAAAAGAAAACGAGGATAATGGAATGTAATCGAATTAAGTCGGGTGATGCTGAGGGAATTAGATTAGGAAATGAGACACTTACAGTAGTAAAGGAGTTCTGCTATTTGGGGAGCAAAATAACTGATGATGGTCGAAGCAGAGAGGATATAAAATGTAGACTGGCAATGGCAAGGAAAGCGTTTCTTAAGAAGAGAAATTTGTTAACATCGAGTATAGATTTAAGTGTCTGGTAGTCGTTTCTGAAAGTATTTGTATGGAGTGTAGCCATGTATGGAAGTGAAACATGGACGATAAATAGTTTGGACAAGAAGAGAATAGAAGCTTTCGAAATGTGGTGCTACAGAAGAATGCTGAAGATTAGATGGGTAGATCACATAACTAATGAGGAGATATTGAATAGAATTGGGGAGAAGAGAAGTTTGTGGCACAACTTGACAAGAAGAAGGGGCCAGTTGGTAGGACATGTTATGAGGCATCAGGGTTCACAAATTTAGCATTGGAGGGCACATGTAGGGTAAAAATCGTAGTGGGAGACCAAGAGATGAATACACTAAGTAGATTCAGAAGGATGTAGGTTGCAGTAGGTACTGGGAGATGAAGAAGCTTGCACAGGATAGAGTCGCATGGAGAGCTGCTTCAAACCAGTCTCAGGACTGGAGACCACAACAACAACATAACAGATGGACAGCAGTACAGTGAAGGAACAGGGGACACGCAGCTGCAGCCACATGCAGCACTCCGGCCATGGAAAAGTATGTCTTTTTCGCCAGTTGCCCGCCAATGTCATCACAGTGGCCTCTACCGACAGAGCGTCCGTGCCTCACGCAGTGCGAACACTACTGGTGGTCCCCTACAGAGCCGTAAGCAGCAGCGCTGCAGTCTTCTGTTTGGTCGCCTAACAACTTTCTCCCAGCGTGTGGTTTGTGGGAACGGGTGTCCTATCCTTCCTGCTGTCACCCTGGGGCAGCCAACCGCTAGCACTGAAGGCACACGTGTTTCACACCAGTGACCAACAACCTTTTGCACCGATGGTTGATTTATATTCGTTTTCTGTGAACCAGTCACATTCGTCTTGTACAGTCTCACCGTCTTTATTGTGCATCGATGAATTACGTATACTCATTAACATTGCTACGTGAGAGGAACGAATTTATAATCTGAGATGAGGTCATAGAATTGTATTCGTCCGCACCCTGTATATTGTCCGCCAACTCGATCCTCCCCACCCCCTGGTGTGCCCCTTCCTCTCCGCCCCCAGCCCGTTGCCGCGCGTTTACCGTTGTTTCCCGCCCTCTCTCCATTTCCACACCCTCCACCTCCTTTCCCCAACGCAAATTCCAGCACTTACCCCTCCCTCTGTGAGCACCTTGAGACTTTGGAGATAAACTGGGGTGTTATACGATTACAAGAACTCAGCAAGAGAGTTCTCTCAACCTGTGTCATCTCAATTCTATAACATTCTACGTACATGTTGTGCGCCTGTTGATCTGAGAAACTGAATGGAAGTTTGGATAATCCCAAGGGGAAACTGCGTCGGTGAGCAGACAGGATTTGAAAGTCAGTGGCAGACAACGGGGAAACCACCAGTGACATTTTTACCTTGAGAATGGCATGGGGTTGCTTAGTTCTAAGTTAGCTGGAGCTTCAAGGACCCCCAGTCGGATCTACTGGTGGGGGCATGAGGCGGACAAGTTTGAGAGAAGTCAATAGACCAACACTATAGGGCAAATTATCCCTTCGGATTGTAGGAAACATTGCAACATGGAATGTACATGGACTACTTCAGACGGGAGCAGTAAGAGAAATGAACGCATATGACCTGGATATTCTTGAGCTTTGTGAAATTTGTTGGGGAGGAGTTGCCATTTCATGACCCAAGGACAGAACACTATGTACTTTTCAGGCAGGAGTGACCAAAGTCAGAAAGGTGTTGCGATAGTCGTTCCTAGCAATCTGAACAACTGCGTTATAGGTTACGATCCCTTTAATGACACGATCACCTTTATCAAATTCAATGCTTCTCCTTGTAAACTCAAAAACATTCAGACCTGTGTCCCTACTACTGTATCGTCGGATGAGGAAACAGAGTTCTATGAACAACTGGGACAAGTTCTTAGTAAGATCCTTAACAAAGAGCTGGCAATAATTCGATGAGCCTTCAATGCCAAAATCGGAGATACTTCCAAGGATTCATGCGGAACATACGCTTGGACTTCATTGTCTAGATGGGATAAATGGCCGACATTGGCACTGCGGCGGGGCGGGTTATAAAGTCGCGTTGCGTTGGATCGTATTTGTTTGATCACTGTCTCTCGTCGTACCGTGTACTACCAAAGTTCCATTTACCTCAGTACGGCGTCTCATCACCAGCCCATTTCTCTGCTTACGTAGACACCGTCCAGATGATGTTAAAAGCAGCGATGAAGAAAAACACTGTCAATACTTAACGTTTGCAAAGTCCGCGTAAACTCTGGTAGCAAGCTATCCTGTAATACCTTATAACAAATTTCTGGTGGAGGACTATTGCTTCATCTCTTTAGAAAAATATCAAAATTCTGCATAAGAGTTATTTTATTTTTTTTAGGTTCAAAATAAACACTTGCCATCAACCTGTATTTAATTAACGAATAATATCACTGTCCTCAGCTCACAGTTCAGACATCCCAGTACACAAGCAAGGCAGCCAGAGATGTACTTAAGTCCGACCCGAATTATTACGCGTTTTGCAGTCATTACTCTGCTACAATATACGAGTTTCACATTCGGCCCTTTTCAGTGGGTTTCTAATAAAGAAACTGCTCGCCAACTATTCCATAAACGGGTATGAAACATGCGAAGGGAATTTTTATTATGGCCGAAAGTTCACACGCGGTTCTGTTTCTAACAAAACAATCCAAAAACGTCCAAACTTCACAAAACTGTCCGTAAATGCAACTGCTATTACGGCCACACGATCTGGACGAGACAAGCCAATTATTTCTTCATTTTACACATAATAAAGACGGGAGCGTTCAACATGACCTGCACGTCCGATAGCTGACGAGCGACTTACTCACTGCCGTTCCTTCCAGGGCCTGCAATGCGTGGGAAATGCTTAACTCTGATTGGTTGTTCAAAATGACCAGCTAATGAAAACAATCCTTCGAGTTCTTTCTCGCGCTAAAACTGTCTTACGCCAATCAACATTCACAGATGAATTCACGTCACTTCATCATGCAAATATTAATAAAATTTTTAACAAAACCAAACGAAAAGAAAACTAATCCTGAAATAACTTTAGAAAACTATTACTCTGCAAATGTCTATTCTGGCTGCCTCCTTACAAAAGCAAGTACACTTAGAAATACGTCATCAGCAATGTGGGTGAAACACAACTTTCCCACGACACAGTTACGTAATGCTTAACATGAGATAATACTGAATTTTTTCGTGTGTCCCACATACACAGTCTCACTCATTCTCATTTACTCACACAACAATACATTAAATAAATACTGATATTTTCTGTATTTTATATTACGAAAAATGCCAAATAGTTAACCTTCTTAATTATGAAACTCTAAACAAATTGACCTAACGTGCTGTGGGCTTCAGTAATGATTCCACATGATACTAAATGACAAACTGTTATGACTGACTTTAGTCTTATAAGTGCCGGTTTGGGATGTTTTAGGTAATTTTCTCTAACTGAAAGTATGAAATTTTTTACACAATCTTCTTTTTAATAACAAAGGTCAGTATATCGAATTTTAACTAAATTATATTTAATTTAGTTTATTTAGATTCTTAGGGGCTTGAATATTCTGTCGCTCGAATTGACACAGGTAGCGCTTCCCACGGTTAAGCTAGCGACAGGTACGAATGAGTCACACTAAGATACAAGCGGCTGTTTCTATCGCCGCCAACGGCTCCAAAGCTACGAGCCGTACTGCAAAGTAGTGCAATAAATACTATTGCGTATTGACTCGCGACGTTACAGCACTTAACGAATTTCTGTGCGGCTAACGCCAAGACCATCTGTAGTACTCTGTTCAAACATCACCCATTAAGACTGTATACTAGGACATTACCTGCCAATAGATTTAGGAACCAGATTGACTTCGTCCTACTACGAAGACGTCGGAGGACTTCGGTCTAGAAATGCAAGACCTTCCCTGAAGTTGGCTGTGGAAGTGAATTCAACATGCTATCAACAAAAGAGCGGATTAAGCTCAAATACACCGAGAAGACTGGAGAAACAAAGCTAACATTCGCATGTAAGCCCTTCTGCAATTTGAACTTGTAAGACCAATACTCTAGATCATTGGTCTTGATAAGGAAGCACCAGCACTATGGACATTGGTTCTATGGAAGGAGGTTGTTTCCACATCGCCTGAGACATCAGAACGACCATAAATTGTGAAATACCCTAGGATATCAAAGTCCACATTATAACTGATTGAAGAGAGAAGCAGTCTGAAGGAAACTAATATCTGTGCTAAGAAGAGATAAGACCCTGTGTAGAGAAATACAACGGAATTGTAAAACAAAGAAGTCACATTTCACTAACGTAGTCAGTGATGAGATAGAGGAAGATCGTTGTCTCTTCGAGAAGCTCAGCAGCATCGCCGGTGAATTTAACCCCCATACTCGTGTGGTAGACGACGACAGTGACAACCCGATCGGAGGCAAGGAAGATGTTGTTGCGAGGTGGATATAGTACTGTGAAAATTTGTATTCTGGAACTGACAATTGTACGGACAATAAAGCATTTGAGCAAATTGTATTGGAACCTGCAGTCTTACACAGAGAGACAAAAAATGCAGTTCAACGTCTGAAAAATTTTAAATCCCCAGGTCTAGACGGTATATCTGGGGCGGTGATGAAGGACATGTGGTAGGAAGGTGTTGAAGAGCTACATCCATTGTGTAAAAGAGTATTGGAAACTGGTGAGTGACCAGAAGACTGGTCGAAGTTTCTCTTCGTCCCCATGCACAAGAAAGAGTCAAACAGGAACTGCTCCAACTACCGAACTATTGCTCTCACATCCCATGAAAGCAAAGCTTTTCTCTAGATCTTGAACAAGTGTTGAAGCCGTACATTCGGGTTCACATACACACAGAAAAAGCATATTTTGTCTAAGAAAAATGAACTCGTTAACAGGTACCCAACGTACCAGAAACAACTAAGAAATCGCGTTTTTTCCATCTCTTACCGTTGTGGATCATGAATTCTCAAGGCTAGAGACACGCAGCATTTTGATGCATCTGAGCTTTGGTACTGGTGCACAGTGCTGCGCATAAAATGGGCGGAAAGAAGAACTAATGTGTCCCTTATTGAGCAATTCAGTATCTCCAATATTATGAGGAGAGATGGAGAAAATATAGAGAAAATGATAATGGCAGGAAAGATCGGAGGCACGAGACGAGAGGGTAAGGAGCTAGCAGATGGAGAGATGAAATGAAGATCTACAGTCCACCTCTTCAGCCGCCTCTAAGAGAAGCCGGTCACGTCCATGATGGAGAAGCTTGGTTCATGGCGTCACGACTTTCAGCAATGAGCACAACGACTTGTGCTGATGATGACGACGACGAAGATGATGATGGTAAACGACGGTAAGTGGCGTATTTGTACTTTCTGAAATTTTTCAACTCAGCCGATTCCGTTCCCAAACTCTTCTTTTCTGAAGCTATTTTTTTCATCTCTGTACTTGCTACTGCCGTGATACCCGACAAACAGTTTTGTATATTCTAGTACTTGCCCTAGCCCGTTATTTTTTTCATTCCTGCTGAACTATCCCGTTCAAAGTCAGTAACATACTTGATAATTACATCATATCTGTCAAAAATTTTTCATCCTCCGGAAAGGATAAGATTCCATTGCACAGTCGTATCGTCTTTCTTCCTTCCTTACCTTTATGTCGTCGTCTCAGTCTTTTCGTATTTTACTTTAATTGAGGTCGTTATCCCGTTCGCTCATACATTTGTTTTTCTGTCTCTGCAAGTAATTCACGTCAGGTATGTCTCCATTGCTAGTTGAGCAAGCCTCAATTTTTTACAATGGCTTTCACGTTAAGAGTACACGTATCACGGTTATAAATCAAATCTTGTAATATAGTAGGTGAGAGTACTGTACCTTGGTACACTTGTCACAGTCCTCCCTCGGGCATGGGTGTGTGTGTCTTTAGGATAACTTAGGTTAAGTAGTGTGTAAGCTTAGGGACTGATGACCTTATCAGTGAAGTCCCATAAGATTGCACACACATTTGAACAGTTTTTGAACACTAGTCAGACATAAACCTGTAGGCGGTCCTATAACGGAAGTTTACTGTATTTTCTCAATCAATTTTTGAATGATGGCATTCACTTCTTATGTGCTGCAGTCATATTCTGAAACTGCAAAAATTACTCTGTAAAATTAAGGATTTTCAAAACGTAAGGAATATGTTCCAAGGTACAGAATAGTCTTGTACCTAAGAACAAGTATTCAATAGAAATTTAGAAACACTACAATTTAGAAAATTTTGTCAATATTGCATTTAACAGTCTATCTGATACATTATTAGTCTCTTACATACCAATAATTATGAAGTGTTAACTATTTAAGTTGCTGCGTATGAAACAACGTCCTGTAATGGAATTTCTAAGCGCACAAAACTTCGTCTGTACACGGAGCACCCTCTACCTCAGCTTGACAACGCCAGACAATACATCAGCGCTATGGACGTCTGCAACAATCCGACACCTTGGGTTCACTGTTCTCGATCATCCCCCCTACAGTCCGACTAGGTCCCATCCAGCTTTTCAAGTGTTTCTAAAACGTAATGGACACATTAGAAGATTTCACTTTGATAGTGATGAAGCGATGCGAGCAGAAGTTAGGCTGTGGCTGCGCCAGAATGGCAAAGATTCTACGACGACATCAGCCAACTGGTGTTTTATTGGGAAAAATGTGTTCTTCGCACGTGTGACCATGTTTGCGAGTTAAATATGCGAAACGCAACTCGCCCTTTTTTCACATGATATCTTGCGAACCATGGATGAAGGGTACCAGACGGATGCCATATTTCTTGACTTCCGGAAAGCGTTTGACTCGGTGGCCCACTGCAGACTCCTAACTAAGGTACGAGCATATGGGATTGGTTCCCAAATATGTGAGCGGCTCGAAGACTTCTTAAGTAAGAGAACCCAGTACGTTGTCCTCGGTGGTGAGTGTTCATCGGAGGTGAGGGTATCATCTGGAGTGCCCCAGGGAAGTGTGGTAGGTCCACTGTTGTTTTCTATCTACATAAATGATCTGTTGGATATGGTGGATAGCAATGTGCGACTGTTTGCTGATGACGCTGTGGCGTACGGGAAGGTGTCGTCGTTGAGTGACTGTAGGATGATACAAGATGACTTGGACAGGATTTGTGATTGGTGTAAAGAATGGCAGCTAACTCTAAATATAGATAAATGTAAATTAATGCAGATGAATAGGAAAAAGAATCCCGTAATGTTTGAATACTCCATTAGTAGTGTAGCGCTTGACACAGTCACGTCGATTAAATATTTGGGCGTAACATTGCAGAGCGATATGAGGTGGGACAAGCATGTAATGGCAGTTGTGGGGAAGGCGGATAGTCGTCTTCGGTTCATTGGTAGAATTTTGGGAAGATGTGTTTCATCTGTAAAGGAGACCGCTTATAAAACGCTAATACGACCTATTCTTAAGTACTGCTCGGGCGTTTGGGATCCCTATCAGGTCGGATTGAGGGAGGACATAGAAGCAATTCAGAGGGATTTGTTACTGGTAGGTTTGATCAACACGCGAGTGTTACGGAAATGCTTCAGGAACTCGAGTGGGACTCTCTGGAGGACAGGAGGCGTTCTTTTCGTGAATCGCTACTGAGGAAATTTAGAGAACCAGCATTTGAGGCTGACTGCAGTACAATTTTACTGCCGCCAGATTACATTTCGCGGAAAGACCACAAAGATAAGATAAGAGAGATTAGGGCTCATACAGAGGCATATAGGCAGTCATTTTTCTCTCGTTCTGTTTGGGAGTGGAACAGGGAGAGAAGATGCTAGTTGTGGTACGAGGTACCCTCCGCCACGCGCCTTATGGTGGATTGCGGAGTATGTATGTAGATGTAGATGTAAATATGTAGACACGTAGAATAGAGATTTAGAATGTTTTAACGTTTGATTCTTGTAAAGAGCTGTAAGAGATTTCACATAAAACATTCGGAGGCATTAGTTTACGACATGCCCTGGTAGGCTGCTCGCGACGTAGCTTTATGCTCTCCCCTTGCCCCCAGCAACGACTGACGGAGCTTGGGAGCACAGTAGCTCCCACGGCCGCCTCTCACAGGCTCTGCGGGAGTAACGCGCCGTGAAGCACAGGGGACAGCAGGAGGAAGTCGGCATAAATCACCTGACAACTGCGGGTGTCCATGCGAGAGCACGCAGCGGTGCGGCTCCTCGTCTGCTCCTGGCGCTGCTCTTGCCTGTTACGTCCTTCACTCAGCCTCCTACAACATACACAACGGATCATGTAAATGTTGCTGATGGGAAGTGTCTTTCCTTTTGATGGGCTGTTGACAGACTTTTGGGTCCGTAAATAACTTCGAGACTATTTGCTTGTTGGATCCGGGCACTCTTTCATTCTGTTGTTGGTTTTTATTTAATTTCACATTCCTGGAGGTAGTGCGGGATTTAATTTCGGAGGAGTAGAGTTCAATACCCGCCCGACTATCCTGATTTCAGAATCTCTGTGCTGTGCACAAATCGTTTGAATTGAATGCCGACCTGGTTTCTTCGAAAAGATTACTGTCGATTTCCTTGATTATCAGTGTATAATCCACGATTGTCCCCGATCTGCAAGGATCTCGTCTATCACGTGACTAAAAATCTAAATAGTTATTCCTTGCATATGTGTTTATTAGCGTCGTTTCACCTTGGTTGCTGTTTACTCCGAAAGTAACACTAATGTATTATCTTCTATATAGGCAAATGCATAGCCAAAGCAGCAGGTAAAGTGCAGATGAAGCAGGAGAACATCAGTACGCGATGATATGAAATCAGATCTCATACTTCCAGTATATAACAAAGTGTCTGAAATGACATGATAATCAGTATCTATGTCACTCTAGTACATAATATATACTACCAAAATTTCTCATCATCGCTGCTGGCACGCAACTCAGTCAACATATTGGGAAATATCATGGTGATTTATGAACATCCACTAAAAAGATCTTTGCTCCCAAGGTCAGCACATCAACAAACCAACGTAAGAGAGACAGACTTTGCTACAATTGCCAAGACAGCCTATGATTAAATAAACAAATTTAGATAGACGTATTGTAACCTCCCAAGAAAAATGCTAAAGAAAATATTTTAAATCTCAATGGACATAGAGCCAAGTGTAACCTCCCCAAAAAAAAAATGAAAGTCAATTTAATAAGAAATGAAATCTCATTGACAATGAAAACGCAAATAGACCGAAATGTCGATCTTTAGGCCCTGATTAAACTCAAATTCTTACCTCAGTAAGACTGCATCTGCTCTTATTTTTCGCCATAGCTTGGAGGAAATGCATCGCAAATATATATAAATATATATATTTTTTTTAATTTATGAGAAACTTTTCTTTAACGAAAAGCAAGGGAAATATTATTTCAAAAAAAAATTCTTTGTTACAAATGGTTGGTTTAAAAACAAAATTATTATTGGGGCGATTCTTGAACAAATTAGTTACAGTTAATTTACATTACATTATCAGATGTGCGCAAAGCTGTTTCATTACCTTATTTAACAATATACCTCGTCCTGAATCTCGACCAGAGTCCCATGTCGGCGCCCGCCGACTCCTCACACACAACTGCTAACTCGCAACTGTAACTACCGACTCCCTACATGCAACTGCACCTACCGACTACCGACATGCAACTGCACTCTCGCGCGGTCAAGCGCAGACTAGCAACGATAAATAAATAACTCTCTGGTCAGAGATTCTATCATGGCTCGCCATCGCTGAATATGAAACGTACGCGTTTCAGTATACAGATAGATATATGGTAAACAATTAAGTACTGTAGCGTCACCTAACGTACAATGTATCGGGCATACCAACTCTTACATCAAAGGTGTCTTAGAAATCAAAGAAATTTTTCACATCAAACAGGACGAGGTAAACATTTCCAATGCCAACAACACTTTGAAATTACTTCCTACTCTCGAAACACGAAGCGAACGAAATTTACGTCATAAAATCATGACAACACGTAAAATGAGAATTAAATAAATGAATTCACATAGATATACAAAACAAACATACTGATAAAAACTGGACTAGAGTATAATACCAGAAGCGTCACCAAACATGCAATGTCACGAACATACCAAATCACACATCAAGTGTCTGCTAGAATTATTAGATATCTTTAGCATCAAAAAAGACAACGTAAATGCTAACAACATTTTGAAATCATGTACTGCTCTCCAAACACGAAACGAACAAAATTTATATCAGAAATTCATAATAACACGTAAAATGACGCCAGAAACCTCGCGATTTGCTGTTAATGCTTACCAAATGCGCGTGTACAAGGTAAAAATGGCAACAGAAAAAGTAATGAGTGTTTTCGCGTGTCATAATAAACGAAAGCAAGAGTACAGTGGCAACAAACACCGTAACACTCTAAATACCACGATATAATAGAGCGATTTTCATTCTGAAATGGATAAAAAACAGAAAAATGATAAATGTTTCTTTCCTTGCAGATGCAAAGCTGAAAACGGCAGAAAGAAAGCTGCAAAATCCATGACAGATACAAAACTAGCAAATTATATAACTTTTATAGTCATGTCAGGAGTGTGAACAAATGTAAAAACAACTTATTTAGAAATTAGTGTTGTAGACTTCAAATTTTCAGCATAGAGTAAGTGCGCAGCACATAATGCCTCAACTATATCACCTGCGTCTGTTAAAGCAAATGTAAACTAACGTAAATTGCATACCTAATTATCTTTTCTTAGTCATGTAAATATCTTTAAGCTAAAAATCGGTATAACCTCCATATGATATTCACATGTAATAATTTTCAGAAAGAAATTGCATCAAGAAAATCACCGAGGCTAGCACATAAAGGATTGAAACATGTTAAGGTAAAACAAAACTAATGAAACTGTGGCTTACAAAGGCGTACTTCTCCATCAGTTTTTCGCAGCAAGCTCGGAAAGTAAGAGGAACTAAAATACTCAAGCGATGATTATATTATGAAGTGTAAATGCTATTTACGCGACAGAATTAAATGGCCATCGGATTTCGGTAGTATGGGAATGCGATGGTTTGTCCCTGCAGACATATTCTAAACCACGTTATAGAGGTCCCAAAAAGACGCCCACAATCATCTTGTGCCATGGTTTCTGGATCTTCGGCTTTTCCGGTGGTGGTGAATCAACATGTATCCGCTTTTACTTTGCTCCTCTGTCTCGGGTCATGTCGACACACCCAGTAGTCGCACATAGTAATCAGAGAGCCAAAGAAACTATCTGGATTGGTCAGACACAGCTGCGACATTTCCACTTCTGCTTTAGTTCGCTGGACTTTCAAATGTGTGTGAGCGGTTGCGGTACCCAGCTGGTTCCATTTTTTTTTTCTACGTACAAATTGTGCAAAGTGCTGAAAACTGATCCGGGACTGGTTTTTGCTTTTCCCACTCTCGTCCCGATTGAGGTACGCCGGTATCGGAGTACGAGGGCCTCCACTTCCCTTAAAATTACTCGTTCGTGACAGAGGAGACGGTCTGCCACTTCGTTCTTCGCCAGTCAGTCTCGTTTGACCACAATTGAAGCGATTGTACAACCAAATTACTGTGTCATATGTCCCACTGTTGACATACACTTCCACCAACATGATCACATCTTCTTCACGTGAATGCGGCAGCGAGGAAGACATTAATTAATTTTTTTTCGGATATCAGAGACTGTATTAAGAAACAAAGAAACTAGATCAGCATCTGATGACCTCTGAAAACGCTTTACCAACTAACATTAAAACTCCTTTACTAATAAACTCATAAACGTGTAGGAGCTCCTGTTCGATTCTGTAGGAGAGTGTCAAATAACAATACAGTAAAAGACAAACCTTTTGCATTATAAACCTACCTCCACGAACCATGGACCTTGCGGTCGGTAGGGAGGCTTGCGTGCCTCAGCCATACAGATAGCCGCACTGTAGGTACAACCACAAAGAAGGGGTATCTGTTGAGAGGCCAGACAAACATGTGGTTCCTGAAGAGCGGCAGTAGCCTTTTCAGCAGTTGTAGGGTCATGAAAGAGAGGCGCTGGTTGAGAATTGAGTGCGATAGGGATGTAAACTAGCCCCGATGTTACTCATTATGTATATTGTACAAACAATAAAGGAAACCAAAGAAAAATCTGGAGTAGGAATTAAAATTCAGGGAGAAGAAATAAAAACTTTGAAGTTTGCCGATGGCATTGTAATTGTGTCAGAGACAGCAAAGTACTTGAAACAGCAGTTGAACGGAATGGATAGTGTCTTGGAAGGAGGATATAAGATAACATCAGCGAAAGCAAAACAGAGATAATGGAATGTAGTCGAATTAAATCAGGCGAAACTGAGGGAATAAGATTAGGAAACTTTTCTGAAGAAGAGTAATTTGTTAATATCGAATGTAGATTTAAGTGTTAGGAAGTCTCTGCTGAAGGTATTTGTCTAGAATGTAGCCAAGTATGGAAGTGAAACACGAACAACAAACAGTTTGAATAAAAAGAGAATAGAAGCTTCAAAAATGTGATGCAACAGAAGAATGATGAAGATTAGATGATTCGATCACGCAACTAATGAGGATGTCCTGGATAAGCCGGCCGCGGTGGTCTAGCGGTTCTAGGCGCTCAGTCCGGAACCGGGGGACTGCTACGGTCGCAGGTTCGAATCCTGCCTCGGGCATGGATGTGTGTGATGTCCTTAGGTTAGTTAGGTTTAAGTAGTTCTAAGTTCTAGGGGACTGATGACCACAGATGTTAAGTCCCATAGTGCTCAGAGCCATTTGAACCATTTTTTTTTGGTCCTGGATAGAACTGACGAGACAAGGAATTTCTGGCAAGACCAAAAGAAGGAATCGGATGATAGGACACATTCTGAAACATCAGGGGATCACCAGCTGAGTACTGGAGGGAAGTGTGGGTGATAAAAATCGTAGAGTGAGACCAAGAGATGAATACAGTAAGGAGATTCTGAAAGATGTAGCTTGCAGTAGTTATTCTGAGGCTCGCACAAGGGTGGAGAGCTTCATCAAACCAGTCTTCTTGTTGAAGACCACAACAACAATATAGTAATAATGTCAATTTCCTTAGGTCATTTACTTAAGTTCAGTTTAAATGCAGCCGGCCGGAGTGGCCGAGCGGTTCTAGGCGCTACAGTCTGGGACCGCGCTACCGCTACGGTCGCAGGTTCGAATCCTGCCTCGGGCATTGATGTGTGTGATGTCCTTAGGTTAGTTAGGTTTAAGTAGTTCTAAGTTCTAGGGGACTGATGACCTCAGAAGTTAAGTCCCCTAGTGCTCTGAGCCATTTGAACCATTTTTGAAGTTTAAATGCATATAATAGATAAATATTTTTTTTGTTTTTCTGAAGCTGGCGGTGTGGGTGGTGCTCGAAAGGGATTAATATATTAACACAAAAAAATCAGCATGTATTATTGCTGCGTTGTTCTCCTTCAAATACAGAAAATTAATTACTGTACTGGATGTACCTGTTCCTTTTGGATCTTCCAGGGGTGTAAAAGGGTACAGCGGTGTACTAAAATCGCAGAAATTTAATAACAAATAAACAAAATATAATTAGGTACATTTTTTGTTTCGAAGAGAGAATCAAAACTTCATGATTATTCCTTATACACAGTCACCATGTGACACAAGCAGTCAGCACTTGAATTTCTCCCAGTGTATAAAATGGGGAAGGATATCGGCGGTGCCCTTTCAAAGGAACCATTCGTCATTTGCCTGAAGTGATTCAGGGAAATCACGGAAAACCTAAATCTGGGTGGCCGGGTGCGTGTTTGGACCATTGTTCCCCGGAATGCGAGTCCAATGTGTCGGTGTTAAATGTTGACGTAATGTTTAAGGGTTCTGCTAAACCTAAGAGTTTCCATTGCGCGTAGCCTCCGAAGCATCATATTTTATCATGCTCAGCAGCGTGAATCAATGAACTGATACGATGATTAATCGAGGTTAATTGTGGCGATGTACTGAGTGGTCATAATTGAACTTCCCCTGTTTAACATGTTAGAACACGAAAATTAATCACTGTACGCGTACCAAGTTTGGTAGCATTAATGTCAAGGACATAGGGAAGAGAAATAAAGTGGAATCAATTCCACTGAAACACTTTTAATGTGCTGCTAAGGTACATCATATCATTACATACCGGTACCATTAGTGCTACAAAAGGGGCACAATATGGCACTCATCAGTGTCCAGGAGAGTCCGAAAGCGCAGAATTGCAATCTGCTCAACAGAAAGAAGCATGTCCGTAAGTATGCTGGCTACCTCTCTTGATATGCTGCGCTTCAGATCAGCACATGTGTGAATGTTCCCCTGGTAAACCTTGTCCTTCAGGTAGCCCCACAACCAGAAATCACACCGAGCGGGCTCAGATGATCGTGCCGTTCAAGCATTTGGAAACGATCGGCTGATAATTCGATAGTTTGCAAATGCGTTTCCGAGAAGCAGGTGAATTTCACGAGCGATGTGCGGTGGGGCCCCATCTCGCATGAGCTCAATGCGTCTCGCTCCTGTAGGGTGGATATGACATCCTCGCGAAGCATATCGCAGTAACGCAGGCCAGTCACACTGCACGTCTTTGGTACTTGAGCGCCAGCCTGTTCAAATGGGCCAATGATAAATGTAGCCGTGAAGCCACATCATACGGTAACGCATTCACCATACAGAGCAACTTCATGCACAGCGACTGGAGGTGAAGATCCCTACATTCAGGAATCCTGTGTTTTCACCTCACCTGTCAGAGAAAAATGATCTTATTCTGTCCGTAGGATGATCCAGGCCCAGCGCTCGTCAACTTCAAATCGTTGCGAGGAAATGGAGAGCGAAGTCACAATGTCGTTGTGCGTCCTGTGATGCTAGCTGCTGTAAGATACGGATATAGCACGGATACCATTTAAGAATGATTCGAAGCACCTTTCATACAGTGGACCACGGGATGCTGCTGTCGTGGCACAGCATGTGCACTGCCTGGCGATCGGGAATTCCGCTCGTCGTTTTCTGCCATAGCAACAGCGATTTTGTCAACCACCTGTGGTTGAAGCGGTCGTCGGCCTCTTCCCGGAGCGACTCCCAGGTCCCCAGCTGATTCGAATTTCTTCATCATGCTCCGCGCAGCAGATGGAGAAAGAGGGCCCTTCTGTAATTCTTTCAGCCGGCGATGTTCTCTAAGTGCAATGCAGCATTACTACTGTTTTGATAATAGAGCTTCACAAATAATGCCCTGCTTCTTTTGTCCCAGCTCACGTCGGCACATCAACATGTGCACTGCGACTTGTCAGGTGTGTGAGACTACGAATCACAATGACTGATCACGGCACGTGTTGGCCGTGGTTGGAACTGGACAGTGGCGCTGTGACACATGGAAATTATTCACCCCATACTCTGGACATCAATGCTACCAAGTTTGGTACTCGCATGGTAATAATTTTCTTGTTATAACGTGCTAAACAGGGAAAGTTTGATTATAACCACCTGGTAGATGAACATGAGGAATCACAAACAAACTAATATATGTTTTCCGTGCTCCACGATTCACATTTTTCTAAACAAGCAAAGATTGTGTAGTGAAATCGCAGGAAAAAAGCGCACCATTTTTCGTCATCAGATCTCACTAGTTAACAAAGACAGCACATTTTCTTAAAAAAAAAACTGATTGGAAAACGGATATCTCGTCATATATCGAAAAGCGCTATAGCGTTGAGATGCGCGAGACACACACATGCTAGCAGCTAGAACCGACAGTGGACAGGATGTCACCCAGTCTATTTGCGGCTCATCTTCGCAACGCGTATGTCACGAACGTAACGTACGGCTAAACATTACGCTCTGTACTCGTTGCTCTTACTACTCCCCTCAGGACGTGAGTTCTTAGTACAACCCATTCGCCAACAAGATGCCTAGCAACAGTTCCACTCTGGTGGACACTGGCTACTGGACGAGGAGGTCACCTGTTGAATGCCTCGGAAGAAAGTGAGGCTCAATGATCCTCCTGCTTCCGATTTAAATATCCTGTCTTGAGCCCTAAACTGTCATTACTATAAGAAACTAATTCACCTTTCCAAGGCAGTTCCAAGAAGTGCTACCGTAGCACTCACTGCGTCCTTATTCATACAAAGGAGCTTATCTAAAGGTCGACGTCCTTTCGGCGATTTCTCTGCCTCGTGATGACTGGGTGTTGTGTGATGTCCTTAGGTTAGTTAGGTTTAAGTAGTTCAAAGTTCTAGGGGACTAATGACCATAGATGTTAAGTCCCATAGTGCTCAGAGCCATTTTCCTTTCGGCGAGGATTTATAGTTATAAACTTAAAGGAGTCGTATCAAAATTAGATCCATCTGAAAATACACAACCAGACAGAAAACCGAAGCGCTCAAAAGATGAGCAGGATTCGAAATGAAACTTCACAGGTTGAGCAGGGGTGCGACATTATCTCAGTGATCATGAAATAGAGTCAAAATTCCAGGGACCATGGCAGTGTGAGCCCACTTATTGATGAGACGTCTGGATGCATGAACCGAAGGACTTATTCCTTTGGGAAGAGTCCAATAAAGCCCTCTTGTACTCTCCGGAGGCAAACTGGGCCACAACTCTTGTAACTGGTCCTTGATGTGCTCGATACTGGCACTGGGACAAAAGACTGATACATGTGCTACCAGGACCATATCTGGCGATCTAGCTGGTCACTAAAGTATCTCAACTTCAGTCAGACACGATCCATCCGTGGAAGAGCACTGTTCCGTTGAGAAATGGCGTCATGGCACTGTCGCATGAGAGATAATACATTAGGATTCAGGATGTCTGCGACGTTCCGTTGTACCGTCAGGGTACCCTAAATCACAACCAGACATGACCTGAAGTCATACCCCGAAGACTCCCTACCCCATTACACCGGTAGTAAGAGTGCTGCGAAACATTGTGAGAGGCACCCACATGCCTTGCTCATACTGTGGCATCAAGCAGTCAGGCCTGCAAGATGAGTGGTCTGCCAAGCGAGTGGATTCATTCTTAGTTATCGAGTAATATTAGCTCTAGTACTCTCACTTAAGTTACAAGTTATCCTCCTATATGATTACTACGCAACGGAAACGCATATCTGACTATCAGTGATTTACAGAACTCTGACTGTACACTACGCACTGGCAGTACCACATTTTCTTTTTGTCTTTTATTTGACGGCTTTTATTAACACGTGGCCATCCCACTGAATATGAATGGCGCACACATTATAAATTCGGGACATTATGACAACATACAATTTGAAGGAATAGTCTACCAATCTCTTTCTTTTCACTAACTGATTTATTCTGATAAATTCCCTAACCTAAACACACAAATTCTATAACCTACAACAATAACATATGAGAAATTCCGCCCAGTGGGCATGGCTTTACATTAGTGAATCTCTATATTATGCTCTCGTAATTTATTTAACGCTACAGTGCACTTTCTGGATAGGATGGTGGATCTTTTATTATACCTCACACTTCGACTCTCTCAATCATCATCACGAAACTTTCCTCCAGACCGAGCGGTACAGAAGGAACAAGCATAACTCACTAATCTTTTGAAACTACTTCGCTACACACCCATGGAAACCACACATACCCAAATTACATGACATACACCATACAACAATATGAAATACTACACAGAGAATGGTTACAACATTATCACTTTCAGCTTTCCCACTTCAATTAATATTGATCCCAGTTTCACACGATACTGCCCCACTTTGTAATTCTACTTTCCTACTCTGAACTCTGGAGGTAAATGCACGTCTTCCTGTGCAATGCAAGCCAAGTGGCGTTGCTGGATAGACGGCTGACTCACCTTGCTCCTCTCTCAGAGTTTGAATCTAGCGTCACACGCATAGTAATATTAATGTATTCATCACACACGCGAGTCCTCAACTGATGCCATGGACGAGTACTTCTCTTTATCCTTTGTCTCATACAGAGATTGAGACTCACACAGTACTCACCACGTGGAAGTACTCGTCTCTTATTTCAAGTCCTGCACACGCCATTTCTTAAATATTTCAACTTATGGTACACACGCTATTTCTTAAATATTTCAACTTATTGTACACACGCTAGTAATTCAACTTAACTTAAGCACACGGAAGTATTTCAACTTATTGCTACACGTGGTTTCTTTGTGACCGTTGGTCACTTCCGAAGATTACTACAATCCCATTAATATCACCTGCCTGACATTTAATTCTCCCCACAAAAGTTCCTGAAATAGAGAAATTATTATTTCAAACTACTCTTAAATATTCCACATGCATACCATGCCTCCACTCTTTCGTCATTACGGAGCACATCTAAAACAGGTGTTAACAGCACAGGATCCAGCGGCAGAGTGCCGAAACATGGCCGTTCTCGAGGTCCTCTCCCATCTCTGTCGAGGTGGGGGAAGCACCTTGCTATCGTATTGGTCAGCCACATTTCAGGCGCTCAAAGCTCTGGTAAATTTCATCTCTTTGGTCCCACCAAAGGTGGCCAAAGGATCGACTCAAAGATGATCATATATTCACATTCACTATCTGTGGTTAGCAGACAACCATACATTCATTCATTTCAAAAGATCTCACCAAACTGGATGTAGGGATTTATTTTGTGGGAGTGCACATACGATAAATTAAATAAATAAATTGTCATTCATTTCTACACTGGTATCCGGCTTCGCTGTATTAATTGAAATTGAGTTATTTTACAAAAAAAATGTGTTGTTTTGACAAAAATAATGAAGTATGTTGTACCTATTTTCAATGTCGGGCGGTACTGTACCCTTTCAATTGGAAGAATGGGACCACTTCTCCGGTCGTTGCCACACTCGCCGACAACGGTCATCCGAAACAGTGCAGAACCGCGACTCATCGCTGAATACGATACTGCGTCATCCATCAGCAATCCATGCTTCCCTGTTATGGCACCACTCTATGCATAGCCATTTGTGTTGTGGTGTTGGCCGGCCGTTGTCGCCGAGCGGTTCTACGCGCTTCAGGTTCGAATCCTGCCTCGGGCATGGATGTGTGTGAGACGTCCTTAGGTTAGCTAGGTTTAAGTAGTTCTAAGTTCTAGGGGACTGATGACCTCAGATGTTAAGTCCCATAGTGCTCAGAGCCATTTGGACCATTTGTTGCGGTGTTGATGGCAGCCTGTGTATGCATGGCATGGTAATTCCCTACTCTGGCTGCTGTTAATCTGCAACCACTGGTGTGGGGAGACACAGAACGTTGCAGGGAGCCCATTACTTGTTCTCGGATGGTAGGCACAGACGTGAAGGGGTAACGATGTGCTTTGTGCACAGGACGACGACCCTCACTTGTGGTTAGTCTCGCTCCCAAGATATCCAACATCGCGCCACTATCACATCCGAACGTCCCACGATTCTACCAGCCGGCAAAATGAACACCCACTAAGAGGCACTTTTCAAACTCTGACAAGTGTTGATAACGCTGTCACAGACGAGTACGCGGCAACTCCTTGTCCTTCACAGTGGTCATACGACATCTGGCACTGTTTACGCCCTTTATATGTCCTACCAGGCCTGGGAATAACACTAAATATGGACAACACTAATGTACCCTAGTGATCGCACTACCTGTCTCAGAGAATTCCCACTCTAAATCTTTCAAATACCTGGCCCTGGTGTGTACACGTACGTTGTTTGGACATCCGAACGTGTCTTGTGGATGCCTCATTTTTATTGTCGGGCAGTGTACTCTTGTACGTAAGGATAAAGGTTTTATGATCATCCTACTTTCACTCGATTATCCACTTACTCGCTGTAAAATTTTCTTGGCTTACAATCCACGTTGTTTCTAGTTATTCTGGCTTGATAACACGGAAGATTCTATTCAGGCATGCCACCACGAAAGACTCGGAGGGCACGATCATACTACATTTCATGGTTCAGTCTACAGTATAGATTATTTCAATGTCAGTTTTTTTCTCACACTGAAAGAAACGATGATGACGCAGGAAACTGTGTCCACTACAACTACAATGAAGAAAGAATCGTCTGCATCACTTGCTGTTTTATTTATGATATTGGTCACAGCCTGTCAGTCCAAAACGTTTGAAAACTCGATTGATAAAAGAAAAATATAGAAATGTTAAGACGGTGGTCTTAATCTTCAGGTGTTCTACATAGGCTCAGTTGAGTACAAACACATGAAACTGCGAGAAAAGTCTCTCTTTGGTATATTTTTCAGCTCGCTTGTCACATTGGCTTCAATGTCGGTTATGTCGTGAAAGCAATGAAATTGCACTTTATCGTACTGTCGCAGGTTCATACTCATGACACCTCGTCAACCTGATTACTTTTCTCAGAAAAGAATTGTCCGCATTTTGCTTTTCAACGAAGTCACGGCAGGAATTGTTGAGTCGTTGTTTCCGTTCTGTAGTCAAATTGTGCGTTGTAAACTCTGCACATTATTTTCTCCTTCTCAAAACATTCTTGAGAATATCTTCAACACCTAATTTAGAAACATTACTCCACTGTGATTTGTGTCGTACCAGTGTTCGCACACTAAGACCGCACTTCCATTACTTCAACACTTTCTGCTCACAACTGACTGATCGAACGCACATCTGTTGTTTACTGTCGTTAGTTCAAGCTGCCACCGTAATTACTGTACTGACTTCACTTATTCGCCAGGAATGAAATCAGTACCGGAATTTTTTGGATGGACGTTGTGTTTAGATCTATGTAACTATTACAGCGTAGCGTAGCTTTTCAACAGGGCGAGGATTTAAAGAAACCGTTTTCATTTTTTTCTATCTGTTGATTGTTGTTTAGCACACAGTAAACTGTGATGTGACTAGAAGTGAATAGAAACATTTCTTTTAGTGGGCTGGAGACTGCAAACTATGGTCAGTATGCTCTCCATTGCTTTCTGGCTGGCCACAAAAATAGTTGCCATGCTCGCATGAGGAAGACGGCGAAGAACAGCAAAACAGATATAAAATTTTACCCGCCGCCCAACAACACAAACTTTTAAACTTCACTACAACCGGTTTCGAATACTGCCATCTTCAGATCTGTTGCAAACAAAAACAGTGTGTAACCTTCTATGTTCAGTTTGCTGACGTTAAATCTATAAAAGGCTTGGTGCTACCTAAGAAAGTTAAAAAGTGTTTACATGATTAACAGCCATATATACCATCCATACATATCATAAAATATTCTGATGTAGTTTCAACGTCAAACTAAATACACTCCTGAAAATTGAAATAAGAACACCGTGAATTCATTGTCCTAGGAAGGGGAAACTTTATTGACACATTCCTGGGGTCAGATACATCACATGATCACACTGACAGAACCACAGGCACATAGACACAGGCAACAGAGCATGCACAATGTCGGCACTAGTACAGTGTATATCCACCTTTCGCAGCAATGCAGGCTGCTATTCTCCCATGGAGACGATCGTAGAGATGCTGGATGTAGTCCTGTGGAACGGCTTGCCATGCCATTTCCACCTGGCGCCTCAGTTGGACCAGCGTTCGTGCTGGACGTGCAGACCGCGTGAGACGACGCTTCATCCAGTCCCAAACATGCTCAATGGGGGACAGATCCGGAGATCTTGCTGGCCAGGGTAGTTGACTTACACCTTCTAGAGCACGTTGGGTGGCACGGGATACATGCGGACGTGCATTGTCCTGTTGGAACAGCAAGTTCCCTTGCCGGTCTAGGAATGGTAGAACTATGGGTTCGATGACGGTTTGGATGTACCGTGCACTATTCAGTGTCCCCTCGACGATCACCAGTGGTGTACGGCCAGTGTAGGAGATCGCTCCCCACACCATGATGCCGGGTGTTGGCCCTGTGTGCCTCGGTCGTATGCAGTCCTGATTGTGGCGCTCACCTGCACGGCGCCAAACACACATACGACCATCATTGGCACCAAGGCAGAAGCGACTCTCATCGCTGAAGACGACACGTCTCCATTCGTCCCTCCATTCACGCCTGTCGCGACACCACTGGAGGCGGGCTGCACGATGTTGGGGCGTGAGCGGACGACGGCCTAACGGTGTGCGGGACAGTAGCCCAGCTTCATGGAGACGGTTGCGAATGGTCCTCGCCGATACCCCAGGAGCAACAGTGTCCCTAATTTGCTGGGAAGTGGCGGTGCGGTCCCCTACGGCACTGCGTAGGATCCTACGGTCTTGGCGTGCATCCGTGCGTCGCTGCGGTCCGGTCCCAGGTCGACGGGCACGTGCACCTTCCGCCGACCACTGGCGACAACATCGATGTACTGTGGAGACCTCACGCCCCACGTGTTGAGCAATTCGGCGGTACGTCCACCCGGCCTCCCGCATGCCCACTATACGCCCTCGCTCAAAGTCCGTCAACTGCACTTACGGTTCACGTCCACGCTGTCGCGGCATGCTACCAGTGTTAAAGACTGCGATGGAGCTCCGTATGCCACGGCAAACTGGCTGACACTGACGGCGGCGGTGCACAAATGCTGCGCAGCTAGCGCCATTCGACGGCCAACACCGCGGTTCCTGGTGTGTCCGCTGTGCCGTGCGTGTGATCATTGCTTGTACAGCCCTCTCGCAGTGTCCGGAGCAAGTATGGTGGGTGTGACACACCGGTGTCAATGTGTTCTTTTTTCCATTTCCGGGAGTGTATTTAGGTTCATAGTAATTGCTGATGATGATCAGAATGCGTCTGGTATTTATACAAAGAAACTGACGCCACCAGAGGGCACTATACTTAGGGTACATGATTAACCAGTATTTCAAATGTAATGGTTAAAATGCCGTATGCGTAGTCATTAATTAAAATTACTTCACATGGAAAAACGAGCGTCTAACAATAAAACATGTACCGACATACAATATGTGGAATTAGATCCATATTTAAAATCCACATAAAAAGTACAAATACTAATAAAGTGAAGCTCCTAGTCTGGCAAAGTAAAACTACATATGTGTAAAAGTCAACAAAATAAGATTAAAATGACATCTATAAAATGAAATCTTCCATCATGACAAATCAATTCCCGTAACGAATCAATGACTATTAAAGATTAAGAATCGATAGGCGATAATTGATCTGGAGTGGAATCTCAATGGTGGCACGTCGTTGCTTCTCTGTATGATGCTCTAGTTCATTTTGTTGTGGAACATCCACAACTTCGTGTTCTTCATTTATAATTATAAAGTATTCTACCAAGAAGTGACGGGAAAATAAGTAAACAAAACAAACTGCGTACAATGGGCAATATCATTAGGACATTGCACTATGATAACACCCATTAGCTCGCACGATAGTATGTCAACGATCGGAAAAAGTTCTTTGTTGTATAGAATGAGATTTTCACTCTATAGCGGAGTGTGCGCTGACATGAAACTTGGTGCCAGATTAAAACTGTGTGCCTGACCGAGACTCGAGCTCGGGACCTTTGCCTTTCGCGGGCAAGGGCTCTGCCATCTGAGCTACCCAAGCACGACTCACGCCCCGTCCTCACAGCTTTACTTCCGGCAGTACCTCGTCTCCTACCTTCCAAACTTTACAGAAGCTCTCCTGCGAACCTTGCAGGACTAGCGGAAGTAAAGCTGTGAGGACGGGGCGTGAGTCGTGCTTGGGTAGCTCAGATGGTAGAGCGCTTGCCAGCGGAAGGCAAAGGTCCCGATTTCGAGTCTCGGTCCGGCATACAGTTTTAATCTGCAAAGAAGTTTCATAACAGCGCACACTCTGCTGCAGAGTGAAAATCTCATTCTGGAAACATCCCCCAGGCTGTGGCTAAGCCATGTCTCCGTAATATCCTTTCTTTCAGGGGTGCTAGTCCTGTAAGGTTCGCAGGAGAGCTTCTGTAAAGTTTGGAAGGTAGGAGACGAGGTACTGGCAGAAATAAAGCTGTGAGGAAAGGGCGTGAGTCGTGCTTGGGTAGCTCAGATGGTAGAGCCCTTGCCCGCGAAAGGCAAAGGTCCCGAGTTCGTGTCTCGGTCTGGGACACAGTTTTAATCTGCCAGGAAGATTCGTTATTGTACGTTCATCACCTTGTAGCATTTCTGTGGTTCGTGACAGAAATGCGTATATATGAGTAGAATGATTTGATACGTGGGTAATTTCTTCCACAGACGGTGTTTGCACACTGTATGATTCAGTCCACAACGTCATTTTGAGGGTTAGGAAGGCACAGCACTACTACAAAAAGAGGTTTTCCTGGCAGAGGTACGTAGTTATCGGCATACCTCCTAGACCGTCCACTCGGACAATGGAAATATCGGCCTTTGGAGAGAAAGACTGGGGCAGGGCTGCACAGACACACCAAAGACGTGGCTAGATATTAGTGATTCAAAACGAACACGCATTCTTCTCATTACCCAACGCTTTTTGTTATCCGTGAACTCTATAGCATTCAATTATCCGAGCGATGTCTACTGTATTTGTTCTTGTAGTCGTACCCTAAGATGAGCTGGGGATCAAATCCAAAACCTTTGGCTTACTTGCGCCAACCACCATTGTCCCAAAGAATGAAGGTGTCCTCCATACTTAGCACTGCAGTCCTGCAAAAGGAAAAGAAAGACGGTAACAGGTTAACTTATCGTCCACGTGGAGCCCATTAGAAGCGAACTGGTTAAGAATGAGGAAATAAACCACTGTGAACTCCTTGAGCAAACTATACAAACACTGACTTGAAGTTACGATGTTTCCGTATAAAACAAAATCTCTCATATTGGTTGTGGGTCGGGAAACGATAGCAGATGGTGACCAGTTATTCAAGCAGATTGTAACTTTTCTGTTATCCGTTATGCCAAATTTTGATTTCCCAACCAGTAGTGTGAAGTTCCTTTTGACAACCACAATCAACATGGAATATAATTGCAAACCATCGCTTGTTTTTGATCATAAATATATGTCTGAGTTAATCTAAATGTTATTATCTATACATAAGGACAGATGTTATCTTCTCAGTAACCTTCAGATCGTAAGCTACACACTCAATTTTATAGGAAACTAGTGAATTTACTCATGGGACTTTTGTTTCCTATGCCTGCGGTCACTTGTAGTTCCTCCTCTTCGAGCCGGCCGGTGTGGCCGTGCGGTTCTAGGCGCTTCAGTCTGGAATCGCGTGACCGTTACGGTCGCAGGTTCGAATCCTGCCTCGGGCATGGATGTGTGTGATGTCCTTGGGTTGGTTTAAGTAGTTCTAAGTTCTAGGGGACTGATGACCACAGATTTTAAGACCCATAGTGCTCAGAGCCATTTGAACCATTTGAACCTCCTCATCGAAGCTCTCCATAAATTGGCTTCCACTGGTGAGAGAGGGCTCCCCATAGCCACACCATCGGTCTGTTCGTAGTATTGGCCATTGAAGACGAAGTAGGTGGATGGCGGCCGAAGGGAAACCTGTGTGTTTTTTCCGATACGTGGACGACACGTTTGTCATCTATCCCCATGGGCCTGATCTGCTGTAGACGTTTTAGAACATCTAAATCCAGTCCACGAGAACATACGGTTCACCATGGATATCAAGATGGAAGGGAAATTATCCTTTCGACACACTGGGTCATAGCGTGTACCGCAAGCCTGCACATTGAGAGGTGGCATGAGCCCCCTCTCATTTTCTATCTTACGATTTTCCTCTCTAATTGCATGCAGTGAAAAGTCGCTATTCCTTCACACGCGGACTTCCCACGCAGCGTCTCTCGTCACCCGGGTGGTCCGGTGACAGGCGGGCTCTGCTGATCTGGAAAGGGTTAAGCCGATGGGTGTGAGGATGTCGAGAGAATGCTTTGCAGACGCCGACATTGTCAAAAGACACGCCCGGAGGGGTCTGAAGTAGCGGCTGGGCTAGAGGTTCCGTTACTTCGCAGAAACACTTTCTGGCGGGCTACCAGCGAGGTGTGGGAAGGACTTGTGTACCCAGGCAGTTGTGGCGGGAAAATTCCCGCGCTTTCTGCAAAATAGTAACTGTGATTGGCTTGCTCAGGGCATAGCTCCGTGACGTAGCAAAATCAGCGCAGAAATTGGCGCCAAGAATCTCCATTGGTGGAATGCTAGTGCTCCGGCAATAGAGTGGAATTTTCCGCCGGTTTTGGAGTTGCTGATTGGAACGTTTAACCACGGCCACTCTCGGGGGGGGCGGGAATGTTGTGTGTTCGGCCTGTATGGGTGCTCGGGGTAGTCGGCTCTCGCCTTTTGGTCGAGGACGTCGAAGCAACCAGCCATCGCCTCCGGTACGCCAAATCATGTTCTTGCAGTTAAGAAGACAGATTGGTAAGATATGGCCGCAGCACCGGCAGACAGGGATTTTCTTAGGTGATAATCAGAGCTCAGCAGAGTGCGCCTGTTCGTCTTTTTCTAACTTTGTTCTGTCTTGGGTAGCAGCAATTAATGTTGGGATGGCTATGTGTTTTCCCTTAAGATTTGAGTTGCAAGGAATTGGCCCCACATACCACTTCGTCATAATCCTCACAATCTAGTTTAGGGACAACTTCACATTCACAGCGTTTGTTTGGTGTATCCAATTTGAGCCAATTTGATGTATTGTAAATGTTTCATGTGTTTTTGTTTATTATTTTGTGTTTAGTCTTAATAAATCATATTGTTATTTTGGACAGAATTTTCATCCTGTTAATCGGTAGAGCAACCCTATCACTCCTCACTATGTTAATGAAACCTTCGTTTATTTAACTTATTTATCAAATTAAATTATTGCAGGTGCCAAACTCTCTTCTACTCCACTGGCAGGGTTGATTAGAGTCAGTTCGCATTTTTTTTTTTTAATCCTTGTGCAACAGCAAAAGTCGGAGTTAGAATAGGGGGGGCTTAGAGCATCATTTACATATGTAGATTCTAGAAGAATTTAGTGTTAAATACACTACTAGCCCTGGCACCTCGCATAAAATGGCGACCCTTAGCCTCGGATCTTTCCTGTGAATCGCCAATAAGCAAGTATTATTAGTAGTAGGGACACTCAGAATTTTTTTTTTGCTTAATTTTTTATTGATTAATACCCAAGTTTTTTTCTGGTAGTTCTGCGTTTAGTTTTAAGTAGCGGCGCATGATTACTGTTTTTGTTTTCAGCGTATATATTTGTTTGTTTCTCCAATGTTTTATGAGTTTCTTTGATGTGGTGTCCGCACCACATCACATTTTGTCGTGTTTGTGTGCAGTTTCTGTACCACAACAAATCATGCATGTAATTACAGCGTTGTTGAAATTTTACGCCTATGTGGAAAAATATATGGAGTAGATTATTTTTATTGTGCATCGTAGATAAACTAGTTTTTCATGAATGATCAGGAGAAGTAAGGCACGACTATTATCCAGCGAAGCTAAAACAAAAGAGGATACATAATGGATAAGGGGCAATTTACTGACGGGGATAGGTTCGGAGATGAGATGGGTACATTTTTAGCAGGACAGGACGGCAGGTTCATTGATGAGGAAGGTGATTTCGACGCGATCTTAGAGCAACGTCGCGGCCGTGATTATGATAGTGAGCTAGAGGATGAAACAGAGACAGGCACTCAGATCGAGACGGTAGCAGAAGTTTATAGTCAAACGAACGAGAGCAGACAGAGGCCAACTCGGTCACGTCAGAGCTCTAGCGCCCAGGTGTCCAGAGTTACATCGCCCATCTGTGTCGAGGATCAAAAAGATGACATTAACCAAATACTGAGCTTCTTACGATCAATGAAAGAAGAGGCTGACGAACAACGTAAGAAGGAGAAGGAAGAAGCGGACGAACAGCGTAAGAAGGACACTCAGACTATAATTTCGCATATAGGAGAAATTCGTGGGGAATTACTAACAATAAAGAAAGAATGTGGAGAAGCAAAACAAATGTCAATGGTAGCATAAAAAGTAGCAGGCCTGGCCAAAACGGCAGCGACAGGGGGAATGAAAATCGCAAAAGTAACTTCTCAACTCGCAGGACGCTTGCGACGTGCAACACAAGCTCACTCAAAATCCCTTGCGTTCTTAAAAACGCAAGGTAATATCGCGGTTAAGAACATCGCGAAACGAATGAAAGAAGTAGATAGTCGGATAGCAAAACTAGAGCGAAACAGGCACACGAGCACTGCGCGTTCGGATACCAATGATGGAGTACACAGAATTGTGTCTCCGAGGAAAAGCTCGCCGTGCTCTAGCCCAATGACCGAGTGCGGAACTAACAATGCACACGGAGAAACAGCGAGTAATAGCTCCAATAATTGTATACCACTTAGGAGAGTGAATTCTGAGTGGCACTGTGATACAGTGGTAGCAAATCACAGTTATCAGCAAGACAGGTCAGGACAATCAGCAGACGTCCAAGTATCGGAAACGAGTGACAACACCAGTGCGAGGATCAGACAGGATTTTGATCACAATCACTTCCTGTCGATACTAAAATTCCAGAAGTTCAAAGATAATGGAGGGTCGATGCATCCGAAGAGCTGGGTGATGCAGTTTGCAAGTTCATTACCGTCGTCATGGCCAACCCAGGCCAAATTAGAATTCATGTGTGGACACATCGAAGGCCAAGCTGCGGAAAAGATGCGGGGCGTGGCAGCGACGTGTCGGACTTATCAGGAATTTGTTGGTGCATTCCTGCGGACCTAATGGTCAAAGGAAACGCAAGACAGGATTAAAGAGGAAATAATATTTTGTCCTGAACTGGAAGTGTCCGGGCATAGAAGCGCAACCAAATTGTTTGATGATTTACTCAAGAAGAATCAGTTTTTAGATAGTCCATATCACAAAGGAGAAATCATTAAATTTTGCTTTTCCAAATTGCCAGTTAGGTATCAACAGACACTTGTCGGGAAGTGTGGATCTGACATAGAAGCTTTCAAGAGTCTATTGCGCGAACTCGAAGTAGTCTTCGATAAACAAGACGCAAAGGACAGGAAGAAGGCGCAAAATAACAAATACCACGGGCCAGCAAGGGAAGACGACAACAGATCGCATAATCGCACTCGTCAGTTAGGAAACCAGGGTTACGGAAATCAAGGTTACGCTATTCAAGGTTATGGAAACCAGAGACCCGGAAACCAGAACGTCAGGGAACAGGGTCATGCTAGACAAGGAAGCGGGGACAGGAGAAATAACGAACGGCAAAGCGACCGTAATTGGAGAGAGCGAAATCAAGGACAACAGGAGAACCAGGAGACCGAAATTAGACCTGCAAATCCTAATGCACGTCAGAGAAGGGGGAGTCTAACAAAGGACTGGCGCTAGTCCATAGGACACCACCACATCTCTCACACAAAGAAGTTCGTGGAATAATAGTAGTTTAAGTAATGTTCATAGTAGAATAGGCAAATATATGAACCGTTCTTCGGGGAACAATAATCGTTGCATTAATAGATTAAGATTGTTAAAGTATTAACACGCTGCGTTTTCTCGCATAAGAATTTACTGCTGTTAATCTTTTTTGTCTATGTTCGGGATCTCCTCTGTCGTTGCGATAAGAGGCACTACCTTTCCATGAGCAATGTTTTGGTCCTTTCCTATCTGGTGTCCATGTTGAGGGATAATGATGAGTGAGGAGATGTCGCACAAACGGGCGCATACAAGAACGTGCTCTTAGAAGCGTTCTGAGAAGTCGTGATACGCTCCATAGCGGCCACAACCAGTTCGTGAGACGTTCAGACCAATGCTTGCAGGCACGCGTCAGTGCACTGCAAGATTGTGGTATATTGCGTGATTTCGAGGATGAATATGGGCAGTATAGTTTTTTGCAGAGCTGCGCTAGCATCGTTGTCTTGCAAGTCGGAGTGAACCTGTGAGCGTTTGACTCCAATGGTGCCCTAGACGAGAGAAATGCGGGCATAAAGCCTACCATGCCAATGTGCTGGTTGGGGATTTAGCGTGCTGCTCGTGATTGTCACAGATGAATAACCAGGGACTTATACTTGGATATTCGTGACATACTGTGTAGCTGGCGTGTGTTGGGCGACTGAATCCTCAACAGGAACCAGTCCTGGCTTGGTCATATTACATCGCCTCTGGAAAGGTGTGCTTTGATCGCGAAAACCGCATCACATAGAGAAGGAAGTTGCAACTATAAATTTATTGTCGTGTATAGCCATGGCTAACCCAGTCTCTGGAGTTTCAGTGAGGCGTAATGAAAACTCGGAGGTCATGTCGTACGGCGCGCACATCACTGTCGTCAACAGCGGCGAGCAGCGAGACATCTCAACGTAACAGGAATTATGTAAGAATATTGTATAAGGTAAACAAACAAAAAAAAGTACAATATACTAGGATAAGTTAAACTGTAGGATTTAACAATAACTAGATTAATATTGTGGGGGTTTTCTACTACAAGTGTTTGCCGCGCGCCTGTTGGGATGTTATTTTTCAGGTCATCAAATCACAGACCGAAGATGGAGGGACGACCGGCGAGCGAATGTAGAATAGTTGCTTGTTCTTTATAAGCTCAGTAAAACTTTGACCTGCATAATAACATAATTTATTCAAAAGACATAGAATGTAGATCGTTGGCAAATGGTAGTTAATTCTTGAGCATGTCTACTGTCGATCTATATAATTAATAGTAATATTAGTGCGGGCCCACACATTTAGCTGTTCATCCAGTGTAGCGTCACACACCATGTACAGTAGTGAGACCGGTCTCTACACAAATATCAAGATAAATTATTTCCATGTCTAAATTTGATACACTAAGATTTTGTTATAATGATAGCCATAGATTAATAACTATAAAAGTAAAATAAGAGTGTCTGAAATGACAGACCATCAATGTGTCATTATGTAAATTTATTATAACATAGAAGGTCATGGGAAAAAGTTAGGCATAAGATTTTTGTCAGAACTGTGCAGATGATGGGTATCGTGGCAATGCAGAGGCCAGCCAGCGCAAAAACAAGAGGTCTTCGGCTACCTGTAAGGAGGCGAGCGTCCGGTCCTGCAAGCTGACAGTCACTGGGCCGTATACCTGAGGGATTAGGCGGGATCCTCGCTGGGCCACAAGCGAAAGTGAGGCTGGCCGTTGACACTGACACATGAGCCACACGCAACAGCCTGCTAGCTCTCCGGACGCGGCAGCCGTTTGGAGGGATTCCCTGTGGCAGACCACGCTGTCGTGAGTACACGAAGAAGATCACATATCGTGTCAGAACCTGCGCCTCATGTACCTCAGGACAGAAAGGGACGCTATATACTCACCTGTTTGGGTTTTTACAACTCACTAGCATTGGCCGATCTGCATACACAAAGCAGTATCGTGCCACACTAACAAATGTATGGTCTCATTTCTAACTTCTCCTCTCTATTAGAGAGCAGTTTTAGCAATCGTCGCTCCTAGTTCGATCCTGTATGGATGACCTCACACACTTGTGGAGTCACTCCTCGTGCCATCATCCCTCGTCAAACTGCAATATTGGGAAATGTAAAGTACTGTCCAGCGAGAGAAGAGACCTAGACTAATGATGTATCGCAACAAGTAGACCTCAGAGACAATTAATCGACGTGAGGAGAGCCTATCACTGTGTCTTCCTACCGTACTGCCGTGATCATATGCGTGGGTCTTGGTGCAATCTCAACAGAGTACTGCAGATGCTCCAGTACACCCTATTGCCGTTGCAACAACGTAGCAACAACACCCGACATTTAGCCCTATGTGATGTCAGTGCTGTGGAATTTGTGAAGTGCTTCGAATATTTCTGACAATGTGATTTAGTGCCTCATTCTCAGCACAGTCATGAACTTTGTGCAATGTGCACGCACAACTTGATGCCCCATGAACCTTGTTTTTTTTTCTTAAATTTCTTTCTCTAGTGTTGTTTTTGTAATGTATGTTATACCTTGTATGTGTTTGTGTTTTACACTGTAATTCTTATTACAAATTACTGTATTGTCCTCCACACCATGTTTTTTTGTATTTTGTATTTATTGTTGTGTGTATGCAAACAGTGTGCCTGAAGTCCCCATAAACTGAAGCAGATACCACCACTGTCATTGTGAATGGATCATCAGTTCAGGGAACATTTTGTAAAGGTTATTCTAGCTGCAGGCAGACAGAATGAATTGGAGGTTGTAATTAGATTCTGAAAGCTCACAAAGAGATTGTTAAGTTAAATACTATCATGTGTGAGTGAGTTCAGGTTAATTTAATGATTAAAATTGTTGTAACATCTTGGGCATTTAATTGCGGAGCACTCCAACTCTGATTGTAAAGAATAAATTGCTCCATATTTGGCTCACGTGCCTGGGCCATATGTAGAGAGTGAATGTCTGTGTGAATCGGTGTTTGGAAGGGGCTCCTTGGGTATGGATGTGCGATGTGAGTGTTAGTGTTCCATATTAAGAAGGTGAAGTTGGCTACAACATAAATAATCCTCCCTCTATGAGCTGCATTTTTCAGTTGCAGTGATTTTCATTATAGAGTGCGGCATGTGCAGCCAGTTTGCGAGATTGTTCTTGGGCGATTGACTCACTACCTTGCTCCTAAGTGAGACAACCGCTCACCAATTACAATCTAAAATGGCGTAGGGGCTTATAGAGGTGGTATGAGCCCCCTCTCATTTTCTATTTTACGATTTTCCTCTCTGATTGCATGCAGTGAAAAGTCGCTATTCCTTCACACGCGGACTTCCCACGCAGCATCTCTCGTCACCTGGGTGGTCCAGTGACAAGCGGGCTCTGCTGATCTGGAAAGGGTTAAGCCGACAGGTGTGAGGAAGTCGAGTGAATGCTTTGCAGACGCCGACATTGTCAAAAGACACGCCCGGAGGGGTCTGAAGTAGCGGCTGGGCTAGAGGTTCCGTTACTTCGCAGAAACTTTGCGAAAACACTTTCTGGCGGGCTACCAGCGAGGCGTGGGAATGACTTGTGTACCCAGGCAGTTGTGGCGGGAAAATTCCCGCGCTTTCTGCAAAATAGTATTGTGGTTGGCTTGCTCAGGGCATAGCTCCGTGACGTAGCAAAATCAGCGCAGAAATTGGCGCCAAGAATCTCCATTGGTGGAATGCTAGTGCTCCGGCAATAGAGTGGAATTTTCCGCCGGTTTTGGAGTTGCTGATTGGAACGTTTAACCACGGCCACTGTCGTGGGGGCGAGAATGTTGTGTGTTCGGCCTGTACGGGTGCTCGGGGTAGTCGGCTCTCGCCTTTCGGTCGAGGACGTCGAAGCAACCAGCCATCGCCTCCGGTACGCCAAATCATGTTCTTGCAGTTAAGAAGACAGATTGGTAAGGTATGTCCGCAGCACCGGCAGACAGGGATTTTCCTAGGTGATAATCAGAGCTCAGCAGAGTGCGCCTGTTCGTCTTTTTCTAACTTTGTTCTGTCTTGGGTAGCAACAATTAATGTTGGGTTGGCTATGTGTTTTCTCTTAAGATTTGAGTTGCAAGGAATTGGCTCCACATACCACTTCGTCATAATCCTCACAATCTAGTTTAGGGACAACTTCACATTCACAGCGTTTGTTTGAGAATCCAATTTGAGCCAATTTGATGTATTGTAAATGTTTCATGTGTTTTTGTTTATTATTTTGTGTTTAGTCTTAATAAATCATATTGTTATTTTGGACAGAACTTTCATTCTGTTAATCGGTAGAGCAACCCTATCATTCCTCACTATGTTAATGAAACCTTCGTTTATTTAACTTATTTATCAAATTAAATTATTGCAGGTGCCAAACTCACTTCTACTCCACTGGCAGGGTTGATTAGAGTCAGTTCGCATTTTTTTTTAATCCTTGTGCAACAGCAAAAGTCGGAGTTAGAATAGGGGGGCTTAGAGCATCATTTACATATGTAGATTCTAGAAGAATTTAGTGTTAAATACACTGCTAGCCCCAGCACCTCGCAACATACGAACTTATATTTACATGCCTCGAGCTGCCACCATCCTGCACAACTCAACGGGATGCTCAACACACTGGTTCACAGGGCATACCCGATATCGTATGAACAAAATCTACAAAAAGAACTTATACCCTAGAAAATGTGTTCCGCAGGAACGGGTGCAGCAGCCGACATATCCCGAAAGCCTTCGGTCGACAGACACGCAGCAGAAACCCAGATGAAGAACAGTCTAAAGATGATGAAGCAGGCCTTGCTTTTCTACCGTATGCAGGCAACGTGATGCCAAAAATTGGGAGACTGCTAAAACAACACTAAATTAAGACGGTCTACCGACCACCGTCCAAGATACGCGCCTTACTGTGGACGGTGAAAGACGGATTTGGCCTCAAGAAAGCGGGCGTATATAATATTCCATGCATTTGTGGCAAATAATACATCGCTCAAACGATCTGAAGAGTCTAAGACCGCTGCAAAAAACACCAACGCCACACACGGCTAGGCCAGCTTAACAAATCGGCACTTGCAGGGCACTGCTTGGAAACTGGACAGAATGAGAAATACGAAGAGACCAAGATTCTGGCCCCTACCAGCTTCTACTGGGACAGAATCTTCTAGGAGACCATTGAAATTCGCGCAACGGACAATCTCATAAACCGAGACACGGATTTTCAATTGATAACGGCATGGAAACCTTTACTTAGCTCCATCAAGGAGTCACGCCTCAGCGAACATAAGATCTTTCTACGATGGCCGCCGGGGACACTCCACAGGATTTTGCATCTTCAACCACCTGGATCAGCGCCCGCAAACGGGTTGTCGGCGGCCACAGTCGGAGCGTCGTCGCAGGGAATCGAAGCCCGACTAACGGACATAAATAATACCGACAATGGGCAGACACACCTTGAAGACTACAACACCATGTCAAAGACGCTCACAGACAAAAATATACCGCATCGCACATTCCCCACCACTAAGACAAGGAACAAAAACATTGCCATTAGGGACCTCTCCAGACGGCTCTCGGCCAAGGCAGTCAAGACAGACCTGATTGCCCAGGAATTTGTTATCAAAACCGTAGATCAGGTGGGCGAAAATGGGGCAGAGATTAAGTGGCCATTACTCCAAGTCACCCTGCCGGACACACCGCAAAACAGGTGCGGAATCTAAGCTGTTCTAGCAGTCCCTGTGGCCACGGACCCGCTCCGCCGCAAGAACAAGGTGGTGCAGTGATTCAGGTGTCAGGGACTGTGCGATGTGTGGGAAAAACCACAGGGCAAGGTACCAAGGCTGCAAGGTCCACAAAATCCACAGACAGAAGGCTAAGGGTGCGAAGGCAGCCCCCCATACACGAAAACAAAACACTGCCACCCCATCAAACCACACAGAGAGACAATACAGGACAACACACACAGACAAAACTTGGGTAAAACCGAGGCCAGACACTCCAAGGGCCGGCCGGTGTGGCCGAGCGGTTCTACGCGCTTCATTCTGGAACCACGTGACCGCAGGTTCGAATCCTGCCTCGGGCATGGATGTGTGTGATGTCCTTAGGTTAGTTAGGTTTAAGTAGTTCTAAGTTCTAGGGGACTGATGACATCAGATGTTAAGTCCTATAGTGCTCAGAGCCATTTGAACCATTTTGAACACTCCAAGGGCAACATGTGCAGAAGTGGTCTCTCCACCAAAGAGCCACAAAAACGTCGAGAAATCGACGCAAGACACACACGCAAGAACAACACCAGGAAAAACACTACAACAGCCAGGTTCACCAAGACAGAGGAAGCTCTAGGGAACTCCATACTCACTCCACCCCCTCGGATCAATTATTAGGCATTATGGTCCAGACCTTGAACCTCGTCATGGAAATGGTGAAGGAATTCAGGGAGACCCAGAAGTAGAACACTCAGATCCTCGTTGCCCTTCAGGCAACAGTCCAGCAGTCGCTCCCCTCTGCGACTTCCTCATTAGTCACAAAACCCCATCATGGGTAGACGACCAAATATCCAAGGCCTGACATTGTGCGTCTTTAATGCAGACGGCATTGTTAATAAAGAGGTCGAGTTCAGAGAACTCATAAAAAGAGGGATCCCCCAGCACCAGGTATTCATACCAGCTACCAATAAAATCGAAGCTGTGGCCGTGGAAGTAACCACTGCCACCGGACCCCTAACAATCGTAGCAATCTGCCGACCCCCAGAAGACGAGATAGACGAGGGGACACAGCTGCTCTAAGGGAAATTGAAGGTAAACTCATTATAGGGGGCGACTTCAATGCCGAACACCCCGATTGGAACTCTAGAGTAACCTCCAGAGCAGGCACCAAACCGCAACGAGTAGCGCGCACCCACCACTTCGAAACATGATGTCCAGTCGAGCCCACACATTGTCCAAAAAATGGAGTTAGGTCCGACGTGTTAGACATAGCTCTCACTAGGAGGATCGCAGGGTTTGCGGTCGCAAGGACAATCAAACAGAATGTCCTCCGATCACAAATCAGTGATTCTAGATGTCGATGTGGAAGAATTGGTAGCACTCCCACGGTACCAGACGTCCTATAAACGTACAGACTGGGAGCGATACCGAAAAACTGTCACCTCTGATATCGTTTGCGCTCCGCCACCTACTGCCGAAACAGTAGAACAAGCACTACAAGACCTAACAGGAACCATCTTGCAGGCATCAGAAGATGCCACTCCCCCACAAAGGGATGGCCTCAAGTACAACTCCTGAAACATCTACTAGCCCAAAACCGTCTCAAGAACAGAGTGGCAAAAGAGTGGAAGATCACCATAAATCAGGCCACCAGGAGGCTGCTCAATCGTCTACAGACAGAGCTGAAGGTAGCGCCCAATGAGCACAGAAAACAGCAATGGTAAAACCGCCCCACAGCCCTCGAAGTAGATGATCACACACTATGGCAGGCAACCAAACAATTTACTAAAAGATGCACTAGGCTGCCGCCACTGCACGCGAGAGGGGTCTGGCCTACAGCCATGCTGAAAAGGCCAACGCCCTCGTCGACACCTTCGAGAAGCAGTTTAAAGCGGCAGAACCCCAGGATGACGAATATGAAGACGTAGTCCGTCGTCAACTGGCTGTCTTCCTCAGCGCTGAGGAGGACCCAGAGGACGAACCCCCAGTTTTCGCCCCCGAGGACGTGGCAAAAGTAATTAGGTTCCTCCCTACTAAAAACGCGCCAGGACACGACAGTGTCATCAACCAGCTAGTTAAAAACCTCCCGCCCTCGGCTATCGAACACCTCGCGAACGTCTTCAACGAGATTACTCATACCTGCGAGTTCCCAGCATACTGGAAGCACGCGGAAGTGGTCACAGTACACAAACCAGGGAAATACCCTTTATTCCCGCAGCACTATAGGCCGATTAGCCTCTTGCCAACTCTCAGCAAGATCTATGAGCGCCTTCTGCTAATACCCATAAAGGACCACATCACCAGAGAGCAACTTCTGCCGGATTTCCAAATCGGATTCCGACAGAACCACTCTGCCCCACAACAGATCATGAGAATGGTTGAAGCAGCTTCAACCACAGAGGCTACTGCGGGATAATGCTACTTGATGTAGCCAAAGCCTTCGACTCAGTATGGCATAAAGGGTTACTATACAAGTTATTCACAAAAGGGTTCCCTGGGAGCATAGTCAGGTTAATCCAAAGCTATCTCGCAAATAGAACCTTCTCTGTCAAGGTAGGAACAGCCCCCTCCACCAAAAGGCGTATTCGTGCTGGGGTGCCACAGGGATCGGTCCTGGGACCCGTTTTGTACAGTCTGTACACTACGAACACTCCAACAGTCCCCTGGTGCACACCGCACAGTACGCTGAGGACACCATCTCTTACACTCGTAATGAGAATAAGGACCTGGTCATTCGTAGCTTACAAAGGGTTTTAGATAACACAGAAATCTGGGCCTGTCGTTGGCACATCGCTATCAATCCTGAAAAAACACAGGCTATGTTTATCACCGAGACTCGGGAGACATGGATCCCCTCAACACCCCCCCCCTTTCAATTGCACCTACATGGATCACGACTCTCCTGGCGCAGATCCGCCAAATATCTCAACGTAACCTTGGACTCAAGACTAACGTGGAAACCGCACATAGACGAGATCCACAGGAAGGTCTGCGCCAGAATGCCCATAATATACCCAGTCCTCAACACAACCAGCTCCCTTCTCTGCTCTGTAGGACTATATTAGACCCTCATACATCCACTAATGGTGTATGTGTGCCCTGTCTGGGGTACACGGCAAAGCAGCATCTGGACAAACTCCAGAGGCTGCACAACCGCGCCCTCAGGAGGGCACTGAACCTACCCATGGGATTCCCCACTGACGATCTGCACACTGCTGCCAAAATCCCACTCCTCAAAGAAACATCCCAGGATCTGGCAGGGGCTGTCTATAAGAGCTCTTCCAGCTCTGGAAACAACCTCATCCACTCCTTAGGTCAGTATGGCATGTCCCGCGATACGCACAAATGCCCCATGACGATCTTCGATGACTAAATCGAAGAAAAATATCCCAAAAATCTCCAAATCCTAACACCAATCCTTAAATCTTAAAATACACAACATCCCGCTAACCTCAGGCAAGTACTAGATTCCACCAGAACACCAACACAACACACTGACAGCCAAAGACAATCACACACTCACAACACACTTTGTGGAGTGAAAGCCAACAGGCTACAAACTCCTCTATACACTTCCCCAAGGAGGGGAAAGTAAAAGGTGAGAGAGAGAGGCAGACAGACCATTCCATCAAAACTACCTGATGTTGGTGGGAAGGTTATTCACCGAAATATCGTGGGACTTCAACAATCGCATCTGGCTGGACACCCGAGAGCCCTGGAAACAACACATACACCAGGAAAGCCACTGATCACAAGGAAATACATGTTTTTGGAATTTCAACCCCTAAAGGGTGAAATAGGAGATGAAAAGTTCTAACCATTTCAGAACCGCTTTCTAGTCAGAAGTACACTCAGGAAAAGCCATAATTCTATGGCCTTAATTATTGTGAAAAGCTTAGAATGTGCTGAAATTTATGAGCTAAATCAAGGAAACCTATTTAAGAGTCACCATGACAAATCAATTAATGGCAGTTCTTGAAACATTGTAAGTAGGTATCAGTTCATTACATGCTTAAAAAAGACAACATGAAAATAGAAAGTAATAGTAAGAGAATAGTAAATTACAGTTGTTGAGCTTTGGTAATGCATGGGCTTTCATAGACTGGTTGGTAAATTTGGGCTAAATTTCATACAGGAGGGTGGTTATAGATGGTGACCCTGCCAGGATAGTTTTTTTGGTTCTTTTGGTAATACATAGATAATGTTGGATTTCTCGAAAACAAAAACAAAAATTACACTAATTTTGCTAACACTCCACTTCTTTTTCAGGCAGTTCATTTAAAATTTTGCTATCTGTTGATGAAATTTTGTGTCCTGTGACAATTATCGATTACTTTGTTATGTAAACAGCAGGGATAAAAGTAGAGGTTGTGTGTGGATTTCATTAATCATTGAGTATTTATGAGCATGATAGTACAATTTTTGTTTGTTTGGGCATTGTAGCAATTCTGTTTTTCTGAGAAATAGTGTTTCATCATGTTTGGTACAACAGAACACAATATAAAAATCCATCGTAGCAGAAGACAACAGAGGATGTAGCAAAATACCGATTCGGTTCAAGATGAGATAGACCATCTCGAGCCGGCCAGAGTGGCCGAGCAATTCTAGGCGCTACAGTCTGGAACTGCGTGACTGATACGGTCCCAGGTTCGAATCCTGCTTCGGGCATGGATGTGTGTGATGTCCTTAGGTTATTTAGGTTTAAGTAGTTCTAAGTTACAGGGGACTGATGACCACCGTAGTGCTCAGAGCCATTTGAACCATGTTTGAAGACCACCTCGAGCAATTTGCAAATGCCAATACCTTATATAAGATTACACAAAATTGTGCATATCCACAATTATTAACCAGTTTAGTGAAAAATAATGAAACACAACAAACGATGGGTAAGGAACACGTGAATTCTGAAGCTGAGTCGGTCGGCGATAAATCACCATCGTCTAGCGAAAGCTTACCAAAGTCGCCACAGTGTAGCGAAACTTTGCAACAACTGGTAACAGACCCATCAGAATCAAGTTTTGCGTCAGTGTCTTTTGAACGAACTCAACACACATACGTTCAGTTAACAATTAAGTAGAACCACACTGCGCGAATCCCACAACCTTTCTAGAATCAGTTGGTTAATTGCTAAAAAAAAAACACAAGAATATAGAAATAGGAAATCGCAGTAAGAGAATAGGAAATAACAGGTAGAAAATAGTAAACCACTTATGGAAGGCAGGCCGGTGTGGCCGTGCAGTTCTAGGCGCCTCAGTCTGGAACCGCGTGACCGCTACGGTCGCAGGTTCGAATCCTGCCTCTTGCATGGATGTGAGTGATGTCCTTAGGTTAGTTAGGTTTAAGTAGTTCTAAGTTCTAGGGGGCTGATGATCACAGATGTTATGTCCTATAGTGCTCAGAGCCATTTTTGAACTTATGGAAGAAATAAAAAACTCAAAGGAGGAGAATGGAAAATCACGGGAAAAGAACAAGAAATCGCAGGAAGAGAACAGAAAATCACTGGAAGAAATAAAATGGACAGTACAAATTTTATCAGTTGAGATTAGGTAAGAAATTAAAAATGACCTTCACCCAATAACCAGCAGTTTTCCAACTAAACTGCGTGACTTGAAACAGAACACGAAACTTGAAAATAAATCAGCGTAATGACAAGAACGAATTGTTAGCTAAGATCAACACTTAAGTTCCGAGAGCGATAGTTACTATTATAAAAGAACAGGACAAACACCTTAACACAACGGTAAAAGAAATTAGCGAACAACTGGAAACATTCACATTAAATTCTGAAGAACAAAAAAGAACAGTTAAGTATAATTAAAGAAAAAGCTAACTACCTGACAACGAAAATGGCAGATCCGTCAACCAATGCAGTCAGAGATTCAAACGATACATTACCTGTACTATTTTCTGACACAGCAGAGTACCAGTCATTAATAAATTTTAAAGACGACCAAGAGAAAACTAGTCCAGAAAATAAGTGTTATAGGAACACCATTAGTGAAGAAGTTTTCTGAATACGAATGTAAACGGTCAAATTCGTCTATCTAGTCTTCGGAGTCAAGCTTTGTTTCAATACTTTCAACGAGTATTGAAAGAAAGCTTAAGCGCGAGGATGAGAAAGACGAATTTGACCGTTTACATTCATATTCAGAAAACTTTGGCGACATACAAACCTATGGCGTTTAGGTGATTTTCCACGAGAACAGTACCACACGTCCATTTGCGATAACGTACCGCCGATATGGTGCGATAGGGAACAATCTGGTTTGCACAGGAGTTATAACTTCGATTAGAAACACTTTTTGACAGTATGTAGATCCAAAGTTTTCAGCAAGTATGGTAACATAATTCATCACCAAGCTTGGATAGATCAGTTCCTATATTCTTTACCATCAAATTGGCCACTTGAACACAAATTAGAATTCTCTGCGGCTGTTTGGAAAATGAATCTGCAACAAGCATGCGCTCAATAGTGAGAGATTTTACCGAGCGTTTTTGTCAATCTACTGGTTACACAAAATCGAGTAAGACATGGCATTATAATGTTAAGGAACTCTGAACAGCCTGACTACTCGAGCCAAGCAAAATATTCTGAAAACATGGCACACAGAAATCAGTACTTACCAAACCCATCAATCCGTCAGCGCTAATTCACATTCGTTTAACAAAGTTACCTACACATTTGAGACATGTAATTTCGACCGGCAATTGCAAAGGTAATTTACAAACATTTCAAACATTACTTCAGGAACTGGAATTGGACAGTGACAACGGTTTAACGGACAGGCACAATAACAATCACAACAGAAAGTATGACACTCATGACGCATTTGTCCGGCGTGAAAAAAAAAAAAAAAATTATGATAACTCACACAGCAAACACAACCACAGAAACAGTTATAGACGGGGCAACCGACATCGTCCGTACGACGCTCAATTCTCGCAGTTGAACAGTGATTATATTAATAGACGCAACAACAGACATCTCAGAAAATTCGGCACTGGTAATAGGTGTAATCACAACTGTAATAACAATCCAAATATTTGCAGATAATACTCTAACTTAGATGGTAATCATGCACATCTTCATTTACGTAGATCAAATCCGCAAAACACAAGGCACAAATGGCTCTGAGCACTATGGGACTCAACTGCTGAGGTCATTAGTCCCCTAGAACTTAGAACTAGTTAAACCTAACTAACCTAAGGACATCACAAACATCCATGCCCGAGGCAGGATTCGAACCTGCGACCGTAGCGGTCTTGCGGTTCCAGACTGCAGCGCCTTTAACCACACGGCCACTTCGGCCGGCCCACAAGGCACAGCAACAGCGCGACGGAAAGAAATAATTGTGGTCAGAACACCACGAGACTATCAACGATGAGGAAATACAAGACGAAACTGGTACTTTTCTGACACACAAGAGCGTATCAAACCATGTATAGAATAATTTCATTTACCGAAGTTATATCCAAGTGATAGAACTACATGTCACCTGTTTCGAAAATGTTTCTTGCATTACAGCACACAGCAACAGTTAGCAATAAACAATGCTATTGCAAGTTTTGACAATAATTGGGCGACCATCATCGCGCAACGTACTTCATTTATCGCACTACAAGTCGAGCCATTTGTTATCACGAAGCGTACACTAAACAAAGTACTAATAACTTCGAAATTTCATCGAGAATCCTAATAAGAATAAATTATTTCAAATAAAATGAGCATTGGCTGCATTTTTTAAAACTAGTTCTGTTCACTTGAGAAATATTTTTCGCTATACACATTAATCATTTTCTACCACTTTTGATGAGATATACAGGATGCTAGGATGGTAACCGCGTTGTCTGGAAGGAAGAATGATAGGTATTTTGATGTAAGAAGTTTTTCAGGATTTATTGTGTTTACTGAAATGTAATATTTGCGGTTATAACCATGAGGTGTTGTCGATGTGGAAATAAGTGGACAAAAACAGAACAGAAACTTATTATTTGAAATGCATATTGAGATGAATACAGCGAATATGTTTAATTCTGTAATACCATGATACGATTTATGTTAGTTAGGTACATCAGATGACAATAATGAGATTTATGACGCATGCTGCAATAGAATGAGACAAAGATTATCATCATTAATATAGAAAAAGAGTGAGTGAATGATCATTAATGCATAGGAAGTCTGTTTCTTATTATAGTCAATTTTTATGCCATGTGGGTGTATTTCGTGTTTATAAGCGTCAAAGATAAGTTTTGGAGAAGATGTGACTGAATGACAATAGTGAGTGAAGATAATGTAATTTGAGATGACAAAGTTGTTTCTTTGATGTGCAATTTATAATTATCCGATGCAAATTATTCAGCCTTTTCCTAAACATACAGTGTCGTTTTTTTCCACCAGAACAACACAACATGTAACAATTACGTCAGTTTTAGAATAATTGTGAACATTTTTGTTTCCATTTGCGCACGAAAAATGTTTTGCAAAGATTTGGCTCAGCACTGACTGCTACTCTGTACTATTGCTTAATCTTCTAAAATATGGTACCTCACTGAACGTTTTGTGACTTGTCATCGTCGTAGCGTCTATTTTCTTGTTTATTGATGAGTCATTTTTTTCTGATCTGTTTACAGCTACAAGCACGGGAAAATGTAACTTCTACTGAATTATATAAAACTAATTTGCCTTTTCTTTGTCTTACAGATAAACTTCACATGTGTATCAAACTATGTAATCTCAATATTGTCCATCAGTCTAGGTGTTTGGGAAATTTAAAATTTTGGAAGAGTAGATGAAATTCATCGCTAGCGAGGTGTGACATGGTCAGACAACATTTAGTAAGTATATGGGAAACTAATGATGATATTTTTCTTGCTTTTCAGCTTTACTCTTTTTTCCATGGCATAGGTTAAGATTTTTTTATATCTACTGTATTTTGCTGCTAACAGGTGTGACATAGCAGATTGTTTTCTTGTATGTACATATGATGTAAGATAATAACACTCATTGCTTTAGCTTAAGGAGTTTTCAGGCTGTATTTGCCTTTCACACTTATGTCATTTATTGAGTTTCTTCATAATGCATATTCTCTGTATAAATTGTTACTATAGAATGCGATGCCACTAATATAATACATTATGTTGAGCGCAATACTGGAAGGAGTTTTCGTCCATCACGAAAGATGTGTAAGAACTCATGAAAGATGTGTAAGGAGAAAGCAAAGAGAATAAGATAAAAAATGAAAAAAGAAACTGCAACAAAGCTTAATGTGACATACAATGATGAGATATGGAAAATATAAGAAATGGTTAGGTACGGAAAACATCAAAAGTGATTAGGTAGGGCAAATATAAGAAATGGTTAGGTCCGACAACGATGACAAATGCTTAGGTAGCCTCTTGAAGCTAAATAATATGAAAGCGTGAGTATGTATGAGACATATGACAGAAGGAAACGAAGAGATAAATTAACCAGCTACATTTTTTGAAGGTTGATTAAATTATGGGCATAAGGATTAAAAGGTGCACAAACTAAAGGATGAAATATAATTAGATAGCGTTCAAATATATTAGGTATAATAATAGACTGATGTTTGAGTGGCTGCATAAAGCCTTCATTGATGTGAACATTCGTTACAAATCAATGTTTTTTTCCTAATTATACATCTGTGTTCTCCTTATTTGTGTGAGTGACTACTATCGTCATGGGTTTATTTCTTGTGTGTGATAACTATCCTTACATGCAAATGGATTTATTCGGATAGCTTCAGGATTTTCTGTAGGTCATTCTGCACATGTACGAGTATAATAATTGTTTACTATCATGCCTGTTACAGTACACTGTTTCATGTGATTTACTTGTCTGATCTTTCTGTAGTTCATTATTGTAAAACAATGTTGTATTTTTCTTACCTTTTTATAGACATAGAAATAAGATCTTATTACTCCTATCGTAATATAGGTAATTGTACATTGTAAATTTAACAAATTGTAACTGATGGACCATTCACCACAAACGATTGAGACTTGCCAGGGAGAAGAAATATGTCTACTGATTATATACTGAAATATTCTCTGTCACATGTTGGCATACTTCACTGATACAAGCTGCAACTGTCTTTCACAAGGAGCTCTTCGGTACTACAATATGGTTTTGGAGATATCAATGGATGTACAGTCTGCTTCAAGTAAAAACTACGACATTTTGCTGTTTGTGCGTGTGAGTGGTTGTCAGCTGAAACTGTGCTTGGTTTCAATGAGTCTGCTTCCACATGAGCTGACGTAACAGTGATATTATGGCAACAAGCTAAAGGAAGTTTGGTCGTTTGTGACAAGAACATTCTTCTACACTATGTTATTCCATCGTGCAAATTACTATTTCCATATGTGACTGTGCATCAGAAAGTTTGCCTTTTGTGGTATAGCCACTCTCTTTCCTGTGTTCTACAAAAAGAAGTTTAGATCACCAGTACCCTGTGCAGAACGTTCTCACAGGCATCATGAAAAATTGATAACCTGCCATGGTGAATTCTATTGATTAATCATTCACGTATTCTCGAATTTTTCAAATCTTTTTTACTTATAGTCTTTAATTCATATTCTTGTAGAACTATTTTTTTCTTTGTACTTGTAACATGTAATATTTAGAATTTTTCCTCGTCCCATTCTTATCTGGAATGACACTCGCACGAAATTCTAGTGGGGAAGGTGGAGGATATGTAAGGTGATCATGTCATTTTGGTTTTTTGTATATATCCACGTCAGATAGAGACCAAGTTACATTACTGTTAAACAATCTTTTGTCATGTCGTGGCAAAGTCTTTGCCTCTGCGCAGTCTGATACATTATTAGTTGAAGTGTGGCAGGTGATGGACGTATTTAGTAGTGTTGTGTGGACTTCTGATTATATCTGTTAGGTGAGGAGAGACTTATTGTAATGGACAGCAAGGATGAATGAGGGGTAAATATCAGAAAGCGAAGAGATTATAAATTTTGAATAATGTTATTATTCTTGGAAGAGAGAAGCTTGATGTAAGACTGCAGCACTGTGCAGCTAGTTTATCAGAATGACTACTGTCAACCAATTGAATTTGTTCATTTGCTCAGAGCTGAGAGGTAGATCATCCCACTTCCCTGAGTCGTGCACTAACATATTAACTAGTTAAGCTGTTTGATTTTTATGTAAATTCTCTGTTAACGTTGTACCCTCTTTAAATCAATGTTGGCTTTGTTGAGCGTAATATTGTTAAAACCTATGTTTGTGTGAAGACAGGCGAAGTTTTACTCTGTCTCTATGAATATATACTTTATTCTAAAATCGTTGTCTTGGAATACCATTTCATAGGAGTAGTTACTCTCCCCAACACACCGTTTATCAGTACGCATTACCCCATGTAGTATGCAACAGTTGAAAATTTTATTTAGAAATAGAAATCCAGTTTATTTGCTGTCTGCTTGCTGTTTGCTGTTGTGCTTTCGATAAATCTGCAACAATATTGTCAAGACACGAGGTAAGTGGAAATTTTGATTAGGGCCAGATAATTGTTTTACTTCAGTTGCACATTTAATATATTCACTTGCTGCATTCAGATTAGTTACAGTTCATTTCAAATTAGGTTCTGTTTAGTCAAAGGTTAGCATACGAGTGTAAGTTTGATAACAGTTTGTGGGTGCATAGTTTTAGTAATACACAGACTTTTGTAGAGTGGAAGGTAAATTTGGGCTAAATTTCAGACAGAAACAAATGTAGTGTAGAGGTTACAATAATGTCGCGTACTATTTCGTACACAACGTAAGGAGAGGAGAGTGGTGCAGCAGATGTCGCCATATGAAAGCTGAATATGAGCAGAAATGAACAGGTAACCCATAAATACAGTACACGGAAATTTACTTAACTTAAAGCTTTCTTCGAGACTTGCGAAGAAATGTTACAAAAGAAGAAATAGCACTAAACTCCAGCTACACTGAAGCGTCAAAGAAACTGGTGTATGCATGTGTATTCAAATACAGAGATACGTAAAGAGGAGAATACGGCGTGACTGTGGGCAACGCCTCTATAAGACACCTCGTATCTGGTGCAGATGTTAGATCGGTTACTGTTGCTACAATGGCTTGTTATCAAGATTTAAGTGAGTTTCAAAGTGGTGCTATAGTCGGCGCACGAGCGATGGGACACAGCATCTCCGAGGTAGTGATAAATCGGATACTTTCCCTTACGACCATTTCACGAGTGTACCGTGAATATCAGAGATCCGGTAAAACATCAGATCTCCGACATCACTTCTCGCGGAAGAAGATCCTGCAACAAGCCAACGACGACTAAAGAGAATCATTCAACGTGACGGAAGTTCAACTCTTCAGCAAATTGCTGCAGATTTCAATGCTGGGCCATCAACAAGTGTCAGTGTGCTAACCATTCAACGAAACATCATCGATACGGACTTTCGGAGCAGAACGTCCACTCGTGTACTCTTGATGACTGCACGACACAAAGTTTTATGCCTCGCCTCGGCCCGTCTACATCGGCACTGGATTGATGATGACTGGAAACATGTTGTCTGGTCGGAAAAGTCTCGTTTCCAATTGTAGCGAGCAGAGCGACATGTGCGGGTACTGAGACAACCTCATGTATCCATAGACCCTACATGTAAGCAGCGGACTATTCAAGCTAGTGGAGGCTCTGTAGTGGTGTGGGGCGTGTGCAGTTGTAATGATATGGGACCCCTGGTACGTCTTGAATCTATTCTGACGGGTGACACGTACGTAAGCATCCTGTCTGATCACCTGCATCCATTTATGTCCATTGGGCATTCCGACTGACTTGGGCAATTCCAGCAGGACAATGCGACACCCTAAAAGCCCACGCGTCCAGAATTGCGACAGAGTGGTCCAGGAACACTCTTATGATTTTAAACACTTCCGCTGTACACCGAATTCCCCAGACATGAACATTATTGAGCGTATCTAGGATGTCTTGCAACATGTTATCCAGAAGAAATCTCCACCCCCTTGTACTCTTACGAATTTATGGTCAGCCCTGCAGGATACATGGAGTCAATTCCCTCCAGTACTACGAGTCCATGCCACGTCATGTTGCGGCACTTCTGCGTGCTTGCGGGAGCCCTGCTCGATACTAGGCGGGTGTAGCAGTTTCTTTGGCTCTTCAGTGTATTAGGAGCAAAAGAGCACCATGGAGCATTAGGCTCTCTCTACTAAAACACTAGTGAACTGTCGATGGTTGAGTAAGACTGAAGACTGGTGAAGGCTGCGACTGAGACAATGCCGTCGTTAACTGTCGCCGCCCATCCTATATCGCGGAGGAAGAGTGCACTAGCAGTCGGAGCTGCTGAAGGCGTGGCCATTGGACGCACATCATTCGATTCATCGGGCTCCGCGCGATCGCTATCGGCGTCTCTCGCAGCTCTGAGACGCCAGTGAGGTTGATATTTATCTGTGACACCACATGTAGAATAATGTGTTTTTTTCGGTTTGTCATGTGCACAGTTTTACTTTTCTGGACATTAAAAACACTTTGTTGTAGAACTCTAAAATCTAATCAAGATCTGACGTAATATTTCAAACAATGGAAATCCAGGATGGAATGTAACAATGTTATGATAAGGAAAGTAGCTACTCACCATATAGCGGAGTTGCTGAGTCGCAGATAGATACAACAAAAATACTCTCAGAGTTAAAGCGTTCGGCCATTAAGGCCTTCGTCAACAAAGGGCACACACACGCACGCACACACTCTCACGCAAACGCAACTCACACACACGTCTGCAGTATCAGGCAACTGAAACTACCCTTTTGCGACTTATTTTGGGCAGTGCTTCATTATAAGTAATTGCATCATTAGGAGAAAGTGTGAGGTTACTGTCAACATGGTCCACAAGTTGACTAATATACAACATTAAAAACAAGATCCCAACAACTTCCCTGGGGCACACCCAAGGTTACTTCTACATCTGGCGATGAGTTTCCATACAAGATAACCTTCTGCGTCCTCCCTACCAAAAAATCCTAAATCCAGTCACAAATTTCGCTTCACACACCGTATGATTATAATTTTGATAATAATCGCAGATGTACTGAGGCAAATGCTTTTCGAAAATGAAGAAACGCTCCTTCTACCTGACTTCCTTGATCAAAAACTATCAATACGTCAAGCGAGAAAAGTGTGAGTCGGGTTTCGCATGATAGATGTTTCTGGAATTCGTACTGGTTGACATGGAGGAGGTCACTCCGTTCAAAATACTTCATTATTTTTGAGCTCAGAATATGTCCTAAGATTCAGCAACAATTCGATGTCAGGGACATTGGATGCTAGTTTTGTGGATCACTTCTACTACTCTTCTCATAAATGGATGTAAACTATGCTCTCTTTCAACTATTGGCATGGATTTTTGTTCGTTTGTCTACGCTAGATTACAGTGTAAAGGGGGTGTAATTCAGTCGCAGATCCAGCATAGAAAATGATAGGGATCCGATCGGGCCCTGGAGTTTTGTTCTCAACACCACTTACACTAATACTTCTTTCACTCATACATTCAGTGGTATGAAGATTAAATTGCGGCAGTTCTTCTGGATTTTCCTTTGTTAAGTTGAGCTTTTCAGATGTTGCTTTGCCATGCTCAATTTTAGTTCCTGTCTCAATCACGTGTGACTAGACACGAACTTTGGTGCCACTAACAGCTTTCACATACGATCAGAATTCGTATTTTTTCACTGAAGGCTTCAGGCATTGCTCTCTTCACAGCCAAAAATGTGTCATTCAGCATCTCTTCACCTACTGGCCTATACTGTGTTTTATACATATTACGGAGTAGTCTGTTCTTTTAGAAGTTTCTTTATGGTGACTATGTACCATGGAAGGTCCCTCCCATTACAATTGTTCTACTAGGTAGATATCTCTCGGGTGCCTGGTCACCTATTCTTTTAAATTTGAGCCATAATTCCCCAAGATGCTGCTGTCCGCTGCTGAAAGTTTCAAGTTCTTCAATCTACACTACTGATTTATTATTTATTTTACTGAACGTTTATACTCCCCAATTTGTTTGAGTTGAATGGGGTTGGAACTAACTTTTCTAGACAGTTTTCAGAGAAGGAATTTAGCAATGTTTCACACGACGTCTTGTCATGCCTACCACTTAACAACTGACTGTTGGATGAGTAAAGTCTCCACCGATGATTACAGTATAATTGGCAAACTTATGTTCAAGTAAACTGAGGTTTTATCTTAAGTTTTCAGTTACACCAGAAGGTGAATTTGGTGGGCGATGGAAGGATTCAGTTACCATTTTATACCCACCTCTGATACTGAGACTTGACCAGACTATCTCGTATGCAGTTTCTATCTCAGTGGTTTGAGTTTCTTGTCTCCGGTGACAAGAGCACCACCTCCATTTCCCGTTAGCCTGTCCTTTCGATATACACTTACATTTTCCACAGTGCTACCAGTTTCGAGCTTCAACCAGCTTTCTGTGGCTAGTATTATATACTGCTTTTCGGGAGGGCTTTAAACTCTGGCGTTTCGTAGCGAATTCATCGGCTGGAAATTACAAGAATTTTAATACTCTCGTCTGTGCGTGGGGTTTCTTTAGGATCTTGCACTTGTACTTCTGGATACCCTTCAGCCGTCGTTATGTGGAGTGGATGGAGAGTCGCCTAATCTGAAATACCCTTATGTGTATCCCCCACACAGCTTCCTGAGTAGCTTGGTCCTTACCATCTGTGTAGTGTTCTAGTGCGCTTCCAAAAACAGTTTTTTGCACATTCGCTGAATTGGCATTTCTCTTGTCTAAAAACTAAAATCTTAAATTCTCCAGAAGAGGCTATAAAGGCCCAACGGTACCGACCGACCGCCGTGTCACCCTCAGCCATAGGCTCGTGCTGGCTTGCGTCCGGCGGCGGCTCACGGCAGGGGCGGCGGCGGCGGCGTCGGGCGTCAAGTGGTGAGATGCGTTTCTTACTAGCAATCTCTTGTTTAAGTTATATTCCATCGATTTCAGCGACCAACAGAATGCTTCGAACTAAGAAATACTACCCCATACATGTGAAGAATACCGATTCAATTAATTTCATAAATTTGTATATCAATGTGGTGTTAGTAGTACAGTAGTTAATGGGAGGGAGTGCGTGAGTGGGTACCATGGGGCAGAACAGCAGATTAAGAGCAGAACGCTAGGTTCATTTGCGTAATTTCTGTGTAAGATGCAGTACAAAAGTTTAAGGAGGAGTGTGGCAAAGAACAATGAGTCAGCAATTGCATTCAAAAGCATGTGAAATTCGAAAAGTGTGCCAGAAAATGATGGGAGGACGTAACTGATTACTTTATTTGGTATCAATGGTGGTAGAATATTTTAAGGAAATGGGGGTGACATGGAAAACCACTTAACAGAACAATAGGTTAAGTGTCGTCAAAGGCCCAAACATTTGGTTAAGACACCCAGAGTACAGTGTCTAACATTAGGTTATGCATCATGTTTGCTCCATGTAATTACTTCTTACAAGACCTAGGTGTCCCAGACAGCAGGGAATGACGACCAAGAGAAATGCAACCTCCATAAACTGATTTTTTTATAAATACACAATATGCCCTTCAATAGCCTGTTATGAGATCCTTCCTCTCCATCAGTTTCTATGAATTCTATAGAATGCCTTGAATCCCCTAAATTGTTTAAATAAACAATGTTCCACACAATGTCTAAATTGTTTAACCAATATTCCATACACTTCAATCGAATACCCTCCAAATGATCGATCAACTCAGTCTTTTTCACACCAATTCCTAGGAAGAGGTGGCACTCAGATGACTTAGGTTAGTGGAGGTGCCCTTTTTCCTGCCATTTTCGTAGGCATTGTCCTGATGGAATTTGAACTTCCCATGAGGGGGCATGGCAGGGGGTGTGGCACTTTCCCACCAGGGTGGTTAACTATTTGATAAATTTAATTAAGTAGTCAATCAAATTGATGAGAGTGAGAGGGGGGGGGGGGCTATTCCAGTAACACAGACCTGAAGGTGTACTTGTAGCAGTGAGGGGCAGAGGGGATTGGGGAAGGGTGAGAGGGTGGGGGGAACAATAGGTTAAGTGGCTGTCAATCAGAAGGAAATGGGGGTGACATGGAAAAGCACTTAACAGAACAATAGAGTAAGTGCCTGTCAATGAAAAGGAAATGGGGCGACATGGAAAAGCACTTAACAGAACAATTGGTTAAGTACCTGTCAATCAAAGGAGAACAATAGGTTGCCCCCTGAGTGCATACCTGCTCCCGATGTAGGTAACCCGCACTAACAAAATGGCCCACCACTCCATTCCTGAGGGGGGGGGGGAGAACAGTAGGTTAATTGCAGTGATATGAAAAACCACTTAACAGAACAATAGTCTAAGGACCTGTCAATCAAAGGAGAACAATAGATTAAGTATCAGTCAATTAAAGAAGAAGAATAGGTTAAGTATCAGTGAATCAAAGGAGAACAATAGGTTTGCCACTGAGTGCATACCTGCCCCTGATGTAGGCAACCCACACTAAAAATGGCCTGGCGTCCTTTTTGCCCAACTATTGTATCCCAATTGCCAACAGTGCTTGGCAGACCAGATGGTCACCCATCCAAGAGCTATGCAGCCCAACAGTGCCCAACTTTGGTGATCAGACGGGATTTGGTGTTACCACTGCAGCAAGGCCATTGGCCCTTTCTCTTGTTATTATTGTCAAATCTCGTCGACCGAATGTGGGGTGTAGTAGGGGGATGTATTGCAATCACATCTGCATGCACCAACAACTGTCCAGCAGTTGTCAATTGCGCTGGTGGACAAATGGAATGACTCACCAGAAGCACTCCTCACAACTGATGACAAGCATGGGAGCACGTTCCAGAGCATGGATTGCCATACTTGGTGATAACACAGCCTATTAAGAACCATGTCCCATGTTTTGTAATGTCCATGGATGTATCATATTGCGGTGGCCTCAGTGTAATTAAGGTCTTTGAATAAAAATGTCATTTCTATTCATCTCATTGCGTATTACTTTCAAATAACTTATTCTTACTATGTGTGTCACAAGTTTCGTCGAGCTATGTTACTTGGGAGTCAAACACCATGCAATAGTTACTTAGTTCCTTAAGTTTGGCACACCAGTGTATTTACTCACTCTGGATACATTTGGAACGTTCTGTCATAATTGTGTTCAAATGTGTGTGAAATCTTATGAGACTTAACTACTAAGGTCATCAGTCCCTAAGCTTACACACTACTTAACCTAAATTATCCTAAGGACAAACACAGCCCGCATCTCGTGGTCGTGCGGTAGCGTTCTCGTTTCCCACGCCCGGGTTCGATTCCCGGCGGGGTGAGGGATTTTCTCTGCCTCGTGATGGCTGGGTGTTGTGTGCTGTCCTTAGGTTAGTTAGGTTTAAGTAGTTCTAAGTTCTAAGGGACTTATGACCACAGCAGTTGAGTCCCATAGTGCTCAGAGCCATTTTTTGAACCACAAACACATCCACCCATGCCCGAGAGAGGACTCGAACCTCCGCCGGGACCAGTCGCACATTCCATGTCTGTCATAATGCTTCACCCTTAGAGGTGATGGCTGGTCTTCGACTGGTTGAGAAGTTTTTGCAGATTCACGCTTATTAATATGTACAGAGTTGATTGATTTGTATTTATTTCATTAGAACTAAAGTCGAGCCGGATAATCCAACGCTCCTTCTGACTGAAGCTCAACAGAAGCAGATATTGTGTGACGAAATAATTAAATAAAGTATAGCTGCACAACAGTTATGCCCAGAGACCAGAAATATCATTTCGGTTTGAGATATGAATATGTAAGGTGGCAGAATAAATGAAGGTCAGATTCGCATTTTACATGAAAGCTTTATACATCGCAACGGGAAGGTGAATATGGCACCTAACTTAGTTCGGAGGTATTGAGCAAATTTGCCTAGCAGCATGTAATGCAAAGAGGGATGACATTCAATCGACGGTAATTAATATACCGTTCCTATAATGCATGTCTAAATGGAAGGTGAACCAAGCTGCGAGAGGCGTTTTAGTTTGGAATTCAGTCAACACACGACCAAGTGATTCCGACGGGGAGAGCGCGTATAACAGCCCACCTGAGGGATGATAGGAAAGAAATCTTTCAGAAAATTGTGTTTCGAAATTCCAAATGGATACGAAAGAAGACCAGTGACGCATTTTCTATCACGTGTCCAGTGAGTGGTACACATGTGAGAGAATCAATGTACGCATTTAGGCGTCTGGAATGGGCACAAAACGTCCGATTGGCGAAAACGCGGTAGGAAGGAGAAAGGAGCCAAAGTTTCGACGCAGTTTAGTGGTAGGGACCTTGCGATTGGTAGAGAGAGTTCCCACAAAATAAGAGGAACGCTCCTATTAGTCGAGAAAAGCCGTGACGTGAAGATCGAAAGAACCCAGGTGGGGAGACTGTTCGGCTATGAGTAAGACAAGACGGAAATTTTTGGGGGACTCTTCTCTGAATTGGAGTCAGGTGCAGAACGGATCGCATAACGCTCTGTTCGAAGCAGAGCAGTAATTTGTGTGAACACTGCGTTCACAGCGGCTGATATCCAGATAGAAATTATCTGTAGCATCGTTTAGCTCCAACTATCGAGAAACGAGCCAGCCAATTAGTTAATTGTTCTTGCGAGAACTGAGAGGGCACTATAATATGTTCGCTGCTCCAACCATGCGCGTGTATGTCGCCACATTCTAAGACTAGGAATGAGTACATGTTCTCTCGCATAACGAGAAACATAGGGAAAGCTTCTGCTGGAAAATTCAGCAAAGGTGTTATTAGTTTTATAGGAATTTCAGCGGAAGAGAGCGGCCTAGCAGACGACAGTTCATCGCAGCTTAAGGTAAATACCGTGTACAGAGGTGTAAACTTGTTGGTTCACTATCTTGCGTCCACTATAAACTCGAGCGATCTTGGGTAATCTTTTGCTGAATTTGTCACATAACTAACCATCCACCATAGACTTGATTGTCATCCTAAAAACAGTACCGAACTATGAACCGGAATCGGACGACTTTCGTAGTACTGACCAACATCGTAATGTAAGTGTAGGAACAATTTTGTAAAGAAACTTCTAGTTATACTTTAATATTGTCGTGTTTAGGAAACTTTAACCTTCTGACCGTTAATATTTAATGTTGTTGTGTTTAGGATTGTTTCACTTTTTGATGTTGACGAGATGCGTTATCCTGACAACTGTTTCTTTTTTGCTGTCACATTGAAAACTGTGTAAAAGCGTGTATTTATGTGCTAATATTGCGACATTAAACATATCATTTCAACTTACCCACTTGTCATCAATCCTAGAACAAGTAAACCACAAATATTGCACCTTGCAAGTGGATGAGCAACTAACAATTCAAATTTTTTGTAAGAAGTTAGCTGAGGATTAAATTCAATAACTCAAGATCATTAACACTCACAGTCCCACACTTGCTTTTTACTGTAAGCATAGCCTACGGTAAGTCAAAAAAGTACTTGCTTGAAAAATTAAAAAACTATATTAATTATTCTTTGAGATATATTGTAGTATTTGAAAAAAGGTCCTTTCCATTATTGCCTAGATCTTCTCAATGGATGACTCTGCAGTAACTTTGGTTCACAAAGACTTTTAGATTTTATTAATTATAAGAACCAAAACATGACTTCCGACATTATGCCAGTGCGGACCGTTTAGGAGCAGCTTCCAGTTCCGTCCACTGTGCCACCCGCCTCATCTAACTCAATCCGCTCTTTCGCGCTTCACATTATTGGGCAGTTACAGTGTCTAAAAGTCGATTTCTTCAAAACATATGCATTCAGTATTAATCTCCATCAAGTCTATTGCTGTAAAATGTTAACTGCGTCCACTAGACTCACAAGATTTTCTTTCATCTCGGATCTAGAAGGTCATAGAATATTTTTTAATTTAAATTTGTGAAAAACTGTGACCTACATTTTTCTTCAAAAATTTATTTCCTAAATAAAAACCGAGCTACTTAGTTAGAAAAAACACGCCGAACGAAAGTGCAAGTTTGATCCTTACAATTAATAAAATTGTAAAATTTATTTAAAAGGGTGTTAGTGCAACTCTTTGCGAAGAAAGTAACCGTAAATCTGTTGCTGTATGGCTGAGAAGATTTAGCCAATTATCGACGGTGCCCTTTTTTTCAATAAATCGGTTAGTTTGAAAAATAATAATTATCATTCTTTAATTTTTCAAACAAGTACTTTTTTGACTTACCGCGACCCACACTCACAGTAAATAGCAAGTATAGGAACGTCAAGTTATAAGAACTCCATTCTTAACTGTTAATTCGAAATATCTCGAAACAGGAAAGCAATCAACACTTACGAAAAAGACAATCAATAGATTGTTTTAAGGCCTACAAATCCTTAGTTTCTTACTTCTTCAAGAAAAACCGTTTTTTGGCAACTATATGAATTTTTTGTTTTGTTTTGGACGTGATATTCGCCATTTTGGATCGAGTATTATTAAAAAGAAACTGTTTAGAGTGTATATATGTGGTGTCTGTTCTTTAGAATGTGGTTAAAAGAACAGACACCATTTTTATCCTGCAGCCACTATGAATCAAGACACAAAGAAATTAAAGACATAACCTGCCAGTGGGCACTGATTAATATCAGCAGAGAAGTAACTAAGCTGATGATGACCAATGATCCCTTCAGTGCAGTTGCACACTAAGCTCGAACACTTACCAGAATCAGCGATATGCTGCGAGTAATGAGGCTAATGGACAGGGCCACTTCAACAGTAGTACGTGGTATAAGTTGAAAGTATGGATCTGACGGGAGGTGTGCTATGACAGTCCATGTAATTGTGGTGAGCACTGTGTCCGGATGGCGTAGTGCTCAGTGCATCTACCTAACCAGCAGGAGGCCTGCGTTCCAATTCCAGTCCAGCACCAATTTACAACTTGCCCGATTGATATAAATCAGTTCCCACTGGCAGCTATTACCTTTAATTCTTTTGTGTCGTTACTTAAAAATGCAGTTTCCTATGGGATCTTTTTAGATAATAATTTTTGCTCTTTTAACTTTAGACTATATAGCGTCCCTAATGAAATAATACGAAAAGACTTAAAAAACAGTATTTATAAAGAACAGACATTTAAAAATTGAATAATATACATTTTTATGATGCACCCGTATTATAATAATTTCTCTGTGTAAGTTTCTAGGGCAAAGAAATATAACAAAATGGTCTAAAGAGACGACAACATACGCTCTTTTGTTAATTTTTTAGTCGTCTTCACTTCTTCTCTTGTCTTGGTTGCGTGTAGACGGACATCTTGCGAGTGCTGGCAAATGTAAGCATATTTGTACTAATTAAGCAAATAATATATTGATTTAATATTATTGCTCGCTTTAAATTTGTAAGAGGTGATCCCAATTTCATATCCGCCTTCTTTGAATTAACCTGCATTCGCGTAATTTACAGTACAACAATCGCAGCTGCCGATGCAGCCAACGACGCTATTACGTGGCGATGTTAACTTATGAAATTTAGCGGAAGCGAAAAACTCGCCCGCTATTAACATAATATACATTTTTCTCCACAGCCGCCCGACGCTGCAGAAAATACGTAGCTTTAAGATTCTTATTTTCAGCACAACAGCCGAGAGCCAGAGCCAGGACTCCGACTACAACGCAGTGGTTAACGGAGGTAAGAAAAAATACTCTCGCGCGTGTGTGGGCCGCAATTGTAATTAATAACTACAGATTTTTTGCTTTAAAGTGAACTGACTAGCCGAGGAAATTAATATGAAAAGTTTATTCCATTGTACAACTTACACTCCTGGAAATGGAAAAAAGAACACATTGACACCGTGTGTCAGACCCACCATACTTGCTCCGGACACTGCGAGAGGGCTGTACAAGCAATGATCACACGCACGGCACAGCGGACACACCAGGAACCGCGGTGTTGGCCGTCGAATGGCGCTAGCTGCGCAGCATTTGTGCACCGCCGCCGTCAGTGTCAGCCAGTTTGCCGTGGCATACGGAGCTCCATCGCAGTCTTTAACACTGGTAGCATGCCGCGACAGCGTGGACGTGAACCGTATGTGCAGTTGACGGACTTTGAGCGAGGGCGTATAGTGGGCATGCGGGAGGCCGGGTGGACGTACCGCCGAATTGCTCAACACGTGGGGCGTGAGGTCTCCACAGTACATCGATGTTGTCGCCAGTGGTCGGCGGAAGGTGCACGTGCCCGTCGACCTGGGACCGGACCGCAGCGACGCACGGATGCACGCCAAGACCGTAGGATCCTACGCAGTGCCGTAGGGGACCGCACCGCCACTTCCCAGCAAATTAGGGACACTGTTGCTCCTGGGGTATCGGCGAGGACCATTCGCAACCGTCTCCATGAAGCTGGGCTACGGTCCCGCACTCCGTTAGGCCGTCTTCCGCTCACGCCCCAACATCGTGCAGCCCGCCTCCAGTGGTGTCGCGACAGGCGTGAATGGAGGGACGAAAGGAGACGTGTCGTCTTCAGCGATGAGAGTCGCTTCTGCCTTGGTGCCAATGATGGTCGTATGCGTGTTTGGCGCCGTGCAGGTGAGCGCCACAATCAGGACTGCATACGACCGAGGCACACAGGGCCAACACCCGGCATCATGGTGTGGGGAGCGATCTCCTACACTGGCCGTACACCACTGGTGGTCGTCGAGGGGACACTGAATAGTGCACGGTACATCCAAACCGTCATCGAACCCATCATTCTACCATTCCTAGACCGGCAAGGGAACTTGCTGTTCCAACTGGACAATGCACGTCCGCATGTATCCCGTGCCACCCAACGTGCTGTAGAAGGTGTAAGTCAACTACCCTGGCCAGCAAGATCTCCGGATCTGTCCCCCATTGAGCATGTTTGGGACTGGATGAAGTGTCGTCTCACGCGGTCTGCACGTCCAGCACGAACGCTGGTCCAGCTGAGGCGCCAGGTGGAAATGGCATGGCAAGCCGTTCCACAGGACTACATCCAGCATCTCTACGATCGTCTCCATGGGAGAATAGCAGCCTGCATTGCTGCGAAAGGTGGATATACACTGTACTAGCGCCGACATTGTGCATGCTCTGTTGCCTGTGTCTATGTGCCTGTGGCTCTGTCAGTGTGATCATGTGATGTATCTGACCCCAGGAATGTGTCAATAAAGTTTCCCCTTCCTGGGACAATGAATTCACGGTGTTCTTATTTCAATTTCCAGGAGTGTATATGTTTTAAAATTCAGTGAGTCTAACGTTCATCAACGTAAAAAATAATTTATACTGAAGATTAATATTGTTATAAAGAAGAACTTCACAAAAGCATTTAATTGTAAATCAAAATTGAATGAAATATTTTGATTAAGGCCCACCACGTAAGTCGGCAATAATAAACACTACCAATAAATAATAAATTAAATTACGACGGCCGACGGACGGGAGATCTGTCACAGAGCGTTTGACCTACGTAGCAGAAGCAGTGACCTCGGCGCCGACAGCAGCTAGCGTGCTAGATCGGGGCTAGGGGCCAGGCTTTCGCCGCCGGCAGCCCCTGTCGCCGGCCCCCGCTATCTCCGTGCCGTGGCGGCGCTCCGTCCCCCGCCTTATCTGTGCGGCGACTGCCGCCGGCAGGCCCTCCACACCAGATAGCCACCAGCAATTTGCTTCCACGCTGTTGCCACCCATAAAATCGCCTGCAGTTGCTCAATCTCTTTTTAACGACCTGTGCCAAGTTGCTTTTCCTACCGTGTTATCCGTGCTGCTCTGCTGTGACGTCAGCTCCCTTAGTTTTTGTCAGTCTTTGCCTTCAAAGACTACAGTAGGTAGCACGTGTTACCACTTTAGCTGCTGCCTCTGACACACTTACATTTACCCTATCTGTTGCCTCACATGCACACACGCATGTACGCACACAAACAAACTCACACACACACACACACACACAACACAGGGTCACAAAATCAACATACACTTCGTTTCCACATACGTATACAATGTATGTAACGTGTAGCTTCATTATTGAGCTACCTGCCAGGCAACAGCAAGTAATTTTTGGATATTTCATTGTAGATGTCTAATAAGATTCTGATATGAAAAATGAACTGGAATTATTATTTGACTGTTTCAGTCTGATTTTATCAGTAAATGTTCCAACTCACGTGCCACAAAGGAGCAGAGCTATGATTGGTAGCATTTTCATAGATATCACTCAGGATAAGACAGTCAATGTTTACCCAGTCGTTAATGATTTTTATGCTCAGTTAATGGAAATAAACCATGCAGCCTCTTACAGCTCTGAAGCATGTTCATACAATGCGGTGAGACTTATTGACGATGCCAGTAAACAAATTTTGAGATAAGTTAAAAAAGGTGGTATGGGATTACATATATATGGAACGAGCTGATAAGGTGAAATTCAATATATTTGACAATAAATTTGTGTCAATTGTTGAAAGTAGCTTTCCTAAAGTGTTATCAGAAAGTCAAATTTAAAAACACACAAGGAAACCATAGGTGGCTAAAAGCATTAACATATCATGTAATAGATAAAGGGAAGTTTACATAAAGACCAAAGCAATTCAAAATCTAACATTAGTTGTATCTTAGAAAAGCTCTGTAATATTTTAAAGAATGTCAGTAAAATAAACATAAAGACAGAAATTAATAATGGAGGTTATATGATTAAAACTTCATAGGGCACTGTGAAACAGAAGGCAGGATAAGCAGTAATTAAACGAAATGCTGCCACAATTAAACTGAACGACAAGACGTGAGTGATAGTTCACAAATTGTAGATGTTTTTAACAATCACTTTCTAAATATACCAGAAAAAGTCCAATTAAACAGCTCAGTTGAAGAAACGAGAGATTGCACTAAAAATGACATTACTCAAACATTTTTGCAACTAGAAGTAGCAACAACATTTTTCATTAAATTAACAGAATTATAAAAGTTCTCAAAAACCAAAGTTGATATGGTGTCGATTCAATTTCAGGCGCAATTCTAAAGATCTGTTGTAACTTAATAAATACTGTCATTAGCGATTTTTGTAATCCATCACGAGGGAATATTTCAGGACACATTAAAATATGTCAATGTTAAATCTCTTTACAAGACAGGAGAGAAGAAAGTCTCAAATAATTATCATCCAGTTTCCTTGCTGATATTCCAAACAGTGAAATAATCAAGGGTAGTCTCATATTCAAATAGACGCAATTAACTTAGCTTATCACAGTTTCGATTCCATAAGGATTGCTATTTATACAATCGAAAGCAAGGAAAACTCTGCATTTGGCCCAGGTTGGCCAATCAGGACCAACCAACCACCATATCATACTACCTGCCGTCATTTGGATGTGGTACGGAGGGGCATGGGGTCAGTAGACAGCTCTCCTGGCCGTTGTTGACTTTCTAAACATTGGAGATGCATAGTCAAGTAGCTCATCATTTGTCATCATGTCATCAGAAGGCTACTCTAATCAGCACTCAGGATGAGACAGGCCGGCCGTTCTGGCCGAGCGGTTCTAGGCGCTACAGTCTGGAACCGCGTGACCACTGCGGTCGCAGGTTCGAATCCTGCCTCGGGCATGGATGTGAGTGATGTCCTTCGGTTAGTTAGGTTTAAGTAGTTCTAAGTTCTAGGGGACTTATGACCTACCCTAATGTATCTCCCTCATCAATCCAAATTCCCCTCCACACCTCAGCCCAGTTGGTACTCTCCCTAGAACCGAAAAGCACAAGCTGTCTAGAAGCACTGGAATAGCACCTCAGCACTGAACAAAATGCGGAACCCTGCCTGAAACCCAGGTATAGGTGCTTTGATCAAATAAAACTGTATGTTCCAGAGAACTTTTCATGTCTCTGATATCTATGATATATATATATATATATATCTGCACGTATATAGCATAGATGTTGAACTGAAAAGGTCTCAGGAACCAAAATAGTTTCCTGGGATAAACCATCACTTACAAAGAAAGTACTGTCTGCACAAAAACTAACAATAAGAATTTTGAAATGGTTACCACAGTGAGCTTGTAAGTAGCTTGTCAAGAAGTTAGATATTTTAACTGCACTATATATTAGTTTAGTAATGTAACTCTCGATAAACAATGTATCACAATTTGAGTTGATCCATTAGAAATGGTTGGTGAAAGCCTGCAACAATAAAAACCTTTTCTGTTAGTAGTCATGGCCACCTTTTTATTTATATTATGCACAATGTTTTTTGGGAAATGAATGTTTTATATGTGTGAAGTGCTGCATGTTCTGTTGTGTCTCCTGTAAGGTATAAGACTTTTTAATTAATGGTCAATCTATGTGAAGAATAAGTGGCGTGCTTTGGAAAGAATTTCTAGTTGTTGTTTCCTCTTGAGCCCCTTTTATAGACACTCACTCATATTAAATATCAAACAATTTTTTTTGCGCAGTACATAATGAAATTAGCAAACATACGTAAACAAACAATAACAAAGTTCGTTTCACACGTAGTCAGCATGGGTAATCGTGTAGGTCATCTGTAGTATATTTATACCCTCATACAGAGTGTATTTATCCTACAGTCTGGATTACTGTTGCTCGGATATATTTTCAGCAGTCCTTGTTTCCAGGTGTCACTATTTTTATATAAGCATAATGTAGAATAGACATTAAGGATGACACTCCAACCTTTGAGCCCTGTGCAATGTAACAACTGCTCTCAGCGCAAAAGATGTACTCGACAAGCTTAACATCCAGATGACCCATTCTACCTACATAAGCTCAAACTAGGCATTTATTGAAAAGTGTCTGTATGGATGGATAAGAAGTCATACAGCAAAACTGGTCATCACACAGTTTTGATTAAAGTCAATGTGTCCCCTAGGAACAATCCTGTATTTTAATGTTACGGGAAAGTTTTTCCAAAACTGATCTGTTGCTTCGTTCATAATGCATTATTTAGAAGGGGGTATACAATCCAATTAATTATTAAAGCTGCACGGAATGAAACATCCCCTTAGAAAAATGAAGAATGACATGCTAGTAAATCTCTTACGTTACTTGATTTTCAACCAGCTGAGCAAAACTGCACATACTCAGACATTTCTCTCTTATTCTGATCAACAGTAAACTGACACACAATATTTTTTTTAGTGCAACGCAATCTGACTTTCAATAATCCCTACAAAATAATGGCTCTGACTAACAATAACCTACACCTTTCATGAATCACTTACCTCACAAAAATCTTCGTTACTCAAACTACTGCAATACAGCGTGCACCAATACTGCCACCTAAATAACGCATTCTAACTAATGAAGGCACTAACTACTGATACGCATAGTTAGCGAATAATAGATTTTGATGGAAAACAAACACTGTATTTACCTTAATAGTGTTTGAAGCTCATAATATATGTATCAGTTCATGGCATCCAGTCTCACAGATTTCCTATTTCTGACGGACACACGTCCAGATCGTCCGCTCTCAGAACTCCGCCATCTTTCTTCCCACATCCACCACTGCTGGCGGCGCACCTCCAACTGCACAACGCTACGCACAGCTCACATCCAACTGCCCAACACTACAATAGCGAATATTCCAACAATGCCAACCAGCCACAGACTGCACACAGCACAGCCAGTGATTTTCATACAGAGCGCTACGTGACTTTACCAACATAAAAGCCTAAACAGCCTACTTACAGGAATATGTATACAGTTAAATCTAACACATATTACTGCAAATCTAAGTTCTACTGTTTCCTGTATTGTGATGTGTCCTTGTAGTGCTTTTCGAAAGGATTTGATAGCTAGCTGGCTGTGACAGTGTTCAAATGCACAGCACGCAGGACATAAAAATGTTGCTGCTGAAAGCCAGGAATCAGTCAACTGAGTGCTGAGAACCGACACAGATGCAAGGAACCCTGGTGGTCATCCGGGGTGCCAACCAAGTGTACCCAACACGTTTTAAACGAGGAGCTTAAAGAATATCTTTCAAAGAATATAAGATCTGAAAAGAGAAGAGAAAAAAACGACGCATTCAGCATCGAGTATAGTCGTTGGGGGCCTTGGGAGGCAGCAGGTCATATTTAAATTTTATGAGGAGGCCCACAGTTGCCTCACTAAAATTTTCTAGAGCTGTCAAAGACTCGCTAGTGCAGACATGCAACTGTTTCTATTGGACGAATGCAAAAACACACATATAGTGGGAGGGAATTTCTGCCTACTGCCCCACTCTAAGAGAGAACTAAGAAGTGCTGGTTAACCATTCGAGTTTCGTTAGGAGAAGGAAAATGTTCCAAATGTTGTATACTTTTCACTGGTCGTAATTCAGAAAGTAAACTGCTGTTGGTTACTGAGATACGAGCACTAGTAGAACCACGTATATTTTGTTGAGGAAAGGAGAAAGACCGTCTCAGATCATGATACAGTACACCACATCATCTTAGATTTGCAGGGAGAGGTTACAACGCTTTAGCACTGCCGATGAATGTATCTTCATTTTAGAGCTAATCACAGATACTTTAGTGAACTTAGGATTCTCAGCCACCACTACAGGCATCCTCTGTCCCCGAGTATCAGCAGAGTGGTAAGCATGGGCCACGTTTGTGTACCAAAGTTTCATTCTTCTGAATTAATCCATACTGCCAGCTACCTGCACTCAGAACGCAGTTAGACGGGAGCTGGTGCTTGTACGTACTTCTATGGGTTATTTCTTTCGGTTATCAAATTATTCAGCAATCATCCGCGGTTTCTGTGGACACAGTTTCTGCATTACTTCTTTGTCAAACCAACCCATCTACGCTGAGATTTTTCGTAGACATTTTATCTCCCTTGTACGCATTTCTAATTATTTGTTTTGTATATTCGGTGGCTAAAGTCACATTAATAGAGCTAGGAATATATCGGATTGGTAAAGCCATCTTTAGTTTCATTTAGTGCCTTGATGGAAACCTTAATGGCTCTGAGCACTATGGGACTTAACATCTGTGGTCATCAGTCCCCTAGAACTTAGAACTACTTAAACCTAACTAACCTAAGGACATCACACACATCCATGCCCGAGGCAGGATTCGAACCTGCGACCGTAGCAGTCGCGCGGTTCCGGACTGCGCGTTAGAACCGCTAGACCACCGCGGCCGGCGGAAACCTTAATCAATATATCTACAGTACGTGAGTTGTGGTGCCCATTCTTCATGTTTAAGTGGGTCACCCCTGTTTAATTAAGATATTTAAATACTTATCAGTTACTTTGCTTTTCCATTTTGCATGACGTCACAGAAGAAAAATCTGTTCACTGTATAGGTCACCAGGTTCAGATTTCGTAGCATCTTTAGGATATGTTAAATACTCAACTGACTCCTCATAGTAAGGTCCATAATGTCCTTAGAGAAGGGTTTAGTCATCCGGGAGGGTGTCAGCAGTGTCAAAGAATTCAAGAACATTCTCCTGTTGCCCGTCGCACTGTGAACTATCTTTTTCAGCCTCGATTTGTGTGTGAATCAATGTCGCAAAGAACGAGTTTGTTTCATGGACCCCCTTTATGCCACTCCCTGTGGCCTTTTCGTGCCAATACTGAGCAGCGGTGAGTCTGGAACGTTTTCCACAAAGGGCTTTTCGGGCTAACAGCCTAAAAATACGAAAAAGTGGTGACTGAGTTTGGTACTCGCATTCGAGGACTTTGTTACTGTTGGGTTTTACCCTCTCGTCTCATACATGGTGCCTAAGGAATGCTGCGTTCTCGGAATGCTATGCAACATTTCAAGCAAATAACATTAGTAGTTTTATTTCTATAAACCAAACCGACAATACTTAACTTCAGTATACAAGTGTCGCAAGCGAGGGGCGCCATCTAACATAAATACGAGTCCTTACTGTACACAATGTTCAAACAAGCATTGGATATGGATCACTACATTCTGATATCGTAGCACTCTCTGCTAGGCCGTGCTAATACCCTCTGTATCCTGTCCACTAACGTAATGGCCGAGGCTGGCACGAGCGGCGCTTGTATTCACTTCTTGCAGATGGCGCTACTGTCGTGGCGCGGTCCTAATCAGTGCACCATTGGCCGACGTTGTTTCACCGCCTTCTCCGATCTTGCGTTCACCGTCTTCGTTCCGGCGCTTCTGCTTTTGCCAGAACAGTTACCATTTGTAGTTTCTATGCTCCTAATTTTTTAATCAGTTGTGCCGAATTTTCTAATAAAAAGGACAAAAGCTCGACTCGTCAAGACAACGTTAATTTTTAAGTTTTCTTCTCTTTTAAACTTTTTAGTACTTACAAGGTGTTATTTGGGTCATTGGAGGAGAATAACATCTTAATGTATTCGCTATGGGGAACTGTGATTTTATTTCGCTTTAAGACAAAATTGGCAGTCTAACAAAATGGATTGTAATGTGATCTGGTGTGTTACATTTTATTTACTTAGCGAAGAGGTACTTTATTATTGGCGTTTCTAAAGGAAAACAGACAACTGGAACGAAAAGTACTGGCGGTAAGCAACGATTTTTTTTAATGTAGCGGAGAAGTTCGAAAACAGAAAAGATGTCTAAATCGGGAAGATGATTACCCACGAAAGGTTTCGAGCCCAGTCCGACACGAAACTAGCTGCCATGACGTTTAATTCCTTAAAGGTTAGAAAATGCTACATGCGTACTTTACATCTGGGAATATCACTTATCCTAAAATTTACACTGTGTGTGCCGCACACGATAATATTTTTTGATTACTAAACACTGTACACTAGTCGCAAAAGTACCTTAAAAATATTGACAGCGCATCTGGAAGTACACTTCTACATCTACATCGTATTCCGCAATTAACCTAACGGTAAGAGGCGGAGGGTTACTGCGAATATGTTTATGCTTCTTCACTCGTACAACATCCAAATTATCACATTCATTTATTGTTTCTACTATAGTCAGTCACTGGAGGAAGGAAGGACACTAGCTTAAAGGGAGTCATTCTTTTTTCTTGAAAGGTCGTTATTTTATTTTGATATCAACTGCCTATTTCGTTATTTAGGATGCGTTAAATTCGTCCCCTTGGGGGATTTCACCTGCCTCCAGATGACTGGGTGTTTGTGTTGTCCTCATCATTTCATCATCATTCATTCAAGTGGCGAGATTGGACTGAGTAAAGGTTGGGAATTTGTACGGGCGCTGATAACCGCGCAGTTGAGCGCCCTACAATACAAACATCATCATCATCATCATCATCATCATCGTCCCCTCGGGAATTACCATGCTACACCACATAAAAGCTGTTATCCTTATACGATGTGTGGGAAAAACAGCATATGATAGCAACGAATCGCGGATAAAGAGCCCATATGCAAAATGAAAAAAAGCAACCGTTATGGAGATTTTGAGTTTGTGGCACATACGTAGCACATTAAAATAAGCTAGCGTATCTATTGAAATTAAAATATGCATGGCGTAGTAAAGGTCTTAAAATCAATAGTTACGGTAACGTATTTTAAGATGTTATGTACGCTCCTACAGTGAATTTTATATAGGGGCTTCACATCCATTATAGTACGGCATTTTTAGAGCCACAAATTTATAACACCAGCTTACTCGCGTAGTCAACTGAACATATCGTATTTTTTTGTTTATTTGCGCTTCTTCTATTGAATGTGTTGTGTCTAGGAATACTGCCTACTTGGTTCGCTAGACAAACGAACAAACAACTCGTATTAATGAGTTATATTCGAAGAAAATTACAATAGTTAACTTTGCTAGATGTGTCGCAAGCAAAAGACGACATGTAAAATAATCTTTGCAGTGCCTTCTGATCTCTAACTGACAAAAGTCTTTTCTGAACTGCTATCGATGTGCCTAACGTTGGCGTTGCTATCCAAGTCGCTAACGTTGAAGCCGCTATCGAATTCGTTGTCACCAGTCGCTCGCTGCGCTTATGTCCTCTTCAAATAGGAGGCGCTGCTGTCGCGTTGTCGTCCTGGAAAGGAGGTCGCTCAGCATGCCATTGGCTGACTTCTCACAGCCTTCTCTTCCTTGTCATTCCCGAATGACGTGCCAGCGCTTGACTTTACGCCGTAACAGAAAGAATGTCATTGTTCATTAATGGAATTGTATATGTATATGTTGCTACGGAAGAGGCTGTCGACCTTTTCTGTTTCACGTGGTTGGATAATGACGACAATGCGTGGCCCATCCGCGTGAGCGACGTGGACCTTATATAGCCAATGCACGCCGAAGGCCGTCGCAAACATTTACGCGCTTTCCACGGAATTCACGAAAGCAGTTACTCAAAGACTTAAACTCCTGCTATGAGAAATTCCTTTTTGCAAACTAACAAAGGAGTCCAGTCTTTGTCACGACTTTGATGTGTATACAAAATGTTTATAGTCAAATGTACAATAAATGGCTACGTTCATCTTTAGTTGTAAAGTTTTAAGTGGTGGTACAGAGAGATATTGAGGTAATTAGAGTCTTAATTTTAATTAACTGTTGACGGAGATTTATTCCCCAACATTCAGAGTACACAGAAACTCATTCAAGATTATTTTAGGAAGAGGAGATTCGTTGCGGATGCTCCATCAGATAAAAGCAAAAGATTTTACCTACAAAATGTTATTAAAGGTTTTGGAGTTTATGCAAAATCTCTTTGCCAACATTGCATCTTATTGCAGGATAGAACTGATGGCGTAATTAACACAGAGTTTTTTCCTTCACTTACTCCCTCCCAACGTCTTATCAGGTTACTGACTTCTCGTCCTGTAAAGGAGATCGTGCACGAAGCTTACTTGAACTTCTAAGGCAGGGGTTTCCGGTCGATGATACGCGTACAAATAAAGGAAACACATACCGATATAAGTAAAATTATTCTCTTACATTATTTTATGCTGTTTTGTTGTTGTGACCTTCAGTCCTGAGACTCGTTTGATGCAGCTCTCCATGCTACTTTATCCTGTGCAAGCTTCTTCATCTCCCAGTACCTACTGCAACCTACATCCTTCTGAATCTGGTTAGTGTATTCATCTCTTGGTCTCCCTCTACGATTTTTACCCTTCGCGTTGCCCTCCAATACTAAACTGGTGATCGCTTGATGCCTCAGAACATGTCCTACCAACCGATCCCTTCTTCTAGTCAAGTTGTGCCACAAACTTCTCTTCCCCCCAATCCTATTCAATACTTATTCATTAGTTATGTGATCTACCCATCTAATCTTCAGCATTCTTCTGTAGCACCACATTTCGAAAGCTTCTATTCTCTCCTTGTCCAAACTATTTATCGTCCATGTTTCACTTCCATACATGGCTACACTCCATACAAATACTTTCAGAAACGACTTCCTGACACTTAAACCTATACTCGAAGTTAACAAATTTCTCTTCTTCAGAAACGCTTTACTTGCCATTGCCAGTCTACATTTTATATCCTCTCTACTTCGACCATCATCAGTTATTTTGCTCCCGAAATAGCAAAACTCCTTTACTATTTTAAGTGTCTCATTTCCTAATCTGATTCCCTCAGCATCACCCACCTTAATTCGACTACATTCCAATATCATTGTTTTGCTATTGTTGATGTTCATCTTATATCCTCCTTTCAAGACAGTATCCATTCCGTTCAACTGCTCTTCCAAGCCCCTTGCTGTCTCTGACAGAATTACAATGTCATCGGCGAACCTCAAAGTTTTTATTTCTTCTCCATGGATTTTAATACCTACTCCGAATGTTTCTTTTGTTTCCTTCACTGCTTGCTCAATATACAGATTGAATAACATCGGGGAGAGGCTACAACCCTGTCTCACTCCCTTCCCAACCACTGCTTTCCTTTGATGTCCCTCGACTCTTATAACTGCCATCTGGTTTCTGTACAAATTGTAAATAGGCTTTCGCTCCCTGTATTTTACCCCTGCCACCTTCAGAATTAGAAAGAGAGTATTCCAGTCAACATTGTCAAAAGCTTTCTCTAAGTCTAGAAATGCTAGGAACGTAGGTTTTCCTTTCCTTGATCTAGTTTCTAAGATAAGTCGTAGGGTCAGTATTGCCTCACGTGTCCGATATTTCTACGGAATCCAAACTGATCTTCCCCGAGGCCGGCTTCTACTAGTTCTTCCATTCATCTGTGAAGAATTCGCGTTAGTTTTTTTTGCAGCCGTGACTTATTAAACTGATAGTTCGGTAATTTTCACATCTGTTTCCTTTGGGATTGGAATTATTTTATTCTTCTTGAAGTCTGAGGGTATTTCGCCTGTCTCATGCATCTTGCTCACCAGGTGGTAGAGTTTTGTCAGGACTGGCTCTCCCAAGGCTGTCAATAGTTCTAATGGAATGTTGTCTACTCCCGGAGCTTTGTTTCGACTCAGGTCTTTCAGTGCTCTGTCAAACTCTTCACGCAGTATCATATCTCCCATTTCATCTTCATCTACATCCTCTTCCATTTCCATAATATTGTCCTCAAGTACATAGCCCTTGTATAGACCCTCTATATACTCATTCCACCTTTCTGCTTTCCCTTTTTTGCTTAGAACTTGATATTCATACAAGTGGTTCTCTTTTCTCCAAAGGTCTCTTTAATTTTCCTGTAGGCAGTATCTATCTTACCCCTAGTGAGATAAGCCTCTACGTCCTTACATTTGTCCTCCAGTCATCCCTGCTTAGCCATTTTGCACTTCCTGATCTCATTTTTGAGACGTTTGTATTCCTTTTTGCCTGCTTCATTTACTGCATTTTTATATTTTCTCCTTTCATCAATTAAATTAAATACTTCTTCTGTTACCCAAGGATTTCTACTAGCCCTCCTCTTTTTACCTACTTGATCCTAAGCTGCATTCACCACTTCATCCCTCAAAGCTACCCATTCTTCTTCTACTGTATTTCTTTTCCCCATTCTTGTCAATTGTTCCTTTATGCTCTCCCTGAAACTCCGTTCAACCTCTGGTTTGGTCATTTTATCCAGCACCCATATCCTGAAATTCCCACCTTTTTGCAGTTTCTTCAGTTTTAATCTACAGTTCATAACCAATAGATAGTGGTCAGAGTCCACATCTGCCACTGGAAATGACTTACAATTTAAAACCTGGTTTCCAGAATGAGATTTTTACTCTGCAGCGGAGTGTGCGCTGATATGAAACTTCCTGGCAGATTAAAACTGTGTGCCTGACCGAGACTCGAACTCGGGACCTTTGCCTTTCGCGGGCAAGTGCTCTACCATCTGCTTCGGTAGCTCAGATGGTAGAGCACTTGCCCGCGAAAGGCAAAGGTCCCGAGTTCGAGTCTCGATCGGGCACACAGTTTTAATCTGCCAGGAAGTTTTAAAACCTGGTTGCTAAATCTCTGTCTTACCATTATATAAATTATCTGAAACCTGTCAGTATCTCCAGGCTTCTTCCATGTATACAATCTTCTTTCATGATTCTTGAACCAAGTGTTAGCTATGATTAGGTTGTGCTCTGTGCAAAATTCTACCAGGCGGCTTCCTCGTTCGTTTCTTACCCCCAATCCATATTCACCTACTACGTTTCCTTCTCTCCCTTTTCCTACTGACTAATTAAAGTCATTAAATTTTCGTCTCCCTTCACTATCTGAATAATTTCTTTTATTTCATCATACACATCTTCAATTTCTTCGTCATCTGCAGAGCTAGTAGGCATATAAACTTGTACTACTGTGGTAGGCGTGGGCTTCGTATCTACCATGGCCACAATAATGCGTTCACTATGCTGTTTGTAGTAGCTTAGCCGCATTCCTATTTTCATAATCATTATTAAACCTACTCCTGCATTACCAATATTTGATCTTGTGTTTATAACACTGTATTCACCTGACCAGAAGTCTTGTTCCTCATGGCACCGAACTTCACTAATTCCCACTATATCTAACTTTAACCTATCCATTTCCCTTTTTAAATTTTCTAACCTACCTGCCCGATTAAGGGATCTGACATTCCACGCTCCGATCCGTAGAACGCCAATATTCTTTCTCCTGATAACGACATCCTCTTGAGTAGTCCCCGCCCACAGATCCGAATGGGGGACAATTTTCCCACCGGAATGTTTTACCCAAGAGGACACCATCATCATTTAACCATACAGTAAAGCTGCATGCCCTCGGGAAAAATTACGGCCGTAGTTTCCCCTTGCTTTCAGCCATCAGTCAATCATCCAGACTGTTGCCTCTGCAACTACTGAAAAGGCTGCTGCCCCTCTTCAGGAACCACACATGTGTCTGGCCTCTCAACAGATACCCCTCCGTTGTGGTTGCACCTACGGTACGGCTATCTGTAACGCTGAAGTATACAAGCCTCCCCACCAACGGCAAGGTCCATGGGGTAAAGGACATTACTTTATTTGTATACTAAAATAATAGTGAAGAAACTGATTCATAAAAGCAATATCTCTATAGTGTTAAAGAAAATGGATTTACGCAAAATGTTTGTTTCGGACTGTACGTAGGACACAAGAAGGTCGGACTATACCCTCCCCACCCCTCCCATCATTAGTCATCACTGCCTTGGCCTGGAATAATTCGCCTCGATTTGACGTCGGCGAAATTATTGTCGGGTCTTGATGGTGTTTATTCGAAAGTTTCCTTCCCTCTTTGCAACCATTGCCAACCTGAACACTGTACCAATGCGTGGCGCTGCAGTTGTCATTATGCAGTGTACGGGTTATTGTTGTCGCTTTGTTGGGCATTACGTTAAATGGCGTCGTGATACGAAGACAGCCTGCGCCTGGAACTGGAGTGTGCGTGTTACAACGAGCTGATTCTTCATTATTACAGTTGTGATGACAAGTTTAACTTGATTGATTTTTACGTGATTGTGTTTCAAGTTGAACATGAAGTTATTTTTAGGACAGGAATTCTCTTCGATTTCCAAGGATCCAGGTAAACAAGATAAACCAACATCTAACCGCATGTATAATGAAAGCTACTTGCAATTTTGCATTACAGTGAAGACCGGTATGGAAACCAGTGATAATCCAATTCCCCAATGGGTAGTATACTTAGAAACTCTTGCATGTCAAACCCTGAAGCCTTCTTTATTAAAACATCGTTAAAGTTCTAAGCCCTTCGAGGGGGTATGTCCGAAATTCTGCATGTTACTTTGACAGAAGCTGTAAAGATTATAAACAATATCAAGGCAAGAGTTATTTATGTTAATGTTGCAAGATATGGAAGGTAAATTTTAAAGTTCGCTTCTTCATACTGAAGTAGATGGGTCTCTGGAGGTAAGAATTTAAACCGTATATTTGAACTGAGGTCCGACGTTTTTATATTTCCCAGTGAAAATAAATAATTGCTTCCAGTGTTTTTTTGCTGATGGTCGTTGTTTATCAAGACTAGCCCATTTAGCCGATATCTTTGACAGGCTTCAAATTTTGAATATGGGCGTATAAGGGCGAGACACGACAGCTTTCTTAGCAGATAAAATCTTGTCTTTTAAATGTAACTTGAATTTTTTTAGTTCAGAAGTATATGACAACATCTTTTACGCATTCCCTATTCTTACATCCTTTTTGAAAGACCATGAACTAGTTCCTATGGAAGATTTACTTTGAGACATTATTACAAATTTAGACATTCGTCAAGAAAGTGTTGAAAAGTACTTTGCCGAAGACTGCACAAAATATGACTGAATAAGAAATCCAATTTCGAGAAAAGTTCCGGAAGAGGTAGTCACGAGAGAAAATTTCATCGAATGGCTAGCGAAAGTTCATTGGAAGATGCTTTCAAAAAGAAAACTCTGCTTCCTTTTTGGATGGGTACAAGCAAGCAATCCGATTTTTGATACCGTTTGATAGTTTATTAATGTGTGAAACTTAATTTTCTGGGATGTTGTACATTAAAAATAAATACAGAAACACACTCAATGTCGAAGAAGACTTGACTGTTACTTTGAGCTCAATCGGGCAAGACTTTGAAGGTCTGATTGAAGGCGAACAGCTACATGCTTCCAGCTAAAATATGTATATGATGTTCTTTCATCATAAGCTAAATTTAAGAACTGAATAATTACTGATTTTGAGATCTGATTTACCATAAAAGTTCGATTCTGATTTCTTTTTACTCTAATTTATTATACTTATTGTTCATTTTATTACTCTCTCACAAAACTGGTTTAAATTATTTGTAATGTAGAAGTTTAATAACTATTTGAAATATCATTCTTCTCTTACTCATTAAGTATGTGTATGGGAACCGGCTTAATTTAATTTCATATTCACATAAGTATCACATATGTACATGAGCGACTGTGCTTCCACGAAACCTTATTACTTGAGTACATTCTCTTTCTATCACACATAGTAGTTGATTGGCATAACTCAAAACCCGTATGAGTGTTGTCAGCACTTAGCAAGATGGCAAGATGGCGAAAATAATTCCTTCTCCCCTCCGCATACAGTTGCTCATATCGCTCTGTGGCGGTCTTCGCTCAACCTCCCTCACTCCCTACCCCCCTACACCCACTCTCCAAACATGTTTTTTTTTTTAATATGAGTAAGCTATAGTTGTGCTCCAAGATTTCTAAAAATGCCAAGTGGTAGGCAGTGACAAAAGGAAGGGTTTACCCTAATATAAGTGAAGACGCGAACTACGAAACCAGAGGTCTTTATTACGCCAATTGGGAACACCACACGCTACATATAGTTGTTTCCTCATTAGTGAGTGGAACATAATATGCTGCAAGGAAAACAATAAATGCTGCGAAGTAGCTAGGCGATGCACAAGAGAGTGAAACTAGGTAACTGCGAAATAGCGACATAAAGTGCTAATTTAAAAATTAAAGACCAACCATCTGAGGAAACTGACTTCATTGAAGTATTTTCAGTCGCTATGGAGCCATACGTATATTCGATTATTTCTGTAAGAAGTGAAACCGACAGCAGTTCGTTGGAACGTGTGACATGACTTGTGTTAGCTACAAGCGCCGGAAAGCCCTGTGCACGTAGCGTCCCAATCGCTCCCACCTGGCGTGCAGCTGTCGCATATCGCCACAAGTGGTCACAGTACGAGAAACCGGTAGCCGCTATGCAGTTCTCGATTTACCAACTTACATATTAGCAAAGAGAGCGTAGGCATGCGGCAAAAACGTGTTAAGCTGCCGACTTGTATATTCTTAGGCTTAAACTGGTTTAGCGAGGTTACGTCTAATCGTGCTGTCACGCGTTACCGAAAGATACGCTCTGAGAATCGGACTGATGAACGCAGAAAAACGCGAGCGCACGCAGAGATAAGGCGAAGGAGGCGTGCAGTCGCTAGCGGTTTCAAGCTTTTCGAAAACTGCGTAGCTGTGACAGGTAGCAGCATTGTTTTAAAGTTATAAGCAATCGAAAGAAGATTACAGGAAATTTCTTTGTAGCAAACTTCTCGTTGAGGTCATAGACACGGATAATAATTGGCGGGGGGGGGGGGGGGGGAGGGGGGGGATTCTAGCATCGAAGGAAGTATTCTGTAACCAGAGTTAATTGGCGTAGGCAAGACATGGAACCCAAATGTTCTGACACTCCACTCCTTTTCCCTTTCCTCAGACATCAGCAGAAACGCCTGTGGGTGCGTAAGCGTCTATAGAATAAATGACTGGGGTAAGGAGTGGACCCTTATTTTTTTGACAGAGTACAATGGGGTTTAAGCTGTACACAAATTGCTTTTAATTGAGAATTATTGTCAAGGATACACACGAATTTACATACGTTATAATGTGACTATGTTAAGACTTGTTAAGATAACGCATTTCGTCCCGAGTAATCGAAATAACTCTAACCACAACAATCTCAAATTTCTTACCAGAAGTTTCTTTACAGAGTTATTCTCACTACTGCGTCGTGAAGTTGGCCAGTATCACGACAAATCATCTGATTCCAGTTCTAAGTTTGGTACTATTTAGGATAACTATCAAGTCTGCAGGGAATGGTTAGTTTTTGTGACAAGTCTGGAAGAAGATTAGTCAAGGTTGCTTGAGTTCACAGTGGACGCAAGCTGGTGAACCAACAAGTTTAAGCCTCTGCTCGCAGTATTTACCTCAGCTGCATGAGCTGTCAGCTGTACGAGGTGTGGCTAGAAAAAAAACCGGACTAGTACTGGTGAAACGATAAAACGAATGCAATAAGGCTGAAAGTCGCGTGGCCTGTCACGTGACTCTCCCTCCGCCTACTGCTCGAGTTTCATCTGCCTCCTGCACTCAGTCTGCCCGTGGCGTCTGTTTTAAGTAGTTGACGTTTTGTCTGTGCGTCGGAAAATGTTGAGTGTACAGAAAGAACAGCGTGTTAACGTCAAATTTTGTTTCAAACTAGGAAAATCTGCAAGTGAAACGTTTGTAATGTTACAACAAGTGTACGGCGATGATTGTTTATCGCGAACACAAGTGTTTGAGTGGTTTAAACGATTTAAAGATGGCCGCGAAGACACCAGTGATGACACTCGCACTGGCAGACCATGGTCAGCAAAAACTGATGCAAACATTGAAAACATCGGTAAACTTGTTCGACAAGATCGCTGCTCTGCTCTGATTGTTAAACGGCGATCTTGTCGAACAAGTTTACCGATTTTTTCAATGTTTGCATCAGTTTTTGCTGACCATGGTCTGTCAGTGCGAGTGTCATCACTGGTGTCTTCGCGGCCATCTTTAAATCGTTTAAACCACTCAAACACTTGTGTTCGCGATAAACAATCATCGCCGTACACTTGTTGTAACATTACAAACGTTTCACTTGCAGATTTTCCTAGTTTGAAACAAAATTCGATGATAACACGCTGTTCTTTCTGTACACTCAACATTTTCCGACGCACAGACAAAACGTCAACTACTTAAAACAGACGCCACGGGCAGACTGAGTGTAGGAGGCAGATGAAACTCGAGCAGTAGGCGGAGCGAGAGTCACGCTACAGGCCACGTGACTTTCACCCTTATTGCATTCGTTTTATTGTTTCACCAGTACTAGTCCGGTTTTTTTCTAGCCACACCTCGTATGTCTGCTCCCATCCTCTGAAATTCCTATAAAAGCTAATCAAAACCTCTGCCGATTTCATCAGCAGAAACACTCCTATGGTTCTCGTTAGGCAAGAAAACATGCACTCATACATAGTCTTGAAATATGGCGATATGCAAGCGCATGGTTGGAGCAGTGTGCATATTACAGTGCACTCGCAGTTCTCGCAAGAACAATTAACTATGAGGCTGATTCGTATCTCCACTGTTGGCGCTCAACGATGCTACAGCTAATATGTAGCTGAATGTCAGCCGCAGTGAACACACTGTTCACACAAAATTCCTCCTCTGTGTCATACAGAGTGTTATGCGCCCTGTTCTGCACTTAACGCCTGTTCAGAGGAGAGTCCCCGAAATTTTCGGTCTTGTCTCTCTCGTAGCAAAACTGTCCCACACCTAGGTCCTTTTGCGGTCCACGTCATGACTTTCTCTTACCAATTGGAGCGTTCCTCTTATTTTGTGGAAACTCTCTTTGCCAAACGCAAAGGACCTACCATTAAACTGCGTCGAAATTTCGACACTTTACTCCTTCCTAGTTTGTGTCAGCCAGTAGGATATTTTGTGCCTGCACCAGACGCCTAAAAGTCACATGTGTACATCACGAGCATACCACACACAGTTCACGTGATCCACTGCATCACAGGTTTGTTCATATCCATCTGGAAATTCCCCAACACTGTTTTCCAAAGCTTCTTTCCATGCCACTCCGATGGCCCACTACTTGCCCTCCTGGATGAGTCACCTGAGCCGTTCGTTGTCTCTCGCCATGGGTTTCCTTTAAGAGCTTTCCGTTGTAATCTGCCTGTGTCACGTCTGGGACACCGCCCCTCGCAGTTGCTTCCCACACGAAATATTTCCTCCAGCAGCTTGTTTCACCTCATGCTCATTGACATGCAGGATATAAGTACAGTGTTTTAACACTGCCAATTGAGTGCCATCCCTTTGCATTGCATCTTGTACATTTTTATAGGCAAATCTGCTCATATTCGCTTAAGTGTGTCAGGCGACATGTTCAACTTCCCATCACGATGTATAAAAACTCTCATGTAAGGTACGACGTTGACCTTCATTTAATCTGCCACCTTACAATGTCTATAGGAAGGTGGGAGTTTTAACCTTTTTACTCCCAAATCCGGCCATCGTCTTGATATTAAGTTAATGTCTGTGCTAGGATAACAACTGAAATCGGAACAGAAAATTCCTAACATTGCATGAAAATTTTTGCATTGAAAGAGACCTTGCCATGAAGAAGAAACTAATAAATGATCAACATAATGTAAGTAATAAAGCATTGATCACATTAGCTATAAAAATAATAACAAACCAACATATAGAAGTTACCCTGTTAAATAATATCCCATAAAATCTCCCTACTACTGACACTTCCATTTTAAAAAATTCACCGTCCTCCACTCATTTTCCGACCTTCGCCTAAAGCATTCCAGACTGCACGCAATAGCACACGCCCTCACTTACGGGTTCAGACTCCTCAACACAGACAAGTGACGACTGGAAAACACACAGGGTCAGTTGGCAACACAATAAGCAGTAAGCACACACAAACAACACACATTTCTTTCAGAAATACACAGTGTAAAAATCAAATGTTTACGTGAAATGTGCTCACGAACGCCGAAAATCGGACAGCTTGGTGCATGCAACACGACGAGGCACAGTTCCAGACCGACATACATCTTTGAAGTGCACAGTAGTTTGTGTCACCGAGTACTAGTGTAGAGAGGCAGAGATCCAACATGAAGTATTATCATTGCATGAAAGAACAGACTCTCACTGTACAATTACTTCATAGAGTGAAGGATCATGCAGTTGCACCAAAAAGGAACACAGTTTAAATCAAGATGTGACAGTATAGTAAATGAAGACAAATAGTTCTAAATATCAGCTATTTAATTAACAGGACTTGATACAAACAAGAAATTAATAATTTTGTGTGTGTAGCGATTACCTGGTGGTAGTGTGGACATATCTTTCGTTAAATTACCAGACGTTCAACATAAAATCATAAAATCTCAGCTAAAAAAGTGAACACAATATTGCATGGAGACACGGACAGGTGTACAAATATCATAGATGAAATTAGTAGCTCTCTTATACATCTTTTTCAGAGTTTTGGCATGTTCTAGTTGGTCAATATTGCAACTGGGGTTACTACAATGACTGCAACGCTAATCGACAATATGGCCGAAAATGTACAGGGAAGAGTGTAATGTAGCGCAAAAAACTGTTGGACTATCACACCATTTCTACCACATAACAGTAGAATTAGGTACGGAAATATTCCCTAAACAGTAGCCTTGCAAAACACATTTATCATAAATCAAAACACAAGGTTCTTCAAGCGCACTAGCAAACCAAAGATGGCAAAAAGTGTGTTTAGAGACCAATTTAAACGTGAATTTCTCTAAATTCTAAACATTATTCAAGTTGAACTTTGAAAAGACACTACCAAAATTCCCGACGAGAGCATCAATATCTCACAAAAACAAATGGGTAACAGCAGATAGTAGGAAGCCTTAAGTATCTCAGTTCAATGAAACAGAATCATAATGCGCCAGAGTTCTTACAGTTCTATCGTAGGAGTAAAAACACTTACAAGGAGAAGTTTCGAGACTAGATTAATAAAAAAAATGGATTAATATGGTAGTTTTACTGCATCATGTGTTCTACATAGTCTCCTCCCCGCTTGCAGACACATGCACACACACATTTACACACACAGACACACACACACGCGCGCACGCGCCCGCACTTGTGTACAAATGCATTTTGTCGTTTTGTGATATGTTCGTAATGATAGCACCAAGTCTCGTCATCCACGTTGACTTTTTTCGAGAAAAGAATTTTCCACATGCTGTGTTTCAATCAAGTCAGGGCAGGCATACACGCTTCGTTGTTTTTGCTTGAAAATAAAGGTGTGCGGGACGAAATTTGGAAACACATCTTTCTTCTTCAGTGCCCTACGGAGAATGTCTGGATCACTTGATTCCGGAAATTGATTTAGGAATTGATTGTCAATTGGTGTGAACAGATAAAGCACTTGCAAAAAGAATGTCATTAGCACTTGTTACGTCCTTAGAGTTCAGCCTCCAGTGTCTCTTAGTTACATACTGTTAATATGTGCGCCCAATTCTTAGCAAGCGGACGATTTTCTGGGAAACAAATATACAAAATATGGACACAGTTTTCAAAATACAAAACAGTGGCGTAGAAATAGAAGCCAGAGATAGAAGTCAAGATCCGTTCAAAACAACGGGGATTTTAACTACACCATGTTAGTACTCGTATCAATCAATTGTGTACAGGATAACTAACATTGATAATCGCTGCACAAACAATTACGTCCCTGACCTTAGAACAATATCTAGACTGAACGTACATTTACCAAGAAGGAATAAACATAAAAGTTACCGAGCGAGGTGGCACATTCGTTAGCACACTGTACTCGCATTCGGGAGGGTGATAGTTCAAATCAGCGACCGGCCATCCTGGTTTATGTTTTCAGTGATGTCCCTAAATTGGTTCAAGTAAATGTCGGGATAGTTCCTTTGAAAGCGCATGGCCGATTCCTTCCCCATCCTTCCCCAATTCGATGGGACCGGTAACCCCGCTGTTTGGTCCCCTCCCAGAAATCAACCAACCAACCATGAAACACAAAAGAACATTTTCGATCAAGGAATAATACTGTATAATAAATTGCTCAAGGAGATTAAAGTGAGTACTAAAGCGAAATTACTCAAAAGGCAGTTAAAATATCTACTGAGCAATACATTTTATACGGTGAAGGATGACTTAGATAACATAGAATACGGGTTTGGTAAAAAATGTAACACTTTCACGCTATTATTGTTCGTCTTTATCTTTTCTTTTATTTTATTTTATGAAGAACTTCACTGCCAAGACCTTAATCTCTTTCTCAGCTCTGCATCTCACTTATTGTAGAAGGATACTGGCTCTGTTTGCCAGGCTAGCAAACGTTAAGCTGCTATACACGAAATGGAAAACAAATTTTTATCGCTCTGGAGTTGACGTTAGCTGTTAATGTGTGTAGTGTTTCATCATGATATCGTGTGCCTAGAGTGCGTGCGTAGAGTGTGTACCGACTTTGAGTGAGATGTGAATGAACAGTGTAGCAATAGCCTTTTAAGTCATTGGAAATGGAAATGAGCGTTTGGCGTCATTGGCCGGGAGGCCCCTCGCGGGGCAGGTCCGGCCGCCTTGGCGCAGGTCTTATTACATTCGGCGCCACATTGGGCGACCTGCACGCCGGATGGGGATGAAATGACGATGAAGACAACACAACACCCAGTCCCTGAGCGGAGAAAATCTCCGACCCAGCCGGGAATCGAACCCGGGCCCGGAGGACGGCAATCCGTCACGCTGACCACTCAGCTACTGGGGCGGACTGTAAGTCATTAAATTATGTCTTTTAAAACCATATTTTACGTTCGGGATAAACCGAATGAGTTATCACTGTGTTAAACAGACTGGCCTTGCAGTCAGGAGGGTGCATGTTCGAAACTTCATTCGGTCCTCCTGATTTAGGTTTTCCGTGGTTTCCGTATGTGCTACAAGCAAAACCTCGCGATGGCTCCAACTTTAAGGCCGCAGTCCACTTTCGGCCCGATATCTGTCGGACTACACTAGTTACGTATACAGGGGGAGTCATCTAACATTAACACTGGAAACACCTCCCAAACCACAACAAACACTGAATAAGCAATTCTGCAGACCGAAAGTGAGGAGAGGGGCTGATGGAATCGTTTAATACAAACCATTGAGAAATGCACGGAAGTATCATTTTCTACACATACTTACGTTTTTTTTAATGGAAACTTGTTCTTATCTTTAGCACAACTGAAAATAGAAAAAATACTTAATCAGTGTCGTTTCTTACATTGTAAAATGTTAATTACATCCAGAGTAAATTTTAAACTAAAGATGATGCTTGAGTAACTCCTCAGCAGTTACGGGCTTCGACGACCGGCAACCATCTGGAAATGTTATTGTATGTCCATCCTTTCGGCATGAGGTATTCGGGACGACGGCCGTTGACTATGGTGACAAAATAAGACATCTGCAGACATTCTTATGATTTAATTTGATTTTGTTGCAACCGGTTTCAACGCTTCAATGCGCCATCTTCAGACCTTTATTCATAAAACAGTAACGGTAGCATTATCAACTCACCAGTCAAGTTACATGGAAACAGATTGAAAACAGAGCGAGAAACAATGGCAAGACTCTACAAGTGAATTTACACCGAACGTTCGATAAAACGAACAGATACATCCATTATCACATATCTAAAATATACCACAACGAATATCCACTCAGTACCTTGCACAATTATACTATTTATTAAAAACTTCTTTAAATAACGACTCATGATTTTTATTGACCAGTCGGACAAGCATTATATGCAGAACACTGACATAACCTACTGTAAGACAAAATAACAGTAAAAGGTGATAAACGAAAGGAAACAATACTTCACGAACAAGTAAAGAGAAGAAATATGACCTATGTGTCGTGTCAAAGTATAGAATGCTTAGTTGTACATAGATGAGGGGCATTCACTATGTCATGTCTATAAAATGAAAGTCCAAGGCCTGTTATAAAACTGGATGTAAGACCCACCTCAGACCATAACGTATGTAGAACGTATGACAGACGCCCGCAAGACAACTGTTCATGATGAAACCACTCATGTGCGAATGCATCTTTATACCACATACTGCCATGATACAATCACACACAGGTATTCTAAGTAACCCACAAGGATGCAGTGTATCATAAAGGATGACTCAACAATATACATACACATGAAAAACCAGAAAAGCTTACTGAGTCGCACAAGTAATTTTTCTGTGCGACATGAACTGTGAACGTATGACAGCAATCTATAAGTTCGCAATACATACAGTATTACGACAAAAACACTGGCAGTGCCACGAGTCGTATGTACTGGAACTTAAGGTACTGTAATGCAAATTCACGAGAATTGAAGACAGGTAGATAATCTCTAAATGCGTCACATATTACTAAAGTAGCTGCGTATTCAAGAAAGAGGCATTTAAAGCTATCTAGATACAATTCTAGGACTAATATACGCGACAAAACACCTAACTATAGGCTAATGGTAGCAACGTATACGTCTGCTTCTTGACGAGCAACCCACTCGAAAAATACTCACATGAATGAAATCTAAGTAAACACGCAAAACTGCAACAAAATTTAAATTGCATATACTTATGAGTGAATGTATTGTAACCGATACACAGCTTGATCTTTGACCCACTGCAAAACTAAAAAACCATATTATCTATGCAATCAAGTTTCAACAGAGCCATATAGGCCATATATATCATCTCTCAAACCAAATTGTCAATTGACGAGTGAGGAGCCCCCACAACATGCCAATAATTGAATCATAAGTGAATCCTACACTTATGTTTGATGTGAGACTGTGACCATGTCACTGCAGTCTACGAGTTGACAATACATCCACTATTACAATTGCAATACAGGGGATGCCATAGTCTTGTCCAGTGGAATCTGAGTGGTGGTAAATGGATACTTATGTATACTCTCGTGTAAGACTGAATTTTATTAAGTACTGACGTATGTCCATAGGTGAAATTGTTGATTTTTTTAAAATTATTACGGGTAGTTCTCTCATATAACTACTTTTCATTTAGAGAAGTATTTCTTAAGCAGCATGATGGATTAGCAATGGGGTGTTGTCTGGCAAGTACATTAGTAAATATTTTTGCCAATCATTTGGAAGAAAAAATGTTTATACAGTGAACGTTAGTTATACCAAAATCGATTTCAAACCATGAACTGAACATATGTGTTGCATAGAGGCCTCATTTTCTTTACGATCTTACATTGGTGGGTAGCTTTACTTTACTACTCATTTTCATATTCAGTACAAGCAAAGGATGTGGATTATAATTCTACAATGTGTTTAAATCTAACAGCCTGAATTATAATCCACATCCTTTGCTTGTACTGTACTGTACTGCTGTTTCTTCATAGCTGTTTTAGTATATACACTTAAAATTTTAAGTCATACACAAAACCTACCATTTCCAACTTTTTCGTAGCACGAATCGCTCTTACAAAAAATTTTACAAAACGCTTTCAACGTTAAACCTTGGACATACAAATCCTAACTCTGAACATTAACTAACAAAAACCATTTTGAAATCATTGTATATCTTCTCTCATTTACGTGGTTAAGTTTGGTCAGGGTAACTGCGCAGCGAGGGCGACCTACCTTAAAGCTGTCACCACACGACTGCTTCCTCCCGGCACCTAGCTCCAACTCCTGAGTTCTTTTACTGCGCGCGCCTGGCTCTCGTAACCATGAAAGATCCTCCTGCTCAAAGATATTATACTCATTCCACCTTGCGGTTGTTTTCTGGATCTACCCTGATCAGACCTTAACCCATACCTTTCAACAGCAGCAGGAGTTAAGTGGAATAACCATGTACTATTATCGATGTGTTGATGATACACTACTATTATTTAATGAAGAGAATGAAGGGTTAAAGAGAATTTTTGAGGCGTTCAACACTCTACATCCCAGTGTACTGTTTACATATGAAAGTGAAGTAAACAAGAAAATTAATTTCCTGGAGATTACGTTGATGAATAATAACGGAAGCCAAAGATTAGCAATTTATAGGAAGCCAACAGCTACAGCTGCGATTACCCCACGTCACTCTGCTCATTGTGATTGGTACAAAACTTCTGTTTTTTTACAGTTCAATCAGCAGACTTATGAAGATTCCATTAGAATTTGAAGGAAGAGAACGGAAAAAAGCATGTTTTAAAGGATATAGCGGCCAATAATGGGTTTCAGCCAGAATTAATCTACCAAATATATTTAAAGGTCGTCAAGAAGAGTTCTGATTTAATACACGAGAATTCTTTAGAGCGATATAAGGAAAGATAAAACTCGTTGTCAAAGTTGCTGACAAGTTCAGAGAAACAGTTCTGTCAGTTACAAAAATCTGGCATATACAAAATAACTTGTGCTGATTATGAATCCATATACACTGGCCACACTGGTAGGACTTTTAGAGAAAGATGTAGGGAACATACTGCCCTCCGTACCAATAAGCATTTGACATTCAAAGAACATTTAAAAACAATAAAACGTACGGTCATAGGTATGGGCAACAATTTTAAAATTTTTCACTTCGTGGATAAAGGAGGTACAATGGACTTAATATAAAATCTAGAAATTTACATCCATTCCCTCAGAGAACCTAATTTTTTACTGAACGAACAAACTGAGTCGAAGAACAAACTCTTCTTTAACTGTTTTCGTAATTTTTTATGCATATAAACCACAGTTTGTGTCATATGTGTTAGAATTACCTTGATAGACTAAAACATCTTTATTAATAGTGTACAGTCACTGTAATCGTTATCTATTGACCTACAAGGTTTTCATGTGAACGACTACGCATTTCCACTTACTTCTTTACAGTATTTGTTTTACTACGCCCCAGTTATTGGGTTTCAGCATTTTACCCATATATTTCAGTTATGATATTCCTTATACGTACATGGCTTTGGTTTCGATTGCTGTCATCGAGTATGAGATACTCTTACATCGTCAGTTTGATAACGACCGACTTCTTTGAGTATTTCTCTGACACATATCTTTGGATGTTGTTTTTGAATGTTTCTCCAGACAGCTGCCAGTTAAGGGTTGGAGCGCTGACACCTAAGTTTCAGGTACTTCCAACATTCATTTACGGTGGTTATTAGAGTTGTAAACTATGGTATTCATTGTATTTCTGTCCTGCAGATTATCTGCGTATGCAGTTATGCAGGCAACTGATGTGATGTATATAGGGACCATATCCACCCATACCGCAGCCAAAAACAGTGAATCTTTCAGTGTTTTCGGTGTTTTTGTGTATATTAGGCGTATGAGTAGGGAGGGCTTTTCGATACTGACGTATAGCTGCTTGATAAGCGTCGCAATGGTTCAGGTCTTTGAATGTTCTCACATTGGTGGTACACGATTTGTAACTGTAGGTTGTTGAGTGTTTCTTACAAGCTATGTTGTGCCTGTACGTTTACGATAACTCTTGTCTTATCCATTCTTCGCTCCTCCTTCAACCGACTACATATTTCGTGCCACGTTCCTGTTTCTTCACAGCTGTTTTAGTACTGACAAAGTACGTGCCTTTTGCCCACTCTCACTGGTAGTTTGGTGTTACATAATACAATTGTTACCGGACTTGGTATGGGTTATGTCTTTATGATTGGGTTCGTATGTGATAAGTAGTCTGTAGCGTGTTATAGAGGAGCTTTCGACTCATGTTCTATGTTAACGTGTACTGTGCTGCTTCTTTCACATGCAGATATTTTGGTCGTATTGACACATTCAGTGGTAACGCACCCATTTTCGAGTTTACGTAAGTGTGCGTTTACCATCATTCAGATTCCACTGGAGCAGATTGTGGCATCCTCTGTGTTGCAACTGTAATAGTGGATGTATTATCAACTAGTAGACTGCTGTGACATGGTCACAGTCTCACAACAAATGTAAGTATAGGATTCACTTACTATTCAATTATTGGCATGCTGTGGGGGCTCCTTACTCATCAACTGATAAATTGGTTTGTGAGACGATATGTATCGCCTATGTGGTTCTGTTGAAACTTGACTGCATAGATAATATGGTTTTTTTAGTTTTGCTGTGGTTCAAAGACCAAGCTGTGTATCGGTTACAATACATTCACTCATAAGTATATGCAATTTACATTTTGTTGCAGTTTTGCGTGTTTACTTAGATTTCATTCATGTGAGTATTTTTCGAATGGGTTGCTCGTCAAGAAGCAGATGTGTACGTTGCTACCATTAGCCTATAGTTAGATGTTTTGTCGTGTATATTAGTCCTAGAATTGTATCTAGATAGCTTTAAATGCCTCTTTCTTGAATACGCAGCTACTTTAGTCATATGTGACGCATTTAGTGATTATATACCTGTCTTCAATTCGCGTGAATTTGCATTACAGTACCTTAACTTAAGTTCCAGTACATACGACTCGTGGCACTGCCAGTGTTTTTGTCGTAATAGTGTATGTATTGCGAACTTACAGATTGCTGTCATACATTCACAGTTTACGTCGCACAGAAAAATTACAATTACTTATGTTTTAATTACAGGCATGGCGTGTGGCCTCCTCACTGGTCAATTAATAATGTTGCTTGACTTTAACACGGTTTGTATGACTGGTAGTTGCGTGTAATGGGTTTTGGTTTCAATGTCATCGAAATACCAGAGCACTGGTTGCAGTGCATTTATTCACAACTAAATACTAATTTAGATCTCAATTATTTCTTCATGATCACTTATGTTTTACACACGTGAGTACTTTTTGAGCGGTGTGCTACTCAGTAAGTTTTTCCGGTTTTTCATGTGTATGTAGCCATGTATGGAAGTGAAACATGGACGGTAAATAGTTTGGACAAGAAGAGAATAGAAGCTTTCGAAATGTGGTGCTACAGAAGAATGCTGAAGATTAGATGGGTAGATCACGTAACTAATGAGGAAGTATTGAATAGGATTGGGGAGAAGAGAAGTTTGTGGCACATCTTGACCAGAAGAGGGGATCGGTTGGTAGGACATGTTTTGAGGCATCAAGGGATCACCAATTTAGTATTGGAGGGCAGCGTGGAGGGTAAAAATCGTAGGGGGAGACCAAGAGATGAATACACTAAGCAAATTCAGAAGGATGTAGGTTGCAGTAGGTACTGGGAGATGAAGAAGCTTGCACAGGATAGAGTAGCATGGAGAGCTGCATCAAACCAGTCACAGGACTGAAGACCACAACAAGATATATATATTGTTGAGTCATCCTTTATGATACACTGCATCCTTGTGGGTTACTTACAATCCCTGTGTGTGATTGTTTCATGGCAGTACGTGATACATAGATGCATTCGCACATGAATGGTTTCACCATGAACAGTTTTCTTGCGGGTGTCTGTCATACGTTCTACATACACAATGATCTGAGGTGGATCTTACATCCAGTTTTATAACACGTCTTGGACATTCATTTTATAGATATGACATAGTGAATGCCCCTCATCTGTGTACAACTAAGCATTCTATACTTTGACACGACACATAGGTCATGTTCCTTCTCTTTACTTGTTCGTGAGGTATTGTTTCCTTCCATTTATCACCTCCTACAGTTATTTTGTCTTACAGTAGGTTATGTCAGGGCTGTGCAGATAATGTATGTCCGACTGGCTAATAAAAATCGTAAATAGTTATTTAAAGAAATTTTTAATACATAGTATAATTGTGCAATGTATTGAGTGGACATTCGTTGTGGTATATTTTAGATATGTGACAATGGATGTATCTGTTCATTCTATCGAACGTTCGGTGTAAATTCATTTATAGAGTCTTGCCATTAGTTCTGGTTCTGTTTTCAAAATGTTTCTATGTAACTTGACTGGTAGGTTGATAATGCTATCGTTACTGTTTTATACATACAGGCCTGAAGATGGTGCATTAAAGCGTTGAAACTGGTTGCAACAAAATAAAATGAAATCATAAGGTCGTCTGTAGGTGTTTTATTTTGTCACAATCTGGAGAGAAGTTTGGATAGATCGCGTCCTACCCGTGTGGCGCTTTTCGGCGGACTTTGCTCTTCTTGAGGAAATGTAGGTTGGCAATCTGCCGTAGCACGATTCATATTCTGAGCACCTCACTTACTTGTTTGTTTCCAATAAGCAATTTGTGTTGCCGATTTGATTTATTGTAAACTGTAATTTCGGATCCTTTAGCTTTGAATTCGTGAGTTGAACGGATGAGGTTCTTGGAACTTCATTCTCCATGCAATCTTCCACGTAAATTTCGGTATCTGCGCTGTGTAAGCGTTATTTTTGGTCAAATTATTTGAGTATTCAGATAACCTTGCTGTCTGACAGTTAGTTGTTAATTTCTTGAAGCATACACAACAAATAAACTTCTGTTGTATACAGATTCGATTTAAGTTTCAAGACTCTTTAACGCGTCCTATAACTTTTCCTGGTGAGGTGAGGTGAATAACTAATAATAAATATAGTGTGTATCAAAATGGATCATCCGACTTGGCACGTTTATATTTTTGAATCTATTAAACATATACGATGAATTTTGGTTTTTGATGAACGGAAAACTCAAAAGAAAATTTCATACCTTTTCATAGGTGTTCAGTACGCCCCCCTTGTGATGTACGGCATATGTCAATGCGGTATTCAAATTGCAGTAAGCATGTGTTGAGTTACAGCTTCCACAGCTGCTGTTATGCGATGTCTCAGTTCATTGACTGTTGTTGGTAACTGAAGTCATTCGAATCAGTCTCCTGTTATGGGAAAAGAAAGTTCTCAAGCATATCGAGATATGTGCATTCTGTAACAGTGTTCTCGGCAAATGAAAATGAACTGTACACCCTTTTCCCATGAAACTGCACAAAGCACATTAAATTTTGAAGAGTCCCTCTCATGCTGAACAACTTATGTAGTATTTCAAATAACTTCCGGGAATTCAGCCAGGTAACACTTTCAGCGATCGCCGATATTTCGGCGGGAGAACACTCCGCCATTTTCAAGGCAAACTGCAACGGACAGGCGGCGTACATGCAAATTTAATACCTCGGTTCTCGGACCGAAGCAGGAAAGATAACACACACACACACACACACACACACACACACACACACACACACTGAACACTAGTGCCACCAAAGATGACAAAAGTCAGAGCTATCGATAGTGAGACTATGAATTCGCAGGTGAGGCAGCATTGACTCTGTTCCTCTGTTTTTTGACAAGGGAGAGAGCCGGATTCCAAACAGAGTTTAAACAGAAACCTCCATCCCTGTTAACGAGGTTGCTCGCTAATTTAATCTCAACTGCCTCCCTAATGACACTGTCCCAATAGCTGGACGTGCATGCCAATATCTCGGTGTTGTTATATAACATGGGGTGACCAGTATCCAAGCAATGTTCGGCAATAGCAGATGTATTTGGCTGCTGTAATCGTGTGTGCCGTTTATGCTCAGTACATCTGTCCTCCACGGTCCTGATAGTTTGACCAATATATGCCATGCCGCAGCTACAAGGGATACGATATACACCCGCCTTACGCAGTCCAAGATCATCCTTAACGGAACTCAAAAGTGCTCTAATTTTAGATGGAGGTCGGAAAACACATTTCACATCGTATTTCCGTAAAATACGACCGATCTTATTGGACGTGTTTCCTACGTAAGGCATGAAGGCAGTAGACTTAGGTGTTGACTCAGAATTATCATCAATCACCTGATGTACAGTTGGTCGATAGCGCAACGCACGTTCAATCTGTCTATCACTGTAACCATTTTGACGAAATGTAACTTCAAGATGGGACAGCTCAGCTGGCAAAGTCTCAGCGTCAGAAACGACATGTGCCCTGTGTACCAATGTACGAAGTACCCCTTCACGCTGAGCCGAATGGTGACAACTATTAGCTTGTAAGTACACGTCGGTGTGAGTACGTTTCCTGTAGACTGCATGTCCCAATGATCCATCATCCTTCCTCCTAACCAACACGTCGAGAAAGGGAAGGCAACCATCCTCTTCCACCTCCATCTTAAAACGAATGTTCGGGTGGATCGAGTTCAGATGTTCTAGAAAGACAGTCAAATTCTCCCTACCGTGAGGCCAAACAACGAAGGTATCGTCAACGTATCTATAGAAACAGGCGGGTTTTAAAGGCGCCGACTCCAATGCACGTTCCTCGAAGTCTTCCATAAACAAATTTGCGATCACAGGAGACAACGGACTACCCATCGCAACTCCATCTGTCTGCTCGTAATACTGGTCATTAAATAAAAAGTAAGTGGATGTCAACACATGCCTAAAGAGATTAGTTAAATCAGCACCAAACCTGGCTTCAATTAACCGCAACGAATCAGACAGAGGAACACGAGTGAAGAGAGAGACCACATCGAAACTCACTAAAATATCAGAGTCATTCAGCATCAGTCCCTCCAAACGACGTAAAGAATCAGCTGAGTTCCTGATATGATGTTCACACCGTCCTACTTGTGGACTCAACAGAGAAGCAAGATGCTTGGATACACGATATGTCGGGGCGCCGATGTTACTCACTATAGTACCTTGGTACACAGGGCACATGTCGTTTCTGACGCTGAGACTTTGCCAGCTGAGCTGTCCCATCTTGAAGTTACGTTTCGTCAAAATGGTTACAGTGATAGACAGATTGAACGTGCGTTGCGCTATCGACCAACTGTACATCAGGTGATTGATGATAATTCTGAGTCAACACCTAAGTCTACTGCCTTCTTGCCTTACGTAGGAAACACGTCCAATAAGATCGGTCGTATTTTACGGAAATACGATGTGAAATGTGTTTTCCGACCTCCATCTAAAATTAGAGCACTTTTGAGTTCCGTTAAGGATGATCTTGGACTGCGTAAGGCGGGTGTATATCGTATCCCTTGTAGCTGCGGCATGGCATATATTGGTCAAACTATCAGGACCGTGGAGGACAGATGTACTGAGCATAAACGGCACACACGATTACAGCAGCCAAATACATCTGCTATTGCCGAACATTGCTTGGATACTGGTCACCCCATGTTATATAATAACACCGAGATATTGGCATGCACGTCCAGCTATTGGGACAGTGTCATTAGGGAGGCAGTTGAGATTAAATTAGCGAGCAACCTCGTTAACAGGGATGGAGGTTTCTGTTTAAACTCTGTTTGGAATCCGGCTCTCTCCCTTGTCAAAAAACAGAGGAACAGAGTCAATGCTGCCTCACCTGCGAATTCATAGTCTCACTATCGATAGCTCTTACTTTTGTCATCTTTGGTGGCACTAGTGTTCAGTGTGTGTGTGTGTGTGTGTGTGTGTGTGTGTGTGTGTGTGTTATCTTTCCCGCTTCGGTCCGAGAACCGAGGTATTAAATTTGCATGTACGCCGCCTGTCCGTTGCAGTTTGCCTTGAAAATGGCGGGGTGTTCTCCCGCCGAAATATCGGCGGTCGCTGAAAGTGTTACCTGGCTGAATTCGCGGAAGTTATTTGAAAGTCGTATACGCCAGGAGAAACTCAGGTCTCACATTGTTTACCTCTACGGGGAGGAAATGTATCGGTGTTTACGTAAGTTGGATAAACTTCGTAGCTGTCGAGTTAGACTGCAATGTGCTTTGTCGTTTTTATTGAGGTGTCGTGATGAAAATCATGTCCCAACATTTGCTAAGGTTGTGCACCATATTAATTCTCCTGCCGCCAGTCGAATTAAGCAACGTGCTGGCTTGGCTCTTGTTCGCGAAAGGATTCGTTTTACTCGTCGACGTTTGGATTCTGTTTCCAAAGAATTGTATCGTTTTCATTTAATGGTTGCATCTGAAGTGTCTGATTTCACTTGGGATTGGTTGGACGGTACCTCATGGACCCAAGGTGACTGGGAGTTCAACTCCGTTACTGCCCGGCATTTGGCAAAGTTTGAACGTTTTCATCGCGCGGAGTCGGATGTTATATCTCGACGTTCTGTGATAAATCTCACAGTGAAATCTTTTGACGACGCAACCTTATCCGTGCTAGGGAAGGGTTTAAATTTTGCACCCACTCCGAAGAATTTGCCGGTAGTTGATTTTATTAGTTCAATTGAACAGGCAGTTTGTAAACTACCTCCTGACGCTGCAGGGGAAGTTAGGAGGGAGGCATGCCTTGTTTTGACTAGGGCTCGTCTACCCAAGAGTAATGTAACAGCAGCAGAGAGGGCTGCTTTACGCTCTCTCAAAGTTGATCCCAGTATTGTTATTTTACTTGCTGACAAGGGCAATGCCACTGTTGTTTTAAATAAACATGATTATGTACAAAAGATGCAACGTTTACTATCTGATTACACGTATCGCAGAATCGATGCTGACCCCACGAAAAGTGTTGAGAGAAAGACCAACAGCCTCCTGAAGAAAAGTGGTTTGTCGCAGGACACAATCAAGAGGCTTAACACCTATAGTGCGGTTCCCCCTAGGTTATATAGCCTTCCAAAGGTTCATAAGGAATGGGTTCCTTTCCGTCCTATAGTGAGTAACATCGGCGCCCCGACATATCGTGTATCCAAGCATCTTGCTTCTCTGTTGAGTCCACAAGTAGGACGGTGTGAACATCATATCAGGAACTCAGCTGATTCTTTACGTCGTTTGGAGGGACTGATGCTGAATGACTCTGATATTTTAGTGAGTTTCGATGTGGTCTCTCTCTTCACTCGTGTTCCTCTGTCTGATTCGTTGCGGTTAATTGAAGCCAGGTTTGGTGCTGATTTAACTAATCTCTTTAGGCATGTGTTGACATCCACTTACTTTTTATTTAATGACCAGTATTACGAGCAGACAGATGGAGTTGCGATGGGTAGTCCGTTGTCTCCTGTGATCGCAAATTTGATTATGGAAGACTTCGAGGAACGTGCATTGGAGTCGGCGCCTTTAAAACCCGCCTGTTTCTTTAGATACGTTGACGATACCTTCGTTGTTTGGCCTCACGGTAGGGAGAATTTGAATGTCTTTCTAGAACATCTGAACTCGATCCACCCGAGCATTCGTTTTACGATGGAGGTGGAAGAGGATGGTTGCCTTCCCTTTCTCGACGTGTTGGTTAGGAGGAAGGATGATGGATCATTGGGACATGCAGTCTACAGGAAACGTACTCACACCGACTTGTACTTACAAGCTAATAGTTATCACCATTCGGCTCAGCGTGAAGGGGTACTTCGTACATTGGTACACAGGGCACATGTCGTTTCTGACGCTGAGACTTTGCCAGCTGAGCTGTCCCATCTTGAAGCTACATTTCGTCAAAATGGTTACAGTGATAGACAGATTGAACGTGCGTTGCGCTATCGACCAACTGTACATCAGGTGATTGATGATAATTCTGAGTCAACACCTAAGTCTACTGCCTTCTTGCCTTACGTAGGAAACACGTCCAATAAGATCGGTCGTATTTTACGGAAATACGATGTGAAATGTGTTTTCCGACCTCCATCTAAAATTAGAGCACTTTTGAGTTCCGTTAAGGATGATCTTGGACTGCGTAAGGCGGGTGTATATCGTATCCCTTGTAGCTGCGGCATGGCATATATTGGTCAAATTATCAGGACCGTGGAGGACAGATGTACTGAGCATAAACGGCACACACGATTACAGCAGCCAAATACATCTGCTATTGCCGAACATTGCTTGGATACTGGTCACCCCATGTTATATAATAACACCGAGATATTGGCATGCACGTCCAGCTATTGGGACAGTGTCATTAGGGAGGCAGTTGAGATTAAATTAGCGAGCAACCTCGTTAACAGGGATGGAGGTTTCTGTTTAAACTCTGTTTGGAATCCGGCTCTCTCCCTTGTCAAAAAACAGAGGAACAGAGTCAATGCTGCCTCACCTGCGAATTCATAGTCTCACTATCGATAGCTCTTACTTTTGTCATCTTTGGTGGCACTAGTGTTCAGTGTGTGTGTGTGTGTGTGTGTGTGTGTGTGTGTGTGTTATCTTTCCCGCTTCGGTCCGAGAACCGAGGTATTAAATTTGCATGTACGCCGCCTGTCCGTTGCAGTTTGCCTTGAAAATGGCGGGGTGTTCTCCCGCCGAAATATCGGCGGTCGCTGAAAGTGTTACCTGGCTGAATTCGCGGAAGTTATTTGAAAGTCGTATACGCCAGGAGAAACTCAGGTCTCACATTGTTTACCTCTACGGGGAGGAAATGTATCGGTGTTTACGTAAGTTGGATAAACTTCGTAGCTGTCGAGTTAGACTGCAATGTGCTTTGTCGTTTTTATTGAGGTGTCGTGATGAAAATCATGTCCCAACATTTGCTAAGGTTGTGCACCATATTAATTCTCCTGCCGCCAGTCGAATTAAGCAACGTGCTGGCTTGGCTCTTGTTCGCGAAAGGATTCGTTTTACTCGTCGACGTTTGGATTCTGTTTCCAAAGAATTGTATCGTTTTCATTTAATGGTTGCATCTGAAGTGTCTGATTTCACTTGGGATTGGTTGGACGGTACCTCATGGACCCAAGGTGACTGGGAGTTCAACTCCGTTACTGCCCGGCATTTGGCAAAGTTTGAACGTTTTCATCGCGCGGAGTCGGATGTTATATCTCGACGTTCTGTGATAAATCTCACAGTGAAATCTTTTGACGACGCAACCTTATCCGTGCTAGGGAAGGGTTTAAATTTTGCACCCACTCCGAAGAATTTGCCGGTAGTTGATTTTATTAGTTCAATTGAACAGGCAGTTTGTAAACTACCTCCTGACGCTGCAGAGGAAGTTAGGAGGGAGGCATGCCTTGTTTTGACTAGGGCTCGTCTACCCAAGAGTAATGTAACAGCAGCAGAGAGGGCTGCTTTACGCTCTCTCAATGTTGATCCCAGTATTGTTATTTTACTTGCTGACAAGGGCAATGCCACTGTTGTTTTAAATAAACATGATAATGTACAAAAGATGCAACGTTTACTATCTGATTCAACGTATCGCAGAATCGATGCTGACCCCACGAAAAGTGTTGAGAGAAAGACCAACAGCCTCCTGAAGAAAAGTGGTTTGTCGCAGGACACAATCAAGAGGCTTAACACCTATAGTGCGGTTCCCCCTAGGTTATATGGCCTTCCAAAGGTTCATAAGGAAGGGGTTCCTTTCCGTCCAATAGTGAGTAACATCGGCGCCCCGACATATCGTGTATCCAAGCATCTTGCTTCTCTGTTGAGTCCACAAGTAGGACGGTGTGAACATCATATCAGGAACTCAGCTGATTCTTTACGTTGTTTGGAGGGACTGAGGCTGAGTGAGTTTCGATGTGGTCTCTCTCTTCACTCGTGTTCCTCTGTCTGATTCGTTGCGGTTAATTGAAGCCAGGTTTGGTGCTGATTTAACTAATCTCTTTAGGCATGTGTTGACATCCACTTACTTTTTATTTAATGACCAGTATTACGAGCAGACAGATGGAGTTGCGATGGGTAATCCGTTGTCTCCTGTGATCGCAAATTTGTTTATGGAAGACTTCGAGGAACGTGCATTGGAGTCGGCGCCTTTAAAACCCGCCTGTTTCTTTAGATACGTTGACGATACCTTCGTTGTTTGGCCTCACGGTAGGGAGAATTTGAATGTCTTTCTAGAACATCTGAACTCGATCCACCCGAGCATTCGTTTTACGATGGAGGTGGAAGAGGATGGTTGCCTTCCCTTTCTCGACGTGTTGGTTAGGAGGAAGGATGATGGATCATTGGGACATGCAGTCTACAGGAAACGTACTCACACCGACTTGTACTTACAAGCTAATAGTTATCACCATTCGGCTCAGCGTGAAGGGGTACTTCGTACATTGGTACACAGGGCACATGTCGTTTCTGACGCTGAGACTTTGCCAGCTGAGCTGTCCCATCTTGAAGCTACATTTCGTCAAAATGGTTACAGTGATAGACAGATTGAACGTGCGTTGCGCTATCGACCAACTGTACATCAGGTGATTGATGATAATTCTGAGTCAACACCTAAGTCTACTGCCTTCTTGCCTTACGTAGGAAACACGTCCAATAAGATCGGTCGTATTTTACGGAAATACGATGTGAAATGTGTTTTCCGACCTCCATCTAAAATTAGAGCACTTTTGAGTTCCGTTAAGGATGATCTTGGACTGCGTAAGGCGGGTGTATATCGTATCCCTTGTAGCTGCGGCATGGCATATATTGGTCAAACTATCAGGACCGTGGAGGACAGATGTACTGAGCATAAACGGCACACACGATTACAGCAGCCAAATACATCTGCTATTGCCGAACATTGCTTGGATACTGGTCACCCCATGTTATATAACAACACCGAGATATTGGCATGCACGTCCAGCTATTGGGACAGTGTCATTAGGGAGGCAGTTGAGATTAAATTAGCGAGCAACCTCGTTAACAGGGATGGAGGTTTCTGTTTAAACTCTGTTTGGAATCCGGCTCTCTCCCTTGTCAAAAAACAGAGGAACAGAGTCAATGCTGCCTCACCTGCGAATTCATAGTCTCACTATCGATAGCTCTTACTTTTGTCATCTTTGGTGGCACTAGTGTTCAGTGTGTGTGTGTGTGTGTGTGTGTGTGTGTGTGTGTGTTATCTTTCCTGCTTCGGTCCGAGAACCGAGGTATTAAATTTGCATGTACGCCGCCTGTCCGTTGCAGTTTGCCTTGAAAATGGCGGGGTGTTCTCCCGCCGAAATATCGGCGGTCGCTGAAAGTGTTACCTGGCTGAATTCCCGGAAGTTATTTGAAAGTTGTATACTGCAGGAGAAACTCAGGTCTCACAACTAAGGTAGTAGTTCTGGACCTCATATTTTCAAGTTATGATGGCTCACCTTTCGGTTTACATGGAATGTTGCCCCACCACTAAACACTAAGGGTAGAAGAAAATTGTCATCCTCCATTTTGCTACGAATGAAACTACAGAACTCCGCACGCTGTTGTTTATCACCTTCACGAAGAGCTTGCAGAAACTGACTTTTTTATGATTTCATGTGTAGACGTCTACGCAGTAAACGCCAGACGGATGTCGGGGGGATGTTGATTTATCGACATGCATGGCGAACGGATTTCTGCTGACTCCTTTTGAAACGATGGCGGATGCGTTCAACGTCTGTGTCAGACACTCAGGGCCGGCACAACGATCTGCCTTTATACAAACAACGTTTTTCTCGGAATTGTTCATGCCATCGTCTAATGCTCTGTGCTGTAGGAATATCGCCACCATACCACCATACCTAGTACGAAAGTCACGCTGAACAGTTTATTACTGACCTGCACTGCGCAAAAAGAAAAACACAAAGCGCTTCCTGTTGTCCCGACACCATTTTTACTAGAAATGAAGTGTGCGCACACTGCTGCTACCTATCGGGAACAATGTAAAACTCAAAATTTTGCTGTTTCCAACGGTACGTTGTTCACGCACATATCTTATATATTTTTTTAAAGTCCGATGACTCTTTTTTATACACAAGATTTTATGAACAAGATTGGTTAAATTCACTGTGTCGCCATCGTAAATGTCTTCTGTGACTAAATAGAGATTATTTTGTGAAAGGAACGGCCATATCACTCGCTTGTCTGGTGTCAGTAGAAAATAGTTTTACTTGTTACTCTGTGACAGCAACAAGCATTCCCAGGACATCAGCCTCACACTCCGCACTAAACGCAACACTGCTCTCGGCCACAACTGGACTACCTACCGCCACCTCAAACACTGCCCTCCCTCCTTCCTTGCAGTCCTTGCCACCCTCTGCAACGCAATCCTTGCCACCTGTGTAAAACCTCCCATATCCTGATGTTCTCCAAACCCAACAAGCCTCCATCTGATGCCTCTTCCTATCGCCCTATATGTCTCACCTCGGTGTTCAGCAAGCTTTTGGAATCCATCCTTAACCAGCGCATCCATCACCATCTTCACCGAAACGACCTCATCCCCAACACCCAATGTGGCTTCCGACCTTCCTTCTCTGCCGATGACCAATTCCTACGCCTCACTCATTACCTCTCCTTCCAGCTTAGCTCCCGTCGCTCCGCCATCTTTGTCTCCTTCGACCTCGAAAAGACTTACGACCGTGCCTGGCATCCCAGTCTCCTGTTTAAACTCCAGACCTATGCCCTTCCTGTCAACTATGTCCGTCTGACTGCCTCCTTCCTCTCCCACCGCCTCTCTTACGTTACTGTCCATAACGGCGATTCCCGGACCTTGAACCCCTCTTCAGGTGTGCCCCAGGGCTCTGTCCTCTCCCCTCTTCTGTACACGGCACATATGCCCCAACGCCCCTCCCCCCTCCAGTACAGCCGGCTGGTGTGGCCATGCGGTTCTAAGCGCTTCAGTCTGGAACCGCATGACCGCTATGGTCACAGGTTCGAATCCTGCCTCGGGCATGGATGTGTGTGATGTCCTTAGGTTAGTTAGGTTTAAGTAGTTCTAAGTTCTAGGGGACTGATGACCTCAGATGTTAAGTCCCATAGTGCTCAGAGCCATTTGAGCCAACCCTCCAGTACACCTCCTGCAGTGGTCCGATGACACCGCATTCCTTGCCCTCGCTCCTACCCCGCAACGGTCCCAACGCCTCCTCCAGAATCACCTTGACCTATCTGCCACATGGTGTAACCAGTAGCTCCTAAAAATCAGTTCTACCTGGATCCCTCATCTCCGCTCTATCCAATCCAAAGCCCACAACTGCCTCTGAATCATCAAACACCTCTCTGGCCGGACATGGGGGTTGAACCCCTCTACCATCCTGCACACCTACAATTCATTAATCTGTCCCATCCTCTGTTGTGCCAGTCCCACATGGATCTCCGCCCCCAAATTCTATAAGTCCCTCCAGATCCTCAAGAGCCATGCACTCTGCCTCGCCTTCTGTATAAGTTTCCCGCCCCCCTCTCCCCCCCCATAGATCCTCTATGACCTGATTCCTTTCCCCCATCTGCTCCTATTCCTCGAACATATCCGCATACTACACTAAACAGATTCAGAAGAATGTAGGTTGCAGTAGGTACTGGGAGATGAAGAAGCTTGCACAGGATAGAGTAGCATGGAGAGCTGCATCAAACCAGTCTCAGGACTGAAGAACACAACAACAACATCCACATATTCTACACCTCCCATCACCTTGATCCCCTTCATCCCCTGGTTGCTCCTCCCCTCTCAAACCCCCGCCTTCTGCTGCACCTGCACTGTTGTGTCCCCCCTACCCTCCATCTCTACACCCTTCATCGCCTTTCCCATGGAGACCTCTGTCATCTCCCCCTCCTGGATTATGCCTTCTCTCCCTCCATTTATCCCTCCTATCAACTCCAGTCATCACCTCCCTTTCCTTTTCCCGGGCTCCCTCTTCCCCCTCCCCTTCCATCCTGTTTTTTCCCCACCTATCCTCTCTCTGCCTCCCTTCTCTCCCCCGAGTCCTTTTGCATTTCCTTCCTCTGCCTTTTCCCAATCCCTCTCGCGTCTGCCCTGCTCCCCCTCCCCCTTCTGAGTCCTCTCCCTCTGTTGGTTCCCCCCTACTTTCGTTTTTCCCCTCCTCTCCGCTTTATTTTACCCCCCCCCCCCCCAAATCAGTCCAGGTTCCCCCACCTGTCGGCCCTCGCCTCTGGTGTGTCATCTTCGTGCCGACTTTTTAGTGCAATGATCTTTTCCGAAGTGTCACGAACGGACATCATACTGTCGCTGGGTGCGATTTTTATATCTCTTACAAACAGGAGCCAGACTGTCACTGTGTTTATTTAATTGCCTGTCTACTATTTTCCCTGTCTGCTTCCTGTGTATTTTATTGTCATCGCCCACCATTTGTTTTATGTTTTAACGTTCCACAGTTTTCCACCGTTTTACAATTTACGTCACCGTTTTATCGCCTGCTTTTATTGTTTCTTATATTCTTATGTTTTAAAAATACTGTGGGCTGAAGAGCAGCGTACTAAGCTGCTTCCAGCCCGCCCCCTTCGGAGGGAATCGAAATCCAATAAAGGAAAAAAAAGGCAACAAGCTTTGCACTTGTTCATATTGCATTACTACGATTTGATTTTATAGGAAATAATCGTATGGTGTAAGGGAGTTCCAGGGCGGCAAGGTCGGCTACCAAGTGCAAGTCTTATTGAGTGCGACGCAACCCAGTCCATGAGGGGAGAAAATATCCCACTCCAGCTGGGAATCGAACCCGGGCCCCCGTGCATGGCATTCCAACGCGCTGTCAGTTCAACTGTTGGGGTGGACTTGATTTTATTAACCTGTTGTTACTAAACTGTAGAAGCAAGGATGTGTCCTCTTGCAAACATTGTTGCCCTATATCTCGCAGCCACGCTTTATGAAATATTGTTTGTAAACATTGCAGGTGTAAAACTTAGCCCACAGAATCGACGGAGGTTTTTTAGGAGATGAGAATGCTTCTCCCGCCCATAAGTCTGCTGAGCTGCAACTGCCTGTAAACTGTTTCGGTAGTACCTTTGAAAGGTTTGGGCTGACCATCAACATTCCGAAAACAAAAGCACTTGCAGAGTCAGTTCGTGGAACTGCCATTTCGGATTTCTGTATCTCTGTTTCCAGCACAACTCTGAAACTAGTACATCACTCTCTTTATGTAGTAAGTACATTGTCAGAAAATTTCTCACCAGACATTAGAAAACAACATGGAAAACAGGATATGTACTGCACGTGTTGTTTTTGTAGTCACACGCTGGGTCTTCCTTAATGAAGATTCGACATCATACACAAAACTTGAGGTGTACCGAGCAGTTGTTTCAATCCTGCACTATGATTTCGGCATCTGGACGCCATATAACCGTGGTCTTGAGGAACTAAAACGCTTCATCCAACAGTAGCTTAGATACGTTGTGAAGATCAAATGGGAAAACTTCAAGGAAAACACTTCTTGAAGAAGCAATAATGCACAGCCTAAAAGTCATAGTCACTGGTCACCAACCCAGATGGACTGGGTGTCTCAAGAGCATAAGTAACGACTGACTTCCTTCGTCAAATTGTGTGCAGCGTTGTGAGCACAGGTAGAAACTCAGCAGTGCTCCTCTGAAGCACTATAACGATCAATTCAGGTAGAGCGTAAAGAGTAACTGGTGCGCTGCTGCAGTAGATCCTAACGTCTGGCGCACAGCTACTTCAGCTGCTGTTTTGCATTTTGAGCAGGAGCGTAGGAAACTGGAAAATGAGAAACGTCAGCGAGGTAAACTTAGCCAGCACCACAGAAAACGAGATATTATTTAAAGACAAAGATATAATGATTGACCTAAGAGTGACTCACTATCATAAATTGTAATCTGTGTAAAAATTTCAACCATTTGTTGTTTAAAAAACTGATGTACGATTTAATGGGGAATCATCTCTTGTCTTATGCTCGTTGTTCACTCTCCCGAAATGACGTGCTGAGAAAAAGATCCTGTATACCTTATCATTTGTAATTTGATATTAATAATAATCCTGAAGAAACTTAAACATGTTTTCACTTGTTGAGAAAATGATCTAATCCTTCTAATACTATTATTATAAGTTTGTGCTCATATTAACGCGTCTGCACACGAAATATTACAAAACTCGGTTTTCGGTAGAAACTGAAATTAGATATTGGAAAGAATACTGTCAAAATTAACTGGAGCAGAGGGTCATAGTTGATAGTGGTAGCATTTTTATTAGGATGAACGTCATGAAGGCTCTGGCGAGAGGACTGATCGAACCTTCATTGCGCAAAAGAATAATAAACAAACATCGTCCACGTGGATTGAGATTTTCGAGCGGTTGAATTCTAGGAGCTGAAGTACATATCGATGAAGACGTAGAAAATAACTAACTACCTAGTGATGGAAAGAAGACATGGCGAATTTGTCTACCAAAAAAGGAGACTAAGACAAGCTATTTGTGTCGCAACTGCAAGGCCCTAATTTGTTTGGAATGCTCGAGTGAGGTGTGTCCTGCAGTGCGTGTAGGGTGAAGCGAAATGTGGCCGCTTTCAGCAGTGCAGATTTTTCTGTGTAATTCACTGTCAAGAATACCCATTAATTTTAACACTGATAGTACCTGTTCAATATTAACTTGGAACAACCAAGTTTCAAGTAAGGAAATACACATAAATATTTCGATACGTATCCATCACTGTAAATTTCGATGAGCATTTAGAGTGCAGTATGAATAGGTATTTTCCGCAGAACCAAAACAATATATTTTACATGTGTTAACATTTATGTATAATTTAAAAATAAATATGAAGTACTAAAGGCAAAATGTAGTGCTGGATTCTGGTTTTTACGTATTTTTCTCGCCTTTTGAATGCTGTTCACGGGACCGCACGACTGCAGTTGTGAGACAAGTACTCACCAAAAAACAGAATTACAATCGATCGCTGCGATATCTTTGAAACATTATTTATGAAATAATAATTACATTTCACAAAATTAACTGTCATAAGTTATTTAGACGGGAATTTATTTAGGGAACTAAATAGATAAGTGCACATTTTTTACTTTTCGTGGTTTTGCGGTGTTAAATTTACGTAAAATTACGTGGGTCTGACCATGTAACGCTTCAATATGTTCCAGCTAATTAAGCTGCTGGAAGAGGGTGGTTTGGTGACGTGATGATCGCACGCCGTCAGCGTATTATATAATGTGAATTTACTTCTTTCACAAGTCGAAGAACCTACAGCCAACTTTATCTTTTTTTGCTATGTCCAAAGATGGTTGCTTTCGTCGTGCAAATAATTTACTATAATGCATTTTAGTCTTATCCCGACCCTTCTTCACCAAACTTTTACACTCTCCAACGACGACTTCCGCGCCTCACTTTCACAAGAGTATGAAATATCAGGTAATATCGACAGAGCAGGAAGTTCATTTTAATCATTAATCAGCTTCATTGTGCTCTTGACATACCACTGCTCCTGTAAATGTGATGCCTCCCACCTACCGACAATTTAAAACTTAAAAATTTTACTTTATTCTAATTAACTTCTCATGATCAGGCTTCACAGTAATGTGGAATTTTTTAAAGGACATCATCTTTCCGTTTACTGCAGAAATTCTTTATATTTCGGCCTTTGGGCCCCCTTCAAGTGACACTGCAAAAGTTGCTACGTTGAAAATGCAGTAAAACCACATATGTCTGGGTAGGCCAGTGGCGGACACATATGAGGGGCGTGCGCCCCCCCCCCCCCCCCGCACCAGCCTTGCGTGGCCGCCTACTTTGCCACCCGCGCCGCCCGCATAAGTCACTTTATTAATTTTATTATTTTTGCATTACACCAGGTACACCCTGCACCATGTGTTACGTGTAGTCTGTGAGACCACAATTTCATGTCAGGATTCATCTCCTAAAGCATCAAAGGCATCTCCATGCCTAAGCTGTGACACAGTAAAGGAAATACAGTAAAAATTGAAAACTCAGATACGAGTGATACTGATGCTACTACTGATATTACCTACTGGCAGGGTGTGGGGTTGGACAAAAATAAGGAGAGACCACAAATGTAACACATTACCCTGCATAATACTGTGTGGGAAAAGCGTTGACATCGGAAACAGCTGCCAGCCGTCTCGTAACGGGTAAACACAAGATTTCACGGTGTCTTATCCCCTTATTCTTACAAAATTGTGGTATGCTGAAGTGACAATGATGGAGGTGTATAGCGTTCTCGCACTTTCTCACCAAAGTAGAACACAAATGCTCAGCAATATTGGCCGGGGGAGATGCGACAATTTATCTTCGTGATAATAACATCAGTCCTGGACGATGCAAGATGTTTAACGGAGGTCCTCTCGTTTGGTACACAGCATCACCACCGGGGAACAAACATTGTACCATGAGGTGGACCTGATCAGCCAAAATGGACGCATAATTCCTGGCAGTAATGTAACCTTTCCGAGTAACCTTGGGGCCCATGGGGTACCACGACATGGCTGCCCAAATCATGGTGTTGAGATGTAAACCCAGCCAGAAGTTGAAAACAACGTGAAACAAGACTTTACCGATCAAAAGGCATTATTCCATTCTTCTTCGGCACCATGTTTTCCGGTCACGAACATACGCATCACTGGCGAGTAGTTTTGGAATTCCAGTTCGCCTTGCAGTTGCTTATTTCTGGAGCTCCCTTCGAGTTGTTTCCTTGGTGGCAGGGCTCACGAGTGCTACATTCAGTTCTGCAGTGGCTTTTCCGGCTTTAGTTCTCCCATTTTAGGTCACAATCCTCTTCAATGAGCATCAGCACCTGACACGGATAATGTTTGCCACCTTCGCTTATTAACATATAAATCTTCGATTCGCTGACTCTAGAAACACGGAACATTTAGAATCCCTTCTTTATGGAGGCATCCACCATAAGAGAATCCACAATTTTCGCACGTTCGAGCTCACTTAGGTTCGTCATAATGTATTCGCAACTAAATGGAACATTGTTCTGGTCACGACTGACACTTGAACGTATTGAGGACGTTGCTTACGTGCCGTTCGTGGTCAGATACACCGCCGGAAAAAAAAAAATTAGAACACCTGAAAAGACAACGTCGATTTTGATCCGATGACGGCATATGCCACATGGGGTACAGAAGACGTACTGATAATGGTTTCAACGTTGTCCGCCAACATATAGTGTAGTGCCACAGCTACCACATCGACAACTGTCTTTAACAGGGAATGCTCACAGTCCGAAGGCTCAGTGTGGTGTACACGTATGAAGCAAGCAGGCTACCAAGCCACAGTGACGCACTTATGCTTCCTACAGCCGACTGAAAGAGTTTGAAACGGCTCAGATTGTGGCCTTCCTAGGGGCGGGAGGGTCCTTTCGGCAAACTGCCACATAAGTTGGGCGCCCTGCTGCACTTGTGCAACGATGCTGGTATCAATGGTCACGTGAACATTCTCACACCCGTAGACGAAGTTCTCGACGTCCAGGCAGCACAGACGCCCTCCAGAGCTGCAGTGGCAGATCGTACAGCTACCACAGGACAGATAATATTGCGAACCTGTTATTAGCAGTGAGACTACGGGCACGCACGCCTCGAGACCGTCCTCGACTCACGCCACAGCATCGACGCGCATGGCTGGGGTAGTGCCGTCAGAGGATTACTTGGAAGGTGTAGTGGCGCCATGTTGTCGTCAGCGATGAAAGGAGATCTGTCTGCGCACGAGTGATGGTCGATTGCGCGAACGACGTGGACCTGATGAGCGCTGCCTTGTAGAGAGCATTCGTCCAAGACACACTGGCCCCAACCCAGGCCTTATGGTCTGGGGTGCCATAAGCTACAACTTTGGAACGCCTTTGGTGTTACTGGAGCGGAAGCTAACCAGCACTCGATATGTGTAGAATGTTGTGAGAACCAGTTATAGCCGTTCTTGAAACAGGAGGATGGTGAGTTTTTCCTACAGCATAATGCTCGGCCACACTGCTCGTGAAACTGAAGACGTGCGACAACTTCCTTGGGCAACACGATCTCCGGACTTGTGTCCAATAGAGCACATGTCGGATATGATGAAATGAGAAGTGACTCGTGCGGCTCCTCAATTAACAACTCTTACTGAACTACATGAACAGGTCTAGTAGCCGGCCGGAGTGGCCAAGCCGTTCTAGTTGCTTCAGTCTGGAGCCGCGCGACCGCTACGGTCGCAGGTTCGAATCCGGCCACGGGCATGGATGTGTGTGATGTCCTTAGGTTAGTTAGGTTTAAGTAGTTCTAAGTTCTAGGGGACTGATGACCTCAAATGTTAAGTCCCATAGTGCTCAGAGCCATTTGAACCATCAGGTCGAGTAGGCCTGGCATAATGTACCTAAGGACAGTTTTCGCCATCTGTACGACTGACTGGATGCCAGAGTCAGCACCTGCATTGCCGCCTGTGAAGGCTACTTCACGTACTAATATTGGTATTTCAGCGTGGGTCTACACCTGGTCTCTCAGAACCGCTTGTGCTATTGATTTGTAACTGTAATCAGTTCATGTAATCCACATGCACTGTTGCCATAAAAATCTTGAGTGAATTGGAAACTTCTAAAAGGGTTTACCAATTTTTTCCGGCAGTGTACAACATTGTTAACTGTGGGCTTGGCTAGCTTCTAAATTTGTGTTCAAGCATACACTTTTCGCGTTGTTTCCATTTTTTTCTCCAGCCCACGCACACTGCAAAACCCTTAGAAGCGCATGTAAGAGAGCGCTTCCCATTGTATCACTCAGCAGGGCTTTTCCTGTTCCTTTCGGTATGGACCACAGGAAAACTGATTGCTTAACTGCTCTGTGAGTGATGTAATTAGTCACATCTTGGCTTTACAATCTTCGTTTTAGATATGTAAGGGGTTGTAGTATATTCCCAGATTTCTCATTTAAAGCTTGTCGTTGAAGGGATTTCTCGAGAAAATTGGCACTTCAGGCATGTTTCTCATCCCCGTGACGCTCTGCTATGGATCAGACAATCTGAAGGCCATCCGTGTTGTTCTTCATCGATGATGTAGGATGCAGCAATTATGCCTAAATAAAGAGAATATCTGACAATCGACAGGACTGGAGGAGTCATCACAGAACGTTTAGCAGTAATACTGTAATGAGGTGGCTTTGTACAGCCATCATCTACTTAAAGAAGCGGATTTTTAGCCACCAGGTATACAAATAAACCGCCATTCTATATCGGCCTCGGGCACTCAGACCACAATCGTAGGAAGACTGCTAACAGAAGAATGTAAAATTTAATGTACAGATTATGTTCAAAAAATGTTCAAACGTGTGTGAATTCCTACTGGACCAAACTGCTGAGGTCATCGGTCCCTAGACTTACACACTACTTAAACTAACTTATGCTAAGAACGACACACACACCCATGCCCGAGGGAGGACTCGAACCTCTGGCGGGAGGGGCTGCGCAATGCGTTACATGGCGCCTAATCCGGCGCGACCATTCCGCTCGGCTACACATTATGTCTAGCAAGTAACACAAAGGCTAAAAAGAAATATAAAAGTACTTACAAAGGCTAGCTATATGTGCTATCATGTACGAATATACATACACATCCATAATCTGGTAGATAAGGAATTATACTACCAACAAACAGTGTATGTTAACAACTTGCATCGTTAAACAACGTGAATCACTAGTGTTAGTCCGTAATTACATGACTGTTGTGATTTTGAGAGCTCACGTTTGTACATGGAGGTGATGGTGGTTCTGTGAGAGTTATACAGGGTGGTCCATTGATCGTGACCGGGCCAAAATCTCACAAAATAAGCGTCAAACGAAAAAACTACAAAGAACGAAACTTGTCTAGCTTGAAGGGGGAAACCAGATGGTGCTATGGTTGCCTCGCAAGATGGCACTGCCATAGGTCAAACAGATGTCAACTGCGTTTTTTAAAAATAAGAACCTCCATTTTTATTACATATTCGTGTAGTACTTAAAGAAATATGAATGTTTTAGTTGGACAACTTTTTTCGGTTTGTGATAGATGGTGCTGTAATAGTCACAAACATATGGCTCACAATTTTAGACGAACAGTTGGTAACAGGTAGGTTCTTTAAATTAAAATACAGAACGTAGGTACGTTTGAACGTTTTATTTCGGTTGTTGCAATGTGATACATCTACCTTTGTGAACTTATCATTTCTGAGAACGCATGCTGTTACAGCGTGATTACCTGTAAATACCACATTAATGCAATAAATGCTCAAAATGATGTCCGTCAACCTCAATGCATTTGGCAAGACGTGTAACGACATTCCTCTCAACAGCGAGTAGTTCGCCTTCCGTAATGTTCGCTCTTGCATTGACAACGCGCTGACGCATGTTGTCAGGCGTTGTCGGTGGTTCACAATAGCAAATATCCTTCAACTTTCCCCACAGAAAGAAATCCGGGGACGTCAGATCCGGTGAATGTGCTTCGACGACCAATGCACCTGTCATGAAATATGCTATTCAGTACCGCTTCAACCACACTAGAGCTATGTGCCGGACATCCATCATGTTGGAAATACATCGCCATTCTGTCATGCAGTGAAACATCTTGTAGTAACATCGGTAGAACATTACGTAGAAAATCAGCATACATTGTACCATTTAGACTATCATCGATAAAATGGGGCCAATTATCCTTCCTCCCATAATGCCGCACCATACATTAACCCGCTAAGGTCGCTGAAGTTCCACTTGTCGCAGCCATCGTGGATTTTCCGTTGCCCAATAGTGCATATTAGGCCGGTTTACGTTACCACTGTTGGTGAATGACGCTTCGTCGCTAAATAGAACGCGTGCATAAACTCTGTCATCGTCCCGTAATTTCTCTTATGCCCAGTGGCACAACTGTACACGACGTTCAAAGTAGTCGCCTTGCAATTCCTCGTGCATAGAAATATGGTACGGGTGCAATCGATGTTGATGAAGCATTCTCAACACCGAAGTTTTTGAGATTCCCCATTCTCGCGCAGTTTCTGCTACTGATGTGCGGATTAGCCGCGACAGCAGCTCAAACACCTACTTGGGCATCATTTGTAGCAGGTCGTGGTTGGATGACGTTTCACATGTTGCTGAACACTTCCTGTTTCCTTAAATAACGTAACTATCCGACGAACAGTCCGGACACTTGGATGATGTCGTCCAGGATACCGAGCAGCATGCATAGCACTCGCCCGTTGGGCATTTTGATCACAATATCCATACATCAACACAACATCGACCTTTTCCGCAAATGGTAACGGTCATTTTAACACGGGTAATGTATCACGAAGCAGATACCGCCCGCACTGGCGGAATGTTGCGTGATACCACGTACTTATACGTTTGTGACTGTTACAGCGCCATGTATCACAAAGCGAAAAATATGGTCCAACTAAAACATTCATATTTCTTTACGTACTAACGAATATGTAGTAAAAAGTGGGGGTTTCTATTTAAGAAAAACGCAGTTGATATCCGTTTGACCTATGGCAGCGCCATCTAGCGGGCCAACCATAGCGCCATCTGGTTTCCTCCTTCAAGCTAGACGAGTTTCGCACTTTGTAGTTTTTTCGTTTGGCGCTTATTTCGTGAGATACTTGGCCCGGTCACTATGAATGGACCACCCTGTATATTTGCTCTTAAAACATGTATGGAAATTGTTTACTTTCACTCTGACATAACTCTGTAGTTAAAGCTTCTAGATAAACGATGTATTTTCGCGATGTATAAGGTAGCTTACAAACATTTATATAGGCAATCTAGGATTCACACAACATTTGCTTTCACTCAGATTGTTTCTTTACTTATCACTACTCGGGTAACGATGTCAACTTAGTTTTGTATACATTCCTGGTCTCCATAAGGACTACAATATAACCACAGTGTAAATAGAATGTTTTGTAAGATATATTGATTTTATTCTTTTGACTGCTGTATCTTGACAATCGATACTGAATATGGTATGAAATATTTTGTATTATATTATTTGGTGTTGTAACTAAACACGTTATCTATGTTGTTTTCTAGTCCAGTGGGATCAGCCTGCATGACAGCTTCATTACATTTAGACGAGTGTTAATGTACGAAGAATTAGTTACTACTTAATGTCATGATATAATAAGTGGTCATGTATAAGCATGTAAGGATGAGGAGTTGGGAAACATTTGAAAGAAAGATCAACTGCTTTTCCATCTAGTGTATTTGCCCTTGTAAGTACTTTTATACTTGTCTTTAACCTTTGCGTGTACGTTATTTGCTGGACATGTGTATTGATCTTTTCAGTTTGTTGATATTTTTCAGTGATGATGGTCTGAGTGATGAAGGCGGTGGAGAATAGAGGTTTAGTTGTACAGCTAATGGCTAAAATGCTGTTCTTTAGGTAAACTTTAAAACTGACTACGGTAACAACAACTGCCTGACTGTACTTTGTCCTACATTTGTCATCGGATGGTTTTAGTGTCAAGAGACCCTCTTGGTCACCCGACGAGAAACCTATTCATCGGAGAGTAGGGGAGCCTGTATACCCAGTATACCAAGAAGGCCGCGGCTCTTCCGCGCCCCGCTGACGCGACACCCGGCCCCCGGGGAGGCGGCCTTTGGCACGCTCATGCAGAACAGGTGCGCGGACAAATGCCCTCTACTGGGCGCCCGTCCGCGACCCGGCCGCCTCTCCCACGCCGGCCCAGCTCTGCCCGCCCCCGCGGCGCTACCGTGGCGGCCCCCCTCGGCCGAGCCTGTAAATCAGCCCGCAGCTGGAGCTGGAACAGGAACCCCGCTGGAGGCGGCTGCCGCGCCCGGGTCTGGAGCGCGCCCAGCCGCCGCTCCATCGATTGCTCCCGACCCGGCCTGCCGGGCTTCCTGGCCCCGCAATAAAAATGCTGCCTCTCCGTGGCCGCTCTTTTGCCCTCGAGGACGCCGCGCGCGGCACGAGAACTGTAAAACGTGCCTCCAAGAGGAAGGTTACCAAGAATTCCGACATGTGTAAAAGAGCAACATATCAAGGGCTAAAGCGGTGATAAAAGATGGCTGAGCGGACTCTAAAACGAGTTGGCCCACTTTCATACCGGATATGAAATTCGGCGTGCAATGCACTGACCTTTTTTTTTTCTTTACTGTACGTCTTACAGAAGAATGCTGAAGATTAAATGGGTAGATCACATAACTAATGAAGAGGTATTGAATAGAATTGGGGAGGAGTTTGTGGCACAACTTGACCAGAAGAAGGGATCGGTTGGTAGGACATGATCTGAGGCATCAAGGGATCACCAATATAGTACTGGAGGGCAGCGTGGAGGGTAAAAATCGTAGAGGGAGACCAAGAGATGAATACACTAAGCAGATTCAGAAGGATGTAGGCTGCAGTAGGTACTGGGAGATGAAGAAGCTTGCACAGGATAGAGTAGCATGGAGAGCTGCATCAAACCAGTCTCAGGACTGAAGACCACAACAACAACTGTATGTCTAGCGCAACTTGATCGTATTCGAGGGTAATGTGCTCTAGATTCAAGTAGTGCCCACAGGAGATGTGTGTGAACTATACACATTTCGATATTGACAAGTTAAGCAAATTTTTCATTTTGTCAAAGTCACGAGGTGGCTCATGCTCAGCATTAAAGAACTTCATTCTGTTGACACAGTACGGAGATTTGATGTTTTACCGAATTCCTGAGATTCATGGTACACTCGTGAAATGGTCGTACGAAAAAAAAAAACTTCATCGATGCCTCTGAGATACTGTGTCCCATCGCTCGTGCGCCGCCTATAACACCACGCTCAATCTCAGTTACAACTTGCTAACCTGACGTTGTAGCAGCAGTAACCGATCAAGCAATGGCGCCAGACACTTGTAATCTTATATATGCGTTGCCGACCGCAGCGCCGTATTCTACCTGTTTACATATCTTTGTATTTGGACACGCATGCCTATACCAGTTTCTTTGGTGCTTCAGTGTATATACAGGATAATTCCGTGATAACGTTACATAGTTTCAGGGATGACGCAGAAAACGACACGTATCGATTTGAGGCCAGGACCCTGATCCGGAAACGACTGAGTCGAAAGTTACAAGGGAAAATCGTTCTGGCATCTCTGAAGGGCAATACATGTGCCGGAACAGTTTTTGCCAAGAGGCCGTCAACGCGCGTCGTCAGATCAGTTGAAAGTCCGTTTTCAGTTAGGAGGTTGCAATTTGTTGAACGCAGGCCACAGTCTGTCGTCCTAGTCGCTTTGATAATTTTTCAATTAGTATCACTTGTCTTAAGAACTACTTGGAGACCCGTCTAAATATACGCCATAAAAATCGTAACCACAACTTTCGGAAGGAATGTGGGGAAATGACTTTAGAATGCAGTATTGGGGGTAGGAGAAGTTAGCTCCTCACAAAAGCTTTGATACACATAACAGAAACTGGAGAGGTGCAGAATCCAACGTACTGCAGGTACAATATTTAAATCATCACCTCGGAAAAATAATGATACGTAATTAAATATTTGTTTGATGGCTAGTAGACGTCCTCAGGCCTGATACATGTCGAAATACCTATCGAAGCACGTCACCACAGGAACCAAATCAAGATGGAGCAAGAAATTGAAAACATCGACAACCGTGTGAAAATTCACTTTCTGCACTTGAAGGGGAATAAAACTGAAATAATCAATGCAGGTAGTTAGTGTTCTAATGGTTTCACCTGGCGACAAACAAGCTTGGCCAACATTTCGTACTTGTACATCCCATGTTTCAATACAGACAAGTTACATTTCCTGAGGATGTGTAAACTTCATACACAGGGAGACATCTTACTGAGCGTGCTTCAGAAATGCACTCTGTTAAAATCAAATGTCTCTGAGCACTATGAGACTTAACTTCAGAGGTCATCAGTCGCCTAGAACTTAGAACAAACTAAACCTAACTAACCTAAGGACGTCACACACATCCATGCCCGAGGCAGGATTCGAACCTGCGACCGTAGCGGTGGCTCGGTTCCAGACTGTAGCGCCTAGAACCGCACAGCCACTCCGGCCGGCTGCACTCTGTAACTTCGTTAGCATAGTCAATAGTGTACTAAACGTTGCTTCATTCTTGAGCATGTCCCGGTCTCTAATAGCAGGTGATGGCGTTCTAGCCTACAGCGTATGCAGTCACATCGAAGATTTTTGTTTAGCTTCCGAAACCATAAGAGGCAGTCAAATGGAAACAGACTATATAACAAGAATGGCGCGGACGTTGGTAATGCAGGTAGGTTTGCGAATTCCCCATTGGGAATCAGAGAGGAACCAGGGTGGCCGAGCGGTTCTAGGCACTACAGTCTGGACCCGCGTGACCGCTACGGTCGCAGGTTCGAATCCTGCCTCGGGCATGGATGTGTGTTATGTCCTTAGGTTTAAGTAGTTCTAAGTTCTAGGGAACTGATGACCTCAGAAGTTAAGTACCATAGTGCTCACAAGGGAACCTCCCCATCGCACCCCCCTCAGATTTAGTTATAAGTTGACACGGTGGATAGGCCTTGAAAAACTGAACACATATCAATCGAGAAAACAGGAAGAAGTTGGGTGGAACTGAAGAAAATAAGCAAAATATACAAACTGAGTAGTCCATGCCCAAGATAGGCAACATCAAGGACAATGTGCGCCAAGGAGCACCGTGGTCCCGTGGTGAGCGTGAGCAGCTACGGAACGAGGGGTCCTTGGTTGAAGTCTTCCCTCGTGTGAAAAGTTTAATTTTTTATTTTCAGACAATTATTATTTGTCCGTCCGATGCGAGGTAACTGCGCCGTAGTATGGGGCGCTACACTTAAACAAACATCGAAACACACGTCACTCGACTACAGAGCACGGAAGAGGGAGTATTCCTGCTAACGAGGCTCCCTGGCTGGCAGTTGAATGCTCGCTACTTTGGACGAGAGTGCATTAAATACGTGAGGTGTATTCCGTGGGCAATATGAATCCAGCAAATATAGCTCGCCACTTCAATAATAATCGCACGGTTTTGTGGTGCGGTCGCAGAACACAGACATTAAACTTATTACAGTGAACAGAAACGTCAATGAACCAACGAACAGATCATAACTTTGTTAAAATAAAGAAAGTAAACCTTTCGCTGAAGGGAATACTTGAACCAAGGACCTCTCGTTCCGCAGCTGCTCACGCTAACCACGGGACCACGGCGCTCCTGAGCTCACACAAACATTGATGTTGCCTATCTTGTGCATGGACTACTCAGTTTGTATATTTTGCTTATTTTTTTCATAGTTCCACACAATTCTTCCTGTTTTCTCGATTGATCTGTGTTCTGTTTTTCAAGGCCTATCCACTGTGCCAACTTATAACTAAATCTGAGGGGGGTGCGATGGGGAGGTTCCCTTGTCAGAGCCATCTGAACCAATCGCTGTCGCATTTGTCTGGTAGACGCGCGAGTATTGTGCGGACCGGACTTGCTTATGGTGGCCGGGAAATAGGAACAGCGAGGCGCAGCGCGATTTCGGACTGAGGAAGGAGTGGCACGAAGTGAAATTCATCCCCGAATGTCTGCTGCGTATGGTGAACGCATGAGGTCATGTGCACGTGTGTTTGCGTAGAATAAACGATTTCGATAAGGTCGGGTATCGTCGAAAGACAGCAGCCAGCGAGGATAGGTTCGTTATGTTATTATCCTTCTGTCGCTGCTGCGGTGGATGCTGCCGCCGGAAATGACCAATGGCGGATGGTAGAAGACATTCCACTCACGTTGGGCATCGGTCACGTAACCGCTCACACCATCATGACAGAGCGTCTGAGGATCCGGAAAATCTGCGTGCAGTGGTTCCTCACAGCCTGACGGAGGAGCAGAAGGTGAACACAATGTCGTCACTGCCGCACGCGGAACGGGATCACGACGAGATGAAACATGGTGTCGTCGTTCTGAGGCGGAGAGCAAGTGTCAGAACCAACAGTGGAACACTTGGATTCATCCCCACCGAAAAGATCCAAAACCCTGCACGTCAGCTCCGGAAAAGTCATTATGATGTTTTTCTTTGTCTACAAGGGCCCGCTGCGCATTGACATTCTGAAACACGGAGCTACAATTAACGCACAGTTGTACGTGGACACTCTGGAAACACTGAAGAGCCCCCAAAGTCCAAGCGTGTTGCCAAAGTTGTTTCGACTACGACGGGAAGCCATTATACATCCTCCATACAGTCCAGGTCTCTCCCATTGGGGTTCCTATAACTCTGAAGAAATTCCTAGCCGTCGATTTGCTTTGGACGAAGAGGTGCACATCTAGGTGCAATCATGGTTTCGTAGGCAACCCGGAAAAATATGGCGATTACTTTTCAAATTATTGACAGTTTGTTCACTTACTTCCATCTGTCTGCCCCTTGTAGTAAACTCGTGTATGTAATATATTTTTTGCTATCAAGACAATTAAGTTTCGCCGGCCGATGTGGCCGTGCGGTTCTAGGCGCTGCAGTCTGGAACTGCGAGACCGTTACGGTCGCAGGTTCGAATCCTGCCTCGGGCATGGATGTGTGTGATGTCCTTAGGTTAGTTAGGTTTAACTAGTTCTAAGTTCTAGGGGACAAATGACCTCAGAAGTTGAGTCCCATAGTGCTCAGAGCCATTTGAACTATTTGAACCAATTAAGTTTCAGTGAAAAAAGTTTCTTAATTTTTAAAAATTCAGGGTACTGATTTCCTCTATCACCTAACAAAGTCAGATCTTACTAACCCTTGCTGAACTGGTAGAAGTGAACGCATCCAGTCGGGTTATATGAGTATGACTTATGAAGAACGCATGCAAGACTGTCTCTTTTTCAAGTAAGCATATAGCAAACCATTTACAAGTTTCTCAACTAATGATCTTAGTTAACTGGCTGTATACGGATTGCTGGCATTTCCAAAACAAGGAACTCGTGCTGGCAAAACGTGAGAGAAATCATCAAACAAACGTCGGATGAAGAATCCGAGACAGAAGCCAATAGGCAGTTTGCCAACAAGTGGCCACGAAAGCCTTAACAATTTTGCTATGGTACTTTATTTGAAAACTAACTTCCCTGCAATGCAATTTGTCTCTCACACATTAGTTCTTTTAGCCCTTTCCCCCCTTCCACTCTCCCCGTCACTTCCCTTCAACCCAGCACCATCCATTACGCACCCTTGCCCCTTTTTTAATGTTACAACTCCCATTCCACCTTTGTAATGTATAGGTCGCCATTCTTGGTACCGCCCTTGTACAGGGTGACACAGAATAACAGGAATGTTTGAAATAAGTAGTGGTAGTCATGGGCAGGTGGCAGCACTGCGGGTTCGTGACAGCGAGTAAACAGTCCGCCGTTTCAGTGATCATGGATCAGTGGAACGGACAACAGCATGCGTTAGCCACAAAAATGATTTTTAAAAACAATGATAGTTTGGCGGCGAAGCAGAGGAAGTTTCGACGCTATTAGATTTAGGACGTCATGATGTCGTTCCGTCGAAACATGTAATAAAATGTTGTGTTAATAACTTTGAAGAGACTGGATCTGCCCTCAAGAAGAAGCCGACAGGACGACCAAGAAGTGTGCGTTCTCCAGCGAACATTGATGTTGTACGCGAGCCTGTCTCAAGGAGCCCACGACGTTCAATTCGTAAGCAAGCAGCAGTCGTTGGAATGTCCCTGGAGAGTGTTCGCAGAATTCTTCGTCTTGATTTAAAATTTCATCCGTACAAACTACAGATAGTCCAACAGCTGAAGTACAACGACTACGGTTACGATTAGGATTCTGTCAACAAATGATAACAAAAATAAACGATGGCGATGAATTTCTAAAGAAGTTGTGGATGTCAGATGAAGCACAGTTTCATCTATCAGGTTTTGTGAATAAACAGAACAACCGTTACTGGGCAAACACAAATCCTAATGACGTTCATGAGCGCCTTTACACGCTAGTAAAGTGACAGTATGGTGTGGTGTTTCATCACATGGGATTATCTGACCGTATTTTCTTCGTGAATGAACAGGGAAACACAATAACTGTCAATGCCGATCGTTACGTGGAGATGCTAAAGAACTTTCGTTACATCTGCAGTGAACAACTGTCCAAACGTTCAAGAAGCCTTGTTTCAACATAACGGAGCGGCATCACACACTGCATGGCAATCAATGGCATATATGCGAGAATTGTTTGGCAACCGTGTGATCTCACGATTCGGTAACATACCCTGGTTCCCTAAATCAACAGATTTACCCGTTTGTGATTTTTTCTTGTGGGACTACCTCAAGAGCAAAGTCTAGACGACTCGACCAAGAACGCTGGATGAGTTAAAACAGAAAATTAGGGATGCAATTCACAGTATCCGAGCTGCGATGTTGCAGCGGTCAAGGAGGAATCTCAACAGCAGATTTCACGAATGTATTCGTATAGGAGGACGTAATTTTTAAAAATTGATAAATGCAATCAGTGTTTAGTAAATGGCAAAGTTATAACGTTTCAATTACTACGAATGCAATTGCTTTCCTTCATCGTTTCTAGTTTTATTGGATATCGGAAATGTTCCGATTTTTCTGTGTCGCTATGTAGTTGACTATTAAAATTGCAACATTATGAATGTGAGACTCAGCGAACTTCAGACTGGCATGAAGTGTCCTAAATGCTTGACCGAGCGAGTTGGCGCAGTGATTAGTACACTGGACTGGGATTCGGGAGGACGACGGTTCAAACCTGCATCCTGCTATCTAGATTTAGGTTTTTCATGATTTCCCTAAATCTCTCCCGGCCGATTTCCTTACCCATCCTTCACACAATCCGATCTTGTGCCCCGACTCTAATGATCTCTATGGCGACGAGACGTTAAAGCCAATCTTCCTTCCCTCCTGTCCTACAGGCTTGGGTATGCAAATGACAAGCGTTTCAGCGCAATAATGCATACTGGATAGGACTTTCCTTGTAAGCATTCTGTACTTAAGGAAGGGTCACGCAGGGCGCTGATTTTTTCTGGACTGTAATTGTTTCCTGCTTGTAGGCCGCGAAAACGTGTTACTCTAAAGGCTTTATTTTTCTTTGGGGGCGGGGGGGGGGGGGAGGGTTAATTTGTTTCTACTTACATTTGTGTTTTCCAAGCTGTCTGAACTCTTTGTGTGGTTGTGTGTGTGTGTGTGTGTGTGTGTGTGTGTGTGTGTGTGTATTTGGGAGGGGGGGGGGGGGGTTGGGTCGTTCGGTGTGTGCATGGGGTGGGTGGATAGATGAGTGGGTTGGTGTGTGGTTTGGTGTATGGGTATATGGATGACACAAACACACACACACACACACACACACACAAAGACAGGTAGGTAGGTAGAGAGAGAGAGAGAAACAATGTGTATGTTATACCAAGGCAGAATATTTTCCAAATGAGATTTCTTTGATGGAAAACAGTGGTACGAGCTTAGTGTGGAATAATATAAGTACAACTCATATAATCTGCCAGTGACAACAAACAGCACCTATACAATGAAATCACCAACATAACTATAAAAATATGTTTCCATGTTTCGAATCAATTTTGACTTAGCCTTCTGATTCCAGAAAGAACCACAGATTTTCCAGAAAACAGTAAAACCTTTACTTCTATATCAAATTAATTTAAAATAATTCCTCCTGGTGCTCGTGGCATAATTTTCCGAAAATGCTGGAAGAAACATAAATAAAACGACTGAGGGTCATTATATTTAATTAGCTTACAACCCACAGCAAAATACTTACGCATTTTGAGAATAAATGACTAATGAACGCCTCCGTGTTCAGAAGAACTACTGCTGACAGGACACACACGCTCTCGCGTCTCGCTAGAAGGCCATGGGACAGAGATCACGTGCAAAGTTGGGTATGTATATAAATTATCAGTATTTCATTTGTGTAATTTTTATTGTGTGGAACACATAATGGTCGAAGGAAAGCATTGGTGCACGAACTGACCTCCCGATTATGTCCATTAACAACAGATGTGTGGCAAAATCATTCGCTCGAATGTCCAGAATGTACACTCCTGGAAATTGAAATAAGAACACCGTGAATTCATTGTCCCAGGAAGGGGAAACTTTATTGACACATTCCTGGGGTCAGATACATCACATGATCACACTGACAGAACCACAGGCACATAGACACAGGCAACAGAGCATGCACAATGTCGGCACTAGTACAGTGTATATCCACCTTTCGCAGCAATGCAGGCTGCTATTCTCCCATGGAGACGATCGTAGAGATCCTGGATGTAGTCCTGTGGAACGGCTTGCCATGCCATTTCCACCTGGCGCCTCAGTTGGACCAGCGTTCGTGCTGGACGTGCAGACCGCGTGAGACGACGCTTCATCCAGTCCCAAACATGCTCAATAGGGGACAGATCCGGAGATCTTGCTGGCCAGGGTAGTTGACTTACACCTTCTAGAGCACGTTGGGTGGCACGGGATACATGCGGACGTGCATTGTCCTGTTGGAACAGCAAGTTCCCTTGCCGGTCTAGGAATGGTAGAACGATGGGTTCGATGACGGTTTGGATGTACCGTGCACTATTCAGTGTCCCCTCGACGATCACCAGTGGTGTACGGCCAGTGTAGGAGATCGCTCCCCACACCATGATGCCGGGTGTTGGCCCTGTGTGCCTCTGTCGTATGCAGTCCTGATTGTGGCGCTCACCTGCACGACGCCAAACACGCATACGACCATCATTGGCACCAAGGCAGAAGCGACTCTCATCGCTGAAGACGACACGTCTCCATTCGTTCCTCCATTCACGCCTGTCGCGACACCACTGGAGGCGGGCTGCACGATGTTGGGGCGTGAGCGGAAGACGGCCTAACGGTGTGCGGGACCGTAGCCCAGCTTCATGGAGACGGTTGCGAATGGTCCTCGCCGATACCCCAGGAGCAACAGTGTCCCTAATTTGCTGGGAAGTGGCGGTGCGGTCCCCTACGGCACTGCGTAGGATCCTACGGTCTTGGCGTGCATCCGTGCGTCGCTGCGGTCCGGTCCCAGGTCGACGGGCACGTGCACCTTCCGCCGACCACTGGCGACAACATCGATGTACTGTGGAGACCTCACGCCCCACGTGTTGAGCAATTCGGCGGTACGTCCACCCGGCCTCCCGCATGCCCACTATACGCCCTCGCTCAAAGTCCGTCAACTGCACATACGGTTCACGTCCACGCTGTCGCGGCATGCTACCAGTGTTAAAGACTGCGATGGAGCTCCGTATGCCACGGCAAACTGGCTGACACTGACGGCGGCGGTGCACAAATGCTGCGCAGCTAGCGCCATTCGACGGCCAACACCGCGGTTCCTGGTGTGTCCGCTGTGCCGTGCGTGTGATCATTGCTTGTACAGCCCTCTCGCAGTGTCCGGAGCAAGTATGGTGGGTCTGACACACGGTGTCAATGTGTTCTTTTTTCCATTTCCAGGAGTGTATTTCAAACCACTCGCGATCAGTTGTGTCCCGGTGACACGGCGCATTGTCATTTATCGAAGTCTGTACTTGTTTTTTAACTTGAAGTCCATGAATTTATGCGAATGGTCTCCATAACCATATCCAGTCAATGATTAGTTCAGTGGACCTGAGGACACAGGCCATTTCACGTAAACAAAAATGGTTCAAATGGCTCTGAGCACTATGGGACTTAACTTCTGAGGTCATCAGTCCCCTAGAACTTAGAACTACTTAAACCTAACTAACCTAAGGACATCATACACATCCATGCCCAAGGCAGGATTCGAACCTGCGACCGTAGCGGTCTCGCGGTTCCAGACTGTAGCGCCTAGAACCGCTTGGCCACTCCGGCCGGCTCCACGTAAACACAACCAACTGATATATATATATATATATATATATATATATATATATATATATATATATATATACTTCCTTAGGTCGGTGAGCAGATAGGAGTTGGAGGAAAGTGGAAGGCAACGGGAAACCACCACTGAACTATCCGAAGGAAACCCCATGGCTTCGCTCAGCTCAAAATGTTCCGGAGTTTCAAGTTCCCCGATCGGATCTCCGGGGGGAACCAGGTTGAGAGGAGCTTCAAGAAGAGTAAGATGGTTGAAAGGTCTCTGTTGGATTCCTTTCATGTTTAATTTCTTAAATCTGTTGCCATTTATGGAATAAATTCCTCTTCTAAATGTACTGTGGCGTTTCTGACTATCTGGGAGGAGACTGAGCAGTGGAACGTGTTACTTTTACACATAAACAAGAACGATCTGTCACACTACTACACTTTAAAGCACAGTTTATATGTAATTCTTATATGTAATTCAGGTCACACAGTCTCATACGGAACCTACATCCGCTTTCTTTTATATACTGTATATGATAAGATACTGTCATCCCCCTTCCCTCTTGTGTGAGAGGATGAATGAGCATATGTATTTCTAGTTGCATGCTTGAGGGTACCAGACAAGGCTGTCTGCTAGAGAACAGTAGGACCAACGTCGGAACAGGTAGCTACGCTTCCTAAAAGCAAAGAGGTTTCTATCCTTAGTATGGTCCTGTCCGTCCGTTGTCATGTTGGTATAGGAAGCTGCCCCTCTGGCCACTTCCGTTGGTCTTTGTGAGCCTCCCTCAGGAAGCACGCTCGGCAGTAGAGCAGTTGCAGGGTGGCCGTGGCGAGCGTCTGAAGTGGTAAGATCTCCGGCTAAGCGCGTGTCTGTTAAGTCCGTAGGACAATGGATTTCTTAAGTTCAGCCTAACTGAAAATTTAATCACCTTGATTTCAGGTTTAGCTCTAAAATATCTAATGCTATCTTAAAGTGCAGCGGAGTGTAATTCTCGTGTTAAATTCAGATTATTTTGCGGTAGTTGCTTTGTTACTACTTTGTGAGTAAAGTGGAACCACGTGTTGATCAGTAACTCTAACTAAGTTCATCAATCTTAAATGCGAATGCTTGTGTGATTATAACGTCTCGTCTTGACTATATTTTCAATATAGCAACTTTTCTTTATGTTCAGCCCACGTGGGGTGTACTTTGCGAGGCCACTACCACGTGCTTATATAACTGTTTGACCCATCAGGTTAATAGTAAGACGTTAGTAACCAGTTCAAGGTTTTTCTTTGGTCAATTGCTTTTCGATCTAATTATCAAAATTATTGTGGAGTTGTACGCTTTGTGTAAACCAAGTTGACCACGTGAAGCATGTGGGGTAATCATCAAAGTAGCCCTCAGCTATTCTTTTTGCGAAGATTTCACAAAGATTTAATATGAATTTAGTATACCAGTGTGTGGTATTTACATGACGGACAGGATTGTGGTATGAACGTAATTTCCTTGGGTAAAAACTGAATCTGTTGGTTGTGGTTAATTTCTTCTTGCTTATGTTTCAATGTTCTTCGTGTGTTATTTTATGAATGGAGTGTTGTATGCAGTTTCCCAAATCTTGGCTCCATATTTTATGTGTTCCGTAAGATTACAATCTCACATTCTTTTCAATCGTAAATAAGGCACCAGCTCAGTTATAACTCACGTATAATATGCTGAAATTTCAATGAACAATCTTAAAATAAATTTCCAAGTATAAACTGATTTCTTTCTTTTTATTTAAATTCTCCTTTATATATATATATTTTACCGGTTTTGTATGACTATTAAAAGATTATCATTAATGTTAGTCTGCTAAATATCTGATGAAACAGTTGCCCAGTAATCCACGGTTAACGTCCCCAGACAGATCACGGCTTTTAACCCACTTTCATTGTCTATTAGCTCCGATTTCAGCATACCAAATTAAAGTAACAATATTACACATGGCGACCCTGTTCTGTGATTCCGCTAGACTCTGGAATCTCTGAAATGTTAGATTGCGAGCGTGTTATAATCTTAATTTTTTTTTCCCTACAGCGCTCAAACAACTTCTGCGTTGTTTCCGAGCAGACTTTCAAAAGATTCACGGCGTTGTTGATCGGCGTTGCGTTGTTCGTCTTGTTTTGTTTTTTATATTTGTGTGTTTTATATGTCTGTGTGTTTTTTTTTTCTCGCTTGTAAATTCCACTGTTTCGATCAAAGATAAAAATTTGTTTTGCGTGTGAAAAAGTGTGTACTAGGTTGGGTATCTTTTGTGTGACTGTCGTAATTTTTGGGGGACACATTTATTGTGATTAGTGTGTTGCGTACTGAGTATAAATTGCACTAATGCAAACACGTAACCAAGCTAAAAGTAAGCGGTCCAACAACTTAAGCAACATGGACCAAGGGGATAATTTGATTTCCAATATTAACGCGTCGGGCGGTTCCGAAAATGCAATGGGGAATACTTCAGACGAAATGCAAAACAGCACGAACGGGCTCACATCAGAGCCAGATATTAATTTGCCTCTAACTAACCAAATTGATGTAGCAGAACTCATGAAAGCCTTATTGCAACAAAATAAAGAAAACGCAGAGAAATCAGAAAAATCGTTCCGAGAACAAAAAGAATCATCCGAAAAATCGATCCGTGAGCTAGGCGAACAAATAGACAAAAAACTAATCCAGCAGACAAATAAAGTCGACAAGTCGATGCAGAGAGTGTCCGATGATATCTCACAAAGAATAAACAATCTGGCAAGTGAGATAAAAAGTGATATTATGAAAGAATTAGGCCGTACATTTGAACAAATCGATGATCGTCTGCAAGCCTTAGAACAGAGCAAGCGGAGGGGCGATGCCGAATCTAAAGAAAGCGAAGAACGGCTACTTAGGAATTTCCAAGAGCTGAGGGAAGAATGCCGAAGGGAGCACCAGCAGGTACTCTCGAGTATCCAAGAGGCGGAAACGCATTGTCCCACGTCCGTTAGCAACACAATAGCGGACAACAGTTTAGCGATCCACGCGTTGGAACAGCAAGTAGAACAATTGAAGCAGACTGTGGCGGAGGACAAGAGACAAATTGATGATAAGATTGCGGCATTAGCGGACATTGTAGGCATGATGAAGCTGACGGAAAGCGAGAACAATACTACACCAGTAGTGGCCGCAGAGACCGAAGAAGTGCGTTCGCTTCTGAGATTTCAGAAGGGACAGTTCGAAGTGAACAGGCAAAACAGAGCTGTAACAGGCGAATTACAAGAACGCGTGGCGCATCTGGAAAACCGCATGGCGTGTGATTCCGAACTCGTCAATAGCATTAAAAATAGCCGTACGAACAGTGCAGAGAGGGACTCCGGCCACGAGGGAGATTTTGACGACAGGGAAGAATGTAATTTGAGGGGCAGACATGAGAATAATAGAAACATTCAAGGGCCTCGCCAGGAGGAAATGCGGGGATTTGATTTCAAACATTTCCTTACGGTAAGAAAGTTTGAGATATTCCGAAATTCGCAAAAAGGAATACATCCACGAGCATGGCTCGAGCAATTTGAGTTCTGTCTTCCTCCCGACTGGGCAAGTTCACATAAGATAGAATATATGTGTGGCTATTTGGAAGGCGAACCGGCGATTCGCATGAGGTCGGCAGCGCGTCACTGCAACTCCACTCGGGAGTTTCGACAAGCCTTTCTGTCCGCCTATTGGTCGGAAGCGGCACAAGATAGGGTCAAACATGGCATAATTATGCTGCCAAATTTGAACCAGTCTGGTTTCGGCAGCCCTGCACGTCTATTCGACCACATGCTGCAGGCAAATCAATGTTTATACGACCCATACGGGCCTGCGAACTAATTAGGATATGCATCACCAAATTGCCGATGCACTTGCGGCACGTCATTCTTGCGGGACGATGCAAAGAGGACGTGGAAACGTTTAAAACACTGCTCCAAGATTTGGAATATAATACAGCAAAATGCCCGCCTAATCAGGCACAAAGTTATTACGGGGCACAGCAGCGCGACCGCAGTCGTGGCCGTATTACTAATGAACGGCGTGACTGGTCGTCGCGACGCGAACGGAACAATAATCGGGACAGGCCGTATAGAAACTTGGGTGACAGTCGCGAACACAGGTGGAACAACAGAAGTGATCGAGGACGTAGACAGAATCGTGAACGGAACAGTTACGGCAACCAGAATCGATACTACGGTGAACACGGTGGGAATAGGACTATAGGCGGAGCACCTCATGATGTTGAAATTCGGCCAGCTAACCCTAGACATAATCCAGCAAATGGAAATGAACAAAACCGGCAATGACAAACGATCAGCCCAGAAGGCGCCCAATCGGAAACAATGAACGACGTGGCAAAGGAGTGCATACGGTATATAGAGAGGGAAGATATTAGAGAGGATTTGTTGCAAGAAACTACGAGTGCTAAAATTTCGGGAGTAAATCCAGTCGTGACAGTTGCAGTAAACGAAATATGTTTTAAGTGTGTCATTGACACTGGAAGCCCTTTCTCGATAGTGAGCGAGGCAGCATTTCAAAAATGCGAAGGGACTGGGACTTGGCCCGTTTTTCAAGTGCGAGGAATTAAGGTGAAGGGCGCAATCTACGGTAAGAGCATAGAAATCCGAAGGCAAACTCGGCTTAATTTTACCTGCCAGGGAAGAGACTTTGAGTACAACTTCTTTGTGTTCCCAATGCTGAATGTGGCAATGATTTTAGGAAATGACTTCATGAATGCCCACCATGCAGTAATTGACATGGGTGGAGGAGTAATGACAGTTCAAGTTGGGGATCAGCCAATTAATTTAGTATTTGATGAATGCATATTACGTGCCGAGTCAGAAATTAGTTGCCTAAAATTTCAAGCTCAAACCGAGTCGCAACCCAGACTGGAGCTACTCGTGAACTATGTAAGTGAGTCGTGCTCTACGTCTGGTGAGCAGGGGAAAGATGTTGCTTTTGCTGATGCACTGAGAAAGAGCATCGCGGGTGTCAGAACCACGGACAGGGAAAAGGAGAAATTGTATTGTCTACTTAGGAATCATGAACGGGTATTTTCTGAGACTCCGGGGGCTATTAAGGGTTTTACGTACCAATTCAGAGTACGCGACCATCAGAAGTTTTCTGTTAGACCATACCCTATTCCCGTGGCGTATAAAGCCCAGGTGGAGAAGGAAATAAACAAGATGTTAGAACAAGGAATAATTGAGCGGGCAGTAAGCTCGTACAATTCACCCTTGCTTGTCGTGCCAAAACGCGACAACTCAGTTCGTTTGGTGCTAGACTCGAGACAGATAAACACAATTATTATGTCGGAAACGGACAGGCCTGAGAGCCTTGAGGAACTCTTACAACGTTTCCACGGAGTAAAGGTACTATCATCTGTCGACCTCCGTTCGAGTTTTTGGCAAATCGTGCTACACCCATCTTGCAGATTATATACAGCGTTCCTGTGTTACGGAAATTGTTTCCAATTCCGGCGTCTCCCGTTCGGACTAAACGTCTCATCAGCTGCTTTTATAAGGGGATTAAATAGCATTTTACCTGATGATTTGAAACAGCGAGTGACAATTTACGTGGATGACATATTAATTGCGGAAAAGTCGTGGGAGGACCATAATGACGTTCTGAACAGACTACTGGATGCTTTTGAGAAGGCAGGTGTAACAGTCAACTTAGATAAGTCACAGTTCGGACGAGAGAACATAAAATTCTTAGGACATATTGTCTCAGCAAATGGAATACAACCTGACCCGGAGAAAATTGCGGCGATAGCGGAGTGTGCAATTCCGACAAATAAAAAACAGTTGCGAGCATTCTTAGGCCTGTGTAATTTTTATAAGCGATTTATAAATTTTAGTGTACTTGGTACACCCCGTCTATGTGGACTAACAGGGAAGAACGCTTGGTGGGTCTGGGATCAAGAGGCACAGGATGAATTTTATAAATTGAAAAAGGCATTGGTAGAGGCTCCCATCCTCGTGCATCCCGACCTGACACAAGAATTCTGTTTAATGACGGACAGTTCCTTGTCAGGATTAGGTGCGGTACTGTTTCAAACGGGAGGAAATGATGATATTACAACTTGGAAAACAATCTCGTTTGGGAGCAGGGTGCTCTCTCGATGTGAAAAAAATTATTCTGTCACGGAACTCGAAGCACTCGCGATAGTTTGGGCATTCTCAAAATTTAGGTATTTTTTATTTGGGAGGACCACCAAGATGTACACTGACCATCGTGCACTCCAATTTCTTATGAGCACAAAAATCACGCATGGGAGACTAGGACGCTGGGCACTATACCTACAGGAATATAACTTCACTGTAGAATACATTCCTGGACAGAAAAATGTAATTGCTGACGCTTTATCGCGCATTCCTATAGGTTTGGTTCACACAGAAGAAAGGAAACTCGGTGAAAATAATTTTAGCATCCTATACTTACAGAATGTAGCGTTCGAGAATTATGTTACCACCTCTTTAGGGAGTATAGCGGACGAACAGGATAAGGACGCAGTATTGAAAGATATAAAGAAGAAGTGGGAGGACAAGGAGAATGTAGGAATACGCCAGTACTACTTAGTGCGCAATAGAATATTATTCAAGAAACGAGCCCCGGACGACTCGAGATGGGTGTTGGTGATTCCGGAGGAACTCGTAAACAAAATTATATGGTACATACATTTGAGTTATGGTCACTTCGGAGCACAGAAATGTTGTGAAAAACTGAAAGAGACATGCTATTTTAATAACATGCTACGGCGTATTCGTGGTGTACTTAGAGTGTGCGGAGCTTGTCAGCGAGCAAAGGCGGCCACAGTGACTTATGCTGCATCATTGCACCCGATAATACCAAGAAAACTTTGTGACCTCGCGGCCGTGGATCTATTTGGGCCACTAATAAGATCTAAAGCAGGTTTTGCATATGTTTTCGTAGCGGTGGAGCTAACCTCCAAGTTCGTGTGTCTGACTCCGTTGAAGCGAGCCACAGGAAGGGCAGTGGCAACTGCATTTGCAAAGCAGTTTCTGCATGAAGTTGGGAGCGTGAAAAGGGTTATCTCGGATAATGGACCACAATTTAGATCACAATACTGGCAGCGGATGCTTCGAAGAAGAAGAATTAAACCTATATATATATCTCTCTTTCACCCCAGCTCGAACCCCAGTGAGCGTATTATGCGTGAATTATGAAAATTATGTAGGTTATACTGCAGTCGTGATCACCGATCGTGGGACATACACCTAAAAGGATTTCAGAATATAATTAATGAGTTGCCTAATACGTCAACAAAGCTTCCGCCAATCACTGTGCTAAAAAACAAGGAGCCCCCAAGCAAAATCAAAGAGGTGGTGCCTTGGCCATTAGAGCCGAGACTACGCCGGAACGCAATTGTTGACTTAGCTATACGCAACATCAAGCGTGCAGCAGACGCCAGAGTCAAGGCGTATAAGAAACACGTGAGAAAAGCAGTGTTTCATGTAGGACAAAAAGTCCTTATCAGATCACACAAGCTGTCTAACAAACGGTCAGGTGTCTGCAAGAAATTTTTTAATCTCTTTAACGGGCCGTATCGGATAAGGAAGATTCCCCATGAAAACGCCATAGAAGTGGAAACTCTTCGATCGAAGAAATCAAAAGGGCTACACCATGTGTCAAACGTAAAACCATACATTGAGTAGAAAGAGCAGTGAGGACTAGAGAGGACGGTGAAGAGAAACAATTGATTAGTTTACATTTGTGATAAATGCATTTTGAATAATATGTTGATAAAAATTAATGATAAAGATGTTTCTATGTGATGGATTGAAGTGATGTTTTAATTTTTTTCTCTCCTTGTGCAATTAGGATTTAGTTTGATTCAAACGTGAAGATAAAAGGTTTCTTTGTGAACGAGTAAAATGCTGTTTATGTTTTTTTTGTGTGTAAATTGAAAAGAGTCGCTCCTGAGGAAAGCAAGATCGTTGCTGAACTAGTGCATAAACTCAGGGGAATATCCGATCTGTGGGTATTATGGGTCTGGCAAACCCAGGTCCCCAGCTGTTAGTAGCCTTGTTTCCGATTTTCTGCTTTCAGTGCTACTATCTATCTATTACTATTCTATATCTGTCAGTATAAATGAGGATCTCTTACTATAGTATGCGTGCTGTATGAATATTTTAAGATAGGAGAACTCTGAGAAAGGAATGAGTAAGTTTGGAATCTTGAAAACAGGATGCGATAATACGATTGTTGAACCATTGGCTTCCAATATGCGATGATATGTTAATATTGATGATGTATGTCTTTTTTTGTTCTTTATAGCTGAGTACGTAAAGTGCTGTCTGTGGATTTCGTAAGTATATTGATTCCCTTCAAGGTGAAAGAAGAATTGTGGTTTGTGTAATTTACGTGGCTCTGAAATATTATTGTGGTAGTCAAATACGAGCAGCTTTTCAGCAAATGGAGAACGGAACGGAAATATGGATCCTTTTTGTAGTCTTGATTGATGTTGAGCCAAAGCCTAAAAAAAAAAAAATTATTCTGCGTTAATACTTGTCCTAGAAAAGCGACGTTTATGTGTTTTGCTGATGCTGTGAGCATTACAGCTTACTGTTTTCGCTGGTGCGGGATGCACTGCAGCCTATATGATTTGTACTGAGGAAATTTCCCTCTTGAAGGTAGAGGATGATTAAATAATTTAGATTATAGGAACGAAGGAAAGCTTGGTTTAAGGTAATAAGGATAAAGCAAAACATTTGTCATTTAAACTACAGGAGGATTCGGATCTTTTGTGTCTGTTGTACGTTCAATATGTTAAGATGATACTGTTTTACAGAATAGAGGTGACCACAATTTTTCCATTCATGAGAAATGAATCCAGAATAACCCACAGGTGAAATAACTGATTTGGAAGCGAAAGGTAACGTAAAGAAGGAACGAAATCGCAGCAAAATGGGTAAGAAAATGTAATATAACCTGTATAATGCAAATATTTTTAACCTTCTCAGAGTCATCTGCGTGATTAATTGTTGTGATAACGTAATTTTAGGTGAAATTTTCTTACTGTTTTATGTGTGAATATATGAGTATGATAAATGTATAATTGCGAGTCTCTTTTCAGGTGTGCGAACTGGTATAAATGTTTTGGCGTGTAAATAACCATTGTTCTTTTTAATGTGTATGTTTAAGGAAAGTTCTCCATATTTATCATGTGACAAGACGTATGCCGCGAGCGTCAAGAAGAGGACGAATTAGAACAATGTTGTAGTGGTATATACACGGTGTTGAAATAGCATTGAAGTAGCTTATTGGCTTAACTAGTAGTGGATAGAAGTAGAATATTGAGTAATGCATGTTTATGGGTAGTTAGTTTGTAGAATAGACAACAGGTGTGCATGTATGTGTGTGTAAATAACATGTGAACCCTATGCTGTCCTGACCTATACTTGCACAAGGCATAATCCTATTCATTTTAGTGAATTAATAAATAGCATTTGATTTATTAAAACGAAAGTGAACCACATTAGTGATGTGGATTTAAATATTATATTGTCAGTTCATTTAAATTTTTATTTTTATACTGTCAAGTCATTTCACTTTTATTTTTTTTACATTGTCAAGTCATTTAAATTTTATTTTATATTGTCGATTCATCTAATTTTTTATTTAAAAAAATATTATGTCTCACTTTGTTCTTAAAAATGTGAAAGACAATACTAAGTGGTATTATGTATGACATTGTGTAATCACATAAGGATGATGAAAAATTTCTGTGAATGCAGTTGAGAACGTGAAAGCGAACCGGCAAAACTCTTAAGAGACAGCGGGAGCAGCCGGACTAGTTGTAAACTGGCGGGTTTCCCAGCGGGACACGCTGTCATCCGGGCCACTTTGGGAGCGCGGCCGACAACAAAAGGAGAGTAAGCGGCAAACACTTTCCCTTGTACCTGGAGCTAATGGGCGGCCGCCCTGGGCGACCTTTCCTCGAGGCGATGACCTGAGATGGGCGAGCGGTCCACCGCGCGGAAATCCATCTGCTGGCAACGCACCACACGCACGCGAGCGTGACGAGACGGCCGCGGTGAAACAACACAAGGGGCGTGGAGCCTTTTGACAGGTACTGCCCAGAGAAACTTGCAGACGTCAACGACGCCTATCGACATTTCCTGATGGACGCCTACTGTCAAGCGACAGTAAATCTTGGTTCGATGTTCTCTGGTCGCTAAGGGTGGCACAAAAGAAGAGCCATTAAGTGTCATCCTTGCCCGAGAATATCAACCTGGCGTGTCAAACGAGGATACCGCACAAATTTGACAATACAAACATGGAACCAAATCGAGATGTACGTAACACGAGAGAAACTTCATGAGAGGGCAGAGACGGCGGGATCGCACGCAACAGATGGACAAAAAATCCCTACTGACAGCTGCAGCGACGAACCCCCCCCCCTTTCTCTTATATTGTGCCTCGGAACAGTGGAACTACTGAGTGTTTCAGTGAACAGTGATTATACGGTTCTTAGTCCAGTGCATATACGTGTGTTTCTGTCAGAGAAACTCTGACTCGTGTGTTTTGCAGGAGTTCGATTTATTGGTGTTTATTAGACTGACTCTTGTATTTTGCAGGTGTTCTATTTATCTTTTTTTAGTCTTTGACTCTTGTTTTTTGCAGGTGTTTTATTTATAGGTGTTTTTTGTTTTAGACGTGACTATTGAACTTTGAGAGCTGTTTTATTGATCAATGTTTGTTTTTGTGTGATGTATTAGATTTGTGATATTTTGTTTCGTAAATTCATTGCTGTGGCATTGCTTCGTTTATCAGTCAGATAGCGTTTTATTCTCATTGAACTGTGATCGATTAGCCTTTGCATGGGGCATATTTACTGTGAGGAACCCCTTAAGGGTAACAATCACATAATTATTGTAGTTTCAGTATAATGACACAGTGCTCATTGTTTGCTAGCTAATTGAAATATAGTAGAGTGATTAAATGAGTGCCACATAGTTATTTTAATTCTACAAATTATTAGTTTTATACGATATAGAATTTTTTTGCGATAACCACTTTGTAAAACATGTTTTTTCTCTTATCATTTTGTTGCTTTTGCAGATTGTGCATTGTTATGTTCTGCTTTTTAATACCGATGTTATTTGATGTTCTTTTTTTAATTGCTTTGGCACCTTTGCTATTTTCATAAATTTTGCTTGTTAATAAACAGTCATAAATTTTCCGGTGATCAGTTGGCTCTTGCAATGAGCAAATACTGGTGAACTCCATAAGGGTAACAACCAGAAATTGTTTTCATATTAATGACACAGGAACCATTGTTTTTACTTGCTGACCGAATTAGGTCTACACTACCTTTTAAATAGGTGTCACAGATTGTGTTCTTTTTTTTCTGTTTGAAATTGGTAGATTCTAAAGATGTGTTGAAATTATTGTGTTTTAGCAAGTAGCTGGTGTCCTTTTGCCTTTTCTTTTACACTTTTGGTTTAAGTAGGGTGTGAGAAGCCTGCTTGGGAATGTCCTAGCATGGCCAGAAAATTCCCTGCACAGTCTTTTCCCGGAGCGTTGGGGTTATGAAAGGTCTCTGTTGGATTCCTTTCATGTTTAATTTCTTAAATCTGTTGCCATTTATGGAATAAATTCCTCTTCTAAATGTACTGTGGCGTTTCTGACTATCTGGGAGGAGACTGAGCAGTGGAACGTGTTACTTTTACACATAAACAAGAACGATCTGTCACACTACTACACTTTAAAGCACAGTTTATATGTAATTCTTATATGTAATTCAGGTCACACAGTCTCATACGGAACCTACATCTGCTTTCTTTTATATACTGTATATGATAAGATACTGTCATCCCCCTTCCCTTTTGTGTGAGAGGATGAATGAGCATATGTATTTCTAGTTGCATGCTTGAGGGTACCAGACAAGGCTGTCTGCTAGAGAACAGTAGGACCAACGTCGGAACAGGTAGCTACGCTTCCTAAAAGCAAAGAGGTTTCTATCCTTAGTATGGTCCTGTCCGTCCATTGTCAAGTTGGTATAGGAAGCTGCCCCTCTGGCCACTTCCGTTGGTCTTTGTGAGCCTCCCTCAGGAAGCACGCTCGGCAGTAGAGCAGTTGCAGGGTGGCCGTGGCGAGCGTCTGAAGTGGTAAGATCTCCGGCTAAGCGCGTGTCTGTTAAGTCCGTAGGACAATGGATTTCTTAAGTTCAGCCTAACTGAAAATTTAATCACCTTGATTTCAGGTTTAGCTCTAAAATATCTAATGCTATCTTAAAGTGCAGCGGAGTGTAATTCTCGTGTTAAATTCAGATTATTTTGCGGTAGTTGCTTTGTTACTACTTTGTGAGTAAAGTGGAACCACGTGTTGATCAGTAACTCTAACTAAGTTCATCAATCTTAAATGCGAATGCTTGTGTGATTATAACGTCTCGTCTTGACTATATTTTCAATATAGCAACTTTTCTTTATGTTCAGCCCACGTGGGGTGTACTTTGCGAGACCACTACTACGTGCTTATATAACTGTTTGACCCATCAGGTTAATAGTAAGACGTTAGTAACCAGTTCAAGGTTTTTCTTTGGTCAATTGCTTTTCGATCTAATTATCAAAATTATTGTGGAGTTGTACGCTTTGTGTAAACCAAGTTGACCACGTGAAGCATGTGGGGTAATCATCAAAGTAGCCCTCAGCTATTCTTTTTGCGAAGATTTCACAAAGATTTAATATGAATTTAGTATACCAGTGTGTGGTATTTACATGACGGACAGGATTGTGGTATGAACGTAATTTCTTTGGGTAAAAACTGAATCTGTTGGTTGTGGTTAATTTCTTCTTGCTTATGTTTCAATGTTCTTCGTGTGTTATTTTATGAATGGAGTGTTGTAGGCAGTTTCCCAGATCTTGGCTCCATATTTTATGTGTTCCGTAAGATTACAATCTCACATTCTTTTCAATCGTAAATAAGGCACCAGCTCAGTTATAACTCACGTATAATATGCTGAAATTTCAATGAACAATCTTAAAATAAATTTCCAAGTATAAACTGATTTCTTTCTTTTTATTTAAATTCTCCTTTTTATATATATATTTTACCGGTTTTGTATGACTATTAAAAGATTATCATTAATGTTAGTCTGCTAAATATCTGATGAAACAGTTGCCCAGTAATCCACGGTTAACGTCCCCAGACAGATCACGGCTTTTAACCCACTTTCATTGTCTATTAGCTCCGATTTCAGCATACCAAATTAAAGTAACAATATTACATGGTGCAAGGAGAAGCAATGCATAGGAACATGGAATGTAAGATCCATGTATCAAGGAAAACTAGACACAGTGAAAAGAGAAATGGAGAAAATTAACATCGCCATATTGGGAATAAGTGAAATGAGGTGGACTGGCATGGGAGAATTTGGTTCGGATGGCCATATGGGTGTATTATTCTGGGCACGATAACAACAGAAGTAATGGAGTAACCTTCATAGTTAGTGATAAAGTGAGAAAAGCTGTAATGGGATGCAAATATAAAAATGATAGAATGATGTCCATCAGACTTCAAGGTTAGCCCCTCAACATCACAGTAATTCAAGTTTATGCGCCAACAACTGATGCTGAAAAGAAAATTATTGACCAGTTCTATGGAGATTTACAAGAATTACCACTGTCAACACCAGAAAAGGATATCGTCTTCATAGTTGGAGATTGGAATGCAAAAGTGGGAAATCAAGCTGTAGAAGGTATAACAGGGAGATAAGGTCTTGGTACAACAAATGAAGCAGGACAGAGACTCCTAGAATTCTGCCAAGAAAATTCATTGATAATTACTAATACACTGTTTCAACTACCAAAACGTCGCCTATATACCTGGACTTCGCCAGATGGCCAACACCGGAACCAAATTGATTACATACTTCGTCATCAGAGGTGAAAGAGCGCGGTTCAGTCAGCTACAACAAGACCTGGGGCTGACTGCTGATCAGATCATGAGCTGTTGATTGAAAAATTTCGGCTGAAACTTCAGAATGTAGCAAAAAGTATCCCAAATTGCAGATTCGATCTTAACTGTATACCCTCCGACCACACTGTAGAGGTGCAAAACAGATTTAATGTATTAGAGCTGGAGGACAAAAGCTCACAAGAGATGATGACAGAAGTAGCTAATACTGTCAAGGAGGTTGCAGAGAAATACATTCCCAAGAAAAGGAACAGCAAGAAGGCTAGATGGCTATCAGTTGAGGCACCGCAAGTTGCAGAAGAACGAAGGAAAGCAAAAATCAAGGGAGATAGATCAGCTATGCTTGAATTAAGTAAAGATTTTTAGAAATTAGCTAGAAGAGATAAAAATATATTCTTTAATGAACAGTGCAAGGAAGTTGAAGATAGTAACGGAATGGGGAAGACAAGAGATCTTATAAGAAAATTAGAGAAATTAAAGGAAAATTCCAGGCAAAAATTGGAATGATAAAAGATAGAATCGGGAAAGGTCTGAGTGAAGCAGAGGATGTTAAGGAAAGATGGGTAGAATATGTAGAAGACCTATACAAGAAAGAACTGCATAATGACAGGGCTCCTACTGCTGATGTTAATTTAGAACTAGAGCCAGATATTTGGGAGAGCGAAATCCAGTGGGCCCTTGAAAATATGGCTCATAACAAAACTAGTGGACATGATGAAATACCAGCAGAATTGTTTAAAGTCACTGGAAAGGATGCAGTGAAAGTGCTGCACTCAATATGTCAAAAAATATGGATCACGCAGCAGTGGCCAGAAGACTGGAAAAGATCAGTATTCATCCCCATTCCAAAGAAGAGAAGTTCTAAAGAATGCTCAGACTACCGAACAATCGCACTTATCTCACATGCTAGCAGAGTCATGTTGAAAATCTTACAAAATAGACTTCGCCAATATCTAGGTCGAGAACTACCAGAAGAACAAGCTGGATTTGGGAAAGGAAGAGGAACTAGAGATCAAATTGCTAACATTCGGTGGATTATGGAAAAAGCAATAGAACTCCAGAGAAATGTGTACCTCTGCTTTATTGACTACGCCAAAGCCTTTGACTGCGTCGATCACAACAAATTATGGAACGTACTGAAAAACATGGATGTACCAGATCAACTCATTCATCTGCTACGGAGTTATACCTTGATCAAGAAGCCAACTACATATGGAACAACCTAATGGATAAAGATTCAGAAAGGGGTCCGGCAAGGCAGCATACTGTCACCGTACTTATTCAATCTGTATGCAGAACATGTTATGAGGAATGCGAGGCTAGATGAAGGAGAAACAGGAATTAAAATAGCTGGAATAAATGTAAACAACCTCAGGTACGCGGATGATATGATCCTGTTGGCAGAAAGTGAAGAAGAATTGAAAACACTCTTGCTGAAGCTGAAAGACGAAAGTGAAAAGGCCGGTCTTAGGCTGAATGTGAATAAGACGAAAATTATGGCAACTACACCTACCAATTCGTGGGATATAGCAGGAGAAACCATGGAGGTAGTGACCACATTCAGTTATCTCGGTTCCCAGATCTCTGCTGATGGCGACTGCAGCCATGAAACCCGGAGACGCCTGTTGCTCGGTAGACAGGCGATGTAAAACCTTGACAAGGTTATGAGGTCCAGAGATCTAACACTAGCAACAAAGATCCGTATTGTGAGGGCTATGGTCTTTCCAGTTGTGATGTATGGATGTGAGACTTGGGCCATTAGAAAGGCTGAACGGCGAACAATTGACTCCTTCGAATTTTGGTGTTGGAGGAAACTTCTTAGAGTTCCATGGACTGCAAAGAGAACCAAAAGATCAATATTGGAGCAAATAAAACCAGATTTCTCCCTGGAAGGTCTAATGTTAAAACAAAAGCTGACCTAGTTTGGGCCCGCATCTCGTGGTCGTACGGTAGCGTTCTCGCTTCCCACGCCCGGGTTCCCGGCTTCGATTCCCGGCGGGGTCAGGGATTTTCTCTGCCTCGTGATGGCTGGGTGTTGTGTGCTGTCCTTAGGTTAGTTAGGTTTAAGTAGTTCTAAGTTCTAGGAGACTGATGACCGTAGCAGTTAAGTCCCATAGTGCTCAGAGCCATTTGAACCATTTGAACCTAGTTTGGACACACAATGCGAAGGCATGCCTCGTGGAAAAAACATTAATGCTGGGGAAGATTGAAGGAACTAGAAGAAAAGGACGTCAGGGGATGAGATGGATCGATGGCATCACAGAAGCAATGTGCTCCAGCCTGGAAGGTCTACAGGAGAAAGTGCAAGACAGAAAAAAGTGGCGTGACTTGGTTCATGGGGTCACGAAGAGTCGGAACCGACTAAACGAATAGAGAGAGAGCGAGAGAGAGAGTTGTATTACACGTTTATTACGTTATAAATAAATAAAAAACCTTTTTTATTTTAAATTCAATGCATTAGTATTTGTAAAAAGATTCTTTCATGTAGCGTTCATTAAAAAATGACGACCATGCCACTTGGGACCTGTGGAATGGTACATTAGCTTATTTGTTTGAGTTGTAAATATTTGTCATGTATTGTTGTTTTTCTGACATGTTCTACATCCTGGAGGACCTCCTCACTACGGATCAATTGGAATGAAAGCAAATCTAATCTAATCTAATCTAAGCTCACACCAGGTTGCACAGTGTCTTGTGGACAAATTTGGTCCATGGCTTCATGGGGCCTGAGCCACACTCAAACCGTACCGTCAGCTCTTACCAGCTGAAATCTGGACTCATTCAACCAGACAACTGTTTTCTAGGGTCCAACCGATATTGTCACGAGGCGCCGCAAGCGATGTCGTGCTCTTGACGATGGTACTCTCGTCGGTCATCTGCTTCCACAGCCAATTAACTTTAAATTTCGCAGCACTATCCTAACGTATACGTTCCTCGTACGTCCAATATTCATTTCTGCGGTTGTTGTACGCATTGTTGCTTGTCTGTTGCACTGACAACTTGACGCAAACGCTGCTTCTCTCGATCTTTGAGTGAAGGCCGTCGTTCACTGCGTTGTCTGTGGTGAAAGGTAATGCCTCAGATTTGGTGTTCTCGGCACACTCTTGGCACCGTGGATCCAAGAAAACTGAATTCCCTAACGATTTCCGAAATGGAATGTTCCATGCGTCTAGCTCCAACTACCACTCAGCGTTCGAAGTCTGTTAATTCCTGTCGTGCGGCCACAATAACGTTGGAAACCTTTTCACATAATGTACCAGAGTACAAACGATAGCTCTGGCAATGCGTTGCTCTATAAAACTTGTATATACTATATTACCGCCATTCGAATATATGCATATCGTTACGCCATGATTATTGACTCCTCAGTGTATAGTCTGTGGACTACAGTCCAGCGCGTGGCAGGCGTTACTTTGTAACGCACCATGTATTAAGGTTACTTTTTGTTCCTTTCAGGAATGGTAATGGGAGAAATGAATGCCTGATTTGATAGTCTCATCAGTACAGCCTCTACGGATCATATACGGCGCCCCAGAATATTCCTAGTTTCTGCCCCGACTTGAAGTTATCAAAGGAGTTTCTCGCGAGGCGTACGGTGTCTCTTCAGTTGTCTGCCATGTACGAATTTACAGCTTTTCAGTCACTCTCTATCGCCAGTTTGACAAACCTGTGACCATTTGGAGCGCCCTTATTCTTAAATGACCTATGTGCCCTGCTACTCCAACATGATATACTCTTGAATCTTACTTAAATACGGATCCTATCGGTGTATGAAATATTCTAGTATTCTTCCAGCGAGAATTTTACCTAAAACACAGCATACGTAGTTGTTGCACTGCATGTTCTTACATGCTAGTGGTTTGTAACAGTTTAGTGTCACGATAGCCTCTAGTTGTAGCTCATAATTCGTGCATTCATGGTATATCACACTTTTACGTTTCGTGAAGTGCACACTTTTGAATATCTCTACATTAACAGGTAGCTGCCAATCTTTGCACCACACGTATTTAGTCGAGATCTAACTGTCTGTTACTAGAATTTTTACCGGATAGAATTTCGTTAGAGATAACTGCATCTTCTGGGAAAAGACTGAGATAGCAGCTAATAGTAACTACTAATTCATGAATGTGTAACGTGAACCACAATGGCCCTATTCTAGCCCCCTGGGGAACAAGCAGCTTCAATGTCTGTAAATGACTTACCATACGAGATAACTATCTTTGTCTTGTCTGTCAGTAAATGGCACTTTATATGGAACCTCGACATATCATGGCAGTTTTCGCGAGCACAAAGTCATGCCCAACGAAAATGTCAAGAAAAGTGACAGAAAAACGTAATAGAAGCAATCCGTTCATCCTGTCTCCTTCGACTGTGTTTGCAGTTGGGCCCGCGACACATAGCTCTTATTTATATATTACATTCTCAATGGCTAATAGATGTCAGCCGTTCATAACTCAGCCGGCAGTTCATATTATCGTAAAAGCAGGTGATGCAGCTGCATGAGTCAGGTCAGTCGTGTTGACGACCTTCTGCACGTCAAAGCTTCTTATTTGTAGTGATGTACTGTATAAAGGGGAAACGTTGTTTGCAGAAGTCTAGAAATGTTCTTGACCGATGTACTTCAATTTTTTACACGATACTTTAACAAACATTCTGACAAACATAGGTTATATCTTGTTTTAACAACGATTTACGAGTTTTCTGTTAGAATAACTGCGCAAAAGGAAATGCTGTTGTGTGCTGTGAAAGTGTGTATTTCCTTTTCCGCGGCCAATTTTAACTAAAATAGGTAAAATGTTACATTCATACATATTGTTTCTCCGCAAACATAATATTAAACAAACATCGTATACGCAGCAAGGCGCTTTTCTTCCTAGTAACCAGTTTTAACATGAAACATGTATATCACGAAAATTATAATAACGGCATATCGACTTATGATTAGAATGATACTACGCAATCTGTCCTCACAAATCCAGCATATGGAGAGGTATCTCTCCTACTCCGTATACCGATTTACTCATTGAGTTCATGCGACTCAAACTTTCTCTTGCAGTAACGACAAAGAAGGCTCAAGGTCGGACATTCATGTACGTTGAAACTGATATACATTCAGAACAATTTTACCATGATCGCCTACATGTGCGTTTCACTAGCTATTCCCGGGATTAGAACGATACTCTCAACAACTGAGACGTCATATATAACGACGGTGTATACAGGGTGTAAATTTTAAGTTGACAAACCAGAATACCTCGAAAAATAAGCTTCACACGAAAAAATTTGTAGAATCCAAAGTTGTTTATTTTCGCAGGGGACATCTGCTGGTACTAAAATTAGCCCGCCACCCAGGGGTGGGTTGGGAGGTAACTTTGCCAGCCGGAGTGGCCGAGCGGTTCTAGGCGCTTGAGTCTGGAACCGCGTGACCGCTACGGTCGCAGGTTAGAGTCCTGCTTAGGGCATGGATTTGTGTGATGTCCTTAGGTTAGTTAGATTTAACTGGTCCTAAGTTCTAGGGGACTGATGACCTCAGCTGTTAAGTCCCATAGTGCTCAGAGCCATATTTTTGGGAGGCAACTTCAAAATTTCAAATGGGAACCCCATTTTTATTGCAGAATCAGATTCTACATGAAAAACTACGTACATTTTGTCTTAAACATTTGTTTTGATTCTTGGTAGTTGGCGCTGTAATTCAGGAAAATCCATATTCTCAGTTTTGCTTGGAAAATGGTTACAGTTAATAAAAAATACTTATTTACTTCGTAAATTTTGAATGGCTAAAACTAAAACTCTCCCTGACAGAAGTACACATCACATGAGGTTACCGTACTCCACTGCCCGTTGGATCACCACGATGGGGCTGTTGGCGGTTCGTGCCATGGGTCTTCATTAACGTGGCTCAATTGTGTTCGTACAATTCCCACACGTCTTTTATCCATTTACGATATTAATGGCTGATTTTACCTTTCACTCGACTGCTTCTTCTCAGATTCAGTTCAAATATAACCACGAAGACTGACTTGAACTCCTGTTCTCCAGACCAAATAAATAGCATTTAAGTCTCTAATATAAAATCTAATAATCCACGTTTGTCACGAGAAAACTTGCTGTTGTAAAAATGTTCAAATGCCTCTGAGCACTATGGGACTTAACTTCTGAGGTCATCAGTTGCCTAGAACTTAGGACTAGTTAAATCTAACTAACCTAAGGACATCACACAAATCCATGCCCTAAGCAGGACTCTAACCTGCGACCGTAGCGGTCACGCGGTTCCAGACTGAAGCGCCTAGAACCGCTCGGCCACCCTGCCGGCTGCTGTTGTAAAAGTCGAAACAATAACATGAACGCCAGAAACTGTATCCTGCTGTTGTTATCTACGAGTAGAAACCATGTTTCTCAATATCGATACTTCAATTATCCAAAGATTTACAGTTCATAAGGCGGACGTTTTGTGAGATTTCAGTACATTATTTATTTGAAATTGCAATAACTGAGTCATACAGAAACATGTAATCACCGAAATTTCCAGTAAACTCCAGAAAAGGTTTTAGAAGCACGAACCTTTACAATCTTATGACAATAAACACAAAACTGTGAGACTAAAATATTTAAAAAGACATGCTGAATGAAACTACGACGAAGGGAAAAAATTAAGTATATCTAATCAAATTTCATGAAACGTACAAATAATGTCAATTTCCGTCTTTTACGAATGTAATATAAGTCGTATCTTTACCAGAAGCGCTTCACTTTTATTTAAAGCAGCCTCAGTGGTCATTACAAAAATTGTGGTTTTTCTCACAAATCGGTTTAGTGAGGTCATAAACAGCTCTCACTTTTTTATTGCTTTTATTACTCACGTTCATTGGCACCTACATATTTTCCATGCGTTCTGCTACTCACTCACTTCAGATATTTGGCACCCTGCAGTGCACTGACACACTACATTCTTTTGGATTTCATGTTTTTATAAATCCACATCCACCTTGCGTCAATTCGTGTACTGTTTTTTTAGTAATAATTAATGTGATCGTCTTTTGTTTCGTATTGATGGCTGTGACAGCCACTGCTATCGTCCAGTGTGTTTCTGTATCTGTCTGTTTCCGTCAATCTAATAACGTTGCGCCTGTAAGTACACGGGCGCGCGCGAGATTGTGTGTGTGCGTGTGCGTTCTTGCACACACACACACAGGCACGCGCGCGCGCGCGCGCGATGGCGAATACACGCACGCACAGGCACCCATGTGGCACTGTTTCTCGCCCCCAAAGGTAGTTATAATCTAAAGCTAAGTGAATATGTTATATAATGAAATGTAGCTAACTATTTTTCTTTAAACTGGGATCGAGGAACACTATGTACTCGGAAATCGTGTCGAAAAATTACCTGCCAAGCAGTACCCTTCTGTCTCAACAGCTTCTAGTTTCCACAAAGTAACAGATTTCTCTTACCCCGTAACTTTTTCACAAAAGAAATCTAGAGTAACCTGTGACGTTTTCACTATGTAAGTAATTATGTAAGCAGTTGCTAATTTTTTCATGATCACTTCATAGCTTGTTTCCACCGGAAGTTTAATTTTCAATCTTCAACGAATTTACATCGCTTATTTCAACTTTCACATCTGAAATTTATATAGTGTTGCCACAATTTTTCAATAGCTTACGATAATCACAATGCATTTATTTATTCAGTTCATCATTATCGTGGAGAAAACAGGAACTAATTACATAATTTTGGTCATGGAAAATTCAACATGGTCGCTCTGTATGATAATGTACCGTTAGACAGTTGGTAGAGAGTATAGGAACTTAGGTGTAGAATGTAACACAAATCCTGCAACAAATTCTGGAACTGTTAACTAGGCTCCGATAAATTTAAAATAGATGTAGTCTTTGAACTTTCCATAGCGTTATTCCGTATTCATTAACGATAGTACAGTGTTTTTAAAGTATGAATTCGACGTGTGTGATATCTGTTGTGCCATGGTTAGTGGTTCGTGTTGTTTTTATATCCTTATTACACACTGTGTAATTAACATGAGTACGTCGCAGAACGCAAATGCTGCAAATTTTTAAAACAGCTCGTTCGCCATGACTATCAGCGTAGAGGAAACAAACACAATAAAACGTGTCTTTCGAAGCTGAAAACACGACATGGCAGCGAACAACTTGTGATTCATTAGACACAATATACCCAAAGTGAAGCAACGTACGATGTAGCTAACGTCTTCGCATACTACGTAACACAGCTGAAAACAGATTTCGGTGACAGTAATCAAAATCATTCGTAGTGTGAAGGTACACGCATTCCAAGAGAAGATGAAATTGAAATTATTGGTGGATGTTATGCTATAACAAGTAGCACACTCCTAAAACATGGTGACAATTATTGACTTACATGAAAAAAAGTAAATTAGTTACAGACTATGGCGTGCACTCACTTTATTCAACGTGTAAACGTACTACAGATATTCGGATTTAGGTTAAGACATGTTCGAAGAGCCTACCATAATTGGCGACGATGTGGCGTAGACGAATAGCAAAATTTGCATGACCCGCTGAAGTGTCGGAACATCGATACTGTCGATGACCTCCTTGAAAGGGTCCTGTAGCCACCTTTCATTAGTCCGGTAGCCCATTTTCATTACCATTTCTCTTTCTTTTCCTTGTTTCTCTTTTCTCTTTACTCTCATAGTGGCGTGATTGAATGAATGTGGTTGTGTGTCACGTTGCTAGACGGTGGCGTAGTCTGCTGCAGAAAGTCTGCGACAGTCGTACAGATTCAGCAGCAGTGGTACAGAATAGCCAACTCTCGTAGTGGTAAAGTCGGCAAAGAGGTTTTCGCTACTTGTGAGAAATCCACCTGCTTTAGGTTGGTGGCGGAAATGGCATCTTTGGGTTTTCCGGGCCACGCGGAGCGTGGTAGAGGCTGGAGAAGCGGGAGGCAGTCTGCCACCGGTACGGAAAGCGTCCACAGCTGTCCTCCAGTCGAAGAAGGGTGAGTTAGACTGACCGCGTGGCGCGCTGTTACTTGGCGAGGGGAGAGCTGGTAGCTTTTGGTCTCGCTTTTCAAATCTGGAAGATTGCTTTGCCTTGTCGCAGCAAGGAATGCAAAACTTTGGCAGATTTTTCTTTTAGCAAATTTCTGTAGCAGACTTGGATCCGCCGGAAGAGCGCCACACAAAGGTGTCGATAAGAAGTGAGCATTCGCTTCTGTATGAATGTCTGTTTGCCTTCAGCTGTGCCTGCATAAGCTTTCACCTTTCTAAATATTTAGAGCTTTGCCTTCTCGTAAATTTTCCTTGCTTTATGGGGAGCCAACCACGTGGTAGAACATTATAGTTGTTGAGCTACCGGCATCACTAACTGTCCGATCGCATGTTTGTTTTAGATAATGTTAACATGATTGTGTGATGTGATATTGTTGGAATTTGGCACTATACCTAGAAATTCTGTCTCCACAAACCACGTGTTATCAGGAATCGTGTACATGCCTCACATCCTTATCTTAGGAATAAATGATTTTATCTACAATTTTCTCTTGTGTTCCGAGATTACATTTTTGCACCTAAGCCACTTACCTCGTAGCTTTCCCGTTAGCACATCCAATGCGTTTCCTTATGCACAGGTCCAGTGATTAGTCTCCCCTTGTATTTTATAACAAATGCTTTAGATTAAGTCTTATTTTCAGGTGTGTTGCTGGGAGTTGATCTTCTGCACAGTGTTCTTGCATGTGCTATTTTATTTTAAATGTTTGATTGTCGTGAACAGTGCATGGGGAACACTATCAATTACATCGTATCCCCTATGAGCGACATCACAACGTATGCATTTTTGAGGGATTTTGGTCTGTGATCAAATTAATTTATTTTCCGACTCGACCAAATCTTTGATTAGTTGTATGGTTAGAGTCGGTGGCGACCCTACTCTTCTCACGGTAATTTCATAAGCAATAAGTATTTCCATTCCCAATAATAAAGAATAACACGTAGTAACAGGTTAGTTGCACGTGGCTTACCCTGCTCACGGATTTCGGTAAACCAGAGATCTTCTGGTGCGCAGTAAGGATTAGTTATTTTCGATTGGATGTGCTAATTGGTATATTGTCTTTCTGCAACACAGAATTTATTTGAATTTAGGATATAGGTGTGCATTTTCTTCCGTGTTTTATTTTGTTTATGTATTACTGCATAGACATTGTGATTTAGTATTCCATTGTGTTACAAGTGTGGGTTGATTCTTGTCCTGTGTCGTGTATCAGTGTAATATAGTAAATCTTGGCTGCCTTGTGGGGACTGTGAGTCCATTAGGAGACTTTGGTAGTATTCTTGTATTTTGGAGCACGGAGTAACTATCCTTATGATGGAGACGCGTAGCTGTTCAGGGAGCCGTGATCGGAAAAACCAGTCAGACAACAACTCTGAACAAGGACGAGATCAGACCGTCGAGTCCGACCAGGAACGAAACGCAGAAAACGCAAGCACAAGTGTTGTCCATTCTGAGCCCGCTGTAGTGTTTTCGAATCAGTCGATAGATGCCAATTCATTACAGACTATGGTACGGCAATTACTAGACAGTAATAAAAGGGATATCGAGGTTCAAAAATGGTTCAAATGGCTCTGAGCACTATGGGACTTAACATCTTATGTCATCAGTCCCCTAGAACTTAGAACTACTTAAACCTAACTAACCTAAGGACATCACATACATCCATGCCCGAGGCAGGATTCGAACCTGCGACCGTAGCAGTCCCGCGGCTCCGGACTGAAGCGTCTAGAATCGCACGACCACCGCGGCCGGCGGATATCGAGGAAGCAAATAAAAGATTGAGTAGTGAAATAGTACAGGGGGTTGGGGGGAAACTGGCGATCATTGACCGACGCATCTCCGCCTTAGAAGAGGGGCAGCTAGTCATTAGCAAGCGGGTGATGGAGCAAGAAGAAAGGTTCGCTGGGAATATATGTATGCTAGCAGAACAATGTCAGAGTGAACAAGTGGCTCTCGAGTCCCGAGTAGGACAAAATTCCGCCAGGGATCTCCGCGCGTTAGCGGAACAATGCCAGAGTGACCACGCGGCTCTTGTGTCCCGAATAGAGGACACTGCTGCTAAGTACCCGGTCAACCTTAGGGCACAGGTAGGAACCCTCAGCCAGGCTAGCACATGTGTTTGCTGTTTCCAACACCGCATGTATCGTGTGGAGCGACGTTTAGCAACATCGGCGACGGTAGGGGGTTGCCGCCTTACGCCGCTGTTCTTGGTAACAGCTCCGCCGATGGCCGGGCGCTCATTGCGACAGATCGTCGACGTGACAAAAACCGCGTGCTCTGGTGGCCCTCGCTGCCGGACGCGAAACTATTTATGGCGGCCAGGGAATCGCTGCCGCTCCTCGCGTCATTCAACCGTGACTACCTGCCGCCGAAAGCTTGCCGGTCGTCGGTGGTTGGAATGTGCCTCTGTGAAAGCGGCGGCGTGCGGACCTTTTTAGGAAACAGGCAGCCAGTTTCCCCAACAACAGACCGACATCCTCACCCTCGTCCCCCTGCAAGTTTACTGCTTCGTATTTGTTTCACTAGGGGTGTTTTTAGAGGGTAGCGGTTTCTCCAGAACGAGAATACTACGATTTCTGCCGGCTCGCTTTCGGCAGAGAACTTCTGTTAGAAAAAGAAAAGAAAGATTGGGAGTAGGCCTGTAAGTATAGCGTCCACAGGATGACTTTTGTTTTTTGCAAGTGCAGATTGTGATATTCGCTATTTTTGGCTTCATTAAAACAGCGAATAGTTATTACTTTCAGCCAGAAGGCAAATACTTGTTTATAAAGAATGATTATTGTATAATAAGGCGTCGCACACCGACGATGGAATTTCCTAAATAATGTAATTCGTCGTCTTTGGGCGGCAACATAAACAGAAGAATACGGATAGATACGCGATACTTCACTATTTTGTTCGGTGGAGAACAAATGAAGCCTTGAGCGCTAAACACTTGCGCTGTTTTTCTTAAGTAAGACGGACGCAGATATGTGGCGGTCTGATCTAATTTTTTACTAAATAAATAAAATCGTGTTCCGTCTAAGTTTGAGTGAAGTGTAAAGAGAAGAACTGTTATAACTTATCGTGACGACGCACGAGCGACTCAAGAGGACAATGGCTATATAAAAGAGCGCTCAATGGACATGAAACGGACATAAAAATCTACCGTCATTGTAGTACTAAGCATAAGGTACGATATATGTTTTAGTTATAATAAATATTTGTTCTGGAAATATTGAATCATTTAGCAGTGCTCATTCCTATCATCTCCTCAGTATTATTTTCATTTTAATTATGCATTTTGCTAAGATTACAGACACCAAGATCAGCAGTCCAATGTGCGTGTTACATTGACAAAAAGAAAACTGTTTTATCGTCTTCTTGCATCAGCTTTAATACTGAATTTCCCTTTTGTGTGATGTTACAGTTGTTTTTGCGCCCTTAAGAACTTTCTGGTCCCTTAGGAAATTGTTTTGTCATAACGATAACTTCGGGTATGATCGTATCCACGATCATTAAGTAATTAGAAAGACGATAATGCAATTTCTTAATCAATAGCACGCTATCTGTGACTGCTTCAAGCCACGCGAAACTGCAAGCAAAGACTATTCACATTTCATAATGCAATATTTTATGACAATGGTCAATCCATGATTCTTACGCCAATTGTGATTGATAAAACAGTAAGCGAAATCTCAAATTCCAACTTTTCCATTGAATAACAACACCACTTTTATTTTGTTCCATCACAAGATGCAACGGGCCAATTCTGTCTTCCCGTAAATAGAATTTCTATACACATAACTTCCGGCTTCAGCTGATGCGTGACGCCTGAAGATATCGTGCTGTTGAGTAATGATCTGTAATTACTGCCTAAACGGGCACGAGAGCTGGGCTCCAAACCAAATGCAAAGACGCCCCAAGTAATTTTACTGTGTCGTCTGAAGTTACTCACGAGTACCACCACCAGTTGCCCCATGTTCCTGTTGACGGTACCCCAAACCGGCAGCAGTAAACGGTGAACTGTTTGTAACTTTGGATGAGGATCTCAGCCGCGTCACTGTTCATTTCTTAACCGACCATGGACCATACTCTACTCGTGTCATAATCCACTCATCAGCTGCATGTAAATCTCGGTCAGAGTGCTGATTGTGTCTGTAGAGAAAGAGATACCGCAGAACGCAAACTTTTGTACTGTGATCGCTGGGCGCAGGAAAGACGATTAGCGCGCTCACACGACGATGTAACTTAATCGCCTAGAGACTAGACACTGTGGACCGATCACAACGACTGTGCAGACAGAGTGTCTAAAGCGCTGCGTGAAGAGTGCTTGCAACTGTGCAGGCGATAAATGATTCCACAGACAATAATAGCCACGCACATGCCAGTAGCAGCGGTGGCAGGTCAAACGACAACGCCACAGGTGAAGACAAACAAACATAGAGCAAGGACTCAATGTGAAGTCACAGAAGTGTGACGAAAACAAGTGTTCGTAACAAAAATTGTTCAAATGGCTCTGAGCACTATGGGACTTAACTTCTTTGGTCATCAGTCCCCTAGAACTTAGAACTACTTAAACCTAACTAACATAATGACATCACACACATCCATGTCCGAGGCAGGATACGAACCTGCGACCGTAGCGGTTGCGCGGTTCCAGACTGAAGCGCCTAGAACCGCACGGCCACTCCGGCTGGCTTGTTCGTAACACTCTGATACTGCATTGTGAGAGAAATGGAGGACAGCATTTGATGCTATGTAGACTAACCTAAAGTAGATGTTGAATCACTGCATCTGATGGAGAGACGCTCAAATTATTGCTGACGCACTCGCCTTCAAATGGCGAGTAGTCGTAGATGGGGTGGAGGCTCCCCAAGGGCGAGAGGGCCATGGCCAAGAGCACCAATCCCAGTCAAAAACCAAGATAACCACGGTCCCGTGATCGCGGTTAAAAATAAACCGCCTTTAACATGTATCTGCGGTGGCACCAACGTTGACAACAGTCAGCAAGCCGTCTTCAGCCAACCGTGCATTTGGCTCTGAGCACTATGGGACTTAACATCTGTGGTCATCAGTCCCCTAGAACTTAGAACTACTTAACCCTAACTAACCTAAGGACATCACACACATCCATGCCCGAGGCAGGATTCGAATCTGCGACCGTAACAGTCGCGACCGTGCATTTGACAACGGTAGACTCTGTGTACTGCAATGGGAAGCGCCCTGGAGATGCAAAGTTATTAACAGACATGAAATTGCATGGACAATCGCTGGTGAGTGACTTCTTTGTCACATTCTCTCACTTCCGTGTTTTCCGTCAACAAGCACAACTGTTTATACCTACCTTGTTTTTACGCAGGAGTCAGTTCGTTTATTTGGCGAATAATGTAAAATAAAAGAAGAACGCCTAATTTCTTGAAGAGATAGATCTTTAACTGGTGGGATCATATTCATCTGTTCTTAAATATAAAACTGACGGTTGCAGTTTACGAGAGGAACATGCAATTTGGTCACATGTGAAGGCATAATTTGATTCTACTCTTTTTACGTGTAGTCAGAAATGGATGAACTTTCTGGGTTCACCTTAAGTATAGCCTTGAGTGTGAGTGTACTTCAGATTTTAGTTTTAAATCGGAAAGTGTTATTGATATACAATTGAAATATATATGGGGCTATCTACATTCACCATTAGAATTGTTTTGTTTGTTTTAAATTTAATATCTAATGCCATACTACTTTTAACTAAATGTTATATCGCAGGATGCCTGCAAAAACAGGACCATCAGGTTCTGGGACTGTAATCGACAATGTGTGCAAAAAGAGAGCGTAAGTATAGCAGGCACAACTACATATGAAGAAGGGAGAACATGAGAAGAAGCTGAGAATGAAAAGTTCGAACATTGTTACCCTAAGAAAAAAATCAAGATATTGGAAGGAAAAAATGTGAATAACGTGTGAGTTTTTTGTGTGACATTGAATTTTCTAAACTTTTTTACTGTAGTGTGGTATCACAATGTAATAGAGTTGGCTTGTTTCTCTGTGTTTATCCCATTTGTGATGACTGCCACCATTCTGATTGTTGTCTGTCTAATATTTACTTACAGATTATTTGACATTGAAGTAAGTGTCATGCAACTTCATAAAATTAGGATTATTTCATACTTACTTTACTTCTTCGTGTCTGGAGCTGTAAATCTTTCGGCCCAATACTGGGCTAAGTCAAAAGCTTCGGGCTTCCTTTGGCAGAGGTCACCTAGGGAGCAACGTGCAGGACAATATCGGCATGTGAGAAGATGTTCCATTTTTTGTATTTCTCCACAGTCGCACTTGTCGTCATCAGCTTGTAATAGGCTTCGTTTTATCAGACTGGCAACGGTTACACCAGTTCCTATACGGTTTAGCATTTTCCATAAGCTATAGTCCCATTCAACGACATTTGGTGACCGTTCTGAAGTAGGGTAACAAACAAGGGCTCGTGCAAACTCTAAATGACAACTGATAGCTTTATTTTAGTCTTTTTAATCCGTAAGGGTTACCGTAGACTGGAAGGCGCTCATCAGACATCTTTTTGAACGCTCGTTATATTCATGAGCTACCGTACAACACTAGGGACTGCTGAAACCTAAAAAGCTTCGCAGAAATTTTGCAGTGGAGTAGACTTCGTGCATCCTGTGACTAGCCTACAGGTTTGTTTTGGTTTATGTACAGCTTTGCGTGTGCCGATGTAGATCAGACAGGGCACGCGTACTCAGCTGCGGAAAAGCAAAGTGCTACGGCTGTGATTCTATGCACAGTAGATTTAGCGCCCCACTTAATGCCACTTAGCTTTCTAAGGATGTTACTCCCTGTAGTTATATTAGATTTCTTTCCAGTGAAGCTTGTATGTGATGGACCTGTAAAGCGTCACTCGGAGGTATGTCGGCTATTCTGTGCGCTCAAGGGTAGAACCATTCTAGTTAACGTGCCGCTTTCTAAGTATTTGCTAGGCGCGTGTGCAGGACTATTTCATAAATAATGCACAGGTTAGCAACACTGCTGTTTACGTAAGTCAACAACTGTAAGCTACAAGTCATTTGCAGCCTTGTACCCATAATGTGAGAGGCCAGTTTCTACTTACATTACCTAAGGATGAAAAAAAAAACAGTAATGAGACATGTTTATTACTCTAACATTAAACTGAAACTGATAAGCACTGTTTATACAGTAACAGTTAATTACGTGACACCCATTGTAGTCAGGTGGTGCATTATTTACACCACAAATATCCTGACACATTATTTTATTAAGGAAAGTGCTCCAAACCATAACTTCGTGTGAGGCTTTTTTCTACCAATACTCTGCATCTGCTAACGTTTATAATGGAAACCAGTAACTTCTATCACAACAGTATTTGTAGTGACGCATTTTACAGTAACACATGGCTATGATGAGGCACTCTTTTCTGCAGTAGTGAACATAGCATTGTGTGCCTTTTCTAGCAGGACGCTGTACCTGCTAATGTTTGTAACGGTAAGCAATAACCTTTATCACAACAGTATTTGTAGTGAGATATTTTTAAGTAACAAATTGTTATGATACGGCACTCTTTTCTGCAATAGTTACCACAGTTTTATGTGTCTTTTGTAGCAATACTCTGTACCTGCTAATGTTTATAATGGCGACCCATAACTTTTATCACAACAGAATTTGTAGTGAGGCATTTTTTCGTCGCAGTTTACTGTGATGGGGTGCTCTCTTCTCAAAACTTGAGCATTAAATATGTGAAAAAACTGAATCAAAATCAGTGACGGGAGGTTTTCTCCTCCGTAATAACTCAAAATATGATACTTGTTAAAGAGAGCCCACTAGAATTACAGTTCCACTTTAATATCTTGAAGTCGCACACTCCGTAACTAATTACAGCTCATGCACTGATTCCCAAAACGTCACATGTTGCTCGTAAGACTCCAGTATGTTTTGCGGCAACGTTAACTTTTTTGTGGCAGTTTATAAGCACACTTTTTTCATAAATTTCTTTCAATTTTCTGATACTACGCATAGTCGCACGTAATATTGTGAAAAGTGCTACACATACATGACTGGCTAGAACAAATAATAATTTAAGTCAATTCTTTGCACAAATTTTTTGTCGTTCATCAGCATTTTTCTAGTTATATACAACCTTACTGCAGCACACACGTAAGTTTGAAGCAAATCATACTGTAAACTAAGAGAAGTGATAAATAAATAAACAATCTCAGACTAACAATTTATATAATTATATAAATGATTATTTATTTTGTGCCTTGCATATATTCACACATTTAAGCTAATCCACGCAATAAGACTGTATTAATAGAGAGCAGAAGTGCGATAAAGTACTCTCAAAACCGAAAGCATCTAATTATAAGTAATGTGCTCTCTTGATATTGTTAGGTTGTTGGATATTCACATATTTGTTGTTTTAGTAGAAAATTAAGAGATGTTTAGGATCTGTAGTGAGCATACTGCAGAACTACCCCATTACATTTTATCCATCTCTCTGTTTCATACTCACACTCTCTCTAAATGCACTGGAATCGGTCGTCACCAAACTTAAGTACAAACACAAAAAAATGTGTGTGAAATCTTATGGGACTTAACTGATAAGGTCATCAGTCCCTAAGCTTACACACTACTTAACCTAAATTATCCTAAGGACAAACACACACACCCATGCCCGAGGGAGGACTCTAACCTCCGCCGGGAAAAGCCCCACAGTCCATGACTGCAGCTCCTCTGACCGCTCGGCTAATCCCGCGCGGCTAAGCACAAACACAGAAACTGAACATGTATATAAATAACAGAACACTGCATTTCTTTCACAACCAATGTGACATTAGAAATACATCTTTAATAAAGAATTAAGGGTGCATAATTATTCCGTCGGCTGCACATCCTCTCCCTGGCATGCCACAACCTCAAATTTCTCATCATGCACGCTGTTCAGTGAGTACTTTTGCTTTATGTTCAATGAATAACAGAAAAAACTAGAATACACGCTAAAATAAATGGAATACTTTAAAATATTGTGAAATCCCGTAACTATAATCGTAATTTTCTATTCTGAACGATTTCTGAGTTTAACAGTTACCTTGTTGAAAACATTCATTAATCATAGCTATAGAAACTGCACTTCCTGGTACTGTGTCATCGCGGTACACCTGCTGTCCAGAGAGGATCAGTTCGTTAGCTCCTATGTCGAGGCACCTCTCACCACGTAAGTGATCCAAAAGTCGAGCAATTTCTAGATATTCTGGTAGCTCTTCGCTGCTCTTACTCCTGGCAATGTTACGCAAGACAGCCGTACTCACAATTATTCACATTGTTTTCTGTGGATTACATTTTATTTCTGCTGATGAAATGGGAAATCTTCTCTTCCACAAGCCGTAATTTCTCTCAGCGGTGTTCCTAGTTTTAAATTGAGACCTATTATACCGCTTTTCTGCTTCATTTTGTGAATTTAAAACTAGAGTTAACAAGTACTATCTGTATGCGTAACCACTACCTCCCAATAAGTGACCTCGTGGTATTTCTCCATCTTCAAATTGAGCTCTGCAAGTGCAGTTCCGAAATATAGTACTGTCGTGCACAGATTTCGGCCATCGATCGAGGATATCTCTTATTAACAAACTGTGATCACTAATGGTTTGACGGTTAAAGGAAAAATGATTTCCTGTTGAGGAAAAGATCCGCAGTATGTCCTCCAGGAGACTGAATTATTATATATCCGACGGGGGGAAGCCACGCGAACCTTGGCAAGGCGCCCTAGATCGCACGGCTACCCCGCGCGGCCATTGATGATTCGTTGTGATGTTGCGCAATGTATATTATTACTTTTTCCCAATAAAAATGTTCAATGCACCAGTAGAATATGCCCGTAAAGTAATCTAACGTCTGTTCATCGGCGAAATGGAGCTTTTCTGAACCACAGTTAAAGGTAACCTCGTCAACTCCCTCGTTTAACTTAGATCGAAGTTGTTGCACCATAATTTTGCTTGGAACAGTATTAGATGTAGTCTTAAACTGTGGTTAACTTTTAATCGATGTTGGTGCACTCGGACATCAGTATCTTTCTGAGATACTATCTCCTGTACAGCATGGGTGGTGACGTTCGGTAAATCTAAATTCTTTTATGTGCTCCTAATTCTTTTATCTTTTTAATCCATAAATTGTCAATTTTAAGTGTTTCAGAATTCTAAATAGTTTTAAGTTTGGAAGTATTTAAAAACTGCGAGACTGTTAAACTTCGTTACAGTAAGAAGAAATCAAACACGCTACATATGCTGTAGATGTGTAATTTCAGATGGTGAAAACTCGACCTGTGTAAGTAATTAGATAGTAGTCCATTTGAAAATGGCAGAAAATAAAATATAAATAAACGAAAACACTCCCAACTGCGTACGCTGCCATGCAGATGTCCAAAAAATGGTTCAAAGGGCTCTGAGCACTATACGACTTAACTTCTTAGGTCATCAGTCACCTAGAACTTAGAACTAATTAAACCTAACTAACCTAAGGACATCACACACATTCATGCCCGAGGCAGGATTCGAACCTGCAACTGTGGCGGTCGCTCGGCTCCAGACTGTAGCGCCTAGAACCGCGTGGCCACTCCGGCCGGCGGCAGATGTCCAGCGCCGTAAACATCCTGCTGCCGGAAGAAGAGAAAAAAATGTTCAAATGTGTGAAATCTTATGGGACTTAACTGGTAAGGTCATCAGTCCTTAAGCTTACACATTACTTAACCTAAATTATCCTAAGGACAAACACACACAACCATGCCCGAAGGAGGACTCGAACCGCCGCCCGGATCAGCCGCACAGTCCACGACTGCAGCGCCTGAGACCGCTTGGCTAATCCCGTGCCCGGAAGAAGAGCTTCACCAACGATGTGCCCTATTATTTACATATACTACTTAGTACCAGGGAGGTTTCCGGCCAGGACGGTCAACAGTAGATCACATCTTCAGTCTCCGGCAGCTCACTGAGATACTGGGTGAATATGGTTAAGATTTGCATATTTTATTCGTTGATTTTAAGAAGGCCTATGATTTTATACATCGCAAGAGCCTGCTCAACTGTTTAAGAGAGTCTGGCATAGCAGAGAAACTCATCAATCTGATAAAGATCTGTCTGAGCGAAACACGTGCAAAGGTGAAGATGGGAAATCGCGTAACCGAGAAGTTTGAAATTGTGACAGGACTCAGGCAAGGAGATGGGTTGTCCCCTATCCTGTTCAACTTTGCCCTCGAGAAGATCGTACGCGAGACCTTCCAAGAGATCGAAGGGATTGAAATCGAAGGGAAGAGACTGGCATACTTAGCCTATGCAGACGACGTCTGTTTACTCTCTAGGTCGGAAGAGGAGTTGGAGCAAATGACCAAAGCACTAAAGGAGGCTGCCAGCCAATTTGGGCTAAACATAAACGAAGCCAAGACAGAGTACCTCGTTATGACGCGTGGTCATTGTCAGAATGCTGATCCTCTACAATCACTGCAGGTTGGGGACCATTCCTACAAGATAGTGCAAGAATTTAAGTACCTAGGGGCACTTTTCACTGAGAACTCGTCATGTGAAGCAGAGATCAATGCCAGAATACAAGCAGGAAACCGATCTTACCACAGCCTAGCATAACTGCTTCGGTCCAAATCTCTCTCCAGACAGTTCAAGATACGATTGTACAAAACCCTGATCCACCCTGTGGTTCTATATGGCTGTGAGACATCGAGTATCTGGAAACAGGACTTCCATAAGCTCCTTGTTTTTGAGAGAAAAGTGCTTCGGAAGATCTTCGGTCCGGTTCTGGATGCAGATACAGGGGAATAGAGGATCAGATACAACCAAGAGCTTGAGGAACTATACCAGCAGCCCAGCATAGCAGGAACCGTCAAACGAATGCAGAGGGCTGGCCATGTGGCCCGGATGGAGGATCACAGATGGCCTCGGAAGCTCCTGTATTTCACACCTACAGGAAAGAGACTGCCAGGGAGACCCAAGAAGCGTTGGAGGGATGGACTCCATGAAGATTTAAACGAAGTGTCAATAGATGTGGATGAATGGCGGATAGCAGCAATGGACAGAATACAGTGAAGGAGGAAACTTGTAGATGCGTGCGGTCCACTGGGGCTGATCACGTAGTAGTAGTAGTAGTAGTGGTAGTACTTAGTTTCTACATGTTTAGCGTTTAAACCATTTTTTGCTTCGTTTATGCTACATTTTAGCAAGATACTCACCAGGTCGTGAAAGCCCAATGGATATCTACCGGCCGCCGTGTCATCCTCTACCTTGGGTCGTCAAGCGGACGTATGGTCAGAACGCCGCTCTCCCTGCCGTTGTACAGACTTACCAGAACGTGAAGTGACCGCTACTTAGTCAAGTAGCTACACAGTTATCGTCGCGAGACCGAGAGCACCCCGTACCAGTCTTTCCAAGAAGGAAACATCCCTGGTAGTACTGGGAATCAAATCCAGGTCTTATGCATGCCAGCCTTCTACTCCGATCACTCACTTACTGAGGCGATTTATGATGTATACTCAGTCCCAACACAAAAAATCATGTTACGCATTCTCACTTGTTTTTGCGATTCTGTAAGGTATCATGCGTATTACATTCCTTTGCGAAATATCTCACTTCTACTTAATGTATGTTTATATAATGTTCATATATCCTTCCACTTAGTAATAACGACAAAACTGTTTTCATGCTTTGAGGTCACATACGGAGAAACCTCGTTTGTAGGTTTATGAGTGGGAAGGGAATCTACGTACAGATCATGTTGCCTATATAGGTGCATGCTCCTGACCTTATACTTAACAAAATAAAGCTTCATACCTTCAGTATGTGTACCATATGCAGATCCACAGGTGTGGACAATAATTTATTTTGTATTATTCTGAAATACGCTTTATAAAGCAGAAGACATGATTTTTTAATTCCATATGTGTAATTTGGTTAAGTTTTTTATTGCAGCTTCTGAAGATCCAGTCATAAGTAAAAGTTTTGTGATTGCTTGTGACATAAAATAAAATAAATTATGATCGTTTCTGATTAAAGCTTTTGGAAGTACTCTTATTGTTCGAGCACCTCCAGCTCTCGCCCTTTGTACTGCATAAGATCCCTCAGCTCTTCTATCGTCCGGGCAAGTTGTGGAGTTCAGACAGGTGGATTAGTGGAGCTTTTCTCAACTTTTTCTCGGGGCAGATTTCACTAGGCGCAGATTACCGGATATCGTCTGCATTCTGTGCAAATTTCGGTAGTTATCTCCACACGAAGAGAAACTTGTGCAGTCCATCGTTCTGAGAAACTCTACCATTGTGATGCACTCCTGTACATCTAGAGAAACGAAAATTCAAGATGGTTAAACTGAGTGTGAATACGTCTGCAATATCCATCGGTATGATCACATTTGTGTCTCATATTGCTTGTTAGGATGAATTCCACCGGACAAGTTACATAACTATTAAAAACCATGTCTAGATAATTAGCTCTTCAGAGCGCACGTTGACACGATCTGTGATCCGAAAATAATTTACCAATCTAAAGAGTGGGTTTTTTGGTACGTCGACTATGAGCACGAATGGTTTGACTGGAAAGCTGACTTGGACTAGGCAAGTGAATGTTTGGTTTAATCACTTCCATGCAGACACCGAGCTACACCTGAAACGTCCCCTTTGAACAATTATACATGACTGTGCTTAAACTGACACACAATATTTTTTAGCGCAACGCAATCTGACTCTCAGTAATCCCTACAAAAGAATGGCCCTGACTAACATTAAACTGTACCTTTCATGAATCACTTACCTCACATAAATCTTCGTTACTCGAACTACTGCAATACAGCGAGCGCCACTACTGCCAGCTAAATAAAAGATTCAAACTACTGAAGGCACTAACTACTGATAGGCATGGTTGGCAAATGAAAGATTTTGATAGAGAACAAACAATGTATTTACCTAAATAGTGTTCGAAAGTCATAATATACACTCCTGGAAATGGAAAAAAGAACACATTGACACCGGTGTGTCAGACCCACCATACTTGCTCCGGACACTGCGAGAGGGCTGTACAAGCAATGATCACACGCACGGCACAGCGGACACAGCAGGAACCGCGGTGTTGGCCGTCGAATGGCGCTAGCTGCGCAGCATTTGTGCACCGCCGCCGTCAGTGTCAGCCAGTTTGCCGTGGCATACGGAGCTCCATCGCAGTCTTTAACACTGGTAGCATGCCGCGACAGCGTGGACGTGAACCGTATGTGCAGTTGACGGACTTTGAGCGAGGGCGTATAGTGGGCATGCGGGAGGCCGGGTGGACGTACCGCCGAATTGCTCAACACGTGGGGCGTGAGGTCTCCACAGTACATCGATGTTGTCGCCAGTGGTCGATGGAAGGTGCACGTGCCCCTCGACCTGGGACCGGACCGCAGCGACGCACGGATGCACGCCAAAGGATCCTACGCAGTGCCGTAGGGGACCGCACCGCCACTTCCCAGCAAATTAGGGACACTGTTGCTCCTGGGGTATCGGCGAGGACCATTCGCAACTGTCTCCATGAAGCTGGGCTACGGTCCCGCACACCGTTAGGCCGTCTTCCGCTCACGCCCCAACATCGTGCAGCCCGCCTCCAGTGGTGTCGCGACAGGCGTGAATGGAGGGACGAATGGAGACGTGTCGTCTTCAGCGATGAGAGTCGCTTCTGCCTTGGTGCCAATGATGGTCGTATGCGTGTTTGGCGCCGTGCAGGCGAGCGCCACAATCAGGACTGCATACGACCGAGGCACACAGGGCCAACACCCGGCATCATGGTGTGGGGAGCGATCTCCTACACTGGCCGTACACCACTGGTGATCGTCGAGGGGACACTGAATAGTGCACGGTACATCCAAACCGTCATCGAACCCATCGTTCTACCATTCCTAGACCGGCAAGGGAACTTGCTGTTCCAACAGGACAATGCACGTCCGCATGTATCCCGTGCCACCCAACGTGCTCTAGAAGGTGTAAGTCAACTACCCTGGCCAGCAAGATCTCCGGATCTGTCCCCCATTGAGCATGTTTGGGAGTGGATGAAGCGTCGTGTCACGCGGTCTGCACGTCCAGCACGAACGCTGGTCCAACTGAGGCGCCAGGTGGAAATGGCATGGCAAGCCGTTCCACAGGACTACATCCAGCATCTCTACGATCGTCTCCATGGGAGACTAGCAGCCTGCATTGCTGCGAAAGGTGGATATACACTGTACTAGTGCCGACATTGTGCATGCTCTGTTGCCTGTGTCTATGTGCCTGTGGTTCTGTCAGTGTGATCATGTGATGTATCTGACCCCAGGAATGTGTCAATAAAGTTTCCCCTTCCTGGGACAATGAATTCACGGTGTTCTTTTTTCAATTTCCAGGAGTGTATATAGCAGTTCATGATATCCAATATTACAAATTTACTGTCTCTGTCCAGATCATCCGCTGTGAAAACTCCCGCCATCTCACTCCCCGCATCCACCACTGCTGGCGGCTCACCTCCAACTGTGCAACGCTACGCGCTGTTAACAGCCAACTGCCCACCACTGCAATAGCGACTATTGCCACAATGCCGACCAGCCTCAGACTGCACACAGCACAGTCAGTGATTTTCATATAGAGCGCTACGTGGCGTTACCAATAAAAAAACCTAAACAGCCTACTTACATAACCCCCATGCTCCCCACAAAAAATTTTACAAATTGTCTTGGGCACTGGCCAATACATATTTGTTAAAAATTTTCATAATTACAATAACAAAAAAATCAAATGCACACACTTATTGATACAATGTTGGTCAAAAGCTAAAATTTTCTCACAGTCCATAAAGACAGTCCTGATCATTCATCACAGTATTAATTACAATTCTATGCACAAAGTCTGAGCAGTAAAAGAAAATGCACACAGAAGTAGTGGATTTCCATGCAGCCTTGAAGAAGTAGTGTTGTCTTTCCAGCAGAAAGATAACGCTGACTCTTGACATGCAGAGAGGTAATGGGCCACAAAAGAGAAAACCCACAGCAGTGACATTCGAAGTTTTGAAGAATATTGGTAAGTAGGTCATCACAGAGCAGACCCACTGTAGTCCTAGTAGAGATTATGGTAGTGGTGGGCCGCAAGAGGCGCAGACCTACTGCAGTTCTTGTAGAAATAATGGTATTGGTGGGCCATCGAAGGTGCAGTAACACTGTAGTCCTTGTAGAGACGGCCAGCAGCTATCTGTTGTGACTGTGCAGGAGCACAATCACCATCGAAGAGTCTTGCGGACAATATAGCAAGTCCATAAACCATCACTTGTGCACTCGTAAAGTTTTTGGAGTTGACCTTAGAACCAGCAATGCTGTTAACCAGTCCCTTACTGAATTATTAACCCACGTGCAAACACTATCAGTCGATACTTCTCACATATTGTCCATATACTATGACCAACAGAAATGTGTGCAGTGAAATGTAACTTACAAGTTACTTAATTTGATGAACTTGTGTCAATTACAATTTTATAACATAAGAATACAATAACAAAGGTACAGAAAACATCATTAGAAACATAATAATACAGATAACATTTGTACTAATACAGGCTTTACAAAAGAATAGAAATAAACATATACATCAGTGTTACAGGAATTATGACATACATAAATACATAAAAGATCAGAATAACTTTTGAGACATCAACGTCACACATGAGCATCAAAACAGAACAGAAAAAATGATGTCTAAGCATCTTTACAAAGAAAATAACATATTATTAGAAAAATTCCACAACATAACTCGTATCAGCTAAACACATAAAGACAGGAAAAACACAAATATACAAGAGTACACAAACACATAGCAGAATAACACAAGAGGAAAGGGCAGGGTTTGTTTTCAGTGTAACATTTGGTACTGCAGTCCAACCCAAAACTTCATTCCATAGATCTTTCGTCTTCTTTCAACATTTGTTTCCACCAAAAAAATTCAATCCAAGCTTGCTTTCTGTATTTATATGTTCACATATTTCTTACCTCATTATTTATTTTCCATTATCTTACCTCATCATTTATTTCCAAGAAAATCCTACCTAAACCTGTTGTCCCTAAACCTTCTTTTTTGTTCATATCCTCTTTCAAAATAGTTTCTTGGCCAAACCATTTTCTTATAGCTTCTCAATGCATTTCTCCAGTTCATCACAACTCGTTCTCTTATGCAGCCTACCGCATCTTAAGCTGACTTAAATCTACTGAGCTCAGATGCTAAACTAAGGGACGAGGCAATGCAGCAGCACAAAACAATTAGTACAAACAGCAATGACAAATAATTCAAATTGGCAAACCAGGCAGCAACATATATATATATATATATATATATATATATATATATATATATATGTTAGCAAAGCAAATGCAACATTATCACTAAGATGAGCCAATGTGCAGCAAAAAGAAAAATAAATCAGTAGTAAAACTGGCTTAACAGAGTAATACAAAGTGAAATTCAGTAGCACTATGCCTGGGAAACAGCAGCAGCAAAAGCAATAACTTATATTTAAACATGACAAAGCTCAAGCAGAAAAAATATTACAGTAAAAATGGCCATATTTAATACGTATGTCATATGTTAACACTAGAGTGATGCATCATGATAACTTACTCTACCAAAAAAATTACCGAGTAGTTGAAAAAAAATTATGTATGCAGTGACTGTTATTAATCCCTTCGTATTGTTCTTTCCAATCCAAGTGTTCCTTTTTCGAAGAATGTGGATCATAAAATTATTATTTAATAGATCTGTCAGCAGAAAGTGTTCACATTAGCAACTGCATTTAATTTTATTTTATAAAACCAATGCTGCAACACAGCTGGAAATCAGATATTAAACAAAATGAGCAATCTCTCAACTATGAAGACAATAGATGTAAAATGTTTCTCATCATTTCATTAGGAATTTAGTAGATAGCATAAATTAAGAGCTCCACAGTGCAATCATATGTTTTCAAGTTTGAGCGTGTCGTACTTGCGATGCTTTCTACATAGAAATGTCAATAGCGAGGATAATGGCCTCATTCTTCTCCACCTAATGGCTTTTTCTCAAGGCGGCTGGCACACCTGGCCGCTCACAACGCATTACGTCATGGTCACTTACCTTTCTTACCGCAATATTTACGACAGCAGTTTCCGCTACAGTGACAGTCTCGTATAAAAATTTCACAGGTCGAGAATTTGCATTACAAATGTGTAGAAACAAAATCCTATAAATATAACAGTGTCCAAAAAATTTTCGCCGGCATTGTGATACATTCACGCAAATACACACATTTCATAACTCTTAAAGTACGATTCTTGGTTTCCAACATCCTTTTCATAAATCAGAGTCCCTAACCACTACTCCTTATTCCTTACCTTATTACACATGTACATATTCATATTCATCAACACATCTTCAATATTTCATCATAATAAATACGTAGCATAATCAGATTCCTCATACAGCATCATCTCATTGATCATAAACATACCTCAAAAGCATAATACACATCGTCGTCGTAATAATAACACCATAACACCCTTGCCAAATCTCAAAAAACGTCATAGCTTTCTGCAATAATTTCAAAACCTAAAAAAAATTCTCTGCTCATTTCAATATTTTCATCTACCTCAAATATACTTTAAAATCATGATCCCATACCAAACACATCATTCAAAGCTCTGATAGTATCACAATGGTTCTGAAAAAATGTGAACAGTTCACACAGTACAGACAAAATACAGTTTCATAAGTGTGAAGTTATCCAACTGTGTAATTGTGTGACCATGTGTCACTGATGTAGTAAAAAAAATGTTTATCTCTCAGTTAAATGATCAGATAGTTGTGTAATTTATGTGTTAGAGAAATATGATACCGATTTGTAAAGTTGAATAAGCAAATACCATATTAGCTAGGGCTCCTTGTGTTTGCCAGACACATGGTACACAAAGTGGGCGTCTACCCCCCTGAGGATTAATGTAATTATACCCTCAGGTGTTACAGATTACAGGAATGGAATAAAATGTATCACGGAAAACTTTCTTTGTAATTAAAAAATCTTGAAAAATAAATGGTTCAAGTACAAAATTAATCACTCAAATGCGTGTCCTGTAGCGCGAAATGTGCGTCTTGCTGTAAGATAATTCTGTGGGAGTGTCATAGTTATCGTCCTCTGTAAGCAAAGCTCTGCTGAAGTCAATGTACTTACCTCATCATAAACGAAAGTGAAATTCTTTGCGTATAGATATTGTAGTTATTATGTACCTTACCGTGATCATGAAAGTACTATAATGTTACGAAAAAGGCTGTCTCATTGTAGCTATACCACAAAAGTTACTACTAAAACGTGTTCTACTTTCCAGAAGAATTCAGAAAAACTGTGCAGTAATAAAACAGATACACCGCAAAATAAACAATGTAAATTGTGTCACACATTAGTAGCGTCGTGATATAATCGTGTAGCTGTCAAAGAAACCAAATGCTAAGTCATCTTTAATCCCACAGAAAGTACTTCAAATAAAGAATGTCTTTTCAAGTAAACCAAAATGTTGCATGAAAATCTCATTAGCAGTGCCAGTATATGTTCTAAGTATGTAAGCCTTGTAGTCGTTACGTAATTGTGCAACTAACAAGCAAGAATGTACACACACAATAAAACTGTGTTGTCTGTTCACTATACAATGCATTCGTAATTACTGTCTAAATATTTTCCCTAGGTTCTAGACTGGATAGTTAAATTTAAAACATAGTTGCATGTTAACAGTTTCTAAGTGTGACAACGAGTACTAGTAACGTGAAGTGAAAAATTTTATTACAAAGACTAAGTTAAAAAGCAGATTATGCTTCAATAAACGGTTTTACATGTAAAATGTGGTGTAATTCTTTACTCTTCCCACTATGCAGAGCTCCAGCTTCAACGGAATTATCATGTGGTATATGGTACATCGGTAAAGAATGCTCCAATTTTTCTCAGGGTTTGCGTCTATGTTATTATTCTCTGAGCCAGCCAGCGCACATAGCTGCCGGCGGTGCGAGTCATTGTCTGTCTCTTTGTTGGCGCGCGTCGTTATTGGGATTTGGAGATCTAACTTCTACAAATTCACCTTGTCGAGAGGGCTCTGCCCTGTTTGAATCCCGCCAGTTCTGGTGTAATTCAGGTCCGTCGTTACGATCATATCGTCTGTCGTCATGTCGGTAGATTCCATGGTTTCTTTCTTGTCGGTCACATGGTGGAGAATTTCTCCCTGAATCGTAACTGCGCACTGGACCGTTGCGTCAAAAGTTATTCTGTCTCCCTTGATAATAATTATTTTGGTTCCCATATTGTCTGTTTCTCTGATTGTCTCTCTGATAGTCACTACCGCGGAGAGGTGATCTTTCCCTCTAATTATTACTACTCTGCCAACGGTTGTCATACAGGTGGTGTCTGTTTTGGTCACGATTTGTGCTGTGAGAATAGCCTTGTCATGTCCAGTTATTATTTCTTTCATCACGGAATTGCGACGGATGTGACCTGTAATTGTTGTGTTCCTGTTTTCGCGTTCCGCGATTGTCAGTGTCGATTTCCAATTCTTGTAACAGTCCCTGAAAAGCTTCAATGTCGTCTTTGCAACGTCCTGCCAAAAAAATACGTCGTAAATGTTCAGGTAATTTGATTAAGCAAATGCGGATGAGTTCTGAGAGGCTGTATGGGTTTGACAGGTACTGATTCTTGTGCAACATGTCTTCAAAATATTTCACAAGACTGGAGAATTCAGATTGTTCGAAATGTTTCATCATTATGATGTTATGTTTTACTCGGTCTTGTGTAGCTTGAGACCAATATGCTGAGAGGAAGGGATGATAAAATTCTCCTTCGCTGTGGCAATCGTGAATGACCGATCGCATTCTTACAGCTGGTTCATTCTCTAAATAGCCACACATAAATTCTAATCTGTGCTCTAATGACCAGTTGGGAGGAAAACAATGAGAGAAATGACGAAACCACGCTTGTGGATGGATGTCTTTGCCAGAATTCTTAAATGTTTTGAACTTACGTGTAGTAATAAACAGCTTATAGTCAAAATCATCATGTCGGCGAGTCGCATATCGGTCATTGCTACTTCGTTTCGGCCGTTCCATGTCAAAATTCGGTTTACCTTGCCAATTTCTTTCATAATTTCCGAAGTACCCCGTGTTATTATTTTGTGGCTGTTCCGTATTTCTATGTCCCTCTCCCGTATTGGAGCGCAAGTGTCCTCTGAAATACGTAATTCTTGTTTTATCTGTGTCAGCTGATGTTGTACTTCCCGGATTTCTCTTTGGTGTTGCGTATTAATTTGATTCTGATTTTGGTTGAATTTCCTAATTTATTCGCACTCTTCTGTGTCATTAAAGACTACCGGTTTTGTGTCATTCAGATTATCATTTACCTTCGTAGATAAATTATTTAGCTGATCCGAAAGTTCATCTACTTTCTCAGATAATGAACTAATTTCCTCCATATGTCTTTCTGAACTAATTTTCAGAGTATCTACTGTGTCCTTTAAGTTTTCCTGAGTTTTTGCAAGTTGTGTAACCGAATCGGTAGATGCAACTGAGTCAATTTTAGATTGCAAGGTCTCATGATTTTCATGAACAATAGTTTGCAGTTCTTTTATGGCTGCTTTGTGATTCTGCAATGCATTTTCATGCCGCGAAAAAATAGGTTGAAAATGCTCACAAATTTGTGTTTTTTACGTCATTACAGACTTTTTGACATTTCGATTCAATGTTATGTAACTCAGTAGTTAAATTTTCACGTGTTTGTTCAAGTGTGGTGTCTAACTTCCGAAGATTTTGTTCCATTGTGTCTAACTTTTGAGGCTTTTGCTGTGTTTGTCTCTGATTTTGTTCCATTGTGTCTAACTTTTGAAGCTTTTGCTGTGTTTGTCTCTGATTTTGTTCCACTGTGTCTAACTTTTGAAGCTTTAACTGTGTTTGTCTCTGATTTAGTTCCATTTGTTGCATTAATCGCAGTAATAATGTATTAGTGTCTGGAATCTGTTTCTCTATGCTTTTTGGCAGTGTATTTTCACCGGCAACATTCACATTTTGACAAGCAGAAAATGTGTATTGACTCATTTGAGAAAACGGTGAGAACCCAAAACCTGAGTCTACAGTATTTCTAATATTGTGATCTGTCATTCCCGATTCCTGAGGCGAGCTGTTGTCGACCGATCGATCGATAATGCTTTCCTGTTCACTACTTGTTTCACTGTCTACACCATTATTTGCCTCCTCTCCATTTCCCTATGCACAATTACCAAATTACTACTTTGAATGTCTGTTAATTCATTACCCGGTGGTGCTGATAAGCTACGCTTGTCGTCACTATTATTTCTCAGTTTACATTGGAGCCTAGTGTTACGTTTTTCACACGCCATTGTTGTGACAATATTTCACACGATAACACAGAAAAGCACAATTTGAAGAGCAAGAATAGGAGAACACATTAACATAGGACTGAAAATAATATCTAGTTAATTGCAAGCGCAGCTGCTAAATACTTGGTGCAAATCTACATGCATCCCACAACTGTTTTACGTACAACAATGAAAAACTGCAGCTACAAAGGAGATTCTCTCTACAATTACGCGTTAGCAATAAATAAAAGCTACACTAATTACGCAAACTACAAGAAATAATCAGAAGATTCCAGTGAGGTATCCTCGGCTAAGGGTCGACATATGTAACGGCCCTTTAGAAAAATTACAAATTACTGTGCTTAAACTGACAAACAATATTTTTTAGCGCAACGCAACCTGACTCTCAGTAATCCCTACAAAAGAATGGCCCTGACTAACATTAACCTTTACCTTTCATGAATCACTTACCTCACATAAATCTTCGTTACTCGAACTACTGCAATACAGCGAGCGCCACTACTGCCAGCTAACTAAAAGGTTCAAACTACGGAAGGCACTAACTACTGATAGGCATAGTTAGCAAATGAAAGATTTTGATAGAGAACAAACAATGTATTAACCTAAATAGTGTTCGAAAGTCATAAATTATATAGCAGTTTATGGTATCAAATATTACAAATTTACTGTCTCTGTCCAGATCATCGGCTGTGAAAACTCCGCCATCTCACTCCCCACATCCACCACTGCTGGCGGCTCACCTCCAACTGCGCAACGCTACGCGCTGTTAACAGCCAACTGCCCAACACTGCAATAGCGACTATTGCAACAATGCCGACCAGCCTCAGACTGCACACATCACAGTCAGTGATTTTCATATAGAGCGCTACGTGGCGTTACCAATAAAAAAACCTAAACAGCCTACATAACACACCTTCAGCTGCTAGGGATGGAAATTATCGCTGAAACAACCGGTTTTATCGGTCTTTTCCGACGCCAGCTTACCGTGACACAAGACCGCTCGAAATAATAAGTTTCTGAAATACCGGATTTTTTGTTTTTTTATTCTAATTTTTTTTCCTGTAATAATCGTTGAATCGAAAAAAGATTGAAAACTTTGGCCCCTTCAGTTTCACGATACGCAGCATCAAAATATTAAATTTAATACACAAATAAAAGCAAACTTTGTCCGTTCACTGTTCGCTTGTTTTATCGAAAAATGAAAAGAAGTTGACTCGTACAAAAAAAAGTAAAATAAAATCTATAGACCTAAATTTTTTGAAATTCTGTTAAAAATCAAGTTTTAATCGGGGATCATACCTCTATTTGGTCATTACGAATAGTGAGCACTAAAAGGTGAAAATTCAGGGTGAAGATCTCTATTTTTCGTGTTAATTGTCCTTTATCAAGGGCTGAAAAGCGTTAGAGGCATGCTGTGTTGCCACAGGTAGCAGATCAGCTACATTTGTTCTAAACTATGAAGGAACTGTTAGGTTTCAAGTTTTCTCCTTATATTATGTTGCAAGATTGTTGTGGCACGCCCCAGTTTTAATCTTTTATAGCAAATGGGGCATTGTAATCATTGATACAGCACTTCGTCAATTACTTCCAGACAGGGGACGGTACCATTCTGTGACACAATTGATGGCCGACGACGACAGTGAGAAATTACAACATAGACCAGCCTGGGCCAAGTCTTGAACACTGCGTTTACGCGGGTACCGTCTAATAGGCCACACCACATTATTTTCTCAGGAATGCTGTAGTAAGTCTTATGCCATTTCTTTGTTGTGACTCGTTTCTGGCGGCACTGTTATTAAAATAGCAATTGTTCGCTTTTCTCATTGTCTATAATAAAGCAATTTTTCAAGTAACGCAGATTTTAAGAATAAAAATTATTCATTCTTTAAAAAAAGTCCATTTAAGAACGAAAAATTTTACCACTGCTGCTGTCGATAACTGATATTTCCGTTTTTTACCTGGTTTTTGGTAAAAAATAGAAACACGTCTCATAACAGAGACCAAACAAATACCGGTCTCGATTTTAACGAGTCTGTGTTTCTCATCCCTACCAGGTGCTCACTTCTACTATCTCACTGAATTAGTACTTCAGTTAATTAAATTTCTGGAAGGTGTGTATCTGAAGAAAAAGACAAGATATTTGTATTAACTTCATAATTATTACTGCGTTTCAATATTACAAAAGTGTTGCGTAGTTGAAACCGATTAACCCCTCAACTGCGCTCGACGAACCAAGTTCGGGCTGCCTGGCGGCGCAATGCTGCTCCCTGGACGAATGGCGCTCACGCGTCCGGCTGGCAACGTTCGGAAAACACTGCAAAGTGTATTTTGAGTTCACATCGGCCGCAAGGGTCCACTGGATATTTTAACGTTCGTTTCTGGCTATAGGTTGTTAACAATAATAATTATTGAGACGAACAAATATGATGAACAGTTTGTAAAATCATGTGTGGGTACACTGAAATAACGACCGGGTGTGTACAGACTGGTGCCAATCAACAACTGCGACTTCTATTCTTTATTCGCAATGTAATTCCTACAAGGCCTAGTTCAGAAAACCTATTTTGAAATGTGTTACTGAAGGAAAGAAGGTCTTGAAACAACCATTTTTCGAAATGTATTGTGTATACGTTCGCACCCACAGTAAAAACCTTCATGAGACTGTAGAAATAATTGTAACGCGCTTATTTTCATGCTGCCGAAAGCTTCAAACCGTTGACAACTTACGGTCGCAGCAGTCACTTGATTTGAGAAAAGTGCACCGAAACGTCTCACATTACGCTGCCCTGAAAGTAAGCGCCGCGAAGCACGGGAATAATTACACGCATTGAAACAGGTAGCGGCGCTACGAACAGCCCAGTCCAGTGCTGCCAACTCATTTTCGACCATGTCCCTACACGACATGTGAAAAGTCCCTACGTTCACCCTGATAGTCCCAGGGGACGTAATAAGATTCTACACTGACGACAAAAAAAGCTAATCATTTTATTTACAATTTTGTATACTAAACGGTCACTGCAAACAAAGTACTCGTGCAGTTTGTTCTATAAATTTACGTATTATGGGCAGTTTTAGAATCGATGAAACTGTCTTTTACGAGCTCGACCTATATGATCTACTATTGAGAAGGCTAGTCAGGGTCCAGCAAATGCTGTCGCCAGTCGTATTTCAGCACCTTTGGTGTGCTCTTAGAGAATAAGACTTGCGGTGCTTGTAGTATATTGTAGCATCTACGATGAAATCACTGACTGTTTATTAAATAGTGATAATCGACTTCTGCACAATGCAATTTGCTTGTTTCAGAAGTTCGCTTCTTCCATCACACAAACTAATACCACGCGCCCTGCAACGAGCACGATAACTATCCTTGGGACTGCAGTTACGCATGCCTCTTGTTCTCCCTCTTGCCACACTTCCCTAAATTTCTGTTTTCGGCTTTGACTGTCACTGTTTTGTAACTCTATTTTCTTTTTAGGTGCCGAAGCCATATTTAAAAAAGACAAATACAATTACACACTAAAAAAGACCTCTAGAAGCTTATGATTAAGTTAAAGGAACTGAAATGATCTACGCGAGCTGTTTATCCTCTGTTTCTAACACGTGAACACAGAACAAAGACAAAAACACAATCGCCGCCGAGAAAATTAAGAATGTAACTGTGGAATTAACAATGGTGCAGAGATTACAGAAGATGTCCTAAAAGTTCTCTGATGAGCCTCTGGTTTCGGCTGTCACGTCTCGGGTCAAGTCGGAGAACTTCGCATTGATTTGTCTTCCATTACGATTATTGCTAGCGTCACGCTTGCTTCAACAGTGGCCACTTTTCTTCCAATTGTTGGGTTGTATAATAACAACTTTAGTTTAATTTACTTGTTTTGCTACATTTAAATACCACATTTGAAAACGGTTGTCTCGTAGTGTGAATTCCCTAATCTATGTTACTTCCGTGCGAAGTTTGTACCTCAGGAGGTGCAAATGGCACAAATGGCTCTGAGTACTATGGGACTTAACTTCTGAGGTCATCAGTACCCTAGAACCTCGAACTACTTAAACCTAACTAACCTAAGGACATCACACACATCAATGCCTGAGGCAGGATTCGAACCTGCGACCGTAGCGGTCGTACGGTTCCAGACTGAAGCGCCTAGAACCGCTCGGCCACACAGGCCGGCACCTCAGGAGGCAACAGCTCATTGGCACGAAGGGGCTCTAAGCAACAAACACGTCAGTGTTTAACCTGTCACGTACGCTCTCCAGACGGTAACTAAACACTTTCCTTCTGCACCTCGTTCCGTCCCTGTGGTAGCCCCTTTTGGCCAACTTTCCGTTCGCAAAGGTAGCAGACCTACACTACGTTTAAAATTTACACAGTTTGGCAACTTTTTTAATTTCTTATTTCGTAATTTTTCTTTCGTGTACAATAAGTTGCTACGTTTTACAGAGGAATCGGAAATCCGTCCCTACGTCCATACATTTTGGAAAAAGAAGCCAAAAGTTCCCCCGCGTCCCTACGGTTGGCAACTGTGGCCCAAGAATTAAGGTTACTCTAAATACCTACTATTGTGACTGCAGTCATACAAAGTCCAATTTAAAATCTGTTTGATGACTGAGATATCTGCTTGCCAAGTCCGATGACGAATCAGGAACAACACGGAAAGAAAACAGGGTGCACCGTATACTGGTCGTAGTCGTGAGCGGCACTCTTATACTCATTCGATAACCTGACGCAAGCAACCACACTGTTCCTGTATAGCTCGGTAGGTCGTAATGTAGAGAGACACCTTACCTCATGTTGCTGCATACTGTACGTGCATAGAGAGGACCTCTATATGCCTGTTATAATCAGTTTGTCAATACAATTCCATTGCTTTTTTCATGGATGGCTCCCTCACTTTTGCAACCACACGTTTTACCACGCCATAAAACTCACGAGCAAAACACACCTTCATCCCAGAGCAGCTCAAAAGGAATAGATCGAAGCAGAACGCCTTGTTTCCCTCCAAAGCAAGCAAGGCATGTGCGGCGACAATTCCCTTGATAGACAATGGCTGAAGCCACATACGCCTCAAAGACATCAAGTAGATACACAGTGTAGCCGAAGCAACTGTGAATACGCTCAAATAGATCTATTTACAATGGGTATAACAGCCAAGATCGTTCACGATGGAAAAAAAAATCAGAACGATTATAAAAGATACCTTTCAGCTTCAGTGCATTATTCAGTTCTTACATGAATACATCTAAAAATACCTACAAGTGCTACTCAAAATGCATCTCGTTTCTCACAACAACGAAAAAGCAGAAAATGCCGACTAGGAAACATTATGTCTTCGTAGACACATTTTCCTTAATATAAGACATTGTCGCCTACGTGAGATGTGCCTGGTCTTGGTTTAAGTGTGATTGTTCCTTCGTGTTTTCACTTCACCATCATATCAGCAACAGTCGACATGGATAGTAATAGAAAATTTCAAAGGCCCATGATGGATTTGTTGCTGAGACGTCATCCCATGACCAGTCCACGTTCGAAGTTACTGAGCTCTTCTGGCCGAAATATTCTGCTGCTGCCGCTTTTCTACTCTCCTTCTCCTTTTAAACTGGTGGGTCTGCCTCTCGTGGTATCTAGAGGTCAATTCCACATTACAAAGAAATATGCAGATACCTCTGTTCTGATAGTCTATTAGGGTTAAAGTTTGGTACGCAGACCGGGGATCTACCACAGCTAGCCATTACCAAGAGGGTACACTACTCCATCTATCACTCTCATCTGCAGTGACCCATTTCTCCAGTAGAAGTGAACGCCACCATGCCTACAATAGAGGCTTTTGTTTCAAGTACGCAGCCACCGTTCGACAGCGTCTCATGCACTACCTAGCACACAGAGACCACAACTTACGGAATTAAAATCCCTTGCATCTTATATTTAGATATTTAACAGCTGCACGGAAGGCATGTACCTTGAAGAGTCTTCATATTAGCCCCTTCAAAAAGTTTATGTAAAATTTAACGTTATTTCATATACTTCCGGTGTATTCAGTAAACATGCCAGGAGAAATAGTCGGCAGTTGAGCATGCTCCAATCAGCCACAACTGCATACATTCTCTGAATTCGTACTTACCTACGTCTATTTAATATCCATGCGCTGATTTATTGCTCAACTACTCGCAGGCTTCCTATTCCTCGCAATAAATTACAGTGCATTTATGTTGTACCGCTGTCCTTCATTCCATTCCTACCATCTAACAAAGACATTGCAGCAATGGAATGAAATGTGTTCAAAAGCCTTCTTTGTATCTTTGTAATTCAAGAATATTTCTAAAAAAAAATTTAAGTACAAAAATTAATCACTCAAACGCATGTCCTGTAGCGCTTAACTGTGCGTCTTGCTGTAAGGTAATTTCTGTCATCACATAACTGTAACAATGTGCCAACTGTCGTAATTGTCGTCGTCCATAAGCAAAGTTCTCCAATAGTAAATGTACTGACCTCGTCATAAACAAAATTGAAATGCTATGCGTATAGATATCGTAGTTATTACGCTCATTGCTGTGATCAAGGAAGTACTATGGAAAAGGCTGTCTCATTGTAGCTATACCATAAAAGTTACTACTAAAACATGTTTTACTTTCCAGAAGAATACAGACAAATTGTACAGATATAAAACAGATACAGCACAAAAGCAACAATGTAAATTGTATCATTCATTAGCAGCGTCGTGATATAATTGTGTAGCTGTCAAACAAACCAAATACTAAGTCATCTGTAATCTCACAGAAAGTACTTTAAATAAAGAAATGTTCCATTAAAGTCTCATTAGCATTATATGTTCTAAGTATGTAAGCCTTATAGTCGTTATGTAAGTGTGCAACTAACAAGCAAGATGTACACACAATAACACTGTGTCGTCTGTTCACTATAACAATGCATTCGTAATTACATCTACATCTACATTTATACTCCTCAAGCCACCCAACGATGTGTGGCGGAGGGCACTTTACGTGCCACTGTCATTACCTCCCTTTCCTGTTCCAGTCGTGTATGGTTCGCGGGAAGAACGACTGTCTGAAAGCCTCCGTGCGCGCTCTAATCTCTCTAATTTTATATTCGTGATCTCCTCGGGAGGTATACGTAGGGGGAAGCAATATATTCGATACCTCATCCAGAAACGCACCCTCTCGAAACCTGGCGAGCAAGCTACACTGCGATGCAGAGCGCCTCTCTTGCAGAGTCTGCCACTTGAGTTTGTTAAACATCTCCGTAACGCTATCACGCTTACCAAATAACCCTGTGACGAAACGCGCCGCTCTTCTTTGGATCTTCTCTATCTCCTCCGTCAACCCGATCTGGTACGGATCCCACACTGATGAGCAATACTCAAGTATAGATCGAACGAGTGTTTTGTAAGCCACCTCCTTTGTTGATGGACTACATTTTCTAAGGACTCTCCCAATGAATCTCAACCTGGTACCCGCCTCACCAACAATTAATTTTATATGATCATTCCACTTCAAATCGTTCCGCACGCATACTCCCAGATATTTTACAGAAGTAACTGCTACTAGTGTTTGTTTCGCTATCATATAATCATACAATAAAGGATTCTTCTTTCTATGTATTCGCAATACATTACATTTGTCTATGTTAAGGGTCAGTTGCTACTCCCTGCACCAAGTGCCTAAACGCTGCGGATCTTCCTGCATTTCGCTACAATTTTCTAATGCTGCAGCTTCTCTGTATACTACAGCGTCATTCGCGAAAAGCCGCATGGAACTTCCGACACTATCTACCAGGTCATTTAAATATATTGTGAAAAGCAATGGTCCCATAACACTCGCCTGTGGCACTCCAGAGGTTACTTTAACGTCTGTAGACGTCTCTCCATTGATAACAACAAGCTGTGTTCTGTTTGCTAAAAACCCTTCAATCCAGCCACACAGCTGGTCTGATATTCCGTAGGCTCTTACTTTGTTTATCAGGCGACAGTGCGGAACTGTATCGAACGCCTTCCGGAAGGCAAGAAAAATAGCATCAGCCTGGGAGCCTGTATCTAATATTTTCTGGGTCTCATGAACAAATAAAGCGAGTTGGGTCTCACACGATCGCTGTTTCCGGAATCCATGTTGATTCCTACATACTAGATTCTGGGTTTCCAAAAACGACATGATACTCGAGCAAAAAACATGTTCTAAAATTTTACAACAGATCGACGTCAAAGATATAGGTCTATAGTTTTGCGCATCTGCTCGACGACCCTTCTTGAAGACTGGGACTACCTGTGCTCTTTTCCAATCATTTGGAACCTTCCGTTCCTCTAGAGACTTGCGGTACACGGCTGTTAGAAGGGGGCAAGTTCTTTCACGTACTCTGTGTAGAATCGAATTGGTATCCCGTCAGGTCCAGTGGACTTTCCTCTGTTGAGTGATTCCAGTTGATTTTCTATTCCTTAGACACTTATTTCGATGTGAGCCATTGTTTCGTTTGTGCGAGGATTTAGAGAAGGAATTGCAGTGCGGTCTTCCTCTGTGAAACAGGTTTGGAAAAAGGTGTTTAGTATTTCAGCTTTACGCGTGTCATCCTCTGTTTCAATGCCTTCATTATCCCAGAGTGTCTGGATTTGCTGTTTCGAGCCACTTACTAATTTAACATAAGACCAGAACTTCCTAGGATTTTCTGTCAAGTCGGTACATAGAATTTTACTTTCGAATTCACTGAACATGCGAGGTGCCGGGGCTAGCAGTGTAGTTAACATTAAATTCTTCTAGAATCTACCTATGTAAATGATGCTCTAAGCCCCCCCTATTCCAACTCCGACTTTTGCTGTTGCACAAGGATTAAAAAAAATACACGAACTGACTCTAATCAACCCTGCCAGTGGAGTAGAAGAGAGTTTGGCACCTGCAATAATTTAATTTGATAAATGCCTTAAATAAATGAAGGTTTCATTAACATAGTGAGGAATGATAGGGTTGCTCTACCGATTAACAGAATGAAAGTTCTGTCCAAAATAACAATATGATTTATTAAGACTAAACACAAAATAATAAACAAAGACACATGAAACATTTACAATACATCAAACTGGTTCCAATTGGATACTCAAACAAACGCTGTGAATGTGAAGTTGTCCCTAAACTAGATTGTGAGGATTATGAAGAAGTGGTATGTGGAGCCAATTCCTTGCAACTCAAATCTTAAGAGAAAACACATAGCCAACCCAACATTAATTGCTGCTACCCAAGACAGAACAAAGTTAGAAAAAGACGAACAGGCGCGCTCTGCTGAGCTCTGATTATCACCTAGGAAAATCCCTATCTGCCGGTGCTGCGGACATACATTACCAAACTGTCTTCTTAACTGCCAGAACACGATCTGGCGTACCGGAGGCGATGGCTGGTTGCTTCGACGTCCTCGACCGAAAGGCGAGAGCCGATTACCTAGAACACCCGTACAGGCCAAACACAAAACATTCCCGCCCCCACGACAGTGGCCGTGGTTAAACGTTCCAATCAGCAACTCGAAAACCAGCGGAAAATTCCACTCTATTGCCGGAGCACTACCATTCCACCAATGGAGATTCTTGGCGCCAATTTCTGTGCTGATTTTGCTACGTCACGGAGCTATGCCCTGAGCAAGCCAATCACAGTTACTATTTTGCTGAAAGGGCGGGAATTTTCCCGCCACAACTGTCTGGGTACACGAGTCATTCCCACGCCTCGCTGGTAGCCCGCCAGAAAGTGTTTTCGCTACGTTTCTGCGAAGTAACGGAAACTCTAGCTCAGCCGCTACTTCAGACCCCTCCGGGCGTGTCTTTTGACAATGTCGGCGTCTGCAAAGCATTCGCTCGACTTCCTCACACCCGTCGGCTTAACCCTTTCCAGATCAGCAGAGCCCGCCTGTCACCGGACCACCCGGGTGACGAGAGACGCTGCGTGGGAAGTCCGCGTGTGAAGGAACAGCGACTTTTCACTGCATGCAATTAGAGAGGAAAATCGTAAGATAGAAATATGAGAGGGGGCTCGTGCCACCTCTCATAGCCCCTACACCATTTTAGATTGTAATTGGTGAGCGGTTGGCTCACTTAGGAGCAAGGTAGTGAGTCAATCGCCCAAGAACAATCTCGCAAACTGGCTGCACATGCCGCACTCTATCAAGAAAATCACTGCAACTGAAAAATGCAGCTCATAGAGGGAGGATTATTTGTGATGTAGCCAACTTCACCTTCTTAATATGGAACACTAACCCTCACATCACACATCCATACCCAGGGAGCCCCTTCCAAACACCGATTCACACAGACATTCACTCTCTAAATATGGCCCGGGCATGTGAGCCAAATATGGAGCAATTTATTCTCTACAATCAGAGTTGGAGTGCTCCGCAATTAAATGCCCAAGATGTTACAACAATTTTAATCATTAAACTAACCTGAACTCACTCACACATGATACTATTTAAGTTAACAATCTCTTTGTGAGCTTTCAGAATCTAATTACAACCTCCGATTCATTCTGTCTCCCTGCAGCAAGAATAACCTTTATAAAATGTTCCCTGAACTGATGATCCATTCACAATGACAGTGGTGGTATCTGCTTCAGTTTATGGGGACTTCAGGCACACTGTTTGCATACACACAACAATAAATACAAAATACAAAAAAAACATAGTGTGGAGAACAATACAGTAATTTGTAATAAGAATTACAGTGTAAAACACAAACACATACAAGGTATAACATACATTACAAAAATAACACTAGAGAAAGAAATTTAAGAAAAAAAAAAAGGTTCATGGGGCATCAAGTTGTGCGTGCACATTGCACAAAGTTCACGACTGTGCTGAGAATGAGGCACTAAATCACATTGTTAGAAATATTCGAAGCACTTCACAATTTCCACAGTACTGACATCACATAGGGCTAAACGTCGGGTGTTGTTGCTATGTTGTTGCAACGGCAATAGGGTGTGCTGGAGCATCTGCAGTACTCTGTTGAGATTGCACCAAAACCCACGCATATGATCACGGCAGTACGGTAGGAAGACACAGTGATAGGCTCTCCTCACGTCGATTAATTGTCTCTGAGGTCTACTTGTTGCGATACATCACTAGTCTAGGTCTCTTCTCTCGCTGGACAGTACTTTACATTTCCCAATATTGCAGTTTGACGAGGGATGATGGCACGAGGAGTGACTCCACAAGTGTGTGAGGTCATCCATACAGGATCAAACTAGGAGCGACGATTGCTAAAACTGCTCTCTAATAGAGAGGAGAAGTTAGAAATGAGACCACACATTTGTTAGTGTGGCACGATACTGCTTTGTGTATGCAGATCGGTCAATGCTAGTGAGTTGTAAAAACCCAAACAGGTGAGTACATAGCGTCCCTTTCTGTCCTGAGGCACATGAGGTGCAGGTTCTGACACGATATGTGATCTTCTTCGTGTACTCACGACAGCGTGGTCTGCCGCAGGGAATCCCTCCAAACGGCTGCCGCGTCCGGAGAGCTAGCTGGCTGTCGCGTGTGGCTCGTGTGTCAGTGTCAACGGCCAGCCTCACTTTCGCTTGTGGCCCGGCGAGAATCCCGCCTAATCCCTCAGGTATACGGCCCAGTGACTGTCAGCTTGCAGGACTGGACGCTCGCCTTCTTACAGGTAGCCGAAGACCTCTTGTTTTTGCGCTGGCTGGCCTCTGCATTGCCACGATACCCATCATGTGCACAGTTCTGACAAAAATCTTATGCCTAACTTTTTCCCATGTCCTTCTATGTTATAATAAATTTACATAATGACACATTGATGGTCTGTCATTTCAGACACTCTTATTTTCCTTTTATAGTTATTAATCTATGGCTATCATTATAACAAAATCTTGGTGTATCAAATTTAGACATGGAAATAATTTATCTTGATATTTGTGTAGAGACCGGTCTCACTACTGTACATGGTGTGTGACGCTACACTGGATGAACATCTAAATGTGTGGGCCCGCACTAATATTACTATTAATTATATAGATCAACAGTAGACATGCTCAAGAATTAACTACCATTTGCCAACGATCTACATTCTATGTCTTTTGAATAAATTATGTTATTATGCAGGTCGAAGTTTTACTGAGCTTATAAAGAACAAGCAACTATTCTACGTTCACTCGCCGGTCGTCCCTTCATCTTGGGTCTGTGATTTGATGACCTGAAGAATAACATCCCAACAGGCGCGCGCCAAACACTTCTAGCAGAAAACCCCCACAATATTAATCTAGTTATTGTTAAATCCTACAGTATAACTTATCCTAGTATATTGTCCTTTTTTTTGTTTGTTTACCTTATACAATACTCTTACGTAATTCCTGTTACGTTGAGATGTCTCGCTGCTCGCCGCAATTGACGACAGTGATGTGCGCGCCGCACGACATGACCTCCGAGTTTTCATTATGCCTCACTGAAACTCCAGAGACTGGGTTAGCCATGGCTATACACGACAATAAATTTATAGTTGCAACTTCCTTCTCTATGTGATGCGGTTTTCGAGATCAAAGCACACCTTTCCAGAGACAATGTAATATGACCAAGCCAGGACTGGTTCCTGTTGAGGATTCAGTCGCCCAACACACGCCAGCTACACAGTATGTCACGAATATCCAAGTATAAGTCCCTGGTTATTCATCTGTGACAATCACGAGCAGCACGCTAAATACCCAACCAGCACATTGGCATGGTAGGCTTTATGCCCGCATTTCTCTCGTCAGGGCACCATTGGAGTCAAACGCTCACAGGTTCACTCCGACTTGCAAGACAACGATGCTAGCGCAGCTCTGCAAAAAACTATATTGCCCATATTCATCCTCGAAATCACGCAATATACCACAATCTTGCAGTGCACTGACGCGTGCCTGCAAGCATTGGTATGAACGTCTCACGAACTGGTTGTGGCCACTATGGAGCGTATCACGACTTCTCAGAACGCTTCTAAGAGCACGTTCTTGTATGCGCCCGTTTGTGCGACATCTCCTCACTCATCATTATCCCTTAACATGGACACCAGATAGGAAAGGACCAAAACATTGCTCATGGAAAGGTAGTGCCTCTTATCGCAACGACAGAGGAGATCCCGAACATAGACAAAAAAGATTAACAGCAGTAAATTCTTATGCGAGAAAACGCAGCGTGTTAATACTTTAACAATCTTAATCTATTAATGCAACGATTATTGTTCCCTGAAGAACGGTTCATATATTTGCCTATTCTACTATGTACATTACATAAACTACTATTATTCCACGAACTTCTTTGTGTGAGAGATGTGGTGGTGTCCTATGGACTAGCGCCAGTCCCTTGTTAGACTCCCCCTTCTCTGACGTGCATTACGATTTGCAGGTCTAATTTCGGTCTCCTGGTTCTCCTGTTGTCCTTGATTTCGCTCTCTCCAATTACGGTCGCTTTGCCGTTCGTTATTTCTCCTGTCCCCGCTTCCTTGTCTAGCATGACCCTGTTCCCTGACGTTCTGGTTTCCGGGTCTCTGGTTTCCATAACCTTGAATAGCGTAACCTTGATTTCCGTAACCCTGGTTTCCTAACTGACGAGTGCGATTATGCGATCTGTTGTCGTCTTCCCTTGCTGGCCCGTGGTATTTGTTATTTTGCGCCTTCTTCCTGTCCTTTGCGTCTTGTTTATCGAAGACTACTTCGAGTTCGCGCAATAGACTCTTGAATGCTTCTAAGCCAGATCCACACTTCCCGACAAGTGTCTGTTGGTACCTAACAGGCAATTTGGAAAAGCAAAATTTAATGATTTCTCCGTTGCTATATGGACTATGTAAAAACTGATTCCTCTTGAGTAAATCATCAAAAAATTTGGTAGCGTTCCTATGCCCAGACACTTCCAGTTCAGGACAAAATATTATTTCCTCTTTAATCCTGTCTTGCGTTTCCTTTGACCAGTAGGTCCGCAGGAATGCACCAACAAATTCCTGATAAGTCCAACACGTCGCTGCCACACCCCGCATCTTTTCCGCGGCTTGGCCTTCGATGTGTCCACACATGAATTCTAATTTTGCCTGGGTTGGCCATGATGACGGGAATGAATTTGTAAACTGTGTCACCCAGCTCTTCGGATGCATCGACCCTCCATTATCTTTGAACTTCTGGAATTTTAGTATCGACAGGAAGTGATTGTGATCAAAATCCTGTCCGGTCCTCGCACTGGTGTTGTCACTCGTTTCCGATACTTGCACGTCTGCTGAGTGTCCTATCTTACTGATAACTGTGATGTGCTACCTCTCTATCACAGTGGAAGTGGCACTCCGAATTCACTCTCCTAAGTGGGCTGTTTCTGCGTGTGCATTGTTAGTTACGCACTCTGTCACTGGGCTAGAGCACGGCGGACTTTTCCTCGGAGACACAATGCTGTGTACTCCATCATTGGTATCCGAACGCGCAGTGCTCGTGTGCCCGTTTCGCTCTAGTTTTGCTATCCGACTCTCTACTGCTTTCATTCGTTTCGTGATGTTCGTAACCACAATATTACCTTGTGTCTTTAAGACCGCTAGGGATTTTGAGTGTGCTTGTGTCGCACGTCGCAAGCGCCCTGCGAGTTGAGAAGTTACTTTTGCAATTTTCATTGCCCCTGTTGCTGCCGTTTTGGCTAGGCCTGCTAATTTTGGTGCTACCATTGAGATTTGTTTTGCTTCTCCACATTCTTTCTTTATTGTTAGTAATTCCCCATGAATTCCCCCTATATGCGAAATTATTGCCTGAGTGTTCTTCGTACGCTGTTCGTCAGCTTCTTCCTTCTCCTTCTTACGCTGTTTCTCAGCTTCTTCCTTCTCCCTCTTACACTGTTTCTCATCTTCTTCCTTCTCCTTCTTGCGTTGTTTCTCATCTTCTTCCTTCTCCTTCTTACGCTGTTCGTCAGCTTCTTCTTTCATTGATCGTAGGAAGCTCAGTATTGGGTTAATGTCATCATTTTGATCCTCGTCACACATGGGTGATGTAACTCTGGACACCTGGGCGCTAGAGCTCTGACGTGACCGAGCTGGCCTCTGTCTGCACTCGTTCGTTTGATTATAAACTTCTGCTGGCGTCTCGGCCTGTGTGCCTGTCTCTTGTTTCATCCTCTACCTCACTATCATGGTCGCGACGTTGCTCTAAGATAGCGTCCAAATCACCTTCCTCATCAATGACCCTGTCGTCCGGTCCTGCTATAAATGTGCCCATCTCATCTCTGAACCTATCCTCGTCAGTAACCTGCCTCTTATCCATTATGCTATTCTCTTTTGTTTTAGTTTCGCTCGATAATAGTCGTGCCTTACTTCTCGTGATCATTCATGAAAAAACAAATTTATCTAAAATTCACAATAAAAATCATCTACTCCCAATATTTTTCACATAGACATACAATTTCAACAATGCCGTTTCAACGCTGTAACTACAAGCACGATTTGTTGTGGTACAGAAACTGCACACAAACCCGACAAAGTGTGATGTGGTACGGACACCACATCAAAGAAACACAAAAAACAATGAACAAACAAAAAAATATATACACTGAAAACAAAAACTGTAATCATGCGCCGCTACTTAAAACTAAATGCGGAACTACCAGAAAAAAAACTTGGGTATTAATCAATAAAAAATTAAGCAAAAAAAAAATTCTGAGTGTCCCTACTACTAATACTGCTTGCTTATCAGTGATTCACAGGAAAGATCCGAGGCTAAGGGTCGCCATTTTATGCGAGGTGCCGGGGCTAGCAGTGTATTTAACACTAAATTCTTCTAGAATCTACCTATGTAAATGATGCTCTAAGGCCCCCCCCCCTATTCTAACTCCGACTCTTGCTGTTGCACAAGGATTAAAAAAAATACGCGAACTGACTCTAATCAACCCTGCCAGTGGAGTAGAAGAGAGTTTGGCACCTGCAATAATTTAATTTGATAAATGCCTTAAATAAACGAAGGTTTCATTAACATAGTGAGGAATGATAGGGTTGCTCTACCGATTAACAGAATGAAAGTTCTGTCCAAAATAACAATATGATTTATTAAGACTAAACACAAAATAATAAACAAAGACACATGAAACATTTACAATACATCAAATTGGCTCAAATTGGATACTCAAACAAACGCTGTGAATGTGAAGTTGTCCCTAAACTAGATTGTGAGGATTATGACAAAGTGGTATGTGGAGCCAATTCCTTGGAACTCAAATCTTAAGAGAAAACACATAGCCAATCCAACATTAATTGCTGCTACCCAAGACAGAACAAAGTTAGAAAAAGGCGAACAGGCGCGCTCTGCTGAGCTCTGATTATCACCTAGGAAAATCCCTATCTGCCGGTGCTGCGGACATACATTACCAAACTGTCTTCTTAACTGCCAGAACACGATCTGGCGTACCGGAGGCGATGGCTGATTGCTTCGACGTCCTCGACCGAAAGGCGAGAGCCGACTACCTAGAACACCCGTACAGGCCGAACACAAAACATTCCCGCCCCCACGACAGTGGCCGTGGTTAAACGTTCCAATCAGCAACTCGAAAACCGGCGGAAAATTCCACTCTATTGCCGGAGCACTACCATTCCACCAATGGAGATTCTTGGCGCCAATTTCTGCGCTGATTTTGCTACGTCACGGAGCTATGCCCTGAGCAAGCCAACCACAGTTACTATTTTGCTGAAAGCGCGGGAATTTTCCCGCCACAACTGCCTGGGTACACAAGTCATTCCCACAACTCGCTGGTAGCCCGCCAAGTAGTGTTTTCGCTAAGTTTCAGCGAAGTAACGGAAACTCTAGCCCAGCCGCTACTTCAGACCCCTCCGAGCGTGTCTTTTGACAATGTCGGCGTCTGCAAAGCATTCACTCGACTTCCTCACACCCGTCGGCTTAACCCTTTTCAGATCAGCAGAGCCCGCCTGTCACCGGACCACCCGGGTGACGAGAGACGCTGCGTGGGAAGTCCGCATGTGAAGGAATAGCGACTTTTCACTGCATGCAATTAGAGAGGAAAATCGTATGAGAGAAATATGAGAGGGGGCTCATGGCACCTCTCCAACGCTTCACGCATAGCCCTCCTTACGCTAACTTTGACATCGTTTAGCTTCTGTTTGTCTCAGAGGTTTTGGCTGCGTTTAAACTTGGAGTGAAGCTCTCTTTGCTTTCACAGTAGTTTCCTAACTTTGTTGTTGTACCACGGTGGGTTTTTCCCGTCCCTCACAGTTTTACTCGGCACATACCTGTCTAAAACTCATTTTACGATTGTCTTGAACTTTTTCCATAAGCACTCAACATTGTAAGTGTCGGAACAGAAATTTTCGTTTTGATCTGTTAGGTAGTCTGAAATCTGCCTTCTATTACTCGTGCTAAACAGATAAACCTTCCTCCCTCTTTTTATATTCCTATTAACTTCCATATTCAGGGATGCTGCAACGGCCTTATGATCACTGATTCCCTGTTCTGCACTTACAGAGTCGAAAAGTTTGGGTCTGTTTGTTATCAGTAGGTCCAAGATGTTATCACCACGAGTCAGTTCTCTGTTTAACTGCTCGAGGTAATTTTCGGATAGTGCACTCAGTATAATGTCACTCGATGCTCTGTCCCTACCACCCATCCTAAATATCTGAGTGTCCCTGTCTATATCTGGTAAATTGAAATCTCCACCTAAGACTATAAAATGCTGAGAAAATTTATGTGAAATGTATTCCAAATTTTCTCTCAGTTGTTCTGCCACTAATCCTGCTGAGTCTAGAGGTCGGTAAAAGGAGCCAATTATTAACCTAGCTCGGTTGTTGAGTGTAACCTCCACCCATAATAATTCACAGGAACTATCCACTTCTACTTCACTACAGGATAAACTACTGCTAAAAGCGACGAACACTCCACCACCGGTCGCATGCAATCTATCCTTTCTAAACACCGTCTGTACCTTTGTAAAAATTACGGCAGAATTTATCTCTGGCTTCTGCCAGCTTTCTGTACCTATAACGATTTCAGCTTCGGTGCTTTCTATCAGCGCTTGAAGTTCCGGTACTTTACCAACGCAGCTTCGACAGTTTACAATTACAATACCGATCGCTGCTTGGTCCACGCATGTCCTGACTTTGACCCACACCCGTTGAGGCTGTTGCCCTTTCTGTGCTTGCCCAAGGCCATCTAACCTAAAAAACCGCCCAGCCCACGCCACACGACCCCTGCTACCCGTGTAGCCGCTTGTTGTGTGTAGTGGTCTCCTGACCTATCCAGCAGAACCCGAAACCCCACCACCCTATGGCGCAAGTCGAGGAATCTGCAGCCCACACGGTCGCAGAACCGCCTCAGCCTCTGATTCAGACCCTCCACTCAGCTCTGTACCAAAGGTCCGCAGTCAGTCCTGTCGACAATGCTGCAGATGGTGAGCTCAGCTTTCATCCCACTAGCGACACTGGCAGTCTTCACCAAATCAGATAGCCGCCGGAAGCCAGAGAGGATTTCCTCCGATCTATAGCGACACACAATACCGATCGCTGCTTGGTCCACGCATGTCCTGACTTTGCCCCACACCCGTTGAGGCTGTTGCCCTTTCTGTACTTGCCCAAGGTCATCTAACCTAAAAAACCGCCCAGCCCACGCCACACGACCCCTGCTACCCGTGTAGCCGCTTGTTGTGTGTAGTGGTCTCCTGACGTATCCAGCAGAACCCGAAACCCCACCACCCTATGGCGCAAGTCGAGGAATCTGCAGCCCACACGATCGCAGAACCGCCTCAGCCTCTGATTCAGACCCTCCACTCAGCTCTGTACCAAAGGTCCGCAGTCAGTCCTGTTGACGATGCTGCAGATGGTGAGCTCAGCTTTCATCCCACTAGCGACACTGGCAGTCTTCACCAAATCAGATAGCCGCCAGAAGCCAGAGAGGATTTCCTCCGATCCATAGTGACACACATCATTGGTGCCACTTGAGCGACCACCTGCAGATGGGTGCATCCTGTACCCTTCATGGTATCCGGAAGGTCCCTTTTCACTCCCCCCAGTATGCACACAGAGTGCACATTGGTTTTCTTCCCCTCTCTTGCTGCCATATCCCTAAGGGGCCCCATTACGACCCTGATGTTGGAGCTCCCAACTACCAGTAAGCCCACCCTCTGCGACCGCCCGGATCTTGCAGACTGAGGGGCAACCTCTGGAACAGGACAAGCAGCCATGTCAGGCCGAAGATCAGTATCAGCCTGAGAAAGAGCCTGAAACCGGTTCGTCAGACAAACTGGAGAGGCCTTCCGTTCAGCCCTCCGGAATGTCTTTCGCCCCCTGCCACACCTCGAGACGACCTCCCACTCTACCACAGGTGAGGGATCAGCCTCAATGCGGGCAGTATCCCGGGCAACCACAGTCGTAGTCCAATCGGGGGATGCGTGAGACGAGCTGGCCGTCCTCGACAAACACCCATCCGGACCCCCATAGTGACGCCCATTGGCCTCAAGCTGTGTGACCGAAGCCAACACTGCCCGAAGCTGGGAGTGAAGGGATGCCAACTCAGCCTGCATCCGAACACAGCAGTTGCAGTCCCTATCCATGCTAAAAACTGTTGTGCAAAGAACGTCTGAACTACTCTACAGAGAGCGCAAACAAATCGACACAAAATTTAAACGGTTATTAAAATACAAGATTGTCTAGTAAATGCAGTAATGCTGCTACTTGCGCACTGCTGACACACTGCTCGGCGGCGGAAGGAGACTACGCGATTTTACACTATTCAGGTACTAAAACGCGATGCTACAACTCTCAAATACTATAATACGCCCGAAATTTATGAATTAAACAATGCAAGTACCAAAAACATGCAAAGAAATTAAGAATTAAACTATGTAACAAATGAGTGAGCTAGGAGTATACGACTTGCTGCTGCAGCTGGTTATCCAACGGCGGCAGGGGGCACACTGACTGTGACCAACCGACACTGGCCATTCAAAACCTAAACAAGTTAACTAGGTTCTTAACTGGATAGTTAACTTCAAAACATTGTTGCATGTTAACAGTTTCTAAGTGTGGCAAAGCGTACTAGTAACGTGAAGTAGAAATCTTATAGCAACGACTAATTCACAAAGCAAATTATCTCCCAATAAACGGTTTTACATGTGACATGTGGTGTAAACCTTTAGTCTTCCTAGCACGCAGAGTTTCAGCTTCAATGCAATTATCATGTGGTATACGTCGGTAAAGAATGCTAACATTTTTCTTAAGGTTAGCGTCTGTGTTATTTTTCTCAGGGACGGCCGGCGCACGTGGCTGCCTGCAGTGTAAGTCATTGTCTATTGTCTCTTTGTTGTCGCGCGTCGTTACTGGGGTTTGGATATTTATCTTCTACAAAATCACCTTGCCCATAGGGCCCTGCCCTGTTTGAATACCGCCAGTTCTGATGAAATTCAGGTCTGTCATTATGACTATATAGTCTGTCGTCAAGTCGGTAGTTTCTGTAGTTTCTTTCTTGTTGGTTAAGTGGTGGAGAATTTCTCCCTGAATTATCACTGCACGGTGGACCGTTGCGTCTGAAGTTATCCTGTCTCCCGTGATAATAATAGTTCTGGTTGCCATATTGTCTGTTTCTATGATTGTCTGTGTCATAGTCATTACCATGGAGAGGTGATCTTTCCCTGTCATTATTATTACTCTGCCAACGGTTGTCATACGAGTAGTCTCTGTTTTGGTCACGATTAGCCTTGTAAGAATAGCCTTGTCCTGTCCACTTATTATTTCTGTTGTCACGGAATTGTGACTGATGTGACCTGTAATTATGTTCTCCTGGTTTCGCGTCCCTCGATTGTCAGTGTAAATTTCCAATTCCTGTAGGAGCCCTTGAAAAGCCTCAATGTCATCTTTGCAATGACCTGCCAAAATAATATGCCTTAAATGTTCAGGCGACTTGATTAAGCAAATGCGGATGAGCTCTGAGCGGCTGTATGGGTTTGACAGATACTGATTCTTGTGCAACATGTCTTCAAAATATTTGATAAGTCTGGAAAATTCAGATTGTTCTAAATCTTTCATAATTATGGCGCTATTTTTATGCGATCTTTAGTAGCTTGAGACCAATATGCTGAGAGGAAGGCATGATAAAATTCTTCTTCACTGTGACCATCGTGAAGGCCGATCGCATTCTTGCAGCTGGTTCATTCTCTAAATAGTCACACATAAATTCTAATCTGTGCTCTAATGACCAGCTGGGAGGAAAACAATGAGAGAACTGATGAAGCCATGATTGTGGATGAATGTCGTTGCCAGAATTCTTAAATGTTTTGAATTTACGTGTAGTAATAAACAGCTAATCGTCAAAGTCATGGTGACGGCGAGTCGCATATCGGTCATTGTTACGTCGTGTTGGCGGCTTCATCTCAAAATTCGGTGCACCTTGCCAATTTCTTTCAAAATTTCCCAAATGTCCTGTGTTATTATTTTGTGGCTTTTCCGTATTTCTAACTCCTTCTTCCCGTATTGGAGCGTGAGTGTCCTCTGAAACATGTAAGTCTGTTATTACTAGTGCCAACTGATCTTGTACTTCCCGGATTGATTATGATTTTGTTTGAATTTTCTAATTTATTCGTACTCTTCTGTGTCAAGAAACGCCTCTGGTCTTGTGTCGTTCAGATCATCATCTATCTTCGTAGATAAATTATTTAGCAAATCCAAAAGTTTGACTACTTTCTCCGATAATGAACTGATTTCCTTCGTATGTCTTTCTGAACCAAGTTTTAGAGTATCTACTTTGTCCTTTACGTTTTCCTGAGTTTTTGCAAGATGCGTAACCGAATCGGGAGATGCAACTTGTTCAGTTTTAGCTTGCAAGGTGTCGTGATTTTCATGAACAATAGTTAGCAGTTCTTTTATGGCTGCTTCGTGATTCTGTAATGCATTTTCATGACGTGAAAAAATAGGTTGAAAATGCTCACAAATTTGTGTTTTTACCTCATTACATACTTTTTGACATTTAGATTAGATTTTAAGTAACGCAGCAGTTAAATCTTCATGTGTTTGCTCAAGTGTTTGCACAGTTGTGCTTAACGTTTGAAGGTACTGTTTCATTGTGTCTAACGTTTGTAGCTGTTGCTGTGTTCATTCCTGATTTTATTCCATTCGTTGCATGAATTGTGTTAACATTGTATTAGTGAATGGAACATGTTCCTTTGTGCTTTTCAGCAGTGCATTTTCACTGGCAACATCCGCATTTTGCAAATCAGGGAGTGTCTTGACTTAATTGAGAAAGGAGTAAGGACGCAAAACCTGAATCTGCAGTATTTGCAAGATTTTGTCCTGTCATTTCGGATTCCTGAGGCAAGCTGACCGGTCCATCGACAATACTTCCCTGTTCACTAATTGTTTCACTGTCTACACCATTATTTATTAAATGTTCCATTTCCCTATGCACATTTACCAAATTACTATTCTGAAAATTTGTTGTTAATTCATTACACGGTGGCGCCAACACACTACTCTCGTCTTCACTGTCATTTCTCAATTTACTTCGGAGCCTAGTACTACGTTTTTCACACGCCATAACTGTACAATATTTCACACGATAACACAGAAATGCACAATTTTAAGAGCACAATAAGAAAACACATTAAATAGCATTGAAATTAATATCCAATTAATTGCAAGTGTGGCTGCAAAATACTTGTTGCAACTCTACATGCTTGCCACAACTGTTTTACTGTACAACAATGAAAAACTACAAAAACAAAAGAAATTCTCTCTACAATTACGCTCTATCAATAAACAATAACTACACTAATTACTCAGACTACAAGAAAAAATCAGAAGATTCCAGTGATGTATCCTCGGCTAAGGGTTGACATATGAAACGTCCCCACTGAAAAATTATGAATGACAGTCCTGGAAAACTTCTTACGTTATTTGATACAGAAACAGCTGAGTAAAACTGAACGTACTCAGACATTTGTCTCTTTACTTATTCTGATCATCACTAAACTGACACACAATAACAATATTTTTAGCGCAATGCAATCTGACTTTCAATAATCCGTGCAAAACAATGGCCCAGACTCATAATAAACTATAACTTTCATGAATCACTTACCTCACAAAAATCTTCGTTACTCGAACTACTGCAATACAGCGAGCGCCACTACTGCCAGCTAAATAAAAGATTCAAACTACTGAAGGCACTAACTACTGATAGGCGTAGTTAGCAAATGAAAGATTTTGATAGAGAACAAACAATGTATTTACTTTAATAGCATTCAAAAGTCATTTTTATATATATGTATATATATAGATATATGTATAATTTTGTGACATCAAATTAAACAAATTTCCTTTTTCTGACGGACACACGTCCAGATCGTGTTCACATAGTAGTCTCTCAAAACTTTGGCATCTCTCTCTCCACATTCACCACTGCTGGCGGCTCACTTTCAACTGCCTAACGCTACGCGCTGCTCACATCCAACTGCCAACACTACACAAGTGAATATTCCAACAATGAGACCAACCAGCCACAGACTGCACACAGCCCAATCAGCGATTTTCATACAGATCACTACGTGGCGATACCAACATAAAAACCTGAACAACCTACTTACAAGAAAATGGCGACTTGATTTAATCATTATTGGAGACAACATGCCCGTGGAATGAAGGAAAGACTTGTCTTGTCGCGGCCGCTAACGTCAGCCGAGGTTCTTAAGTGCGTATGAGCCAGTCGCTTGATAGAATCAGAGGTGTAAGATGAATCAAAGTGGAGACGTGACAAACTGGCAGAGATGTGATGTGTTCGGACGTCCCCATGACGAGACGATGAATGAAGTTGCTCGATTTGCTAGTATACCAACTCGGATTTTTCAAGATATATACATGGAATTTTAATGTGTACGTCTGGCAGCACTGGAACACAGACTAAGACCAGCGGCCATAAGAAGATCCCGTCCGGCAGGGACTGCAGTCGGATTTGAATCACTGTCAGTGACAATTGTTTTAAAACCTGGCAGCAGTTCCTGCTGTCAGCGAATGCAGATCCAGTTCGACCACTTGCCAGGCGAACACTGCGGTGAGAACTGCATGCAAAACGCATTTCAAGCTGGGTACCGCACAAAGGGTGATACATAAACATAACTGGTCAACGTTAATCAAAAAGATAACGTAGCCAGTCGTCAATGCATTACCGAAAAAGTTAACTTTGATAAGCGTAAAAACGTTAGTTTCCAACAGTACTATTGGAAGTTGAATTTAATCGTTCACTCGTAGTAGTAAATTTCATGTTGTGGGTGTAGTGAAATGAACAAGTGAATCAAACGTATTACCGTTGCTTCAATAAAGAAGTTCAGGTAGGACATCGAAGATAAATAAAAAAGTTCTCATCCGGGAGTAGGTCTCTTTTAGGACACAAAATATGCCCACAGAAAAAAGTCGTTCGACTACAGTACTCGAGGGTATAGGGGTATAATACTTAATAAATGAATTTACTACTAATGGCTCCGCTCTCCGCTGCCGATATCTGAATGCCTAAGATTGAACCTTCTTTTTGGCTTTCCTCGACCAGACCCTGTCTTCACTGTTTCTTCAGACTGTACATACCGCAATTCATATGCTCTCCTCATGTGTTGTTTCAAACGGTCAAGTCTTTAAGTGTCATTCCAAACTGTTGACTTTTTAGACAAGCACAGTATAAAATTGAAAACTATTTGTTCACCTGGTCTGGATACAAAATTAGCGTAATCTCTTAAATGCGCCACAGATTTTCATTAGCGGTATAGCCAGAATTCGTTTCCATGATTTAATTTCCACAGTCGACCCACTAACAAAATGTAGTACTTAACGTGACCTCAACAAAGAGACAACAATAAACAGCCAACACCTAGTTATTCTCGCTTGCACTCGATTGATAGCATCCACCGCGCGCTCCCCGTCGCAGCCACCCACCTGCACCAACCGAACTGGTGAGAACGCGATTTTAGCGTGCGCTACGGCGTCATTTTTGTCGTAAGTAGTAGGTAATTAACGATTAACGTAGTCAAAGGAAGATACTGGAAGTTAAAGAGCCGGAAAACGATTTTTTAATTAACTTAAAAGTTAATCCGTTACCTTAAAAGTTAACTTGGTAACCGTCTTGCCACAGTGGATACACTGGTTCCCGTGAGATCACCGAAATTAAGCGCTGGCGGGCGTGGCCGGCAGATGGATGGGTGACCATCCAGCCGCCATGCGCTGTTGCCATTTTTCGGGATGCACTCAGCCTCGTGATGCCAATTGAGGAGCGACTCGACCGAATACTAGCGGCTCCAGTCACAGAAAACCAACATAACGACCGGGAGAGCGGAATGCAGACCACACGCTCCTCCTATCCGCATCCTCAGCTGAGGATGATACGGCGGTAGGATGGTCCGGATGGGCCACTTGTGGCCTGAACGCGGAATGCATATTAAAAGTTAATGTCCTTAATTAAAGATTAACGGTCTTCTGTCCACCTATGCACGCGAAGCTACACGTCCTCAGGGGCCAGGATACACAGGAACGAAACATAAGCTGACTGGAGCATTGTAGTTCGGTATGACGAGTATCGTTTTTGCTTCTTTTCAAACGAGTAAGGCGTAGTGGACACCGTCGGGTCTATCGAGGCGGCTCAAAATACGCGCTTAACCCGCAACGTTTGTAAGTGAGGTTTAGGATAGAGGCGGTCCTGTGGCGAATTGAAGGTGTTTATAAGTATCAAGAGTTCGGCCCACGCGTTCAGCGTACCGTGAACATGAATCGAAATGCTTATCTCAACATTCTTAATGACCAAGGGTTCGCCTTTCTCGTACATCTCCAAGATGAGTGCTGAAGGTGTTCCTGCTCTCATTGAAAACAACATCCGTCTAAACAGGTATCTTACCGCATCTCAACTAGCCCACTCAATTAGCTGACTTCAGTCTCACAGAAAATGTCTGGGACTACTTGGAATAGCGAGTGAAACTTAGCAGCCAACATCTCTGCAACATGGAAGCTCTATGAGTTGAATCGTCAATGAGCAGGTTTGGACGGCTGTGGGTCCCTGAACAAATTTGTGGACAACGGGTTTGTTTATAAATAACTTTTCTGCTACCAGTCAAGATTTATTCATACGAGTATTTCACACGACGCGTTTCGGGAAATGATTCGCATTTTCAAGTGTGTTTTCTCCTTGTACTATGCCATTTTTACATGAAGTTTTCGACGTGTCAGGTTCTCCTTTGTTTAAAAAAAAAAAAAAGCATTTACTATGTACAAAATCAGATTATTTGTGCCAATCCAAGAAATGAACAACTAGGTAGAACTGCGAATTATAAAAAAGTGAAACTAAGTTCAAGCAGTAGCATAGGAAAACTTATGAAGCACAAAGCAGAGAAACTATGACTGAAAACCGAAATAATGCACTTACACAAAGCGAAGCACTTGCTACTCAGACAACTACTCAGCTCGCAGATAGAAGCAGCAAACAGTAAGGAACCAATAGTTTATTTACAACATATGCAAGCACATCCAAGGAGTAGTTTACTATTCACAATACACTGCAGACCTTGACATCCAAACAAAATAACAGATCCAACCTTGTAATTACATACAAAGTGGTGAACACATACACTAAAATAGTTAACAGTTGGTACTAAAACGCAGCAGATCCTGCAAAATTAAACTCAAATACAAAGGCAGAAGCAGTTCACAAAGTAAGCAAGCTTCATGAGTAAGAAATGAAGAAACATTTAGTTTTAAATGTATAACAAATGATGCAAAAACCCTAAAATCCATAAATAATAAACTGAAAAAAAAACAATTCATATCAAAAAGTCAGCCAAAAGCAGTATCTTAGTTCTGATGAAAGAAAAGGAGCAAATAGACAAACACATGATTTCCTTGCTGCTAATAATATTCAACACATCAAAAAAGGCCCAACAAAACAATTTCAAAGTAAAATTAATGAACTAATAAAGAACACAAATTTCCTATTAACTGAAACTTAAAAGAAATATCTTGCATGCATGAATCCAAAGGCAGCACACCTAAGAGCACAGTCAAAGGTACATGAAGAAGGAAATCGATACCTCCCATGGTAAATGCTATAAATAGCCCAGCATTCAACTCCACAGCTTGTGCTCTAGTGCTAGCATTGTTACCTCTGGATCACGGGGTCCCGGGTTCGACTCCCAGCCAAGTTGGAGATTTTCTCTGCCTGGAGCCAGGGTGTCAGTGTTGTACTCATCATTCCATCATCATATGTCAAAGTTGATATATTGGACTGCTTACAGATTGGGCATTTGTAAGGGTGCTGATGGCCACACAGTTGAGTGCCCGACAAACCAAAATGTCACCAGCATACAAATTGCCACAGGAACTGAATAACATACTGATGAAAAATTATGCATGCAAAACAAAATATTCTATACAAAATAACATGACACTTGCTGAAGAAGTAAAAGAAAAAAAACTCCACCAAGATGCCCAATTCTTATCACTTGACATGTATAACAAATACATTACCACCATTTACTGAAACATACCCATACAAGAAACTGTATAGTAATCCAAAAGAACCTTATGGATGTAAGGAACTTGCATAAACAGAGATTATTGAGTTCCTGGAACTCCTCCTGTTGATTCTGAATTATAACTAATTTACCTTTAGTGGCAACATTTATAAGCAACCAGATGGTCTAGCAATGGTGTTATGTGTATTAGGTACAAGAGCTGACATATACATCACTTGAGTCAAAAGTTATTTAGCAGCCAAGAACCCTTCCTAAATATAATTGAATTTCATAGGAGATATGTAGATGACATACCACTGTTGGTGAATAGAGATGGCAACGAAATAACAGCTATGCTAACCTGTTTCAATAATCTACATTAAAAAAATATGTTTAAGTGGAAGAAAACAAAACAAAAGCATCAATTACCTGGATCTTATTATTACAAGAAACAGCAACATACAAGTATAAAGATTCAAAATTGGCATGGAAAATGCGATGACCAACAAAACAATCACAGCAACATCTTGATTAGATTAGATTAGATTCAGTTTTCGTTCCATAGATTCAAAATTGAGAAGATGCTTGTGGATACGGAACAAGGCAGGAAATCTAAAATAAAAAATAAAAAATATATGAATATAATACTCACTACCCTGATCATTTGTCAGGAATTGTCAAAATATGTGAATATATTACAGTGAAGTGGAAGTGTTGATATTTACAGAACTTCTAACCTGTCACAATGATACATTGTTATGCCCTTTTAATAAATTTATCACACACAAAATACCTAAACTGGACTTGTAACCAGGTGCTGTCAAATCTGTAATCTAACAGATATTTTTGTTTGAGTTGCTCTAACAATCCCAGGTAAGATATTCATATACACAGTAGAAGGAGTTTCCCATCATAAAGTCTTGCAAACTCCATTTAAACTGTGCTTTATCTGTGACCAAATTTTTAACAGTTGCCGACAATTTGTTGAAAATGTGTGTTCCTGAATATTGGGCCCCTTTTTAGACCAAGGTAAGTGATTTTAGGTCTTTATGTAAATTGTTCTTATTCCTAGTATTGATACTATGTATTAAGTTATTGAGTGGAAATAGAGACATATTATTTTATTTATTTATTTATTGTTCCATGGGACCAAATTAAGGAAAAGTCTCCATGGTCATGGAATGAGTCAATACATGAAATTATAACACGATATTAGAAACAGATAAAATGAAATATAAAAAAAAACCATATTCAGGTGACAAGTCGTAAGTTTAAATGAAGACAATCTATAATGTAACACTGGAATTTGCTTAATTTTTTAGCTCTTCCAGGAGCTCCTCGACAGAATAGAAGGAGTGAGCCATGAGGAAACTCTTCAGTTTAGACTTAAAAGAGTTTGGGCTACTGCTAAGATTTTTGAGTTCTTGTGGTAACTTATTGACAATGGATGCAGCAGAATACTGCACTCCTTTCTGCACAAGAGTCAAGGAAGTGCATTCTACATGCAGATTTGATTTCTGCCTAGTATTAACTGAGTGAAAGCTGCTAACTCTTGGGAATAGGCTAATATTGCTAACAACAAACGACATTAAAGAAAATATATACTGTGAGGGCAATGTCAGAATTCCCAGATTTTTGAATAGGGGTCGACAAGAAGTTCTCGTACTTACACCACATATAGCTCGAACAGCCCGTTTTTGAGCCAAAAATACCCTTTTTGAATCAGAAGAATTACACCAAAAAATAATACCATACGACATAAGTGTATGAAAATATGCGAAGTAGACTACTTTTCGTGTTGAATTGTCACTTATTTCAGATACTGTTCTAATGAAAAATAAAGCAGCATTTAGCTTCTGAACAAGATCCTGGACATGGGCTTTCCACAACAGCTTACTATCTATCCAAACGCCTAGGAATTTGAACTGTTCCGCCTCGCTTATAATATGCCCATTCTGTCTGATCAAAACATCGGTTCTTGTTGAATTGTGAGTTAGAAACTGTAAAAACTGAGTCTTACTGTGATTTAGCATCAAATTATTTTCCACAAGCCACGAAATTATTTCATGAACTACATTATTTGTTACTGTTTCAATATTACACACAAGATCCTTCACTATCAAGCTGGTGTCATCAGCAAACAGAAATATTTTTGAATCACCTGTAATACTAGAAGGCATATCATTTATACAAATAAGAAACAGCAGTGGCCCCAGCACCGACCCTTGGGGAACGCCCCACTTAACAGTGCCCCATTGGGACTGAACATCACTACCACTCTCAATATTGCAGAGAATTACCCTCTGCTTACTGTTCTTAAAGTAAGAGGCGGACCAATTGTAAGCTACTCCCCTTACTCCATAAGCGGTCCAACTTCTGCAGTAATATTTTGTGGTCAACACAGTCAAAAGCCTTCGTTAAATCAAAGAAAACACCTAGGCGTTCGCTACCTTTTATTTAATCCGTCCAAAACCTCACAGAGAAAAGAGAATATAGCATTTTCAGTTGTTAAACCATTTCTAAAACCAAACTGAACATTTGACAGCAAATTATGTGAATTTAAATGCTCCAGTAATCTTGTATATACAACCTTCTCGATAACTTTAGCAAACACCGATGGCATAGAAATTGGTCTAAAATTGTCAACATTATCAATGTCTCCCTTTTTATAAAGTGGCTTCACTACCGAGTACTTTAATCGGTCAGGAAACCGACCACTCCTAAAGGAAAAGTTACAGAAATGGCTGAGAACTGGGCTAACATACATAGAACAATACTTCAGTATTCTGCTAGATACCCCGTCATATCCATGAGAGTTCTTGGTCTTTAGTGATTTAATTATTAACTCAATCTCCCTCTTGTCAGTATCATGGAGGAGCATTTCAGGTAACAGTCTCGGAACACTTTTTTCTAAGAGCGCTATATGATTCTCTGTTGGGACTAGGTTTCTATTTAGTTCACCTGCTATATTCAGAAAGTGATTATTAAATACTGTACATATATGCGACTTATCAGTAACACAGACATTCCCATTACGCACTGACTTTATATCCTCGACCTGTCTCTGCAGACCAGCAACTTCCTTTACGACTGACCATATGGTTTTAATTTTATCCTGAGACTTAGCTATTCTATCTGCATACCACATACTTTTTGCCTTCCTAATAACATTTTTAAGCACCTTACAATACTGTTTGTAATGGGCTGCTGCATTTAGATTTTGACTGTTTCTAATGTTTTGATATAATTGCCACTTTGTTCTACAAGATATTCTTATCCCTCTAGTCAGTCACCCAGGCTGCCTGTTTGAGCTAGTACCCTGTTTTAAACGTTCTAACGGAAAGCAACTTTCAAAGAGCATGAGGAAAGTCTTGAGAAAAGCATTATATTTATCGTCTACTGTATTAGCGCTATAAACATCTTGCCACTCTTGTTCCTTTATAAGGTTTACAAAGGTCTCTACAGCAACTGGATCAGCTTTCCTGAAAAGCTGATGACTATATTTAACACGTGTTGCAGCATAAAAATCTTTTAAAGTTAAAATTTGCGCATCATGGTCTGAAAGGCCATTCACCTTTTTGCTAACAGAATGCCCTTCTAGTAATGAGGAATGAACAAAAATGTTGTCTATGGTTGTTCTACTGTTCCCTTGATCTCTCGTTGGAAAGAATACGGTTTGCATAAGATTATATGAATTAAAGAGGTCTACCAGCATCCTCTTCCTTGCACAATCACTTATACAATTAATATTGAAGTCACCACATATAACTAACTTTTTGTATTTCCTATAAAGTGAACCAAGAACCTCCTCTAGCTTTAGCAAAAATGTTGTGAAATCGGAGTCTGGGGTTCTATAAATAACAACAGTTACAAGTTTAGCTCTGTTAAATTTAACCACACCAGCACAACATTCAAACACCTTTGAAACATGAATTGACTCAAATGCGATGCCGTTTTTCACATACATGGCTACTCCCCCACACCGCAAATAGCTCCTCGAAAAGCAGCCAGCCAACCTGTATCCTGGTAAAGGAAGCCTCTGAATTATCTCCTTATTTAAGAAGTGTTCAGATATACCAATAATTTCAGAGTCAACATCTATAAGCAGTTCACTAACTTTATCTCTAATACCTTGTATATTTTGATGAAATATACTAATTCCCTCATTACTCGGATATCTAAGCTTTGTCAAAAGTGATTCCCTTGTTAGAGAGACTTCCCTTAAGCAGGAATACCTATTAGCTGACTTCAATCTAAAAAAGGTGCAGCTCTCACACCCACTACTGCAGGAATTTTCCTATGAGTGATCCCACCAACCCCACCTATGCTGTCACCTATAAGCTTTGCCAAACTCCCCTTCCCATACCTGTTGAGGTGCAGGCCGTGTCTAGTGAAATCCGTCCTACTGATAGACTCCACCGACATCACTGAAATGTGACCCATGCTTTCTGTCATCAGCGCACCCCCAAGTCTCATGTTATTACGCCTGACGGCTGTATTAAGATGAGGCCGATCATGACGTTGAAACAGTTCCACGAAATGCACATTCGTGTTGCCAGTCTGAGTGGCTATCTTTTCCAGGTCACCATCTATGTTATACTCCCCATCCCTATCAATACTATTACCAGCCCCACCCACAATCACTATCTGATCCTCTTTAGTAAAATCCCTACATAACCCCCCTATGTTAACAGTCACCTGAGCCAACCCTGCATTAGGCATCACAATGCTGGTGACTTGGTCACTACCCTTACTTGCAACAAATTATATGAAGGCATAAATATAATGAGAGTTAGTGGTTAGAATACAAATAATGAGAGTTAGTGCTTAGAATACAAATGTCCTTCAACAGGTTTCTACATATTCAAGGAACTTTGTATTCTACATGATATTCTTGAATTTACTTCGCAATTAGTATTATTGCATTCATTTGCAAGCTAAAAACTTTTTCTCATTTTGACATATTGCACCATAATATGATCCCATATGACATAATAGAATGAAAGTAAGCAAAGTATGCAAGTTTTTTGTATTTATATCTCCTACATATGACATTATTCCCACTATAAATACAACTAGTTTAGGTGCTTTAGCAACTCTGTAGTATGCCATTCCCAACTGAATTCATTATCGAATTGTAATCCCAGTAAATTAACACTGTTGACCTCTTCAATCTCTATGTCTTCATATGTTTTGAATATGCTGCAAGCAAACCTCTTAGAGGTTCTGAACTGCATATAGTAGGTCTTTTCCAAGTTTAATGGCAGTGAATTAGCTTTAATCAATTTATTAATGCCAGTGAAAATTTGATTAGCAGCCATTTCTAAATCTGTATTTGACTTGCTACTTACTGCAATACTTGTACCATCTGCAAACAAAATAAACTTTACATCTGGATACGTAACAAATGAGATATCAGTAATGTACATAAGGAAAAGCAAATGACCCTAGATGGAACCTTGAGGGACCCTGCATGTAATTAATTCCCAGCTGGATGAAGACTAACTGCTTACTCCACAGGTATTTTAGAACACTCTTTGTTTCCTGTTAGTTAGGTAAGACTCAAACCACTTTGCAGCACTGCCGCTGACACCACAATATTCTAATTTGCTCAAGAGAATCATGTGATTCACACAGTCAAACTCTTTCTACAGGTCACAGAAAATACCATTAGCCTCTAATTTGTTGTCTAATGAACTAAGGACATTCTCACCTTATGTGTAAATAGCTATCTCTGTATGGAATCCCTAAGGAACCCAGATTGTGATGGACGATATATATAATTTCCAGTCAGATGTTACGGGGACTCTTGAACTGAACCTTTTCAAATACTTTTGAAAAAGCCAGCAAAATGGAAACTGGTTGATAGTTCGACAGTATCTCTTCATCCCCCTTTCTGTTAAGAAACTTAACTTCAGCATATTTCAACCAGTCTGGAAATGCTTGGGTGATAAGAGATTGATTGCACAAATAAGATAGAACTCAGCTTGCATGAACCCTCTTTGATTAACTTAATTGATGTGTTATTCTAACCACTAGGATATTTTGATTTTAAGGAGTTTATGATGGATGTTATTTCTTTGACAGACATGAGTGTCACTTCGATTTTACTGAAGTTATTTGTAAATACTGGTCTCAGATACTCCATTGCACTGTTTACTGAATCTGATAACACCTGCCTGTCAGTAACAGAAGCAAATTACTTGTTTAAGAGGTTTGCAACACTACATACACTTGTTACCAAAGTCTCATTTAATTTTAGAGATATCTGTCCCTCTTCCTTTTGTAGCCCCACCTGTCTCTGCCTTCACTATATCCCACAGAGTTTTTATTTTGTTGCCAGATATTATAAGCTTTTTCTCAGAGATGCTTAGATTTATAGATTACTTGCTTCAATATTTTACAGTATTTTTTTTGTAATGGATTACAGTGCTAACATCAGAACTGTTCCTAAATAGTAGATAGATGATATCTTTATTCCTTGTGTAATCAATGGTTTGATTTTAGACTTCTGTTTGATTTATGTTTAGGGCATAACTATTTTGAAAAGAGGAAGTAACTTTATTAATGAAAGTTTTGTATTTTTTGTGTCAAAAGTATTGTAAACATTTTTGCAGTTCATGTCTTTGAGTAATCTCCTAAAATTCTCAATTTTTGACTGATTTGTTACCCTCTTGTATTCAGATGTAATAGATTTTTTATCCTGACGAGTTTCAACATTTAACACAAGATGCTGTATTTCATGATCAGGTAGGACACTTACTACTGGCTTTCTGGTATGACTTTTTTCCCTAGAAAGATGTCATCAATTGCAGTATCAAAGCATTTACATAGTTGCAAAGTTCAAAGTAGGAATTAAATTTAATAACAGAGTCATTGATTTCAATAATTGTTCACTGACAGATTTTTCAATAAATCCACCTTAAAGTCACCAGCGACCACTATTTCCATGTTTCTTTCTGTGAGATGGGACAACAGAGCTTCTGGATTTCTTATGAAGAGGTTAAAGTTTCCTGAAAGTTGTCTGTATATACCTACTATTGTAAAGGACTTATTATGAAATGCTACTTGTGTTGTACAAGCATCTAAGTGCTGCTCTGAACAAAATCTATTAATATAAGTATTTATGAAATTAAAAAAGTTCCTGAGAAATGTGGCAACTCGTTTCTCCATCTTTTCTCAACAGAAGTAACAAGCTAACCTGAATCCAGTAACATTTAACATATCTATACCAGTGGTCACATGATGTTCAGAGAGGCAGATTGTATCAACTGGTTTGCTCCACTCTAATTCTTCAAGACAAATAAGCAACTCTTTCTAGCTTACCCCTTGGTCCTTGGATATTCTGATGCAATAAGGACAACTGGCTGAATGACAACTGGATGAACCTGGTTTGTCTATCAAATTTTTAATTTCATCAGTTTTAACCAGGGGCTGTTTGCATTAATTATTTACATTACAATTTGCTAGCTGGCTGACTGTTTCATGCCTCGTTTTCAGCCTGTCTCAGAACAGCTTTTATTTCTGTGCTCCCTAACCTTAAAAAAAGCTGCTGTTCTGTCACTTGTAACTGCTGGTACTTTATTACTTGTGATAGTGACCCCCCTTAAGCTATTTGCTATTAGCACAGATAGTTTTCCCTGCCCTTTCCTGCTGAGGTGAAGGCCATGCCTCGTGTATTCCCACCTACTGATACAGCCAACAGGAACCACGCCAATGTGAGACCCCCTACCTGATCCAAGCAGCCGTTCCACCTCTAAATTAAGTCTTCTAACAGAAGAGTTTAATCGAGGCCAGTCATGGCGCCTCATATCAGGTACAAGCTCAACACCAGTATGTTTCATTGTTGAAGCTATCTATACCAGGTCACCCTCAATCGAATGGTGCTGTTGCTAGCCCCACCCACGGTGCCTTCCTTTGTGAAGTCTTTGCAAAGAGTCTATCCTTCACCACCTCACCCAGACTTGCACTAGGTTTAAATAAACTTGTGATCTGCTAACCTGGCCTTAGTTCATCCTGCAACCGTTGGCCAACACCTCTACCATGTGAACTACCTAACAACAAAACTTCCCTCTTCTTCACAATTTTTTCTGATTTCTTACGTCTCAAACACGTCTTGAAAGTATGTTGTGTCCTGTTTACTGTTAATCTGCTTGTTGCACATCAGTTTCCAACTGTGACAACAGGTCAAATATGTTTTCCACATTGACAACAAACTGTGTGGGGAATTCCCATTCCTGTTTCTTCTATAACGTTTTGTCACTTCCCATCTCTCATTTCCTTCTCTCCCTTAACCTTCCCAAATCTTGTTTTGCCTTATCTAGCTCCACCTGAAGGGCAGCTATCTTCTCCTCCTGTTCCACTACCTTCCTACCTATATAGCGAATCGTACACAACCAAAGAGCCTTGTTTATTTTCCCAATTTCCACGCCGCTGCAGTCACCCTCATGGAAGAAACTGCAACAACTCTCACACCACACCCTGAAACTAACCATCATATACCAAGTCGTACCCTTTTCACTCTTGGCAAACAAATTTTAGCTCTAGTCTAAATTAAACAAGAATAACATTCTCAAATACTCAATTAATATACTAAGTTTCTGAGAGAGGCCTAAAGTTTGGATACTAATTCAGAACTTCCGGAGAAATAGAAACGATTGAATCTGTGTTGTTTAGGTGATGAAACAAAAGTAAACAAAGAACTGAGCCTACAGTATATGAACTTTTCACTTTGGCTGCTTATTAGAGAATCTAATGGATAGTGTGTATGAATACACTGACAACACAAACTAAGCGTTATTGAAGTAATCACGTAACTTTCAGAATACGATAGCGTAAATAAAACCTGGTCCAAAATTTGCGTCTATGAAATGTATTCTTTTTCGAAAAATACGCAAATAAATGAGAAACCTCCAACAGATAGCTTACAAGAGGTATTAATTTAACTTATTTATGATATAATATTGACTTAATTAATTGTCGTTACACAATTAAACACTTATCTTTACGAGAGCTCTAAATGCGCACGACTCGTCAACCAAATATATTCGACACAGGTTTAGCTTAAGACAGTAGAAGATGGAGGACATCATCAACCCAGCCAAAAGACGTCACCTGGACATCTATAAGCAGGCAGCATAGAGATCAGTGGTACACAGGGCAACTAAAATAGCTGTGAACAAAGAAAACATGCCACAAGAAATACATATAGTTCAACGGACTGCAGTTGCTAATGATTACACTGGTTACATGGTTGACACAGTCCTAGACACACAAGCATAAAGTGCACCACCAGAGAAAAAGACAAAAAAAGTGTATAGAGCATCCCATACATTGGCAATATATCACAGAATATTACAAATATTTTCCAAAATCATAAACTAGAAGTTGGGTTTCCTATCTCGAATAAACCTCAGCAAAACTAATACGTAATACAAAGTGTAATCATGACCTTTGTATGTAAAAAATAACAAGCCAGGAATGCTCCATTTTCTACCTAGAAGAAACAGGCCGAAATTTCAACACCAGTTACAGAGAGCACATTAAAGCCTACCTGCACAACAGATACACAACATCAGCAATATCTACACAGGTACATAAGACATGACACCCATTTCGAAAATCACTCCACCGACTAGGTAAAGATCATAAAATTGGTTTGGTAGAAGAACTGGGGATATGTTCACATTGCAGAAAATATGAAGACAAAATATTAAACGAAAAACTTGAAAGCGAAATCTTAATTTGCTTAAGTAACAATAGTAACGCATAGAAATAAGAACCATTGTAAAATAGATGTAAGCAAATTTTAACCCTTATTGTTAACATGAATACCTTCTGTACAAAAGCATACCGTACTCAGTGGAAGACCTGTAACATTATCTCTTTTAACTACATATAAAAACATCCTTGTTGCAGTTTGTTTATGTAAGTTACTCTAGAGGTATACTGTGAATGAAAGTTGTGTGTGATGTTTCACAAATGTGAGACTCTGCACAAATGTAGCGCAAGAAAACTATAAGCACAAGTTCTTCTAAATTTCGCCACTAAAAATTACGCTTTGTTAAGTATTGCAGTAAAGTCACCAAAACCTCACACATCGAAAACTACGTAAAAATGGCATAGTACTAAGAGAAAACATACTTGCAAATGGGAATCATTTCCTGAAACGTGTCTTATAAAATATGAATAAAAGAAAACTGTGACTGGTAGCAGGAAAGTTATTTGTAACAAAATCCATTGTTTCTCAGTCGCAGGCTTTGAAAACACAATTTATGATGGCCAAAATCAAATTTGTGGACTCTATTCCTCTTAGAACTGAGGCCGTTTAAAAGTTTAACTTAAGACAATGGAAGATGGTGGATTTCATCAAACCAGCCAAAGGACGTATTTCAATAAAATTAGTTTAGCTCTTATGCCCCGTCATTATGAAACACTGAAAGAATTACAGCGACGACGTTTCGACCACCTTTGAAGTGGTCGTCTTTAGGGCTAGTAAGCAGATGGATTTTGGAGATGGTCTTCACTATGTTATACAGTCTTATATCGGTCATCAGGTGACAACCGATGTCACGTCCTGGTATGTCACTGAATGATTCGAAGTCAGGTTGGCTCGGAAAGGGCGGCTGTAGGTAGGCTGCTGCTAGTGTCACTCCCGGTTCTAGCGTAACAGAGGCAACAGTCTACCGTACAGTCACCCTTTCACAGCCATCTCGACTTAGAACCGTCCAGTGACATACCAGGACGTGACGTCGGTCGTCACCTGATACAAGACTTTATAACACAGTGATGAGTGCATTCAGAATCCATCAGTTTACTAGCCCTGAAGACGACCACTCCAAAGGTGGTCGAAACATCGGCGCTGCAGACGTTCTACTGTTCCCTAGAAGATGATTGGCTGGCAACAGACAGTCGACAGATGATGACGTTAAAAGATCGATCAGCACGAATGACCGTAGCGGCCACATGGCAAAACTTTGAGCGGCGTTGTCGCCACAGTCTCAATTCTTATATTTGTCGAATATGAGGTCCACTGCAGTTCTCGAGGTACAGTGCTGGTAGTACACTGAAAATAAACTGTTACGCAGAAACTGCCAGTATCCTCTTCCGCCTGGGGAGCTGTTGTTGGGTGGCCTCAGCGTTAGGGCGGCCGCCTTCACACAGGCTGACAGGGAGGCGGCGTCCGGTTTTCATTACGAGCCGGCAATTGAGCGCTGCGCCCAAACAGCGCGCCTTCCGGCCAGCAATCTGCCGCGCTGACCCGACCTGGCGCCTCCCCTAGGCGCAGCCGTGTTGACACACGGGGCCGCCTCCCGCCGCTGTCACAGTCGCTGGCGTTGCTCTTGCCGCCAGTGCACCGCAGAGGAATTATCTGAATGGGGCGGATGTCGGTAGATGTGATATGCAAGTACTGATAAACAAATGACTATAATTTCCAAAAAGTATGATTTACTCATGAGAAAGAGCTTTGAAAATTGAGCAAGGCAAAATGCGTTCCTCCATCTCTAGACCTTACGCAAGCCCCTGGTTCACACAGTTGTTGCATGTCTTCCTGAGGGGTTTCGTGCTAGGTTCTGTCTAATTGCGAGTTAGATCGTCAAAATTCCGAGATGGTTGGAGGGCCGAGTCCTTAATGCTCCATACGTTCTCAGTTGGGGGACAGATTCAGCGACATTTCTAGCTAAGGTAGGCTTTGGCAAGCACGGACAGTAGAAACTCCCGCCGTGTGTAGACGGGGATTACCTTGCTGAAATGTAAGCCAAAGATGGCTTGCCGTGAAGGGCAACAAAACGGGCTGTAGAGTATTGTCCACGTAACGGTGTGATACGACGCCGGCGTGGATGACAATCACTGGGTCCTGCTATGAGATGAAGCAGCACCATAGGTTGTCGGGCCATGTAGTGGGCGACAGTCAGGTTTCTATCCCACTGCTGTCAGGGGCGTTTCCAGACACGTCTTCGGCCTGGAATCCCGTTGAGTGGAATAGAACTGTCTCCAGTGACGAGTCCCGGTTCGAACTGAGCCCCGATGTCCAACTAAGATGTGTCTGAAGACATATTCGTATTTCTGTTCAGATTACAGTTCGATTTCACCATGCCTTTCCATTCTTAATCTAAGTTTATAGGAGTGATTAGCATATTTCAGTGTGTCAAGTTATCATACACTCCTGGAAATGGAAAAAAGAACACATTGACACCGGTGTGTCAGGCCCACCATACTTGCTCCGGACACTGCGAGAGGGCTGTACAAGCAATGATCACACGCACGGCACAGCGGACACACTAGGAACCGCGGTGTTGGCCGTCGAATGGCGCTAGCTGCGCAGCATTTGTGCACCGCCGCCGTCAGTGTCAGCCAGTTTGCCGTGGCATACGGAGCTCCATCGCAGTCTTTAACACTGGTAGCATGCCGCGACAGCGTGGACGTGAACCGTATGTGCAGTTGACGGACTTTGAGCGAGGGCGTATAATGGGCATGCGGGAGGCCGGGTGGACGTACCGCCGAATTGCTCAACACGTGGGGCGTGAGGTCTCCACAGTACATCGATGTTGTCGCCAGTGCTCGGCGGAAGGTGCACGTGCCCGTCGACCTGGGACCAGACCGCAGCGACGCACGGATGCACGCCAAAGGATCCTACGCAGTGCCGTAGGGGACCGCACCGCCACTTCCCAGCAAATTAGGGACACTGTTGCTCCTGGGGTATCGGCGAGGACCATTCGCAACCGTCTCCATGAAGCTGGGTTACGGTCCCGCACACCGTTAGGCCATCTTCCGCTCACGCCCCAACATCGTGCAGCCCGCCTCCAGTGGTGTCACGACAGGAGTGAATGGAGGGACGAATGGAGACGTGTCGTCTTCAGCGATGAGAGTCGCTTCTGCCTTGGTGCCAATGATGGTCGCATGCGTGTTTGGCGCCGTGCAGGTGAGCGCCACAATCAGGACTGCATACGACCGAGGCACACAGGGCCAACACCCGGCATCATGGTGTGGGGAGCGATCTCCTACACTGGCCGTACACCACTGGTGATCGTCGAGGGGACACTGAATAGTGCACGGTACATCCAAACCGTCATCGAACACATCGTTCTACCATTCCTAGACCGGCAAGGGAACTTGCTGTTCCCACAGGACAATGCACGTCCGCATGTATCCCGTGCCACCCAACGTGCTCTAGAAGGTGTAAGTCAACTACCCTGGCCAGCAAGATCTCCGGATCTGTCCCCCATTGAGCATGTTTGGGACTGGATGAAGCGTCGTCTCACGCGGTCTGCACGTCCAGCACGAACGCTGGTCCAACTCAGGCGCCAGGTGGAAATGGCATGGCACGCCGTTCCACAGGACTACATCCAGCATCTCTACGATCGTCTCCATGGGAGAATAGCAGCCTGCATTGCGGCGAAAGGTGGATATACACTGTACTAGTGCCGACATTGTGCATGCTCTGTTGCCTGTGTCTATGTGCCTGTGGTTCTGTCAGTGTGATCATGTGATGTATCTGACCCCAGGAATGTGTCAATAAAGTTTCCCCTTCCTGGGTCAATGAATTCACGGTGTTCTTATTTCAATTTCCAGGAGTGTATATTTTTCAATGCAACAAGTTTTCTAGTTCAGTTTTTGTTTTAATTTGAAACACTTCAAAACGACGAAACAGTTTTCCCCTCATTAACCAATATAAGCTTCTTCCTGGTGCTGAATACTCCAAAAAATACTGGTTTTTTGTAGTAATGTCTAACTACCAACATATCAAGTAGGACATTAATGTTGAAATACACCACCTTTAAAATATTACGGCTCTTATTTACCCTACAGTTTGAACATCTGGTCCAACTTAAGCAACTGAAGGTCCAAATTAAGCAATCCGTTTCCCAATTCGGATCATTTACATATCTGATGGCTGTAATTAAACTTTCCCTATTTAACACATTAAAAAAAGGAAACCAATTACCGGACGATTACCAAACTTGGTTGCATTAATTTCAAGGACATGGGGCAGAGAAATAATGCAGAATTAATTCAGATGCAACGTTTTTAATGTTCTGCTACGGTACATCATGTCATTACATGCGGTACCTCTACTTCTACAAAAGGGGCTCAGTATGGCGCCGATCAGTGTCCAGAAGAGTCTGGAAGAGCAGTACTGCATTCTGCACAGCAGAAGCATGTCCGTACATATGCCGGCTACCTCTCTTGATATGCTGAACTTCAGATCAGTAAATGTGTGAATGTTTCGCTGCTAAACCCTCTCCCTCAGGTAAACCCACAACCAGAACTCACAGCGAGTGAGATCAGGCGACCGTGCCGGCCAAGCATTTGGAAACGATCGGCTGATAATTCGATCATTTCCAAATGTGTTTCAGAGAAGCAGGTGTACAGTGGGGCCCCATCTTGCATGAAAACTGTTCCGTTCAGTGTGTCTCTCTCCTGTAGGGAGGGTATGACAAATTGGCGAAGCATATTGCAGTAACACTTGCCAGTCACATTGCACGTCTTTGGTCATTGAGCTCCAACCTGTTCAAAAAAAAAAAAAAAAAAATGGGCCAGTGACGAACGTAGCCGTGAAGCCACAACATACGGTGACACGTTCACCATATAGAGGAACTTTATGCACAGTGACTGGAGGTGAGAATCCCCACACTCGGCAATTCTGTGTGTTCACCTCACCCGTCAGAGAAAAATGAGCTTCGTCTGTCCATGGTCCGGGACCAGCCCTCGTCAACTTCAGTCCTCGCGAGAAAGTGGAGAGCGAAGTTCAAATGGTTCAAATGGCTCTGAGCACTATGGGACTTAACTTCTCAGGTCATCATCCCCTAGAACTGAGAACTACTTAAACCTAACTAACCTAAGGACATCGCACACATCCATGCCCGAGGCAGGATTCGAACCTGTGACCGTAAAGGTCGCGCGGTTCCAGACTGTAGCGCCTAGAACCGCTCGGCCACCATGGCCGGCGGAGAGCGAAGTCAAGACGTCGTTGTGTATCCTATGGTGCAGTCGGCTTTACAAAATGGATCTGGTACGGATACCATTTGAGAATGGTTCGAAGCACCTTTCATACAGTGGACCAAGGGGTGTCAGCTGTCGTGACACAGCACGTGCACTGCCTGACGATCGGGAATTGCGCGGAGCGTTGTGTGCCATATCATCAGCGATTTCATCAACCACCTGTGGTGCAGAAGATCGTCGGCCTCTTCCCGGAGCGACGCCCAGTTCTCTAGTTGATTCGAACTTCTTCATCATGGTCCGGACAGCAGGTGAAGAAAGAAGACCCTTCCGTAATCCTTTCAGCTGGCGATATTCTCGAAGTGCAGCCGCACCATTACTGTTGTTTTGATAACAGAGCTTCACCAATAATGCCCTGCTCGTTTGTCCAAGCTCATGTCGACACGTCAAAACTGCGCTTGGTCAAGTGTGTGAGACTATGAATCAAGATGACTGAACACGGCACGTGGTGGCCACAGTTGGAATTGGACGGTGGCGCTTTGACGCATGGAAATCATGCACCACACACTCTGGACATTAATACTACCAAGTTTGGTACTCCTGCGGTAATTAGTTTCCGTGTTATAACGTGTTAAACAGGGAAATTTTAAAGTATACGCCTTTAAGCTATGTAGATATTTGAAATCTAATAGCATCTGATGAAAGTGTACAACGAGTAGATTATTCCATAGTATGTACTATAGTCTTTGGAAGCAGCGTGTGGTCTGCAGGGCCTGTGATCGCTGTGTATCTATCATATTTTCTTTCCATTAAACACATAATAATGGGTTCAGGTAAGAAAATATACACGTGATCTAATATCGGCTCCCTTCACGTTTTGTTTGAATCATAGTCCCTGTGTGACTTTGACCATTTCACAAATGCACCTTGTAACTGATATAAGTCAATTACCCACAACTCTGTCATAACCAAAACTGTGATCTTTCCCAGTCACTGGTTAGACAAAGCACGTACGACGGCGTGATGAAAAGTAATGCCTCCAATTTTGTATGCGAAAGCTCTTAATCTTTCTAAATAGAACAAACGTTATTAACGTTCTACATCTTTATTCTTCACATCTACATATTTATTTCGGAATATAGTCACTCTAGCGACGAACACATTTTTTTAACAAGAGACCAGACTGTTGATACCGTCACTGTAGAAAGTTTGGCTTTGTTGACGGAGTCACAACCTCAACTCAGCTTGCACGTTTCATCACTGTCAAACTGAAGTCCTCGGAAGTGTTCTTTACGTTCTCGGAACAGATGAAATTCGGATGGGGCCGAAGTGGAATTGTATGGTGGATCTTCTTGGCAGATTTAAACTGTGTGCCGGACCGAGACTCAAACTCGGGACCTTTGCCTTTCGCGGGCAAGTGCTCAGATGCTAGAGCACTTGCCCGCGAAAGGCAAAGGTGCCGAGTTCGAGACTCGGTCCGGCACACAGTTTTAATCTGCCAGGAAGTTTGGTATCAGCGCACACTCCGCTGCAGAGTGAAAATGTCATTCTGTATGGTGGATCTTCGATGACGGTGAACCTAGGGCGTCGGATCGTTGCAGATGTCACAGTGGTGAATTTTGGCACCGTCGTGCTGTAGGAGAGAGAGCCCTGTAGCGGCAGAGGGGTGTAAATGTGTAGACATGAAGGACAAATACGTAGACATGAAGAATAATTACTTAGAGTGTTCATTGTCTTCGTTTTATTCAAAAAGCTTAAAGAGTTTTCACAAAAAAATTCGGAGGCGTTAATTTTTAGGAAGCTCTCGTTATAGACGTAATCTTAACAACCCCCAAGTCTGTCATAGTAAAAACTGTCTTCTCGTTTTCTCACTTCTTTCAGCCTCAGTCATCCACAGCCCGAAATACACAAACACAAACACACACACACACACACACACACACACACACACATACACACACACACCAATTAGCAGTGGAATAGTGCAATAATAGGTAAATTACTATATAATTTTTTTACGATTGGCAACAAAACTATTTCATATGTCCTTTACAGCTAATGATTCTAGCAAGTCATCCTAATTAATGTGTGAAAAGCATTAAGTTATGCAAACACCTCAGAGAAGGATTTTATTTACATTTATATTTCTGCCCATCTACACAGCCAAAGCCCTCCAGAATGCTTTGAGACTTGTTCCAAAATGGTGTTTTGTTTTATTACATGTTCTCTGCACTTCTTAAATTCTAAACGCCTATTCGTCCCTTTAGTGTTTCAGAAATGTGATGGTGCATGTAACGCAGCACGACAGAAAATGGAGCTTATGACCAATGGAAACATTTTTATTTTTTACTTCTACTCTTCCATTTATGTTTTCGTTCATCCTTTCAATAAAAGAACACCAAGAAACTATGACTTACGTGTTGAAATGGTGTTTAATTTTTGTCTCCCTCTACTGGAAGGGGCCACAGATTACCCCATAATCGTACCACAATACATACGTGTCGTATTAATCCACTGAAATCTACCTGATGAGGGATGTTTCACAACACTCAAATGCGTCGTGGAAGTAAATAAATCGGACTGGTATCAAAAAATGCTTATGTAACTCCAGTGACAGGCACTACGGTAGCGGCACTGTGAATCACTTTGTGGTTTATAATTAATATTTCGAGAGTGTACGTTCGTTGAAGAGTCAAACGTCTTGTGAAAATATCACATTAGAGAGATTCGACCTCACACGGAGCCTCTTAACAAAGGTCTTGTTCCCACGCACCAAACTCAACTGGCACAACGAGGGGGATACGCCGTACAGTTACTTGGAGAAATACTTTTTTTGCTTTGCGTATAAAGACGGAAAAATGAGCTAGGAATTACACAACATGTGGTAGCTGCAGCGTTTAAAATGCGCACGTCAGAAATGTTGAGGGTATACACTGCCGGATAAAAGTATCGAGGCACGCTTTTCTGATGGGGACTCCGATTGTTGTGTGCGGATGCGAGCCGAGTTGGCGACACTCCACTCTAAGCTTCAGGCTGTGATGCCTTCGGTTACACAGCTTGAGGCTGCAGTAGATGAGCACTACTGTTGTGGACCGGCCGTGGGGTTCCAAAGCACGTCCAGCACGTCAGAGTCCTCCGATCGGTCCTCGCCGGTGGCCAGACCAGTTACTGCTCGCACTGAGGTTGACCCTGTAAGGTGTCAGGCAAATCCAACACCTTCCATGAAAACCCTGACATGATAAGCAAATCCAGTAAGTATGTCACATAGGTCCGTATAAATCGTGACATTAAATTAAAAAAAGTAATACGAGTAACGAGTGAGCAAATGGGATACCACAGACTAACACGAGAATGCCTAAATGCAAGTCATACCTTCCCACCGTGAGACAGATGCAGTTCCGAGGGGAGAAACGAGAACAGAAGCCGAGAGCAGAACCGTGTTAAGCTGGAAGGCCCTACGATAAGGGACGGACACCCACGTCGCCAGCTAACCGCTAGGACCACTCCCCAACCGCTAGTTTTAGCGTGAGACTTTTTCGCGTCTCTGTTACGTCAGGACCACCCCCCAGCCCATGTTAAAAGCTAGAGCCCTCCAGAAGAACAGTACAGATCTTACGATAACACAAAAAGGGCTACCCCAGCTCCAAGTTTTAGCGTGAGACTTTTCCGCGTCTCTGTTACGTTGCAAACTTTAAAAACATTGCCCCACCACGAAAAGTACACTCCTGGAAATGGAAAAAAGAACACATTGACACCGGTGTGTCAGACCCACCATACTTGCTCCGGACACTGCGAGAGGGCTGTACAAGCAATGATCACACGCACGGCACAGCGGACACACCAGGAACCGCGGTGTTGGCCGTCGAATGGCGCTAGCTGCGCAGCATTTGTGCACCGCCGCCGTCAGTGTCAGCCAGTTTGCCGTGGCATACGGAGCTCCATCGCAGTCTTTAACACTGGTAGCATGCCGCGACAGCGTGGACGTGAACCGTATGTGCAGTTGACGGTCTTTGAGCGAGGGCGTATAGTGGGCATGCGGGAGGCCGGGTGGACGTACCGCCGAATTGCTCAACACGTGGGGCGTGAGGTCTCCACAGTACATCGATGTTGTCGCCAGTGGTCGGCGGAAGGTGCACGTGCCCGTCGACCTGGGACCGGACCGCAGCGACGCACGGATGCACGCCAAGACCGTAGGATCCTACGCAGTGCCGTAGGGGACCGCACCGCCACTTCCCAGCAAATTAGGGACACTGTTGCTCCTGGGGTATCGGCGAGGACCATTCGCAACCGTCTCCATGAAGCTGGGCTACGGTCCCGCACACCGTTAGGCCGTCTTCCGCTCACGCCCCAACATCGTGCAGCCCGCCTCCAGTGGTGTCGCGACAGGCGTGAATGGAGGGACGAATGGAGACGTGTCGTCTTCAGCGATGAGAGTCGCTTCTGCCTTGGTGCCAATGATGGTCGTATGCGTGTTTGGCGCCGTGCAGGTGAGCGCCACAATCAGGACTGCATACGACCGAGGCACACAGGGCCAACACCCGGCTTCATGGTGTGGGGAGCGATCTCCTACACTGGCCGTACACCACTGGTGATCGTCGAGGGGACACTGAATAGAGCACGGTACATCCAAACCGTCATCGAACCCATCGTTCTACCATTCCTAGACCGGCAAGGGAACTTGCTGTTCCAACAGGACAATGCACGTCCGCATGTATCCCGTGCCACCCAACGTGCTCTAGAAGGTGTAAGTCAACTACCCTGGCCAGCAAGATCTCCGGATCTGTCCCCCATTGAGCATGTTTGGGACTGGATGAAGCGTCGTCTCACGCGGTCTGCACGTCCAGCACGAACGCTGGTCCAACTGAGGCGCCAGGTGGAAATGGCATGGCAAGCCGTTCCACAGGACTACATCCAGCATCTCTACGATCGTCTCCATGGGAGAATAGCAGCCTGCATTGCTGCGAAAGGTGGATATACACTGTACTAGTGCCGACATTGTGCATGCTCTGTTGCCTGTGTCTATGTGCCTGTGGTTCTGTCAGTCTGATCATGTGATATATCTGACCCCAGGAATGTGTCAATAAAGTTTCCCCTTCCTGGGACAATGAATTCACGGTGTTCTTATTTCAATTTCCAGGAGTGTATAACGTTTCTCGTTGGATAGACATAATTTTTGTAGGCGGAGGTTAAGGTTAACATTGAGACCCTGATTGGTCAGATGAAAATGCAGCCAGATAGTTTTTTTTTTAAACCAACTTCGGTAAATTGTAGTAAGGAGAAGTTAGGAGAGAGTAGCTTTCGAGACGGCGAGGTGAGCGGAGCTGTGCTGTTCGCCGCCCCCTGACGAACACCGACAAGGTAATGAACGCACGCGATGCCGCATAACAGCGCATAAAGCTTCACTCAGAACTGCAGAAGTCACATCTGTTACACCCCCTTTTTGCGTAATACTAGTGTCGATCGTCAATTAAAGCTCATGGTGTTCACATTTGCCACTTGAAGAAAAATCTGAAACGCGATGATTTTTCTGTTATATAGTTATTGAGAAGCCACATCAGCCACTGTAATTTACGACAAGTTAGATAAGTAATTAAAGATAATTGAGGGTCACTGTAGACCATTTTCATAGTTTTTCTCTTTTGTGAAACTTAATTTAAACCTAGATTATAGATGTGATATGGCATATGTCATCCTTCGATCCATTGTAGAACTTGGAAACCCATTCGGGGAATATTCGTTCACATTTTTGTTGAACGCAGTTGGTTTTTACAATCCTGTATAAAAACATTTCCCTTTGTCAATAGTGCAATTTATAAACAATGTTTTGTGAGTAGAATAAAATTTCCAATAGTAAACTTAACTGCTTTTTCGACGTTATTTTACCAGCTAACTAAAAATAGGAAAGCCTTGAACCCCTTCCACTAAATTTAGTTAGTATTAAGATTCTTTTACGGGGAGTGCAGTGGAGCTGACGCTGAAATAATTGAGTATTTGGTTATATCATCGCTAGTCTCACTGAACTCTTCTGAACTCTGCATGTCATGCGTGGTCTGACGTCTCCTTACCAGCAACAGGTCTCAGGTTCAAACTAGTCAATTCCCTAAAAAACACCCTCAGAGCGTCGTTGAGCGAAAGTGGTAGGGATACACGATATAGAACAAACAGACACCACGCAGAATGTTAGAACCCCTTATCTGTGATTGAGTTGGATGTCGCCCTGGGGCGTCGTAGGCGACGAAAGACTTCCCAGGCGGCCGCAAGTAATGCCTCCCCGGTTCTTCTGACGAACAGGTTCCAGGTGCTGTCTGTGGCTGACACTGTCGCTGGTCCAGGTGCTGTCGTCTGTCCTGTTTCAGAGGAAACCTCTCAGCCTGCAAGATACGGACCATCACAGAGGACGGGATTATTGATAGGTCGGAGCTCCAACGTTAGGCGCGTTATGGGGCCCCTTAGGGACATGTTTGCCAAGAGAGAAAGAAAACCAGTGTGCACTCCATGTACATTTCCGATGTGGAACAGGTCATCTTGGATGCCATGAAGAGCACAGGGTGCAGCCAAATGCAGGTGGTTGCTCACGTCGTTACCAATGATGTGTGTCACTTTGGATCAGCTCCGGTTTCGAGCTGCTAACAGGCTGCTGTTCTTGCACTCAAGATGAAAGCAGAGCTGATCGTTTGTAGCATAGTCGATAGGGCCGACAGCGGACTTCTGGTACAGAGCCGAGTGGAAGGTCTGAATCAGGGGCTAAGACGATTCTGCCACCGTGTAGGCTGCAGATTCCTCGACTTGAGCCAAAGGGTGGTTGGCTTTCGGCTTCTGCTGAATAGGTCAGGAGCCCACTATAAGCAGGAGGCGGCTACACAGGTAGCAGGGGCTGTGTGGCGTGGACGTGGTGGTCTTTTAGGTTAGAGGGTCTCAGGAAAACACAAGAAGGGCTTCAGTCACAAAGGGTCAGTTGGAATACAGGAAGAACGTAGATACAGGGAACATTAGCGTAATAGTTGTAAATTGTCGTAGCTGTGTTGGGAAAGTACCAGAGGTCCAAGCGCTAATAGAAAGCACTGATGCTCAAATCGTTATAAGTACTGAATGCTGGCTAAAGCCGGAGATAAGCTCAGCAGAAATTTTTGCAAAGAACCTAACGGTGTTCCGAAGGGATAGGCTAAACACGGTTGGAGGTGGTGTGTTTGTTGCTGTTAGAAGTAGTTTATCTCGTCGCGAAATTGAAGTAGATAGTTCCTGTGAGTTATTATGGGCGGGGGTCATTGTTGGCAACCGGAATAAAATAATAATTGGATCCTTTTACTGACCTTCCAATACAGATGATACAGTTCCTGAAAGGTTCAAAGAAAACTTGAGTTTGATTTCAAACACGTACTCGACTCACATGATTATAGTTGGTGGTGACTTTAATTTACCCTCGATATGTTGGCGAAAATACACATTTAATTTTGGAGGTACGCATAAAACGTCATCCGAAATTGTCTTAAAAGCATTGTCTGAAAATTATTTCTAGCAGTTTGTTCATGAGCCCAAGTGAATAGTAAACGGTTGTGAAAACACACTTGACCCCTAAGCAACAAATAATCCTGAGTTAATAACGAGCATCAAAACGGATACAGGGATTAGTGAACACAGGGTTGAGGTAGCGAGACTGAATATTGTAACTCCCAAATCCTCCAAAAATTAACGAAAAATATACCTGTTCAAAAAAGCAGATAAAAATTCACTCGGCGCCTTCCTGAGAGACAATCTCCACTCCTTCGAAATTAATAATATAAATGTAGACCAGATGTGGCTTGAATACAAAGAAATAGTATCAGTAGCAATTGAGAGATTTGTATCAAATAAATTAAGAAACGACGGGGCTGATCCTTCTTGGCACACAAAACTGGTCAAAACACTGCTGCAGAAACAACGAAACAAACATGCCAAATTTAAACAGATGCAAAATCCTCAAGATTGGCGATCTTTCATAGAAGCTCAAAATTTAGGGCGAACTTCACAATGAAACTTTGCCTCAAACCTGGCAGAAAATTCAAAGAGATACTGCTCGTTTGTGAAGTATGTTAGCGGCAAGAAACAATCAATGCTTTCTCTGCGCGATAGCAATGGAGATACTATCGGAGACAGTGCTGCTAAAGCAGAGTTACTAAACACAGCCTTCCGAAATGCATTCACAAAACAAAATGAAGTCAATATTCTAGAATTCGAATCAAGAACAGCTGCCAAAATCTGTAACGTAGAAGTAAATATCCTCGGAGTAGTGGAGCAACTTAAATAGCTTCATAAAAGCAAATCTTCTTGTCCAGACCGTATACCAGTTAGGTTCCTTTCCGAGTATGCTGATGCATTAGCTCCATACTTAAGAATCATATACAAACGTTCGCTCGACGAAACATCCCTACCCAAAGACTGGATAGTTGCACAGGTCACACCAATATTCCAGAAAGGTAGTAGGAGTAATCCACTTACTTACAGGCCCATATCACTAAGGTCGATATGCAGCAGGATTTTGGAACATACATTGTGTTTGAATATTATGAATTGCCTCGAAGAGAACGGTCTATTGACACACAGTGAACATGGGTCTAGAAAACATCGTTCCTGTGAAACACAACTAGCTCTTTATTCGCATGAAGTGTTGAGCGCTATTGACAAGGGATACTAGATCGATTCCGTATTGCTGGATTTCCGGAAGGCTTTTGACGCTGTTCCACACAAACGGCTCGTAGTGAAATTGCGTGCTTGTGGATTATCGTCTCAGCTATGAGACTGGATTTGTGACTTCCTGTCAGAGAAGTAAGAGTTCGTAGTAACTGGCGGGAAATCATCGAGTAAAACAGAAGTGATTTCTGACGTTCCCCAAGGTAGTGTTATATGCTATTTGCTGTTCCTGATCTATATAAAGGATTTGGGGGACAATCTGAGCAGCAGTCTTACGTTGTTAGCAGATGACGCTGTCGTTTATCGACTAATAAAGTCGTCAGAAGATCAAAACAAATTGCAAAACGATTTAGAAAAGATATCTGAATCAAAAAAGTTGAAAGAAGGGCAGCATGTTTTGTATTATCGTGAAATATGGGAGAGCGTGTCACTGAAATGATACAGGATTTGGGCTGGACATCATTAAAAGAAAGGCGTTTTTCGTTGCGACGGAATCTTCTCTCGAAATTACAATCACCAACTTTCTCCTCCGAATGCGAAAATATTTTGTTTACGCCGACCTACATAGGGAGAAACGATCACCACGATAAAATGTGGGGAAATCAGATCTCGTACGGATAGATATAGGTGTTCGTTCTTTCCGAGCGCTACACGAGACTGGAATAATAGAGAATGGTGATTTGCAGAGTATCCATGCAGATGTAGATGTAGATGTAGATGATGTGAAACCGACCACTAGGTGTCGCAAGAGACGGACCCTGCAGTATGAAAGGAGGCGGGGAGTGTTGTGCTGTCAACAAAGAAGAAGTAAGAGCTCAAAGGGTCGGCCAGGAGAGGGCAGTGACTTGCACGAAATCATCAGGGACATATCAACACTCCTACTGCTGCACAAGTCGACTGTATTTGATGTGATTGGGAAGTGGGAATGAGAAGGAAGAACCACAGCTTCCTCTGAACCGGGCAGGTGTTATGTGCTGGCGGACAGATACCTTCGAACGTTGTGTAGGATGGCTATGAGGAATCACATGAAATCAGGGGAAGCTATCACTGGTGAATTCAAAAATGGTTCAAATGGCTCTGAGCACTATGGGACTTCTGAGGCCATTAGTCCCCTAGAACTTAGAACTACTTAAACCTAACTAGCCTAAGGACGTCACACACACCCATGCTCGAGGCAGGATTCGAACCTGCGACCGTAGCGGTAGCGTGGTTGCAGACTGTAGCGCCTAGAACCGTTCGGCCACTCCAGCCTGCACTGGTGAATTCCAAAGTACTACCAGCAGTGCAATTAGCACAATGACTGCACGTAGTAAATCAAAAGGAATGAAGTACAATGATCGAGAAGCTCCTCATAAGCCACACATTTTTATAGTAAATGCTAAGTGATGCTTGAGGTGGTGTAGAGAACGACGTCAGTGGCCAGTGGATGAATGGAAACGAGTGATAAATCATGCTGTATTGCTGTATCCTGTGGCAACTCGATGGAGGGTCTGGGTTTGGCGAGTGCCTGGAGAGCGTTACCTGCCATCATATGTAATGCCAAGAGTGGAGTATGGAGGAGTTGGTGTTACGGCGCGTTGGTGTTCTTGGTGGTTAGGATGTAGTTCCCTTATTGCGCTTACAAAGATCGTAAATGACAAAGGCTATCAACACGTTTCACAGGACTCTGTACTGGGTAAAGTAAAGGAACAGTTAAGAGACGATTATTTTTTATATGAGCACGACTATGCACCTTGAGTCAAGCATTATATGTGAGGCAATGATCTGTGGATAATAACATCCCTGAAATGGAGTGGCCTAATCACAGTCCCGTCCTGAACTCAATGGAGCACCTTCAGGATGAGTTAGAACGTCGACTTAGCTTCAGCCACAAGTGTGCAACATCATTGCCTTTTCTGGTTTCGGCTCCTAAGGAAGAATGGGCTCTCATTCCTCCACAGACGTTCAGACATATAGTTTGTGACACTCGCACAGAGTGACACTTGCACGGAAATGGAATATATTGACATTTCCACGGATTCTAAAGCACTTCATGTAGTAGTACCTCGGAACACTCTGTTCCAGAAGTAGGATACACCGGCCTGTCAGCTACCCGTACTACTGGGAAAGTCCACTTCCTGCCCCACGAACCATGTCCGCTCGTCAGTTTAATGACAGACTAAAACGGCTATGTTGCTTGGCTCCCTGCCAAAGTTCAGTTCTGTAGTTGGTCTCTGACTGCCAAGGAATGTTCCGTCTTCTTACCGTCGTGAAGATGTAATTCACTGAAACCACCAAAGAGAAGGTTTTATTGATTTAGAATGGGCATCAGTATTTGTGTATTATAGCAACAAAGAAAATGTTACATATTGGCGTTGTGAGTACTATGGAAGGAATAAGTGCAACGGAAGACTATCCAGTAAAACTACCATGGTTTCAGGCGAAGGTAGCCTGTCATTCTGAAAGTGCAAAAGAACGTGCAAAGGAAACAGACACTAAATCAGTTTAGGCTGAACAACAAGCAGGGCAGCTGTTTACTCTGAACAACAAGTAGGGTAGCTGTTCGGCCTAGGCTACGAGTTAGTAACAACGTTTCCGTCACACAGAAGTGTGAAAACAATCGCAGCAATGCATTGGCGAAAATAAATGGGACCTACACAAAATCTGATCGTTGCTGCAATAATATTCTTTCAAGAAAATAATTTACTGATAAACGGTGGCACCAAATTTTTATTTGCACATGACAACAAAGGACTGAATGTTGTTGTAACCCAGCGATAAGGGAAAATCTTGTTTACTAAGATGGTTCAAATGGTTCAAATGGCTCTGAGCACTATGGGACTTAACATCTGAGGTCATCAGTCCCCTAGAACTTAGAACTACTTAAACCTAACTAACCTAAGGACATCACACACATCCATGCCCGAGGCAGGATTCGAACCTGCGACCGCAGCGGTCGCGCGGTTCCAGACTGAAGCGCCTTTAACCGCGTGGCCACACTGGCCGGCTACTAAGCTGGAAGCATTCTTTGTGAACTGAACGCCGAAGACTTTGAGCAAGCAGTTCGGACAGTTGCTGAGACTTCACGCTGATCTTAGAAGTACTTAGAAGGAAACGAAAACTAGTCCAGCTGTCTACACTTAGTTGCTGAACAGAAAGCGAGAAAAAATATGATCGTTTTTTTAAGTCCTAGGTGGCTGGATGGAACCCTACGCCTCTCATGATGGATTCCGAAATTTGCTATCTTCCGATCAGCAATAACTTTTTTTTACTGAATTGTGAATGTGTGTTGCAAATAACCATTTTAATCGGTGTTTGTGCAGAGAAGTTCAGTGCTGCGGCCTTGTTCCTGAGGAATGGAAAAGAGAATGAAAAGATTCGCTGTCACATAAGAACGTTTTCAGCTTCAGTACTTCTTCCTCTGGAAATGTTGGATGATGGCTGGCTGTACATTCAGGAGAGCACACCTGAAACCCAAAATCTTCAGGACTTCTAAGATTATTTTGTGGGCCAGTTGCTCGATAACAAGCATATGCCAAGAAATATATGGAACTGCAGTGGAAGACACCATCACACAAAAAAATTTACATATCAATATATATGTTACATATCAACAAGTGGTCCAACCAAAGTGTGTATGTAAATTACAGCATACTATAAGATCGATTCTAGCTTGTGTGGCCTATCCATAGAAATTATAGTCACTGTAAATTATGTATGTACGGAAAATAATTTAATACACATCATACTAATTGACAATCTCGTAAATGTTGTAAATAAATTTAGTGGGGGAAGAAAAGAGAATACCTGCTCGTGGTGTTACATGGAAACGACACAAAATTGGCTGAATATCTCTCTCGCAATTTGGCAAATGCATTGTCCACTTTGGATCTTAGAATTTTTGATATTATAAGAGATTCCGGAAATAACAATTTATGTGAAACTCATATACTTAAATGTAAATATTCATATGTGAGCGTCCTCTGAAGACGGCGTTTAACAGTTTTATTTAACCTTCCATCAAGTATTTCAACTAATTACTGTAACGTCTACGCTCGGGCGTACGTTAATTCTTTAAAGCCTGTACTATGGTAAGTTGACGGGCTTCACCTTATAAGAAAGGATTTTAGTAAATATGTTGACCGCGTGTACCTGAATGGAGGCGAAATCAGACTTACACCCACTCAGTAACAACAATGATACGTCAAGCAAGTCTAAAGTGCAACTACACGTTAGGACGGGCAAGAAACATACACAGCAGATGCTACCAATTGTTAATAATACGGTCGCCAGCCTAATTAGGCATTAAGTGAGTTTTTTCCTTGTACAAGTGGATGTACGTACAAGCATAACAACACGTAGTAATACTGCATTATATGGTAAATTTTAGAACCAGAAAAATCTACTGAACTAATATTTTACCTTTCTGTACTAATTTGGACAAGCTATAAATACACAACATTACACTATAATGATTACTACAAACTGCGTTTTGTCTATTGATCCGACTGAAATCGGGCATAGGTTACCCTAGAAATAGCACTTTTGAAACACACATACAATGTCAATTTTGAGCAGGGTAAAACACTGATAAATTTAGGTCTTATATTGACTTTAACTTTGCTGGTCAAATCAGTTCAGTACACTTCAGAATTCATATGAATAGAAAAGAAAAAAAAGGGGGGGGGACCCTGAAACTATTATGATCACTGTAGTGAAAGTTTGATTATTGAGAGCATTAAGCACTCAAGATTTTCAAAATATGATTTACCACTCTTTTTGTCTTATTTCCTGCTCATTTAACTACCGTTATTTTTGCCTCAATTTAAATAAACTTCATTACTAAACCAATTTCAACATTATCTTCCAACTTGGTCAGACCTATATTATTTGTCCAGTATTTCATTAACAACAAAGTTCTTTAAACATCATTCTAACATATATAGGTCTGCAGGTAATTATTATTAACATAAATTTTAAATCTTCATCTTGGGATACTCGGATTGCACAACATGTGGAAAGGACCCTGTCTAGGTTAGTTGTGAGGATAATTAATTGATAGGACAGTTCTGGTAAAATTTAAGTTATTATTGAACAGTATGTAGTAAAAGTGACACTGGTCCACACGAATACAGTACTGAAAGTTTCAACCTGTTCGTATCGATGAGGCGGTCGGCAGGCGGCGAGATGGCGAGGCACAAAGCACACGTGCAATGACAGCAATGGCTCATGAAATATCGGCACTTTACTTCTTCATGGCGTCGCAATGCTTTTCCATTTAGTGCCTATGGAATATTGCCATGCTGTATAGACGTCGGAAACAGCGTATCCGAGGCTCAACGAAACCACTTTTTCCAGGAGAGCCTCCTCGGTCCAGCACGTGTTCCTCAGATCGGTGCCCAACTCCGACTAACTCTGCTGAGCCCGTTATGCCGTACAGCGCCCGTGTGCATTTTCCCGCGCCCGCCTGCCTCCACCTTTTACCGCTACCCTACAGACAGGGTATTCACCAAAGGTTTTACATTCCACATATTCTAATACATTGCCTACGTATGGACCAGGCATACAATTACAACTTTCACATCTTACAATATTTCCAACATTAGGTACACTTCCCTTCGATTACAACATTGCTTGAAATTTGACATAAATATTAAAATTTACCTCGAAAATTGTTTATAGCTTCTTCAACATAATGGCATGAAACAAAAAAAGAAATGAAATCAGAACATCGATTATACTAACTTATTGAAATTCAGAAGAAAAAATGTATTACATATACAGTAGGATAACGTTAGTGTTGTTACATTACTAGTAACATGTGTCGCAACCTACAGCATACTGTGCTATACCGCTAGACAAAAAACGAATTCTTAGTTTCCTCTGCTCTCCTGTTGCTACCTAAAGAGCCCCAGGCTCCGCGCAAGTGCCTCTCTGTGCAAGTGCCACTCCCTACAAGTGGTCCAACTCCACTGAAACGAACTCCAGCCCAGTAAGTCATCATGAAGACTATGGGTGGGCACACCCCATAAAACACTCACTAATAGGTGTCTCGATGCTTTTGGTCGGGTGGTGTGTATGTAAGAGGCCAACTGAAGATACGTGAAACTACGAAACACGTCTTGACGTAAGTAAAGCTGTACAAAATGTAGCTAGTTGCTGTATTTCTCCAAATAATTCAATCAAAAGACAGAGAGCGCACCTATTATTAACATGGACAACATAATGTTAACACTGTACACTGCCTAATGGATCAGGAAAGTGGATGTAGATTATTTTACCATATAAGCGACAATATTTAATCATATATTTCTTCAAATCTTTGACAGTAGATACCTGCTCATTATTGAAACAGCATGTGAAGCTGTTATAATTACAGTAGTGAAAACGGAAATGCTTCTCAATTTCTGAATGTATGGGAACTGGATATACATCGTAATATGCTTCTGGCCAATTTCTCTGTCCATCTTCTTCTCGCTCACTCTTTGTCCATGTCCTCCGCCTCCCCCCCCCCCCCCCCCAAACGTAAATGCTTCGCAATCGCTGAATATATGGGAACTGGATGTACATCGTAATATGCTTCTGGCCAATTTCTCTGTCCATCTTCTTCTCGCCCACTCTTTGTCCATGTCCTCCGCCTCTCCCCCTCCTATCACCTCCACATTGCCATCTCTCTGTCCCTACGTACTCCTGTCTCCCTACACTCTCTCTGCCACCACCAACTTCCGTCCATTTCCTCTAACGTTCTCACCCTGCTGAAGAGTCTCGTCTACTGTTGACGCAAATTCGTTTTCCGTAGTTGTATTGTAGTTGTTACCCAATAAACCATAAACACAATCTTTCTGATTTTACGTGAAAGAACTTCTATAAAGAAAAATATTATACATGAGAGAAACAATTTGTATGACTGCGAGAAAGAAAACATAACTGCACACTTTCACAGCAGAACACACCACAGCAATTCTTTTTCTCACAGTCGGTTTTAACAGGAAATCTGTACATTGTCTTTTAAAAAGATACATAGTGTTTGTTAGGCCGAATGATCATCAGGGCATCGTATATTTCAAAATATATGTAGCCCATGTCCGTCCAAATGTTTGTTTGAGTACCGTGTAAAAATTTAAAGTGAATCAATGAAGAACTTTTCGAGATTTTTCCTAATAAGTATATTTATATACCACATATTTCAAAATGATATTTAACCCGGTGGGTATCGGAATGTTCAATGAATTGTCATCTATAAATTTGAATCAGTACAAACGTTTTCGATATATTTTGTAATGATATTGCCTAGAAGGTTTCGAGATTTTTGCTAATAACGTAGCATATATGAAATTTATTGGCAGATTAAAACTGTGTGCCGGACCGAAAGTCGAACACGGGACCTTTGCCTTTTGCGAGCAAGTGCTCTACCACATGACTTCCCAAAGACGACTCACGACGCACCCTCACAGCTTTAATACCGCTAGTACCTTGTCTCTCACCTTCCAAAATTCACAGAAGCTCTCCCGCAGACCTTGCAGAACAGGTACTCTGGAAGCAGGGATATTGCGGAGATACCGCTTGGCCACAGCCTGGGGGATATTTTCAGAATAAAATTTTCACTCTGCAGCGGAATGTGCGCAGAGCTTGGAGAGCACTTGCCGCAAAAATCTAAGTTCCCAAGTCCGCGCTCGGTCCGGCACACAGTTTTAATCTGCCAGGAAGTTTCACATCAGCGCACACTCCGCTGCAGAGTGAAAATGTCATTGTATATGAGGGTTGGCAACTATTTATCCACATGTAAACGTAGGCTTCCGCGGTCGCTGTCACAGTGAATAAAATTCTTCTTAGTTTGAGGCCGCATTGTCATCTGTATAATTCCGACGTTTCGGCGACTGTTGCAAGGCGCATTCCTCATGGTGTATTGCACGTCGGAATTTTACAGGTGACAATAAGGCCTTAAACCCAGAAGAATTTTATTGACTACTTATTTACAATCGATAAAGAATAGTTACATGCTTGCACCTGTTACTGTCCTTCAAAGTAGTCACCAGCGTCGTGTAGAACCCGTTGCCAGCGATGTGGAAGGCGTAGTATACCTTTAGCAGAGCCTACTGTCTTGATGGTGCGAATTCTATTGCCTGCCGGATCTCTGGAACAGTTCTGAAGAAAATGCCATGAAGTGGTTTCTTCATCTTCGGAATCAAACCAAAGTCACTTACCAAAGGACTTACGACCAGGGAGTATGGTGGATGGTACAGTACTTCCCAGTCCCATCGACCGAACAGAGCAGCTACATCTTGCGCTGTATGCGCACGCGCATTGTCATGCAAAGTAATAGGTAGGTTGCGCAGAAAGCGTCGCCGCTTCTATCGTAAAGCAATATGAGTCGCCGCGAAAGTCGAAAATGCATCAGAGCCTCAGTATGGTGGAATTTATGGTGATTCTCGTTTACGACTGTGATGGTGTTACCCTAACGCATTACGTTCCTCCACGACAGACCGTCAGTGCACAGTACTACTGTTAGTTTTTGGAGCATCACCTGCGTTCAGCGAAAGTCCTTGCGATTTTGATTTGATTCCGAAGATGAAGGAACCACTTCGTGGCATTAGGTTCAGACACGGCAGCCTGTATTAGAGGCCAGAGGACTGAAATGTGGCAACGTTAAGTTAAGGCCTACCGCTTGGCTGTGGCTATAAGGTAGCGAACGGAAGCAGTTGTTTACGTACTTTCGCGGTGTCTGTTTTATCCGACATTACAGTGTAATTATGCTATACTGGACTCTGCAAAAATTGTAGCAGGTAGTCGTGACTACAGTAGAAGATATAACACAATGTAAGTATTCAATTCTGTGAAGTTTGTAGTGTTTTTACATGTATATGTGCAAGTGTGCTACGTGAACGACTTTCGTCTACACAATTGCAACAAAAGTTCTACTATACTCTAGGTACAATTCGAAAATAAAGTTGTGAATTCATAAGGTTAGTATCAGAATCTTCTCCTAAGTGATTTTGTGTTAATATTATGAATATTTCTACACATTTGATTCTATTGTAGACTTGTGTTTCGTGATGTCCAAGCAGTAGAAAAAACCAGTCCACTCAAATTCTCATCTGCTATTTTTACATTATAGTATTTTGATTTAAGATGTTAGCAATTAATGCATCATTCTATTTGCAGATGCCAGAAAAATGTCGTGTTCCTGGTTGCAACAGCAATAACAAATCCAACAATGAAGAGGGTTACATCTCAGTGTTCAGATTCCCTACTGAAGAGGAAAACAGAAAACGATGGACAAGAAATATCCCCAGAAAGGACTCGACTCCATCAAATGGAAGTGTTGTTTGCATTAAACATTTTGAAGAAAGTGACGTATCAAGAGTGGAGATTTACAAGGATTCTGATGGGAACTGTCACGAGTTTCCTCGTCAAAGGCCAGCTTTTACCAGAAGCTGTGCCAAAAATATTCCCTGGGTTACCAAGAAGGTGTTTGTCATGTTTGTCATTTATATAGGAAGGAACATGATAATACATTTCAAATAACAGACTGAAATAATTGGCTTGGTTCAAATGGCTCTGAGCACTATGGGACTTAACATCTATGGTCATCAGTCCCCTAGAACTTAGAACTACTTAAACCTAACTAACCTAAGGACATCACACAACACCCAGTCATCACGAGGCAGAGAAAATCCCTGACACCGCCGGGAATCGAACCCGGGAACCCGGGCGCGGGAAGCGAGAACGCTACCGCACGACCACGAGCTGCGGACTGAAATAATTGCAAGTCTGCAAATAACGTTAGTAGGCAACTCACAAAATTGTTTGCTGAACGTCATAACATGAAGCACATGTGAGTTATTGAAAAGTTCATCGTTGCAAGGAAACGAGAATAAAATGCGTAATTCCGACATAAAGAGAAATTAGCTTTTCTAGGTTACTGTGTTATTTATAGGGACCAAGTCTACAAAAAAAAAAAGGGATTGCGTATTTATATCTGACACGTCGTCTCTATTCGACGAAATCTAAACTTCAGTCTCGGCCTAGCTGGTCACGCTAGCCGGCCTACTGACGTCACAGGCTACGACGTTGTCAGCTTGACGACTCCGGCCTCTAATACAGGCGGCCGTGGGTTCAGAACTGTTCCAGAGTTCCGAGAGGCAGTAGACCGCATCATTCGCACCATCAACAGAACAGGCTCTGCTAACGGTATACTACGCCTTCCACATCGCTGGCAACGGGTTCTACAAAACGCTGGTGACTACTTTGAAGGACAGTAGCAGGTGCAAACATGTAACTCTTTTGTATCGGTTGTGAATAAATAGTTGCCACTGTTTAAGTTCCAACCTTCGTGTATATATATTGTGGGTATGTCAGTGGAAAGGACACGCCGTCCGTCATTGTGTGTGCCCGGCTGGTGACGCATGCACGGTGCATTCCGCGCATAATGCGGCCTGCCGTTTCCGTGGGAACGCCGTGTCAGGTAGTCAGAGCGCCGAGCGCCCCGCTGAGGGAAAGCTGCAGCCAGTGCCGCCTGCCACCGGATCTAACGCGCCTGCGCGGCCGCGGGGGTCGCCGCCCGCTCCCCCGGGGAGGGACTGGCACTGTGCGCCCGGCTCTCAGCGCCTCTCAGGAAGTCCGGCCGTGCATACGGTAGCCGCAATTGGCTGCCGCTCTCTGCGTTCTGCGCAGCGACACGACTTTAGTCTTCACTGTAATTCCCCAGTCACCCCCAGACATTCATCATACAATACTTATATAAATACAAAATTTGTTTTATGGAAACATGTGCTTCTTCCTCTTCGCCTCTTCATTGCCCGTTTCCAGCTTCCTGGGCCGGATTGTGAGTAAAGGGTATCCATCGCTGTCTGTCTCTCCACCACTCCTCTGCTTCTTTAATTACCTCCTTGTCTATGTGTTCCCTCATCGTATCTGCCCGTCTCTTTCTGGGTATTCCTCGAGGTCTCTTTCCAGTTCATCTTTCAGGAAACGCTGTTCTCAGCTCTCTTTTCTTTCACGTTCCTATCAGTCGTCCAAAGCCTTGATGAGTGAAAAATACACTACTGGCCATTAAAAATGCTACACCGAGAAGAAATGCAGATGATAAACAGGTATTCATTGGACAAATATATTATACTAGAACTGACATGTGATTACATTTTCACGTAATTTGGGTGCATAGATACCGAGCCAGGGTGGCCGAGCGGGTCTAGGCGCTACGGTCTGGAACCGCGCGACCGCTACGGTCGCAGGTTCGAATCCTGCCTCGGGCATGGATATGTGTGATGTCCTTAGGTTGGTTAGTTTTAAGTAGTTCTAAGTTCTAGGGCACTGATAACGTCAGAAGTTAAGTCCCATAGTGCTCAGAGCTATTTGAACCATTTTTGAACAATACTGCTCCACACGTGTAGTCAACTGTTAACAAGTTATTAGCCGGAAATGAGGTCGCTGTAACTTTTGCAGGATACTACTGACTTTGACATCCGAATAACTCGTATCCAAATTAATCGTACAAATCACTGTCTCGGTGCCTTTTATTTGCATACATACAGCTGTCATCAAATCTACAAGAGCATGGAACATAGACCTCTTACTTATGAATGCAAGAATAATAACGCCTTTTAGGTTGTACGGCAATGACAGAGGACGCGTGGTCGTTAAATGAACTGAACAACAATGTGGCTGGAGTTAAATATAGCGTGACATCTGCCACTCTTGGTGCCGGTAAGGCGGCCGCTATGGCCGAGCGGTTCTAGGTGCTTCAGTCTGGAACCGCATCCATGCCTGAGGCAGGATTCGAACCTGCGACCGTAGCAGTCTTGCGGTTCCAGACTGTAGCGCCTAGAACCGCTTGGCCACTCCGGCCGGCTCAGATTAGCACCTTAATGGACTATTTTCTGTATGGAAAGACTGGTTCTCCTGCATTCTTGTGCATAACCAACAGAGAGCTTGGTGCCGTCTGACGTAACATGGCTTGATGACGCACAGCAATGAGAGGCACGAAACAGACTTCGATAGAAGTGCTGTTGTCGTTGTCGTGGCCTTCAGTCAGCAGGCAGGTTAGATTATGATTACTAATTCTACACCTCACCCCCCACCCCAACCCCTCGCCGACCCAAACTTCTCTCACCACCTCCACTACCGAACTGGTGATACGCTGAAGCCTCAGGAAGTGTCTTGTCAACTGTTCTACTCATTTAGTCACCTTATGCAGTAAATTACCTTCTCCCCATTTCAATTCAGTTGTTTCCCATTAGTTATCCAAAAGACCTATCTAACCTTTGGTATTACTTTGTAGAGCCATATACAAGAGCTTCTATTCTCTTCTAGTCTCTACTGTTAGCAGCCCACGCTTTTCTTCAGTAGAAGGCTGCAGTCTAAAAAAATACCGGTAACTTCAGGAAAATCTTCCTAAAATTTAGATTTATATTCATCTTTGACAACTTTCAGAAAACACTTTTTGATATCTGCTGTGTTTTGTTATCCCCATGAACCATGGACCATGCCGTTGATGGGGAAGCTTGCGTGCCTCAGTGATACAGATAGCCGTACAGTAGGTGTAACCAGACAAACGTGTGGTTCCTGATGAGGGGTAGCAGCCTTTTCAGTAGCTGCAGGGGCAACAGTCTGGATGACTGACTGATCTGTCCTTGTAACATTAACCAAAACGGCCTTGCTGTGCTGGTACTGCGAACAGCTGAAAGCAAGAGTAAACTACAGCCGTAATTTTTCCCGATGCCTTGCCACTCTACTGTATTTAAATGACGATGACGACCTCTTGGGTAAAATATTCCAGAAATAAAGTAGTCCCCCATTCGAATCTCTGGGTGGGGACTACTCAGGAGGACGTCGTTATCAGGAAAAACAAACCCGGCGTTCTACGGATCGGAGCGTGGAATGTCAGATCACTGAATGGGGCAGGTAGGTTAGAAAATTTAAAAAGGGAAATGGATAGGTTAAATTTAGATATAGTGGGAATTATTGATGTTCGGTGCCAGGAGGAACAAGACTTCTGGTCAGGTGAATGCAAGGTTATAAATACAAAATCAGATATGGATAATGCAGGAATAGGTTTAATAATGAATGAAAAAGCAGGAGCGCGGGTCAGCTACTACGAACAGAATAGTGAACGCATTTTTGTGGCCAAGACAGACACGAAGCCCACACCTACCACAGTAGTACAAATCTGTATGCCAACTAGCTCCACATATGACGAAGAGACTGTAAAAATGTATGATGAGATAAAAGAAATTATTCAGGCAGTGGAGGGTGACGAAAATTTAGTAGTCATGGGGGACTGAAATTCGATAGTAGGAAAAAGAAGAAAAGGAAAAGTAGTAGATGAATATGGAATAGGGGTAAGGAATGAAAGAGGAAGCCGCCAGGTACAATTTTGCAGACAGCATAACTTAATCATCGCTAACACTTGGTTTAAGAATCATGAAAGAAGGTTGTATTTGTGGAAGCGGCCTGGAGACACTGGAAGGTTACAGATAGATTATATGATAGTAAGATAGAGATTTAGGAACCAGGTTTTAATTGAAAGACATTTCCACGGGCAGATGTGGACTCTGACCACAATCTATTGGCTATGAAATGTAAATTAAAAGTGAAGAAACTCCTAAAAGGTAGGAATTTAAGAAGATGGGACCTGGATGAACTGAAAGAACCAGTGATTGTAGAGAGTTTCAGAGAGAGCAGTAGGGGACGATTGACAGGAACAGGGGAAAGGAATACAGTACAAGAAGAATGGGTAGCTTTGAGAGACGAAATCGTGAAGGCAGCAGAGGATCAATTAAGTAAAAAGACAAGAGCTAGTAGAAATCTTTGAGTAACAGAAGAGACATTGAATTTAATTGATGAAAAGAGAAAATATAACAATGCAGTAAATGAAGCAGACAAAAAGGAATACAAACATCTCAAAAATGAGATCGACAGGAAGTGCAAAATGGCTAAGCAGGGGTGGCTAGAGGACAAATGTAAGGATGTAGAGGCATATATCACTGGGGGTAAGATAGATATTGCCTACAGGAAAATTAAACAGGTCTTTGGAGAAAAGAGAACCACTTGAAAGAATATCAAGAGAGATGGAAAACCAGTTCTAAGCAAAGAAGTTAATCAGAAAGATCGAAGAAGTATATACACGGTCTATACAAGGGCAATGTACGTGAGGGCAGTTATAAATGGGAGAGAACGTAAGTGAAGATGAAATAGGAGATATGATTCTGCGTGAAAAATTTGACAGAGCACTGAAAGATCTAAGACGAAACAAGGCCGCGGGAGTAGACAACATTCCATCAGAGCTACTGATAGCGTTGGGAGAGCCAGCCCTGCCAAAACTCCATCATCTTGTGAGCTACATGTATGAGACAGGTGAAATACCCTCAGACTTCAAGAAGAATATAATAACTCCAATACCAAGGAAATCAGATGTTGACAGGTGTGAAAATTACCGAACTATTACCTTAGTAAGTCACGGCTGAAAAGTACTGACACGAATTCTTTACAGGCGAATGGACCTTGGGGAGGATCATTTCGGATTCCTTAGAAATGTTGAAACAGGTGAGGCGATACTGACCCTACGAGTTATCTTAGAAAATAAGTCAAGGAAAGGCAAACCTACGTTTCTAGCATTTGTAGACTTAGATAAAGCTTTTGACAATGCTGACTGGAATACTCTCAAATTCTGAAGGTGGCAGGGGTAAAATACAGGGAGCGAAAGGCTATTTACAATTTGTACAGAAATCAGATGGCAGTTATAAGAGTCGAGGGACATGAAAGGTAAGCAGTGGTTGGAAAGGGAGTGAGACAGGGTTTCAGCCTCTCCCCGATGTTGTTCTATCTGTATATTGAGCAAGCACTAAAGGAAACAAAAGAAAAATTCGGAGCAGGTATTAAAATCCATGGAGAAGAGCTAAAAACTTTGAGGTTTGCCGATGATACTGTAATTCTGTCAGAGACAGCAAAGGACCTGGAAGAGAAGTGTATTGAAAGGAGAATATAAGATGAACATCAACAAAATCAAAACGAAACAGGGGAATGTAGTCGAGTTAAATCAGGTGATGCTGAGGGAATTAGATCAGGAAATGAGACACTTAAAGTGGCAAATGAGTTTTGTTATTTGGGGAACAAAATAACTGATGATGTTCGAAGTATAGAGAATATAACATGTAGACTGGCAACAGCAAGAAAAGCGTTTGTGAAGAAGAGAAATTTGTTAACATCGAGTATAGATTTACATTTCAGGAAGTCTTTTCTAAAAGTATGGAATGTAGCCATGTATGGATGTGAAACATAGACGATAAATAGTTTAGACAAGAAGAGAAAAGAAGCATTCGAAATGTGGTGCTACAGAACAATACTCAAGAGTAGGTTGATACATCACGTAACTAATGAGGAGGTACTGAATAGAATTGGGGAGAAGAGTAATTTGTATAGAACGTGACTAGAAGAAGAGATCTGTTGGTAGGACACGTTCTGAGGCATCAAAAGATCACTAATTTAGTATTGGTGGGCATTGCGGAGGGTAAAAATCGTAGAGGGGAGACCAAGAGATGAATACACTAAGCCGATTGAGAAGGATGTGGGGTGCCGCAATTACTTGGAGACGAAAAACATCGCACAAGATAGAGTAGCATGAAGAGCTGCATCAAACGAGTCTCTGGTCTGAAGACCACAACAACAACAACAAGAACTGTGTTTTATTCTAGATAAAGGAACTGTTCTACTGCATTGTTGGGTGAGAGATTCCGAAGCGTTGTCCAGCTACCTGATTGGATACGCTTACCTCCTAATGCACGCAGTGGCCCCTTCCACACGGTCTGTTAGAGTTGTTTCTTACAGGGTGACAATTATTGAACTATATGAAATAAAAACGTCATAACTTCTGGTTTGCGTTAGGACGTACAAATTGCAAGATTGATCGTTGGGCCTGCTGGGTATTAGTATGCGCATGCACGACTTGGTTTAGCGACGAAGCCCACTTTCCTTTGGATGGGTTCGCCAATGAGCAAAATCGACGCATTTTGGAGGACTGAGAATCCGCATTATGCCATCGAGAAGTCTCTTCACACTCAAGGTGTGCAGTGTCCACTCACGGATTAATCGGTGCGATCTTACTTGATGGCACGGTGACTACTTAACGGTAGGTGAAGGTTTTGGAAGACAATTTTTATCCCCATTATCAAAAGTGATCCTGATCTAGACAAAATGTGGTTTATGCAAGACGGAGCTCGACGCTATCGAAGCAGGAGAGTGTTTGATGTCTTGTAGGAGCTCTTCGGGGACCACATTCTGGCTCTGGGATATCCAGAGGCAACTGGCATGGGCCTCGATTGGTCGCCATATTCTCCGAACCTGTACACAAGTGACTTCTTTTTGTGAGGCTATATTAAAGGCAAGACGTACAGAAATAACCCTTCTGAGCTGAGCTGAAAATACCCATTCAGGAGGTCATCGACAGTATCGATCTTCCGACAATTCAGCGGGTCATGCAGAGTTTCGCTATTCGTCTGCACTACATCGTCGCCAATGATGGCAGGCTTATCGAACATGTCATAACCTAAATCCGTATAACTGTAGTGAAGTTTACATGTTGAATGAAGTGTATGCACGCCGTAGTTTGTAACTAATTTAAGCTTTTTTTCATATAGTTTAATAATTGTCACCTTGTAAGTGTATCTCTTGAGTGTAGGTGAGTGTGCTGTGTACGTGTGTGTGTGTGTGTGTGTGTGTGTGTGTGTGTGTGTGTCTGTGTGTATAGTGTGGTATCTTCTTTGTTTTGTAAGATATTGAAAGAATGAAGAGGGTGGATTCCAGTGCCGGCACATTATCCTACTCCTCCTGAATATAACTAAAGGGATCCACGGCCTTCTCATGACCATTCGACGTATGTATTACCCTCAATAGTGCTGCAAATTCTCACTACATAAGCGTCTGTAGAGACGACTGCTATTTAATTGAGGAAATGGGTACAAAGTGTAGTACTTTCACCCAGCAGGTCTTCTCCTCTAGCTGGTCAAATATTGGTGCTGAAAATTTTGTATTACAGGTTAGATATTTCACTTTTTCAGGAAGTCTTTCCTTGTTATCACAAGTCTACAGCATGTCTTATTTAGGGCTGCCATCGTAATTTTGTTCTGCGGCTTACACTGCAAAACTCGTCTACTATTTTTAGTGTCCCATTTGATAATGCAGTTCCGTGCGCATCTCTCCTATGTTCATCCCGTTGCTTGGAGTCTGCTGATTTCATGATTTGACAAAGTTACTTTACTTTAATTATGTGACCGTTTGCCGCAGACCTCTGATAACTTAAGAACTTCATTACGTAGTCGAACTTCTCTGAGAAGTTATGTATAAAACTCAGACCAACTTTGATCAAAGACATGATAAAATTTCCCCAGAGCAACGTCGAGGAGAAAGATGTATGGCAAAGTTTTTTTATAGTCTGATACTGGTCTACGGGTGGACGTCGTGGTGACCATGGGTCGAATAAATAAACGGAGAATATATTTTAGTTTCAGAATTTCTGAGAACATTATGAGGTTCGCATGACCAAACCGAATCGGAGAATATTTTTCATCTGAAAATGTTCTCAGCATGAGTAAAAGAGTGAGAGATGTTGTTCAACGCGAAGAATATTCTGCGATTCTGTCTGAATAAAACTGGAGACTATTCATCGTTTTTTTACTGAGCTTTTTTTAATAACAATGGCGGAATTTATATTGCTCGGAAGGCAAACAGGGTACACCATGTGATCAAAAGCATCCGGACACCTCCAAAAACATACTTTTTTCATATTAGGTGCAAAATGCCGCCACCTACTGCCAGGTACTCCGTATCAGTAGTCATTAGACATCGTGAGTGAGGAGAATGGGCCATTCCGCGAAACTCACTGTCTTCGAAAGTGGTCAGGTGATTGGGTGTCACTTGCGTCACACGTCTGTACGCGAGATTTCCATACTCCCAAATATCCCTAGATCCACTGCGTCCGATGTGTTAGTGAAGTGGAAACGTGAAGGGACACGTACGGCACAAAAGAGTACAGGCCGACCTCGTCTGTTGACTGACAGAAATGGTTCAAATGGCTCTGAGCACTATGGGACTCAACATCTTAGGTCATAAGTCCCCTAGAACTTAGATCTACTTAAACCTAACTAACCTAAGGACATCACACACACCCATGCCCGAGGCATGATTCGAACCTGCGACCGTAGCAGTCCCGCGGTTCCGGACTGCAGCGCCAGAACCGCTAGACCACCGCGGCCGGCTGACTGACAGAGACCGTCGACAGTTGAGGAGGGTCATAATGTGTAATAATCAGATGTCTATCCAGACCATCATACAGGAATTCCAGACTGCATCAAGATCCACTGCAAGTACTATAACAGTTAGGCAGGAGGTGGGAAAACGTTGCTTTCATGGTCGAGCGGCTGCTCATAAGCCACACATCACGCCGATAAATGCCAAACGACGCCACGCATTGTGTAAGGAGCGTAAACATTGGACGATTTAACAGTGGAAAAATGATGTGTGGAGTGGCAAATCACGGCACACAATGTGGCGATCCGATGGCAGGGTGTGGGTATGGCGAATGTCCGGTGAGCGTCATCTGCTAGCCTGTGTAGTTCCAACAGTAAAATTCGGAGAAGGTGGTGCTATGGGGCGGTCGTATTTTTCATGGAGGGGGCTTGCACCCCTTGTTGTTTTGCGTGGCACTATCACAGCATCGGCCTACATTGATGTTTTAAGCACCTTCCTGCTTCCCACTGTTGAAGAGCAATTCGGCGATGGCTGTTGCATCTTTCAACACTGCCGTGCACCTGTTCATAATACACGGCTTATGGCAGAGTGGTTCACGACAATAACATCCCTGTATTGGACTGGCCTGCACATAGTCGTGGCCTGAATCATATATAACAGCTTTGGGACGTTTTGGAAGACCGTATTCGTGGCAGGCCTCACTGACCGGCATCGATACCTCGACTCAGTGCATGGGCTACCATTCCCCAAGAAACCTTCCAGCACCTGATTGAACGTATGCCTGCGAGAGAGGAAGCTGTCATCAAAACTAAGGGTGGGCCAACACAATATTGTATTCCAGCATTACCGATGGAGAGCGCCACGAACTTGTAAGTCATTTCCAGCCAGTGTCCGGATACTTTTGATCACATAGTGTGTATGTAGCACGACGAAAAACTGTAGGCGTTTTCACAGGTCTGACAATAAAAATATTTTGTGGTAAACCTTCCGGGATGTAAGGTCGTGGTCCATGAAACTCTTCAGCTCCTAACGTTTCGTCCAGAGCTGCGCTGGACATCTTCAGAGGGGTGTTTCTCCTCCGGTCGTGAAAGCCTTCATACAATAAAAATGTTATTCCACTGGCGAACTTCCTTCTCGAAAATCATGTCGCAGTTGGTGAAAGAAGAGGAAGCTACCTTTCAAACGAAGCCAAAATAGAAAATTTTTTTGTGCTGTGTAGCAGGCCCAAGTTTTTCAGAATGGTGTAGGGGAAGACAGGTATACACTAGACAACTGTGTCACTGACATTCTCAGATGTTCAACATATTTTCTCACGGCTTAAATCATGTATTTTGTTAGGCGGATCAGAAAAATTAATAACTAGTTGATTACAAACATGACGATCTCTTTCATGCAATGAAACCGTAAAGGTAACCGCTGAAGTACTTACGCGCGAACGAACCATTACACGTCATATTTAATCAAAAATAGCTCGGGTTGAAAACTTTGATAGAGTTCCGGTTTGGAGTACTGAAACCGTCATGCATTCTTAAGATTTTGTTCGCATGTTTTCGCCTAACTTCAACAGTAAAAAAGTTTCCCGCATGGAAAAAATTCGGTAACCTCATCAGAAAAGGCATTTTCGTAAACTGTCGGTAATCGTCTTCATAATTTACTACCGCAGATAAAACTAAAATGGAAACGTGATGTAGCTCTTCCAGAACACACTGACGCGAGTTCAAAGCTTGCACACTGAAGAATTCGCCTGTTTGAGCGAGTTGAAAGAAATTTGAGATTACACCTGTGTACTGTGGTGGACGCGGCCGACGACACACACCGTGAACCTTCTCAAAAACAAGCGTAGGCAGTGAGAAAGAACTCCCTCGTCAGAGAACGTGCTTCCAGTTCTTTATTCATACGAAACTTAGAACTTTCTGAGAGAATGTCCTTTTGCTCTGAGAGTCTTCTCCAGCGAATGTTCTTTTTTATTCATACGATCCCATGTGTTGGTGAACTGTGGCAACCTTGTTTTGTGCATTGTCGTATTTTATCTATACCTGTATTGTATCTTCTGGGGCGGAAAATGAATAGCAGTTCAGCCTAAAAAAAAAAGAAAGAAAGCACTTTATAGCTAGCCGCGCAGTTCGATCCAGGTCTGGCTCACAGAATCTATGAAAACTGCTCCAAGTGACATTTGCACCCAACCAGAAATCTGTGAAATCTGCGCCCAGCACCCTCTCCCCTTGTACAGCGGCTTGGACTACCTGCAGCCGGACCGTCCTAATTGCTCGAAACTACCTGCTCCCGAGACACGGCCGATAGACCTCATCTGTCACGGTAACCGACTGTCTGAACAGACAGCCTTAGTACCGCTCTAGCTGTCATACAGTTGGAATCGTGCACTTCTGTACTTCTGTCAAAATAGTTCCGATACTGAAGTTTCAACGACCATTCGCAAAAGCCATGTTACCACTATGAAGGTTATCCGTATATGGTGAAGAGAACGAAAGAAGACGGGACTGTGAAGTGGCACTGCTGAAGACGGAAAAGGAACCACTGCCGAGGAATGCTTAAAACCAAGGATTCGACGGTGGTTTTTCCACCTGAGCACCAATGTGGAGCTCCGGATGAATCTCCGTAGGAAGTAAGGAAGACTCTGGACCAAACAAAGAAATAGGCACGAGAGGAAGAGACTTCCATTTCCAAAATATATTCAGAGGAGCTGGGTTGCCTGCATAATCGAGGGTATGATTTTGTCACTGAAACGTAAGAACAGCAAGCAATGAACAGAGCTTTATTCTACAAGCGGGAAAAATCGCAGGGTAATGAGAGAGGTTAACAGATAAGACAAGAAAGTTACTAACTATGAATGATAGCAGCAATTTTCTGTTAAGCGGCGACGAATTAGGAGAAAGGATAAAATTTTTAGAGGAATAGAAGGGAAAGAAGTTCTTGGAAGTAAACAAGACGTTTTTACGGATGGTACATTCAAGTGCTATAGCAAACTGTCTTCGCAAATACAAACTTTTCAGGCCGACTTTGAAAGTACAAGTAATGAGACAAGCATTTGTCCAGTGACCTTTGCATTATTGTCAAACAAAATAGAAGAGACATACATACGTCTTTTCCGAAATTTGCCGCTTGCGGAAGCCGCGTGGTCTCTGGCGTCTTGACACGGTTCACGTGGCTCCCCACGTCGGAGGTTCGAGTCCTCCCTGGGGCATGGGTGTGTGTGTTGTTCTTAGCGTAAGTTATTTTAAGTAAGATTAAGTAATGTGTAAGGCTAGGGACCGATGACCTCAGCAGTTTGGTCCCATAGGAACTTCCCACAAATTTCCTATTTTTTCCGAAATTTGGTGGGAAATATTCCAGAGTGTAAATCTGCAGATGTGGTCGTAGATCTCGAATCAGCAGCGATTTCTGCGATTGAAGTTGTACTACCAACAGCCGAAGTGCATGGATGTTATTTCTACATGAAAAAGTCTCTCCGGAAAAAAGTGCAAGATTTAGAACTTACGAATACAAAGAAAATGAGACAACAAATTTTCATGTGCACTGCGCTGGCATTATTAGGGTCTGAGATGACTGGCACCGAATGTCCCGAGGCTTTCTGCCTTTTTTGACTAATTTGTAGATAGCTCGCTCAGAAAATGAAGAAAATCCTATCAGCCTTTGGAGTTGCTACAAACTGCGCCACTGAACGACCAACGCTCTACAAGACTGGCTCCACAAAACTAATAACTTGCTTTGCTAAACCAAATCCTACAATCAATAACGTAATTAGGTTAATCAGATGCATCAAAAGAGAAGCCGAAAATTCAGAGTCAATGAAGTGAGAGCTGAGTATGGAAAAAAACAGTCTACATGAAACGGGATGAAAAGTTGGAAAGAAATAGTAAAAATGTACGAAGAGGATGGTGAGATAAGAGCTTTCTTGAAAGCTATCTCCCACCTGAACAAACTGGACTAAATTTATCAGAAGGGGTCTACAGATAGAAAAATGTACAAAATGTAAATAGCAACTTACAAATAATAAAAAACAATATTAATAATAATTGATTATCAAGGAAGCAGAACAAGTAACCAAAGATTTCCTTAGCGACAGGTGACTAGCACATAACTTAGAAAGTCTTCCTTCTTTTTCGACTGCCAATTTTGAGATTGTCTTATCAGTATCGGTATCTTTATTTAGATTGTTTTTTCTTGATTAAATGCTTAATTAGTCAGTCATGACTGACTCGTAGTGGACCCGAGATAATTCTTAATAAATTTGATTTTTGAAACAAAAAATTCTCTTACCTAATGCTATCGAAACACGCAAAGCTTAGAAAAAATCTTACGCCAAAATAAAGTTGGGAACAGTATTGGAATATATCTTAGGCGTGAAATTTGTGCAAGGACACCGTCTTCAGGAATTTCACAATAACTGTCAACAGATCATTGTATAATCGTGAGAAGTTTCATTTCTGAAGATTTAATCAAACTACTAGGATCTGAAACAGCATACGTTCCATGGTTTTGCAATGTGTGCCGATTTCCTGGAGAAAGCTGTCGGTGCACTCTTGACCTTCTCAGTTCGTAGTGTTCTCTATTGTATAGCTTGAAAATGCGAGCTCGGAAACTTCTACGTAGCGTCCCTCGGCTTTTCTACCTGGCGGGCAAGAAGATTAGTGGACCCTCCCTCGACCCTTTTTGGGCGAAAATTTCAGTGGGCGCAGTTTTCAGTACACCGGCTGAAAGGGAAATAACTTTTGGCACGTTTTCATTATCATAGACTTTTCCTTTATTTCTGCTGGGAGGTTGCGTTGAGCACGATTCCCATTAACATTTAATTATTGTCCTTTCAAAATTTTTGTGGGGAGGTTACACTTAGTACGATGAGTATTCACATTTAAATATTTTTCTTTTTGATAACGATTGCTTTGGAAACAGAATTATTATTGGGGGATTTCTTGAACAAATTAATTACAATTACAATACATTATTAGCTGAGCTCAATGCTGCTTCATTACCTTATTTAACAATATACCTCGTCCTGAATCGTGACCAGAGACCCATGTCGACCCCCGCCGACTCCTCACACACTACTGTACTGACTGACTACTACTCTCCAACTGCTACGTACAACTTAACTCTCGCGCGGTCAAGCGCAGACTAGCAACGATAAATAACTCTCTGGTCAGAGATTCTCTCATTGCTCGCCATCGCTGGTACTGAATACATACGTGTTTCACGGCTCACTGCCGCGTCCTTTAGAGCTATCACGCAACGCATTAAGTTATACTAGCGACTCTAATTGTTTAGCGTTACCTGATTTAATTCGACTACATTCCATTATCCTTAGAGAGACAGTCCACGTTATATGGAATGCAATCGTGGCGCGCAGTAGTAAGAAGAGCTACATTGTCTAAAAGATGATTAATTCGTTACTCTTGCCTTACTTTAGTTGATATTCATCTTATAACAGTATTTTCCAACACTATCTGTTACAGCTTCCTGTTCATCCGTGACTGCAGTGTAGGTCAGCGGCGAGACAGAAATGTATTCGAAGTTTGTGGTGGAGAAGACGGATGTTTTCTTGGGTCTGTTAACGTCCCTCCGTCAGCGGGACGTGGGGAGGCGTTGAATGGTCCTGTAAATCACGGCACGGTCGTGCTCCGTTGCCCCGTTTACAGCCTAGCAGCAGCCATGGAAATCAGAAGCCGGGGTGAGGGGCAGTGTTGGGCTTGGGCAGTGCGGGGTGAACGAACCCCTGCCGCCAGCCTTGGACCCCCAGTATCCGTAGCAGGTAGCCAGCGCGGCACCCAGGATCGCTCCCCTGGGGTCGGGGATCCCTGCCGTCACACAACGGTAGTGCAGATGCCCTTCTCAGAACCACCGGCCCTCCGTTATAGTGACCCACCCAATTTACAGACGTCGTAAAGTGCCTGGGGAGTCACTTATGCAGTCAGGAAAGCTTCTCCTTCGTAGGCCACGTGCACTCACACAAACATGCAGCGCGTTTCTCCCAAAATACGCGTAGCTCGCAATGCAAGTGTGGACCTGTTTACTAAACTTTATGAGGTAAACTAATGGTTCAAATGGCTCTGAGCACTATGGGATTTAACATCTGAGGTCATCAGTCCCCTAGAACTTAGAACTACTTAAACCTAACTAACCTAAGGACATCACACACATCCATGCCCGAGGCAGGATTCGAACCTGCGACCATTAGCGGTCGCGCGGTTCCAGACTGAAGCGCCTAACACCGCTCGGCCACACCAGCCGGCGGTAAACTAATCCTCCTCTCCTGATACGATATAAATTTAGAAATAATCCAACATAGTGATGATGATACTACTAGAGGGTAGTTAGAAGGTTGTGGTATACATGCCAACCAGCCATCATAGAGATGTTGAGTTGGGAGAGTATTATGTGAAGATTCAAGAAATTACGGAGAAAGAAAACAGAAATGCCTACATTATCATTATGGGGGACTGGAATGCAGTGGTGGGTTAAGGAAGAGTCGAAATTACAGTAGGATGATTTGGATTAGGGATTTCTTGTCATAATGGTCACGGTTCATAGTAATTGATGGGAAGCCATCGAGTAAAACAAAGTACTATCTGCCGTTCGCCGAGGAAGTGTTATAGGCCCTTTGCTGTTCCTGATCTACATTAACCATTTAGGAGACAATCTGAGTAGCAGTCTTAGATCATTTTCAGATGATGCTGTCATTTACCATCTTATGACGTCATCAGATGATCAAATATATTCCAAAACGATTTATAGAAGATAACTGTATGGCACGAAAAGTGGCAATTGACTTTAAATAATGAAGAGTGTGGAATCGTCCACGTAAGTGCAAAAAGGCATCCGCTAAATTTCTGTTACAAGGTAAACTAAAGACTGTAAATTCAACTAAATATTTAAGGATTACAAATACGAATAACGTAAGTTGAAACGATTACATTGATGATGTTGTGGGTAAAGCAAACCAAAGACTACGATTTACTGGCAGAACACTGAGAAAACGCAACAGGTCTACTAAAGAGACTGCCTACACTGTGCTTGTATATCCTCTTCTGGAGTATTGTTGTATGAGATCCGCATAGGATACAGTCACCGGAAGACACTGAAAAAGTTCTAAGAAGGGCAGCTCGTTTTGTTCTACAGCGAAGCAGGGGAGAGAGCGCCGCGGATATGGTACTTGAATTGGGATGGAAATCATTTAAACTAAGGCATTTTTCGTTGCGGCAGGGTCTTCTCATGAAGTTTCTGTCACCTACTTTCTCCTCAGAGGGTGAATATATTTTGGTGGTGCCCACCTACATAATAAAACGAGATAAATCAGAGCTCGCACGGAAAGATTTAAGTGTTCGTTTTACCGCGCGCTTGTCGAAATTGGAACGGTAGGGAAATAGCCTGAAGGCGGTTCGATGAACGTTCCGCCAGGAACGTAATTGTGATTGTAGAGTAATTAGATGTGAAAATGAGAGAGGTGAATGGTTATTTAACTTTTGCAAAGAAAACTCACTAGAGGTGGGTAACACAAGATTAGAAAATCACAAAAGGAGACGTTATGCATAGATTTCAAATTTGAATTGAGAAAGGTATCAGCCGAACTACACCCTGAAACAGGAAAGGCTTACGAACTGTCCGAAGAATGCCAAAGCTTACCCAGAAGCAGACATAAACTGAGACCCCAACCCCTTAATCGGAGAAATACAAGTTGAAGAAAATGTGATGAGGTAAAGCAAAAAAAAAAAAAAAAAAAAAAAGTCTATACTTGAGACATTGAAGGAGGTAGGCGAAGTTTCAGAGTTGGTTTAGGAGAAAATGGTAAAGAGATAGTGTTACAGACTACGTAAATGATAAGTGGATAGCCGGTCGCGGTGGTCTAGCGGTTCTGGCACTGCAGTCCGGAACCGCGGGACTGCTACGGTCGCCGGTTCGAATCCTGCCTCGGGCATGGGTGTGAGTGACGTCCTTAGGTTAGTTAGGTTTAAGTAGTTCTAAGTTCTAGGGGACTTATGACCTAAGATGTTGAGTCCCATAGTGCTCAGAGCCATTTGAACCATTTTTTTGATAAGTGGATATAAATGAATGATGGACTCAAGGACTCTGTGAAAGAAGTACTAGGAATTACAGAGTCCGAAAGTATCAGAAGAGAATGGATACCAGAAAACATGGAGAAAAAGATGGAAGAATGCAGAAAGAACAAAAATGTCGAAAACGAGGCATGGGAAACTGAATAATGAATTAAGAAGAATAAATAAAGAAGCAAGAGAAAGATGGAGGAAAAGAGAAATGACAGAAAATAATGAACACGGAGAGAAGAGGAAAGTATGAAATGATGTTCAGATTGGCTATTAAAGTAGTTTTTGATATACACGATACACAGGAAACGTACAAAGTGACGAATATTCTGAATTTCTAAGCTCATTAACACATAAATGACTATAAATTTCGAACTCGATTGAAGCACGTTGATTCGCAGTAATTATACCTGTAGAGTGAAAAACAGTTCATTGCTATAAGTCTTGGCTCTAAGCACTATGGGACTTAACATCTAAGCGCTTCAGTCCGGAACCGCGCGTCTGCTACGGTCGCAGGTTCGAATCCTGCCTCGGGCATGAATGTGTGTGATGTCCTTAGGTTAGTTAGGTTTACGTAGTTCTAAGTTCTAGGGGACTGATGACCTCAGATGTTAAGTCCCATAGTGCTCAGAGCCATTTGAACTTAACATCTGAGGTCATCAGTCCCCTAGATTAAGAACTACTGGCGCCTAACTAACCTAAGGACATCACACACATCCATGCCCGAGGCAGGATTCGAACCTACGACCGTAGCAGCAGCGCGGTGCCGGTCTGAACCGCCTAGAACCGCTCGGTCACAACGGCCGGCGCTATAAGTCTTGCCCAGATGTCCACTTTCTTTGTACAATCGCTGTGCATGGCCCAACGATCCACTAACAACGCAGTCACTTCAATAAACGAAAAGATATCCTAAATGTCTGAGATGCATATTTCAGAACATTGAGACAACGGTAAAAATATTATCGCTGAAGGAAAATCGATTGAACAAACTTGAAACTTGCATGGGTAAAAATTTTAATACGTACCTAGTACAAAATAAAGTGTGGAGCATGTCCATGTGTGTCTCACCTGTTTCTAAGGTCGCAAGTGTCTTTCCGAGCGATTTCGGCTCCCTGTTCACTCGCAGCTGTGGAGGGGGAAATGTGCGTCAGAGATGTTTACCGTGTCATGAGCATCTTCACGAAAACACCCTTTGTCTACAACCCCAACGAGCTGTACAGGTAGCCTTTCTGTTCACGAACTAATATTTTACGATTGACAAACCTGCGTTAGCAGATACGCTGGTCTTCACCCAAAGAACAGACCCAAACTTATTTTGAAATACTTCATTTTCACAGATACAATTGAGGTGCGAAGTAGGAATGAAGGTACAGTGCTCACTCTGTTACGCATTCAAACTGAGTTACGCACAAGTTGGGGAGGATAGGAGTAATATTGAAAACATTTTTGAATCAGTGGGAGAAAGGGGTATCGACAACACATACATGTTAACTACCATGAAGGGGATCTAATGGTAGCTTTTCAGTACAATTAATGGGTACATACAGCTGCTATCGTGCATGAAGGTACATTACGCACACAGTCAGTTTAAAGTTTAAAGGTTTCCATAAAATTCAAACTAAATCTCTCTTTTGAAAGTTGTGCTTAGACATTAAACAGACAGGAAACATAAAGCTCAAAAGTTACAGCCCTTTCAAACTGGTCTTCAGTCTTCTAACTGGTTTGATATTGCTCGCCACGAATTCCTATTGCGTGCCAACCTCTAAGCATTTGCAATCTACGTCCTCAATCATTTGCTGGATGCATTAAAATCTCTTTCTTCATCTACTGTTTGTGTCCTCTACAGCTTACCATAGTACGATGGAAGTTATTCCCTGATATCTCAATAGATATCCTACCATCTTGTCCCTTCTTCTTCTTCTTCTCGGTGTTTCCATATATTCCTCGCCGATTCTCTGGAGAACCTCCTCATTCCTACCTTATTAGTCCGCCTAATTTTCAACACTCTTCTATAGTACCACTTCTCAAATGCTTCGATTCTTTTCCCTTTTGGTTCTCAGAAATTTCTTGCTCAAATTAAGATCTATGTTTGAGACCAGTAGACTTCTCTTGGAAAGAAATTCCCTTTTAGCCAGTACTAGTCTGCTTTTTATGTCCTCCTTCCTCCGTTAGTCGTGGGTTATTTTGCTGCCTAGGTAGCATAATTCCTTAATTTCATCTGCTTCGTAATCACCAATCGTGATGATAAGTTTCTCACTGGTTTCATTTCTACTACTTCTCATTACTTTCGTCTTTCATCGATTTACTCTCAAATCATATTTCGTACTTATCTGACTATTCCATTCCTTTCAGAAGATCCTATAATTCTTCTTCGCTTTCACTGTGGAGAGTTATTTCATCAGCGAATCTTATCGTTGATAGCCTTTCACCTTGAAATTTTAATTCCACTTTTCAATACTTTTTTTCACCACGATATGGCTGCCAAGATAACCACTGAACCACCGCCATGTTTCACTCGTGAGATGTAAACTTGGCCAGAGTTTGGAAACAGTATGCAAGATGACTCATCCGAGCAAATGACTTTCTTGTATTGTTCCATAGCGCAGTTAATAGGCTTCGACATTACGCTTCCCGTTTCAGGGCGTTTGCATGACTGATGATTGCTTTTGGAATTCCAGCGCCGGCCGCTGTGGCAGATCGGTTCTAGGCGCTTCAGTCCGGAACCGTTAGGAAAGGTTAGTTAGGTTCAAATGGCTCTGAGCACTATGGGACTTAACATCTATGGTCATCAGTCCCCTAGAACTTAGAACTACTTAAACCTAACTAACCTAAGGACATCATACAACACCCAGCCATCACGAGGCAGAGAAAATCTCTGACCCCGCCGGGAATCGAACCCGGGAACCCGGGCGTGGGAAGCGAGAACGCTACCGCACGACCACGAGATGCGGGCAGGTTAGTTAGGTTTAAGTAGTTCCAAGTCTAGGGAACTGATGACCTCAGATGTTCAGTCCCATAGTGCACAGAGCCATTTTTTTTGGAATTCCAGCTCGATCTGAAATTCTAAGCATATGGAGCTCCCTCCATGTTCTTTTGGTCCTGACAGGGTGACGAGTGCGAAATTTAGTTTTGCAGTGACTTACTGGTGCCGTCGTCCTCTTACTTTTCCAAGAATGGATTCCATCGGAATAGGTGTGCGCAGCGACTGTGATATATTTCAAAAAAGGGGAAGGAACTCAGCAATCTGTCGCAGACACAGTTCGTATTTTATTGTAGATCTAGATTTCAGCTAGTGAATAGTTATCCTCAGTGCGTTTACACCGAGTTATATAGACTCGTCACACTTGTGACTAGAGAGATCTGATTTGCGACCGATTGCTCAATTCCTCCTACTTTCTTTGCTTTCATTTTTCGTCACGATCCTGTTCATGACCGTCTGTCACTATCACTCAGCACACACTTTCGTTAGCGTTGTGGCTTAGCGGATAATGTTTTTCCGCTTTCCCTGCGTGCGTTATACTCTTCCATATCGTGTCTCTTGAAACACCAAACACTTCGCCTCCCTTGGTTACGTAAGTGCCCACCATACGAACACCAAGAATTTCTCCACGTTCAAATTCGCTGAGCTCCGACACAACGCACTCACAACTACACAGATCGCCATTCTGACTACGACTGACACTTCCAAGGAAATGCTGACAGTGCACAGGTGCTCGTGTAGTCCCATCATGTGCAAATGGAATGGAACTGCGGCTGGGCAAAGACCCGGAGGAAATAGATACCGACAGCCGTAATTTTATTAACTATTTTATTTGACTACCAGTTTCGGTGCTTCATTGGTGCCATCGCGAGGCCCCTATACAGGTAACTAGATGAGTCATCAAAACGTCTGTGCTAGTATACGAAACACTAATTTACTGGCTTCCGTAGGTTTCAAAAACATCTCTGTAGACATGGACTCTTCACACCTCAACATTTTCTAAAATGATCTATCTGAGGTGTAATCTGCAGCAGGCAAAATGGCAAAACTGTTCATTACTAAGCCATGCAGCTCTCGCTAAGTAATAACGAGAAAAATTCTAACATTCTGCGTGGTGTCTGTTTGTTCTAAGTCATGTCTCCCTACCACTTTCGCGCAACGACGCTCTGAGTGCGTTTTTTAGGGAATTGACTAGTTTGATCCTGGGAAGGAGACGCAAGACCACACATGACATGTAGAGTTCAGAAGAGTTCAGTGAGACTAGCGATGATATAATCAAATACTTAATGATTTCAGCTTCAGCTCCATTGCACTACCTGTAAAAGAATCTTAATACTAACTAAATTTAGTGGAAGGGGTTTAAGGCCTTCCTACTTTTAGTTAGCTGGTAAAATAACGTCGAAAAAGCAGTTAAGTTTACCATTGGAAATTTTATTCTACTCACAAAACATTGTTTATAAATTGCACTATTGATAAAAGGAAATATTTTAATACAGGATGATAAAAACCAACTGCGCTCGACAACAATGTGAACAAATATTCCCTGAATGGGTTTCCAAGTTCTACAATGGATCGAAGGATGACTTATGCCATATCACATCTATAATCTAGATTTAACTTAAGTTTCATAAAAGAGAAAACTATCAAAATGGTCTACAGTGACCCTCAATTATCTTTAATTACTTATCTAACTTGTCGTAAATTACAGTGGCTGATGTCGCTTCTCAATAATTATATAACAGAGAAATCATCGCATTTCAGATTTTTACTTCAAGTAGCAAATGTGAACACCATGAGATTTAATTGACGATCGACACTAGTATTACGTAAAAAGGGGGTGTAACAGATGAGACTTCTGCAGTTCTGAGTGAAGCTTTATGCGCTGTTATGCGGCATCACGTGTGTTCATTACCTTGTCGATGGTTAGGCAGCATCAGGGGGCGGCAGGCGGCGCAGCTCCACACCTCGCCATCTCGGAAGCAACTCTCTCCTTACTACAATTTACCGAAGTTGGTTTAAAAAAAGCTATCTGGCTGTGTTTTCAACTGACCAATCAGGGTCTCAATGTTAACCTTAAGCTCCGCCTACAAAAATTCTGTCTATCCAATGAGAAACGTTGCACTTTTCGTTGTGGGGCAATGTTTTTAACGTTTGCAACGTAACAGAGACGCGAAAAAGTCTGACGCTAAAACTGGCAGCTGGTGTGGCCCTTTTAGTGTTATCGTAAGATCTATACTGTTCTTCTGGAGAGCTCTATCTTTTAACATGGGCTGGGGGGTGGTCCTGGCGGTCAGCCGGTAATGTGAGTGTCTGTCCCTTATCGTAGGGCGTTCTAGCTTAACACGGTTCTGCTCTCGGCTTCTGTTCTCGTTTCTTCCCTCGTAACTGTGACTGTTTCACGGTGGGAGGGTATGACATGCATTTAGGCGTTCTTGTGTTAGTCTGTGGTATTCCATTTGCTCACTCGTTGATCGTTTTACTTTGGTTAATTTAATGTCAGGATTTTTTCGGAGCTATGTGACATACTGCCGGATTTGCTTATCATGTCAGGGTTTTCAAGGAAGGTGTTGGATTTGCCTGACGCCTTACAAAATGATACCAAATATTGTTTTTTTTTTTACTTCTTTTTGTTAGGAAATATTACTAGAGGTGTTTAGTTCGATGTGGAGCAGAGGTATAGTTGACATATTCTCATCACTCCAAACGATTGCTCGAAGGGTTTTTCGACTGGTAGTATGTCCTGTGTCGGTCTTTTCTCTTTTCGCCAGTAGCGATATCCAACTGTAATGAATCCTTACGCCTGTTTGTACGCAGTCTGCAATATTTATTTATATTAACTTTCAACTGCCAATACACACTAGTGTGCGAAACTAACTGGTTTAGGCATGCGTATTGAAATACAGAGATACGTAAACGGGCAGAATACGGCGCTGCATTTGGAAACGACTATATGACAACAAGTGTCTCGCTCAGTTGTTGGGTCGATTACTGCTGCTACAATGGCAGGTTATCAAGATTTAAGTGAGTCTGAACGTGGTGTTATAGTCGGCGCATGAGCAGTGGGACACAGCATATCCGGTTAGCGACGAATTGGGAATTTTCCCGTACGACCATTTCACAAGTTTACTGTAAATATCAGGAATCCGGTAAAACATCAACTCTCCGACATCGCTACGGCTGGAAAAAGATCGTGCAAGAAGGGGACCAACGACAACTGAAGAGAATCGGTTAACGTGACTGAAGTGCAACCCTTCCACATATTGCTGCACATTTCAATGCTGTGCGTTCAACATGTGTCAGCGTGCGTACCATTCAACACGATATCGGCTTTTGGAGCCGAGGGCCCACTCTTGTACCCTTGACGACTGCAAGACACAGAACTTTATACGCCTCGTCTGGGCCCATCAACACCGACATTGGACTGTTGATGACTGGAAACATGTTGCCTGGTCGGGCGAGTCTCGTATCAGATTGTATCGAGCGGATGGACTTGTACGAGTATGGAGACAACCTCATGAATCCATGGACCACGCATGTTGGAAGGGGACCGTTCAAGTTGGTGGAGGCTCTGTAATTGTGTTGGGCGTGTGCAGTATGAGTGATATGGGACCCCCTGACAGGTTACACGAACGTAAGCAATCTATCTGATCAGCTACATCCATTCATGTCCATTGTTCATTCCGACAGACTTGGGCAATTCCAGCAAGACAGTGCCCCATCCCACACATCCAGAATTGCTGCAGAGCGGCTCCAGGAACAGTCTTCTGAGTTTAAACATTTCTTCTGGCCACCAAACTCTCCAGACGTGAACATTATTGAGCATAGCTGGGATGCCTTGCAATGTGCTGTTCAGAAAAGATCTCAATCCCTTCGTACTCTTACGGATTTGTGGACAACCCTGCAGGATCCAAGGTGTCAATTCTCTCCAGCACTATTTCAGAGTCCATGTCACGTTGTGTTTCGGCACTTCTGCATGCTCGCGGGGGTTCTACACGATAGTAGGAAGGTATTCAAATGGTTCAAATGGCACTAAGTAAGCACTATGGGACCTAACATCTGAGGTCAATCCCTTCGTACTCTTACGGATTTGTGGACAACCCTGCAGGATCCAAGGCATCAATTCTCTTCAGCACTATTTCAGAGTCCATGTCACGTCGTGTTTCGGCACTTCTCGCGGGGGTCCTACACGATAGTAGGAAGGTATTCAAATGGTTCAAATGGCACTAAGTAAGCACTATGGGACCTAACATCTGAGGTCATCAGTCCCCTAGACTTAGAACTACTTAAATCCAACTAACCTGAGGACATCACACACATCCACACCCGAGGCAGGATTCGAACGTGCGACCGTAGCAGCAGTGCGGTTCCAGACTGAAGCGTCTAGAACCGCTTTGCCACAGCGGCCACCTAGGAAGGTGTACCAGTTTCTTTAGCTCTTAAGTGCATTCACCAACAGTCGATGCTTTACAGCTCTTCCTACATTTCGCTACAGTTTTCTTGCGTTACTACCTTCCTGTGTACATTCTCCCATTTTTATCATACCACTTCAGTCGAATTAGTTTCTGACTGGCTTAAAAAAAGTAGACAAAAATTAAGATGCTGGTTTTAATCCTTCAGTTATTCTACATAGTTTTCCCACCCCGAACATGAACACAACCCGCAGAATGTTCATAGGTCAATGTGAATTTGTCAGAAAAGTTCCCTTGGGTTTGTTTTTCAATTCCCACGTCACGCTAGGGCGGTTACGACATCAAAGAGTTGACGCTTCATTTGCATTTCTGCACTTTGTCGTTTTATCGTAGGCTCGTATTGATAACACCAAGCCCCGTCACTCGCCATGATTTTTTTCAGAAAAGATGTGTCGACGTGTTGCATTTCAATTAAGACCCTACAGTCGTCCACGGTAGTTGTTTTTGTTTGTGAGTCAAGATGCGGTGGACAGACTTTGCTCAAACTCCTCTCTTCAGCAGAACATCCTGGAGAATGTCTTGAACACTTGATTGTGAGATGTTGGCTCCACTGCGATTTGTGACAGAACGACTTTGAGAACCTGAAGCCGAACTTCCACTGCCTGCTCACAACAGACTAGTCGAACGCACAACTTTATGTAATTCCAAAATTTTATTGGTAAAAGACCAGAAACTTAAATCTGATTATTATTTATTCAGAATTCTATCACAATTGCGTAAAATGTGTTGGTGGTGATTATATCCGAATGTTAACGTTCGTTTTCAAACCATTGCTTCCATTTCAAGTGCTTGTCAGAGTGTGCAAATGCATCAGAGCAATTATGTTCGAACAAACATTTAAACTGCAGACCATGGTTTGAGAATGAACGTGAACGTTCAAAACCAGTCACTATGAAGAAATGGTACGCAACTGTGACTGTAACGTGGCTAAATAACAAGAATGCACATCTATTATTTGCAGCTGTTAGTTCAAGCTGCCACGGCAGTTACTGCCCTGACATCGCTTATACGCCAGCAATAAATTCAGTTTCGGAACATTTTGAACGGACGGTGCACGACAGTGTCATTAGCAAATAGATGGTATTGTTCACTAAACGGCAGAACAATAATGTATCGAGTGCCTATAGGAAACTAAGGAACACGCCATCAGCTTGAACAGCCTGGTCCATTAGCCTCTGGATTTCATGCACGAACGGAGCGAGCAGATTTTCGTCATTAGGCAGTTTCGAAATCCATGTTAATTTTATGGAGGTGATTTTCATGCCCCATAAATATCATGATGTTCCACAATTTTACAAAAGACTGACCTCAATGACATAGGCCCAAAATTATCTGCCTCTGTTCGAATACCTTTCTGGGAAATGGGAATGACCTGCATCTTTCTTCTCCAGTCGTTCGACACCTTTCATTGTTCCTGTGACATACGATAAACTGCTGCTGGAAAAGGATCAAGTTCTGTTGCATAGTCTCTGTAGTCTCACAAATGAGTTCTATTTGTTAGATGGTGTCACAACAGAGTCGCTGCGTACGGTATTGTTCGCGGGCCGTGGCCCGTGACATCTGTGTGTGTCCTCGGGCTGTTAGAGCTGTATTCGGGGTGTGAAGAGCCCACCCCGCCACTGTGCCGTTAGGCGCCAACTCGCTAATCGGGTGGTGAGGGGAGGGTGGGGGTAGTTCACACAGGGTGCGTGCCACTCACACTCGACTGGGGATTTGTCTCCCCGGAAATGACATCCGCCCGAATCCCTTCCATCTGACGACCCAACAGCCACGTTCCACGCTGGAACTGCAGGAGGCTCAAATACCGAAGAGAAGGGAATTGTCATCTCCTTGAAATAGGAAGATCTTCTTCACGATCTTTTTCTGTGTTTGTGAACTTGATTTGGGTTTTTAAAATCCCGCATTCTGTAAAACACAACGTTTTTACTTTTTACATTCATTACCCAAACATATTTCGACACCTATTGTCATCTTAAACGGGTCTTGCTTTATTTATGAAACTACATTTACAGTGGAGATGGAGCTATAAAGGTTAGTTAGCTTGCTTTATGCCCTTTTGTGACTTGACTCCAAGTAAGTGGATTGAAAAACAGTAAATGTAATTACAACGAACAAAGAAAGAACATGAAAGACGCAGTGATGCGGAATTGATGGGAGAAACTTTTAAGATAAAATGATAAATGAAAACATAAGAGAGGAACTAGAAATAAATTCTTTGGAAGAAAACCGATAAACTATAGAAATGATTGGAGACAGCCTGTTGATAGAATGCCGAAGGATAGGGTCCCAAGAGGAGTGTTTTACTATAGGCCTAAGGGAAGCAGATATTCGGGAAGACCAAGGAGACGATGGTCCGATATGTTTTGCAGCCGGAATAAGCAATACTGCCTAATAAATGGAGTGCAGTAGAAAAAGAAGAAGAAATGCTATCTTTACCTCGGCACGACTGCTTCTGCCGTCATACCAGCATACTGCATGCATACAGTTTCCAATAGGTACGTACGTCTCACTCCTCACTGTATTTATGACCTTTTTAATGCTTTCAGTCCTACATAAAGCTTTGTTCGTAGGTGGTACCTCATTGTCCGTATACTTTCATGTATACTTTCATACATCTACACACATTTCTTAGAATTCTTAGGTGTTTTCGTGAATAACTCAAAGGTTCCCTCCCACGGGACGTGAAAGGGAACGTGAGCGTGAAGCTCAAGTTTTGTGACGTCACTACGTGTAATTTCACGATTCAGAGGCTATCACGCCTCAAAGACAGATCAGGAAGGGCAGATTCTTTTCTTCGTTGGTGAATGGGTGGCTAATGAGTTGCATTTGTCGCTTTCTACGTCATTTGATATCCTAAATTAATTATGCCGTTAACAGTAGAAGCACTTGTTTGATGGTTTGTATGTTATAACTTACGTGTTATGAACAAATATGCATCAAAATGCATTGAGGATCTCTCAAAAACGCGTCCTTTCCGGCTCAATTTATTATATTAAAAAGAGGGATTACGTTATCTGGATGGTCAAAGGCTTTTCTTATTTTATATCGTTCATACTATGAAAAAATACCATTTCAAGGCACCGGTACATTGAAGATGTATCAAAAATGCTTCCGTTTAGCTACGATTTGTTACAACTAAATGCCTGTTAATAGCGTCTCGGTGGCTAAAATCTTCAAGAAATCATAAGATCAAAGACACAGATAGTATAACATTCGTCAACTGTGTAAGTCCACTGTGTTTAAATATAATAAAGATGATGATATGTTTTCCCATTAATCACGTCCACCACTGCAATTTCAGCATTCTCTACTCCTGGTCTTCAACCAACAGTTTCGTAGCTGCTTGTGATGCAGTTATCTTGATGTTGTCTATTAACTGGTACCTTCTTCTAACTGTTTTTCTCTTTCCAGTCCTCTGTCCTTCTAGTGCATCATTTTATTGCGCAGTCACCTGTCATTCATTATCCTAGCCAACTTCTGTTTCTTCCTCGTATTTGTTTCCTGTATTTCTTTTCTTCTCTTTCACCCTTTATAACGTGAGTACAATCACATGCTTATTTTACATTTCCATTTCCAACCTTCTTCAAATTCAAACCTCAACAGCCTCGCAGCAGTTTTCCTTTATGCAATGCAGTGTCCATATTTCGGCACCATACAGGGCAATAGCCCACACAAATCACTCTACTTTTTTTTTTAACTGTTTATTTAATAGTCTCCAGAACATGGCCTTCCTTCTGTAAACATTACTTTTGCAGTAGCTATTGCTTTTATTTCTTGGCTTTATGTCGTATTGCTGGTAATGTTACATACTCGATACCTGAAATTATCAACTTCTTCCACGTAATCATTACAAATTTTCATCTTTACCTGCCTTGTAATAGTCATTGCCTTGTTAACATTTATCTTCATTCCATATTTTTCTTATAATATACTGTTAGTGTTGCGGAGTAACGACAAGCGCCGGTACGAAGATGAACGCAAGAGCAGAGAAGCTGTGAGACGACGCCAGCCAATAGTACGTTCACTAGGACCGAAACAGCGGCATCTGTCTGAAGAGAAATAAGCGCCGCTCTTGCCCGCCTTGGACCCACAGGAGAAGACGAGCACTAGCAGGGGCACTAGCAGACCCGGACTAGAAACCACACACTACATATATACAGGAAACAATTAACAAATGCAGGACATAACTTTAGAATAGGTCCTTAAAATTACTGAAATAGCTGCGGCGAGCGAAATCTGTTTGTTCGTTTAACATCGACTCTGATTTTTTGATTTTGTAGAGGTATATCTCTTGTTTAATAATTATATCTTTAGCCATATGAAAAATTCATCTTTGACCACAGCATGTACGAAAACATCTGTGAAGTGTTTAAAAACATGTGTATGCGAATTGTCTCTTGAATGAAGTGATATTTACAAAAACGATGGAGAAAGAAACGTATACGGTTGCTTAAATGTTAAAAGCGCTTTTCTTCGATTATTTGGTAAGTTTACACTGTTCATCTTTTCCACTATTTCGTACATTTTACCTCGTTTGACCTATGAAATTCTTAACCTAACATCAAACCTATTTGTGACAGCAATATGCATTTCATCTAAATCTAGAGAAAAAAATAAAGCATGTGTTAAGACGAATTACACCTGATGATGGCCCCACAGAGTCCGAAACGTATACCAAGCAAGGTGGCGCAGTGATTAGCACACTGGACTCGCATTCGGGAGGACGACGGTTCAATCCTGCGTCCGGCCATCCTGATTTAGGTTTTCCGTGATTTCCCTAACTCGCTCCAGGCAAATGCCGGGATGGTTCCTTTGAAAGGGCACGGCCGACTTCCTTCCCCGTCCTTCCCTAATCCGATGAGACTGATGACCTCGCTATTTGGTCTCTTCCCCCCAACCAACCCGAAATGTATTGTGTACTGAATAAAACACGAAAGTTGTGACTGAAGGCGGTTTTTAAATCATACCTCGAGTGTACTGAATACAGCTACGATTGAAGCTGCGAAATATGGATAAAATTAAATATTTCAAACAAATTCTAATGTTTCAAAATGTAGTTAATCTTATATCCGTTTGAGTCAGCTGGAGTGGTTTAAGTGTATCTGCTTCTTCTATGGTGCTCATACAACGTATTTTTAGTAATTAAGAATCTCGCAGAACGTCTTTCAGGATCTCTTCTTGCTCATTCCTTTCTCGTAATCTGTATTCTTCATCAGTACATCCATCTTGGCTTTCACCAATTACTGTATTAAATTCGCTATTACCGCTAAATTGGCACCCTTCGGTTTGCCTCTATTACATACTTAATATTACCACAGTTTTCGTTTGCTTCCACATAGCAGTATGGCTGTGCCGCTTTGAGCACAGTCTGCAGTGTTTCCAGTTTCCCCTCCCCTCATATCATCATCAGTGACATCATGAAGTATTGCCATTGAAAGGTCTCTGTTGGATTCCTTTCATGTTTAATTTCTTAAATCTGTTGCCATTTATGGAATAAATTCCTCTTCTAAATGTACTGTGGCGTTTCTGACTATCTGGGAGGAGACTGAGCAGTGGAACGTGTTACTTTTACACATAAACAAGAACGATCTGTCACACTACTACACTTTAAAGCACAGTTTATATGTAATTCTTATATGTAATTCATGTCACACAGTCTCATACGGAACCTACATCCGCTTTCTTTTATATACTGTATATGATAAGATACTGTCATCCCCCTTCCCTTTTGTGTGAGAGGATGAATGAGCATATGTATTTCTAGTTGCATGCTTGAGGGTAGCAGACAAGGCTGTCTGCTAGAGAACAGTAGGACCAACGTCAGAACAGGTAGCTACGCTTCCTAAAAGCAAAGAGGTTTCTATCATTAGTATGGTCCTGTCCGTCCGTTGTCATGTTGGTATAGGAAGCTGCCCCTCTGGCCACTTCCGTTGGTCTTTGTGAGCCACCCTGAGGAAGCACGCTCGGTAGTAGGGCAGTTGCAGGGTGGCCGTGGCGAGCGTCTGAAGTGGTAAGATCTCCGGCTAAGCGCGTGTCTGTTAAGTCCGTAGGACAATGGATTTCTTAAGTTCAGCCTAACTGAAAATTTAATCACTTTTATTTCGGGTTTAGGTCTAAAATATCCGATGTTATCTTAAATTGCAGCGCAGTGTAATTATCGTGTGAAGTTCAGATTATTTTTCGGTAGTTGCTTTGTTACTACTTTGTGAGTAAAGTGGAACCACGTGTTGATCAGTAACTCTAACTAAGTTCATCAATCTTAAATCCGAATGTTTGTGTGATTATAACGTCTCGTCTTGACTATATTTTCAATATAGCAACTTTTCTTTATGTTCAGCCCACGTGGGGTGTACTTTGCGAGACCAGTACCATGTGCTTATATAACTGTTTGACCCATCAGGTTAATAGTAAGACGTTAGTAACCAGTTCAAGGTTTTTCTTTTGTCAATTGCTTTTCGATCTAATGTATTTTAATTATCAAAATTATTGTGGAGTTGTACGCTTTGTGTAAACCAAGTTGACCACGTGGAGCATGTGGTGTAATCATCAAAGTAGCCCTCAGCTATTCTTTTTGCGAAGACTTCACAGAGAGTTAGTATGACTTTAGTATACCAGTGTGTGGTAATTACATGATGGACAGGATTGTGGTATGAACGTAATTTCTTTGGGTAAAAACTGAATCTGTTGGTTGTGGTTAATTTCTTCTTGCTTATGATTCAATGTTCTTCGTGTGTTATTTTATGAATGGAGTGTTGTATGCAGTTTTCCAAATCTTGGCTCCATATTTTATGTGTTTCGTAAGATTACAATCTCACATTCTTTTCAATCGTAAATAAGGCACCAGCTCAGTTATAACTCACGTATAATATGCTGAAATTTCAATGAACAATCTTAAAATAAATTTCCAAATATAAACTGATTTCTTTCTTTTTATTTAAATTCTCCTTTTTATATATATATTTTACCGGTTTTGTATGACTATTAAAAGATTATCATTAATGTTAGTCTGCTTGGTAAACCTAGACTAAATATCTGATGAAACAGTTGCCCAGTAATCCACGGTTAACGTCCCCAGACAGATCACGGCTTTTAACCCACTTTCATTGTCTATTAGCTCCGATTTCAGCATACAAAATTAAAGTTACAATCTTACACATTCAGTATACCAAATTAAAGTAACAACGTTGCACATGGCGACCCTGTTCTGTGATTCCGCTAGACTCTGGAATCTCTGAAATGTTAGATTGCGAGCGTGTTATAATCTTAATTTTTTTTCCCTACAGCGCTCAAACAACTTCTGCGTTGTTTCCGAGCAGACTTTCAAAAGATTCACGGCGTTATTGATCGGCGTTGCGTTGTTTGTCTTGTTGTGTTTTTTTTATATTTGTGTGTTTTATGTGTCTGTGTGTTTTTTTATTCTCGCTTGTAAATTCCACTGTTTCGATCTAAGATAAAAATTTGTTTTGCGTGTGAAAAAGTGCGTACTAGGTTGGGTATCTTTCGTGTGACTGTCGTAATTTTTGTGGGACACATTTATTTTGATTAGTGTGTCGCATACCGGTTATAAATTGCACTAATGCAGACACGTAACCAAACTAAAAGTAAGCGGTCCGACAACCTAACCAACATGGACCAAGGGGATAATTTAATTTCGAATGTTAACGCGTCGGGCGGTTCCGAAAATGCAATGGGGAATACTTCAGACGAAATGCAAGACAGGACGAACGGGCTCACATCAGAGCCACAAATTAATTTGCCTCCAACTAACCAAATTGATTTGGCAGAACTCATGAAAGCCTTATTGCAACAAAATAAAGAATCATTTGAAAAATCGTTCCGAGAACAAAAAGAATCATCAGAAAAATCGTTCCGAGAACAAAAAGAATCATCCGAAATATCGATCCGGGAGCTAGGCGAACAAATAGACGAAAAACTAATCCAGCAGACAAATAAAGTCGACATGTCGATGCAGAGAGTGTCCGATGATATCTCACAAAGAATAAACAATCTGGCAAGTGAGATAAAAAGTGATATTATGAAAGAATTAGGCCGTACATTTGAACAAATCGATGATCGTCTGCAAGCTTTAGAACAGAGCAAGCGGAGGGGCGATGCCGAATCTAAAGAAAGCGAAGAACGGCTACTTAGGAATTTCCAAGAGCTGAGGGAAGAATGCCAAAGGGAGCACCAGCAGGTACTCTCGAGTGTCCAAGAGGCGGAAACACACTGTCCCACGTCCGTTAGCAAGACAATAGCGGACAACAGTTTAGCGATCCACGCATTGGAACAGCAAGTAGAACAATTGAAGCAGACTGGGGCGGAGGGCAAGAGACAAATTGATGATAAGATTGCGGCATTAGCGGACATTGTAGGCACGATGAAGCTGACGGAAAGCGAGAACAATACTACACCGGTAGCGGCCGCAGAGACCGAAGAAGTGCGTTCGCTTCTGAGATTTCAGAAGGGACAGTTCGAAGTGAACAGGCAAAACAGAGCTGTAACAGGCGAATTACAAGAACGCGTGGCGCATCTGGAAAACCGCATGGCGTGTGATTCCGAACTCGTCAATAGCATTAAAAATAGCCGTACGAACAGTGCAGAGAGGGACTCCGGCCACGGGGGAGATTTTGACGACAGGGAAGAATGTAATTTGAGGGGCAGACATGAGAATAATAGAAACATTCAAGGGCCTCGCCAGGAGGAAATGCGGGGATTTGATTTCAAACATTTCCTTACGGTGAGAAAGTTTGAGATATTCCGAAATTCGCAAGAAGGAATACATCCACGAGCATGGCTCGAGCAATTTGAGTTCTGTCTTCCTCCCGACTGGGCAAGTTCACATAAGATAGAATATATGTGTGGCTATGTGGAAGGCGAACCGGCGATTCGCATGAGGTCGGCAGCGCGTCGCTGCAACTCCACTCGGGAGTTTCGACAAGCCTTTCTGTCCGCCTATTGGTCGGAAGCGGCACAAGATAGGGTCAAACATGGCATAATTATGCTGCCAAATTTGAACCAGTCTGGTTTCGGCAGCCCTGCACGCCTATTCGACCACATGCTGCAGGCAAATCAATTCCTATACGACCCATACGGGCCTGCGGAACTAATTAGGATATGCATCACCAAATTGCCGATGCACTTGCGGCACGTCATTCTTGCGGGACGATGCAAAGAGGACGTGGAAACGTTCAAGACGCTTCTCCAAGAGTTGGAATACAATACAGGAGAATGCCCGCCTAATCAGGCACAAAGTTATTACGGGGCACAGCAGCGCGACCGCAGTCGTGGCCGTATTACTAATCAACGGCGTGACTGGTCGTCGCGACGCGAACGGAACAATAATCGGGACAGGCCGTATAGAAACTGGGGTAACAGTCGCGAACACAGGTGGAACAACAGAAATGATCGAGGACGTGGACAAGATCGTGAACGCTACAGGTACGGCAACCAGAATCGATACGATGAATACGGTGGGAATAGGACTGTAGGCGGAGCACCTCATGATGTCGAAATTCGGCCGGCCAACCCTAGAAATAATCCGGCAAATGGAAATGAACAAAACCGGCAATGACAAACGATCAGCGCAGAAGGCACCCAATCGGAAGAAATGAGCGACATGGCAAATGACTAGAAAGGACAGTGAGAAGTAGAGAGGACGGTGAGGAGAAAGAATTGATTAGTTTAAATTTGTGACGTATGCATTTTGAATAATATGTTGATAAAAATTAATGATAATGATGTTTCTATGTGATGGATTGAAGTGATGTTTTAATTTTTTTCTCTCCTTGTGCAATTAGGATTTAGTTTCATTCAAACGTGAAGATAAAAGGTTTCTTTGTGAACGAGTAAAATGCTGTTTATGTTTTTTTTGTGTGTAAATTGAAAAGAGTCGCTCCTGAGGAAAGCAAGATCGTTGCTGAATTAGTGCATAAACTCAGGGGAATATTCGATCTGTGGGTATTATGGGTCTGGCAAACCCAGGTCCCCAGCTGTTAGTAGCCTTGTTTCCGATTTTCTGCTTTCAGTGCTACTATCTATCTATTACTATTCTATATCTGTCAGTATAAATGAGGATCTCTTACTATAGTATGCGTGCTGTATGAATATTTTAAGATAGGAGAACTCTGAGAAAGGAATGAGTAAGTTTGGAATCTTGAAAACAGGATGCGATAATACGATTGTTGAACCATTGGCTTCCAATATGCGATGATATGTTAATATTGATGATATATGTCTTTTTTGTTCTTTATAGCTGAGTACGTAAAGTGCTGTCTGTGGATTTCGTAAGTATATTGATTCCCTTCAAGGTGAAAGAAGAATTGTGGTTTGTGTAATTTACGTGGCTCTGAAATATTATTGTGGTAGTCAAATACGAGCAGCTTTTCAGCAAATGGAGAATGGAACGGAAATATGGATCCTTTTTGTAGTCTTGATTGATGTTGAGCCAAAGCCTAAAAAAATTATTCTGCGTTAATACTTGTCCTAGATAAGCGACGTTTACGTGTTTTGCTGATGCTGTGAGCATTACAGCTTACTGTTTTCGCTGGTGCGGGATGCACTGCAGCCTATATGATTTGTACTGAGGAAATTTCCCTCTTGAAGGTAGAGGATGATTAAATAATTTTGATTATGGGAACGAAGGAAAGCTTGGTTTAAGGTAATAAGGATAAAGCAAAACATTTGTCATTTAAACTACAGGAGGATTCGGATCTTTTGTGTCTGTTGTAAGTTCAATATGTTAAGATGATACTGTTTTACAGAATAGAGGTGACCACAATTTTGCCATTCATGAGAAATGAATCCAGAATAACCACCACAGGCGAAATAACTGATTTGGAAGCGAAAGGTAACGTAAAGAAGGAACGAAATCGCAGCAAAATGGGTAAGAAAATGTAATATAACCTGTATAATGCAAATATTTTTAATCTTCTCAGAGTCATCTGCGTGATTAATTGTTGTGATAACGTAATTTTAGGTGAAATTTTCTTACTGGTTTATGTGTGAATATATGAGTATGATAAATGTATAATTGCGAGTCTCTTTTCAGGTGTGCGAACTGGTATAAATGTTTTGGCGTGTAAATAACCATTGTTCTTTTTAATGTGTATGTTTAAGGAAAGTTCTCCATATTTATCATGTGACAAGACGTATGCCGTGAGCGTCAAGAAGAGGACGAATTAGAACAATGTTGTAGTGGTATATACACGGTGTTGAAATAGCATTGAAGTAGCTTATTGGCTTAACTAGTAGTGGATATAAGTAGAATATTGAGTAATGCATGTTTATGGGTAGTTAGTTTGTAGAATAGACAACAGGTGTGCATGTATGTGTGTGTAAATAACATGTGAACCCTATGCTGTCCTGACCTATACTTGCACAAGGCATAATCCTATTCATTTTAGTGAATTAATAAATAGCATTTGATTTATTAAAACGTAAGTGAACCACATTAGTGATGTGGATTTAAATATTATATTGTCAGTTGATTTAAATTTTTATTTTTATACTGTCAAGTCATTTCACTTTTATTTTTTTTACATTGTCAAGTCATTTAAATTTTATTTTATATTGCCGATTCATCTAATTTTTTTATTTAAAAAAATATTAAGTCTCACTTTAATCTTAAAAATTGTGAAAGACAATACTAAGTGGTATTATGTATGACATTTTGTAATCACATAAGGATGATGAAAAATTTCTGTGAATGCAGTTGAGAATGTGAAAGCGAACCGGCAAAACTCTTAAGAGACAGCGGGAGCAGCGGGACTAGTTGTAAACTGGCGGGTTTCCCAGCAGGACACGCTGTCAGCCAGGCCACTTTGGGAGCGCGGCCGACAACAAAAGAAGGTACGCGGCAAACACTTTCCCTTGTACCTGGAGCTAATGGGCGGCCGCCCCGGGCGACCCTTCCTCGAGGCGATGACCTGAGATGGACGAGCGGTCCACCGCGCGGAAATCCATCTGCTGGCAACGCACCACACGCACGCGACCGTGACGAGACGGCCGCGGTGAAACAACACAAGGGGCGTGAAGCCTGTTGACAGGTACTGCCCAGAGAAACTTGCAGACGTCAACGACGCCTATCGACATTTCCTGATGGATGCCTACTGTCAAGCGACAGTAAATCATGGTTCGATGTTCTCTGGTCGCTAAGGGTGGCACAAAAGAAGAGCCATTAAGTGTCATCCTTGCCCAGGAATATCAAACCGGCGAGCCAATTGAGGATAACCCCAGAATGTAACAACACAAAGGGCGTGGAGCCTTTTGACACATACTGTCCAGAGTAACTGGCAGACTTCAATGACGCCTATCAACATCTCCTGACGGATGCCCACTGTCAAGCGACAGTAAATCATGGTTCGATGTTCTCTGGTCGCTAAGGGTGGCACAAAAGAAGAGCCATTAAGTGTCATCCTTGCCCAGGAATATCAACCTGGCGTGTCAAACGAGGATACCGCACGAATTTGACAACACAAACATGGAACCAAATTGAGATGACGTGACACGGGAGAATCTTCATGAGAGGGCAGAGACGGCGGGATCGCATGCAACAGATGGACAAAAAAATCCCTACTGACAGCTGCGGCGACGAACCCCCCTCTTTCCCCTATATTGTGCCTCGGAACAGTGGAAGTACTGAGTGTGTCAGTGAACAGTGATTATACGGTTCTTAGTCCAGTGCATATACGTGTGTTTCTGTCAGAGAAACTCTGACTCGTGTGTTTTGCAGGAGTTCGATTTATTGGTGTTTATTAGACTGACTCTTGTATTTTGCAGGTGTTCTATTTATCTTTTTTAGACTTTGACTCTTGTATTTTGCAGGTGTTTTATTTATAGGTGTTTTTTTGTTTTAGATGTTGACTATTGTACTGTTTTATTTATCAATGTTTGTTTTTGTGTGATGTATTAGATTTGTGATATTTTGTTTCGTAAATTCATTGCTGTGGCATTGCTTCGTTTATCAGTCAGATAGCTTTTTATTCTCATTGAACTGTGATCGATTAGCCTTTGCATGGGGCATATTTACTGTGAGGAACCCCTTAAGGGTAACAATCACATAATTATTGTAGTCTCAGTATAATGACACAGTGCTCATTGTTTGCTAGCTAATTGAAATATAGTAGAGTGATTAAATGAGTGCCACATAGTTATTTTAATTCTACAAATTATTAGTTTTATACGATATAGAATTTTTTTGCGATAACCACTTTGTAAAACATGTTTTTCTCTTATAATTTTGTTGCTTTTGCAGATTGTGCATTGTTATGTTCTGCTTTTTAATACCGATGTTAGTTGATGTTCTTTTTTTTAATTGCTGTGGCACCTTTGCTATTTTCATAAATTTTGCTTGTTAATAAACAGTCATAAATTTTCCTGTGATCAGTTGGCTCTTGCAATGAGCAAATACTGGTGAACTCCATAAGGGTAACAACCAGAAATTGTTTTCATATTAATGACACAGGAACCATTGTTTTTACTTGCTGACCGAATTAGGTCTACACTACCTTTTAAATAGGTGTCACAGATTGTGTTCTTTTTTTCTGTTTGAAATTGGTAGATTCTAAAGATGTGTGGAAATTATTGTGTTTTAGCAAGTAGCTGGTGTCCTTTTGCCTTTTCTTTTACACTTTTGGTTTAAGTAGGGTGTGAGAAGCCTGCTTGGGAATGTCCTAGCATGGCCAGAAAATTCCCTGCACAGTCTTTTCCCGGAGCGTTGGGGTTATGAAAGGTCTCTGTTGGATTCCTTTCATGTTTAATTTCTTAAATCTGTTGCCATTTATGGAATAAATTCCTCTTCTAAATGTACTGTGGCGTTTCTGACTATCTGGGAGGAGACTGAGCAGTGGAACGTGTTACTTTTACACATAAACAAGAACGATCTGTCACACTACTACACTTTAAAGCACAGTTTATATGTAATTCTTATATGTAATTCATGTCACACAGTCTCATACGGAACCTACATCCGCTTTCTTTTATATACTGTATATGATAAGATACTGTCATCCCCCTTCCCTTTTGTGTGTGAGGATGAATGAGCATATGTATTTCTAGTTGCATGCTTGAGGGTAGCAGACAAGGCTGTCTGCTAGAGAACAGTAGGACCAACGTCAGAACAGGTAGCTACGCTTCCTAAAAGCAAAGAGGTTTCTATCATTAGTATGGTCCTGTCCGTCCGTTGTCATGTTGGTATAGGAAGCTGCCCCTCTGGCCACTTCCGTTGGTCTTTGTGAGCCACCCTGAGGAAGCACGCTCGGTAGTAGGGCAGTTGCAGGGTGGCCGTGGCGAGCGTCTGAAGTGGTAAGATCTCCGGCTAAGCGCGTGTCTGTTAAGTCCGTAGGACAATGGATTTCTTAAGTTCAGCCTAACTGAAAATTTAATCACTTTTATTTCGGGTTTAGGTCTAAAATATCCGATGTTATCTTAAATTGCAGCGCAGTGTAATTATCGTGTGAAGTTCAGATTATTTTTCGGTAGTTGCTTTGTTACTACTTTGTGAGTAAAGTGGAACCACGTGTTGATCAGTAACTCTAACTAAGTTCATCAATCTTAAATCCGAATGTGCATGAGATTATAACGTCTCGTCTTGAGAATATTTTTTTAATATAGCAACTTTTCTTTATGCTTTTCTTTATGTTCAACCCACGTGGGGTGTACTTTGCGAGACCAGTACCATGTGATTATATAACTGTTTGACCCATCAGGTTAATAGTAAGACGTTAGTAACCAGTTCAAGGTTTTTCTTTTGTCAATTGCTTTTCGATCTAATGTATTTTAATTATCAAAATTATTGTGGAGTTGTACGCTTTGTGTAAACCAAGTTGACCACGTGGAGCATGTGGTGTAATCATCAAAGTAGGCCTCAGCTATTCTTTTTGCGAAGACTTCACAAAGAGTTAATATGAATTTAGTATACCAGTGTGTGGTAATTACATGACGGACAGGATTGTGGTATGAACGTAATTTCTTTGGGTAAAAACTGAATCTGTTGGTTGTGGTTAATTTCTTCTTGCTTATGTTTCAATGTTCTTCGTGTGTTATTTTATGAATGGAGTGTTGTATGCAGTTTTTAAAAATCTTGGCTCCATATTTTATGTGTTCCGTAAGATTACAATCTCACATTCTTTTCAATCGTAAATAAGGCACCAGCTCAGTTATAACTCACGTATAATATGCTGAAATTTCAATGAACAATCTTAAAATAAATTTTCAAATATAAACTGATTTCTTTCTTTTTATTTAAATTCTCCTTTTTATATATATATATTTTACCGGTTTTGTATGACTATTAAAAGATTATCATTAATGTTAGTCTGCTTGGTAAACCTAGACTAAATATCTGATGAAACAGTTGCCCAGTAATCCACGGTTAACGTCCCCAGACAGATCACGGCTTTTAACCCACTTTCATTGTCTATTAGCTCCGATTTCAGCATACAAAATTAAAGTTACAATCTTACACATTCAGTATACCAAATTAAAGTAACAACGTTACACCATATTTATCCCTTCCACTCTCCACACATCACTGACGTCTCACGCCAAATTTCATATGTACAAAACGGCGCGAAATTCTAAATTAAGTTGGGAAATTATAGATAGGCAAGTGTGATACGGGTTTTTCCCCAATCCTGTAACATCACTGTGGAAATAGGGAAGTTGTCATAAGTGTGAAACAGTGGGATATTCTAAAAAAGTAAGGTGAGCCAGTGTCCTGTCCATCTAACGTTAAGAAATCCAACATGGTGGCCCAAGATGGTCCACCTGGGAGGAAGATCGAAGCTCTATGACATTAGACTTCAAGACGGCGATCCAAGATGCAGGAGCCGGGTATACAGGCAAAGCCTGCATGTTTTTCAGATTTCACCCGTCTATGACATCAGAATTCAACATGATAGTTGAAATGGCTCTGAGCACTATGGGACTTAACATCTGAGGTCATCAGTCCCCTAGAACTTAGAACTACTTAAACCTAACTAACCTAAGGACATCACACATATCCATGCCCGAGGCTGGATTCGATCCTGCTACCGTAGCGGTCGCGCGGTTCCAGACTGAAGCGCCTAGAACCGCTCGGCCACCCTGGCCGGGCTCAACACACTAGACCTGAACGCTATGAGCATAGCCTGCATGGTTGTCAGATTTCTTGAATTCTAAGTTTACAGTCGTATTCTACGTGTATAACGGCGGTAAATTAAAAAATGTCAGTGGTTTCTCCACTTGCATGAAATTGTAATTCAGTTGCCCTAAATTTAAGAGACCACTAGCCCAGATATCTTAATTTCAAACAACATTAGCAAGAGACCCAGAAAATGAGTCAATAAGAGGATGTTACTTATTCTCTAATGAAAAAGTTGTTGGAAGTTATCTTTTATAGACCGAGAGGACCGGCATATTTATTACATTCAAGTTGTAACGCCCCACCGGTTAGTGAGTAGTTAAAAATGGTTTAAATACCTGTGAATATCTTGCCTTCGGTGTCCCTCGACAACTGCGTACAAGAGCTAAAATATGCCTGTTCAATAAATACAGGGTACCATAATAGATTTCACAACAGTGATGTAGGCCACAACTGAAGTAAGTACTTAGATTTATTCACTTCAAAACCTGTCTCTTATGAGCTCATGATCAATCTTCGGTGTAATAAGCCTCGTTGTTACTACTACAGCTAACCGATGGTAGCACATACTACAATGGCGATATTAAATAGTACAGATGCAGTAATCTGATAGAAATGCGTGCGTGAGGTCCATTGCACTAGTACTCAAGAAAGTACGAATATAAAGTCACATATCATTCTGCCTTTTGCGATATCAAATCAAACTACTTAACACTCCGAAATAACTCGTCACGGCACTGTTCTAATATGCTGTTTTAGACAATGTCCAACACACGAGTTGCTCTACTGTAAATCCAAACCTGAATCATGCACCAAGAATCTATCTCAACTGTACACACAGATCTGTCCTCTTGTGGGTCCAACACTCATCTGCCCTAACAGTACTAGAGGCCGAGTATTTATACTCTTCCTACAATGTACTACTGGTTATAATAATGCAAAATATAATTTATAATATGAAATAGTTAAACAACATTATCAAACACTCTATAATATTCCATACTTTGCTAGAACAAGTTTAAGACAGTTTCTAAAGACATAAAAATCACATTAATATTGAAATTGCAGAAATAAGCATTCGAACAATGCTAAACGATCAATTATCTATATTTTGTTAATTAGGCTCGAGATTTAATTCCTACCATTTAGAGATGATGAGAACGAAATACACTCCTGGAAATTGAAATAAGAACACCGTGAATTCATTGTCCCAGGAAGGGGAAACTTTATTGACACATTCCTGGGGTCAGATACATCACATGATCACACTGACAGAACCACAGGCACATAGACACAGGCAACAGAGCATGCACAATGTCGGCACTAGTACAGTGTATATCCACCTTTCACAGCAATGCAGGCTGCTATTCTCCCATGGAGACGATCGTAGAGATGCTGGATGTAGTCCTGTGGAACGGCTTGCCATGCCATTTCCACCTGGCGCCTCAGTTGGACCAGCGTTCGTGCTGGACGTGCAGACCGCGTGAGACGACGCTTCATCCAGTCCCAAACATGCTCAATGGGGGACAGATCCGGAGATCTTGCTGGCCAGGGTAGTTGACTTACACCTTCTAGAGCACGTTGGGCGGCACGGGATACATGCGGACGTGCATTGTCCTGTTGGAACAGCAAGTTCCCTTGCCGGTCTAGGAATGGTAGAACGATGGGTTCGATGACGGTTTGGATGTACCGTGCACTATTCAGTGTCCCCTCGACGATCACCAGTGGTGTACGGCCAGTGTAGCAGATCGCTCCCCACACCATGATGCCGGGTGTTGGCCCTGTGTGCCTCGGTCGTATGCAGTCCTGATTGTGGCGCTCACCTGCACGGCGCCAAACACGCATACGACCATCATTGGCACCAAGGCAGAAGCGACTCTCATCGCTGAAGACGACACGTCTCCATTCGTCCCTCCATTCACGCCTGTCGCGACACCACTGGAGGCGGGCACCACGATGTTGGGGCGTGAGCGGAAGACGGCCTAACGGTGTGCGGGACCGTAGCCCAGCTTCATGGAGACGGTTGGGAATGGTCCTCGCCGATACCCCAGGAGCAACAGTGTCCCTAATTTGCTGGGAAGTGGCGGTGCGGTCCCCTACGGCACTGCGTAGGATCCTACGGTCTTGGCGTGCATCCGTGCGTCGCTGCGGTCCAGTCCCAGGTCGACGGGCACGTGCACCTTCCGCCGACCACTGGCGACAACATCGATGTACTGTGGAGACCTCACTTCCCACGTGTTGAGCAATTCGGCGGTACGTCCACCCGGCCTCCCGCATGCCCACTATACGCCCTCGCTCAAAGTCCGTCAACTACACGTATGGTTCACGTCCACGCTGTCGCGGCATGCTACCAGTGTTAAAGACTGCGATGGAGCTCCGTATGGCACGGCAAACTGGCTGACACTGACGGCGGCGGTGCACAAATGCTGCGCAGCTAGCGCCATTCGACGGCCAACACCGCGGTTCCTGGTGTGTCCGCTGTGCCGTGCGTGTGATCATTGCTTGTACAGCCCTCTCGCAGTGTCCGGAGCTAGTATGGTGGGTCTTGACACACCGGTGTCAATGTGTTCTTTTTTCCATTTCCAGGAGTGTATATTATTCTTTTATCTAAACATTTTACATATACTAATTTCCTGAATCTGATTTTGATTGTTTATGGTGCAAAGGGCGTTGTAACTACTACTGTTTGGTATTGCTATTATTCTTCTAAAAGCCATTTTTTTATTATCTAAAAGTAATTGAATTTAATTGTAGCTGTAGATATAAGAATATTGATCTAGTAATACATAATGCAGGAGTGCTAACCATAAACCTGGAATGTTACAAAGTGTGACAGTCGGCAAGACTATCTTGTTCCGACATTCTGTGAAACTTGTAATTTAGTGGGACACAGTGCACCATGTGACAGATTTGTACCAGCAACTTGTAGCACGTATAGAAAATACTGTCACGTAGCACAGATATTCGTAGTGTAGCTGGTAATGATTCGGCGTAGAAATTAGATATACACTATATGATCAAAAGTATCCGGACATTCCCAAAAACATACGTTTTTCATATTACGTGCATTGTGCTGCCACCTACTGCCAGGTATTACATATCAGCGACATCAGTAGTCATTAGACATCGTGAGAGATCAGAATGGGGCGCTCCGCGGAACTCACGGACTTCGAACGTGGTCAGGTGATTGGGTTCCCCTTGTGTCACACGTCGGTACGCGAGATTTCCACATCCCTATGTCCACTGTTTCCGATGTACAGAGAAGTGGAAACGTGAAGGGACACGTACAGCACAAAAGCGTACTGGCCGACCCCGTCTGTTGACTGACAGAGACCACCGACAGTTGAAGAGGATCGTGAAAAGCATTATTGATATTGGGTGTCTTAATTTAATAAAATTAATATTTATTACGTTTGTTAATATGTAATAGGCAGACATCTATCCACACCATCGCACAGGAATTCCCCACTGCATCAGGATGTACTGCAATTACTATGACAGACAGGCGGGAGGTGAGAAAGCTCGGATTTCATGGTCGAGCGGCTGCTTATAAGCCACACATCACGCCGGTAAATTCCAAACGATGCCTCGCGCTGGTGTAAGGAACGTAAACACTGGACGATTGAACAGTGACAAAACGTTGTGTGGAGTGACGAAACACGGTACACAATGTGGCGATGCGACGGCAAGGTGTTGGTATGGGAAATGCCCGGTGAACGTCATCTGCCAGCGTGTGTAGTGTCAACATTAAAATTCGGAGGCGGTGGTGTTATGGTGTGGGGGTGTTTTTCGTGGAGGGGGCTTGCATCCCTTGTTGTTTTCCTTGGCACTATCACAGCACCGGCCTACATTGATGTTTTAAGCGCCTTCTTGCTTTCCGTTGTTGAAGAGCAATTCGGGGATGGCGATTGCATCTTTCTTCACGATCGAGCACCTGTTCATAATGCACGGCCTGTGGCGGAGTAGTTACACGACAATAACATCCCTGTAATGGACTGTCCTGCACATAGTCCTAACCTGAATCCTACAGGACACCTCTGGGATGTTTTGGAACGCCAGCTTCATGCCAGGCCTCACCGACCGACATCGATACCTCTCCTCAGTGCAGCACTCCGTGAAGAATGGGCTGCCATTCCCAAGAAACCTTCCAGCACCTGATTGAATGTATGCCGGCGAGAGTGGAAGCTGTCGCCAAGGCTGAGGCTGGGCCAACACCATATTGAATTCCAGCATTACCGATGGAGGGCGCTACGAACTTGTAAGTCATTTTCAACCAGGTGTTCGTATTTGCCGGCCGAAGTGGCCGAGCGGTTCTAGGCGCTACAGTCTGGAACCGCGCGACCGCTACGGTCGCAGGTTCGAATCCTGCCTCGGGCGTGGATGTGTGCGATGTCCTTAGGTTTGTGAGGTTTAAGTAGTTCTAAGTTCTAGGGGACTGATGACCTCAGAAGTTAAGTCCCATAGTGCTCAGAACCATTTGAACCATTTTGTCCGTATATTTTTTATCACATAGTGTAATTATTATATTTTTGCAACTGTGTCAGAAGCAATACCAGTTTGACGCATGTAAAGGAGAGTAGAGTAAACTGCTCAAAATGGCAAAGACATGGCCAACTAGTCCTAAGAAGGCGATAGGAGCTTTTGCGGACCAAGTTGTTAGAAGATAACGAACAACCTAATGAAGAGCTAAGCCAGCATTAGAAGCCTTATTGGCAGAACAGCAACCAAAATCAGATTTGAATGAAATTAAAGCTCATCTGTTGATCCTTCAGCCGCAAATCTCGTAACTCCTTTCTCGGGGAAAACAACAGAGGACGTTACCGTGTTTACAGACGATATGGTAGCCATATCCGCGTTAATTAGCTGGCCAGATGAAATATATATGGATGACCAAGTTACGTACCACGGGAAAGACAAAAACCTATATCAGGTCTCATGTAATGCTTAATAAGATAACCACATTCAGCGGTATGCTTGTACCAGAGGTATAGAAAACAGTGCAGTACACCGTTCTTTTACGAAGAATCTCAATAGGTAATACAGAAGGCGAATGAAACAGTGGAATCATTTTCTGGCAGAATACACACAATCAATGCACAGACTTACGAGCTGATGCACAAGCCAGATGCAGACAAAGTCTTGCTCAAAGAAGTGGAAAATAGAGCGTTGGACCCGTTTCTGACAGGGATCGATCCAAATTTTCCATGACTGATGCATATGGAAAACTGTGAGGACTTAGCCACAGAGCTTTAAATTCTCTAATGAACTGTTGCTTCATAGCCGGCCGAAGTGGCCGTGCGGTTAAAGGCGCTGCAGTCTGGAACCGCAAGACCGCTACGGTCGCAGGTTCGAATCCTGCCTCGGGCATGGATGTTTGTGATGTCCTTAGGTTAGTTAGGTTTAACTAGTTCTAAGTTCTAGGGGACTAATGACCTCAGCAGTTGAGGCCCATAGTGCTCAGAGCCATTTTTTTTGTTGCTTCATAACTTGGATAAATAAAAGGAAATATAAGTTTTTAGTAGATACTGGGGCACGCATATCAATTATGAGTCTGGTTCTCTGAAAATCCTAAGATTCTGATTGCGTGCATCACAGGATAACAAAATATATTCATTGGTAACAGCACAGCTCAAGTTTAGGATAGGAAACATATGGTCGCAGGACAAAATGGAAGTGGTGTTCACTCTGGGGAAGGAATTATCTCCAAACTCGGAGTAGACTTACTGGTTTGGCATCAAGCTGAAATTTAACTTCACCTGTGGATAGTTCAACTCAACAGGGATTCGTTTTCAATGGTGTAAGATGGCAAGAACTATGCTCCTTACATCAAGTCATTAAAGATCACCTAACTCACGTTGAGCAAACAGTAGGGCTGAACAAAAAATGACTGACAAGGCACAATGCATCGTGTAGAGGGTATAGTATGGACGTATTGGAATAATTAATGTCGGGTGATGGTTTGAAAGTAATTCACATGACAAGAAAACTTTGTGGAATTGAGTCGATTTACTGGACGCTAGTTTACCCCAGGGAAGCATTTAAGAGTTGACCATGGCCGGCTGGGGAACGGCAAAGGGAAGCGACAATAGGCAGCTTAGGGCGGCTCAAGGTCTGAGAAAGTGGTAATGCGGCGCGGCCTCCAGCCGCCTTAAGATGAGTGACAGTGAGTGGGTGGTTGACCCCAACCCCATGCTGGTGTACCAGGAAACAGACAGAGAACTTGTACGCCTGTTGATAAATGTCCATCGTTCCGTTTTCTGTGAAACATGTGACAAAGCCGCGCAAAGCTACGGTGGAGTGGTCAACAGAGGTCAAAATATGCGTGTTCGTGACTATAGCAACTTCATGCTGAATTCACGGTCCACAGAGCCTGAAGTAAATCAGGTGAAGAGCGACAGCATGAAATACGCCGGCCTCCGATGGGAACGTAGGACCAAGGAATTTGAAGTACTCTCCTGGGAGTCAGAATTCCGGAAAACTTGGTGTTTATGCAGACGCTAATTTCGATGGGTGGCCTGGGGGGAGCTTAATTGCAGAAGTTGAGAGGAAGGGAAATTTTGTGGGAATTTGTTCACTTCCCAGAGCAGGCATTGGTCGGCGCTGGGAAGTGGGTCATAATTAACACGACTTGCGCTACAATAGGTGTAAGTGATTTTGCTGGAGGGGAAACCGAGGCGAAGAGTGGACTGGCAGAAGTCTCAGCAGAAGTCTTCCGTTCCCAGCTTGCCTAGAGTGCGGACGTGGCGTTCTTTACTCAGCTTGCCTGAGAAAGAGTGAGCATCTCTGCAGTTTAGGACTGAGCAAATGGAACGATTGAGCTTGGAGATAGAAAGTTTTGGTTCAGCTATGTACTGAGCAAGATAGCTAGGAGTGAATAGACGAGTGCAGCTTTGCAGCACCACGAGGTTGGCCGACGTCCAGGCAATGACGCCTCTCCGCCCCGCTGTATTCGGTGATATTGCGCCCGCTGCGGCCACTGATTAATTTGTTGGATCACATCGGCAAAGTTTCCATGAGGGTTTCATGGGCCGTGTACTGTAGAATTCTTCTCGCACTTCGCATTACGCCTGGGTCAGTCGATAGGAATTACTTTTGAGTTATTGAGCTTTACTCCATGCAAACGCAATTTATTAGCACTGCCTGTTAGGAGAGTCATGTAATGTGATGATTGAAGGTCGTGAGTTAAAATAAATTTGTGATAATCAACTGCATCTGTTTTCAATCAAGTAGTTGAAATCCCAAGTCACTTTCTTAATTAATTTTATGTTCAACATTTGCATCTGATGTTCAATAGTTGCATATAACATCAATGTGCACCCCTTTTTAATAAAAAGTGATCAATTCTAAATCAATTAATGTCAACACTGCAACTGCAGTTCAATCAGGAGTCACAGGACCTTATTACTTTCTTTGCATTATCCGATATTGCAGCAGTTTTGCACTCTCTGTTGATCTGCTAGTCAATTAGCTGGTGTGAACACACGCCAAAACCAGATAAGTGATGGGTGGGGTGTTACAATGGATGCAACAGTTGCAAACATTTATGTGTCACAAGATAAACCCATTGCTAAGGTGATACCAACAAAACAGTGCACAAACGCATTAAAAGTTGTTTCACATGACAGAATACTAACAGTTCCAGGAAAGATAATTTTGGTTACGGTTGATGTCGATGTTTCACAACAAGCTTTATGTTTAATAGAACCCTGCAAAGTAAAGACGTGTTGTACGAAAAGCATTGTTTTACATGAAGAAATAGGGCTCAGGCTAGGAACACAAATCGGCAGGTTATGGTGCAAGTAAGCCTGGACAACTAATGATTGTAAGTGGATTTTTAGTTTCTAACAATTTTCAAATGAAGACAAATGAATTTTTGCATTTCCCACCACTCCAAACTTATAACACGAGAATTATTAATACTCCATCATTTTAAAGAGAGTAGGGCTTCTTGAGTTTCAAACTTAAGGTGGCAATCTGAGATGTCAGAGGGGTGGGGGGAAATTATTTAAACTTAGGACAGCTGGACAACCACGATGTTAAACTTAGGGGAAAATGAACTGTAGTACTATAAGAGTGGAGGAAACTAAGGATTTTTTATTTTAATTTAGCACCATGCTACCCTTAGAACAGGATTCTAAACCTGGAACATAAGAAGCCTGACAACACTGCGTCCTGTGGCCAATCTCTCACGTCCACTGTAATGGATTCTGATATCATAGGCTGGTGAATTCTGACAACCATACAGGCAGCATCCATATTCACAGGCCTTCCATCTTCAATTGAATTGTGTTTTGACGGTACTTTGACCCTATTCCCCAGGTCCACCATCTCGGATCACAATCATAAATTTTTGAATTTCACACCAGCAGCACATTGCCCCATACTGGATTTTTTTAACTTCCCGCCATTTTACTCTTAGGACAACTGTCCTACTCCCACTGAGACGAAACAGAAGTGTGGGTAAACCTTGTGACACAAATGGACTGTTTAAAAATCTACCATTACTTTGAATTTCCTACCATTTTATATTTAGGACAGTTGGCCAGTGACATCATAGAAGTGGGGGATGAGGAATCAGCTTCTTATTATGTTGTCTGCTGTGTAGCTATTATATTTCTATTATAGTTCGATTTTGTTCTTTGGATATTCAGTTCCATCTACACTGCAACCATATATGTCACTCACATTCTTCTCTCCTTGTCATTTTGTCCTAATATTTCGCCAACAGCACAAATTTTATTACATGTTGCTAAGAATAAAATATTCTGATCTCGTCAGTTAATAATTCTCTGTTTAGGTGCCATCTCATTTCAGACGTTTCCAATATATTCTCGTTCTCTCCTTCAGCTTCTCGAACTTCACTGCCTGCTTGACGCTGTTAACGATCTATGTTCCTATTTTCAATCTTCTGTTCTTTCTCAATTCGATGTGACCTCTTCTAGCATTTCCCAGCAAGACATCCAAATGGGGAGATATTTTACTTCCAGAATTTTAACCTTAGAAGGACTCATCATGCTATTTATGCAGTTTTCCTGGGGACTTCGTACAATAAAGGACTATAAAGAAAACACTGCAGGTTTTAGTTTGTCAGGTTGCTGGTTCGTATCCTTCTTTTTCCAAAACATTTTTTTTATTCATCTTCATGGTTTCTAAACAGTTTAGATGCTGTCTCATTAATTTAAATGACGTATGTTCTGGAATACTCTGTGTTACCTACATATCAGAACCTTTGTAGTTAAGGAGTGAATCTGATCGATTTTGTGAACCTGCCAGGGTAAATGGACCAATGAATTGTACGATTGCTGTCTACATCACTCACTGTTCCTTCGCAGTTCGATATAGTATACGCTACAGACATAACCACTTGGCTGGTATGTGGACAAGGGAGCACCAGTGCGTTTTACTGGTTGGAATGTTTGTGCAACGTTAAATGCACCAACTGCCACAATAAGCATTGCCGAACCAAGACGTTTCCCTTTGTATTTGAAAAACTAAAATGTGAGTAGACCAGAGTTAATTACTGCTAGCGATTGCCATATAATTTTTCTAAAATATGCATCGTAATAACCTGTTCGATCTATCGACGTGTCCACAAACATCTTCACATTTTCTCCGCTGATCTTAGATGTTCACTAACAGAACTGAGATATGAAGATGGTATCTGTTCTTTCGGAAATGTCCGAAAGAACAGATGCAGCGTTCTAGAATGAAATGATAATTAAATCAAGACCCTACGCTGCCGACAGGCGTTGACATACAGCAACGGGGACAGTTGAAAATGTGTGCCCCGACCAGGACTCAAACCCGGGATCTCTTGCTTACATGGCAGACGCTCTATCCATCATCTTTATCTCATTTTGTTCGTTACAGTTTGTTCCATTTGTTCGGGGTGGATGTCCTATTACATCCGTTTAAGTTCTTCGTTGATCCATTAGCCCAATTTAAAAAAAAAATTTTAATTGCAGAGGCCAGCTAACCCTCTGACCGAGCACGCTGAGCTACCGCGCCGGCAATCCATCTGAGCCATCGGGGTCACAGAGGATAGTGCGACTGCTGGGATTTATCCCTTGCACGCTCCCCGTGAGGCCCATATTCTCAACTTAAAGTCCACACACTACATTCCTAGTGTCCCTACCCATTACACTCATTATTAGTGGCAGACAATCTTACCGAGTCCCGTAAGAGTTGGTGCAATATGTGTACATCCGCACAGAAGAAGAAGGCAAATGGCTGTTTAGCCTTAACTATATGAAGATGGTATCTGTTCTTTCGGACATGTCCGAAGAACCTGCTTTCTAATTGAAAGTAAAAAATACACTCCTGGAAATTGAAATAAGAACACCGTGAATTCATTGTCCCAGGAAGGGGAAACTTTATTGACACATTCCTGGGGTCAGATACATCACATGATCACACTGACAGAACCACAGGCACATAGACACAGGCAACAGAGCATGCACAATGTCGGCACTAGTACAGTGTATATCCACCTTTCGCAGCAATGCAGGCTGCTATTCTCCCATGGAGACGATCGTAGAGATGCTGGAGGTAGTCCTGTGGAACGGCTTGCCATGCCATTTCCACCTGGCGCCTCAGTTGGACCAGCGTTCGTGCTGGACGTGCAAACCGCGGGAGACGACGCTTCATCCAGTCCCAAACATGCTCAATGGGGGACAGATCTGGAGATCTTGCTGGCCAGGGTAGTTGACTTACACCTTCTAGAGCACGTTGGGCGGCACGGGATACATGCGGACGTGCATTGTCCTGTTGGAACAGCAAGTTCCCTTGCCGGTCTAGGAATGGTAGAACGATGGGTTCGATGACGGTTTGGATGTACCGTGCACTATTCAGTGTCCCCTCGACGATCACCAGTGGTGTACGGCCAGTGTAGGAGATCGCTCCCCACACCATGATGCCGGGTGTTGGCCCTGTGTGCCTCGGTCGTATGCAGTCCTGATTGTGGCGCTCACCTGCACGGCGCCAAATACGCATACTACCATCATTGGCACCAAGGCACAAGCGACTCTCATCGCTGAAGACGACACGTCTCCATTCGTCCCTCCATTCACGCCTGTCGCGACACCACTGGAGGCGGGCTGCACGATGTTGGGGCGTGAGCGGAAGACGGCCTAACGGTGTGCGGGACCGTAGCCCAGCTTCATGGAGACGGTTGGGAATGGTCCTCGCCGATACCCCAGGAGCAACAGTGTCCCTAATTTGCTGGGAAGTGGCGGTGCGGTCCCCTACGGCACTGCGTAGGATCCTACGGTCTTGGCGTGCATCCGTGCGTCGCTGCGGTCCGGTCCCAGGTCGACGGGCACGTGCACCTTCCGCCAACCACTGGCGACAACATCGATGTACTGTGGAGACCTCACGCCCCACGTGTTGAGCAATTCGGCGGTACGTCCACCCGGCCTCCCGCATGCCCACTATACGCCCTCGCTCAAAGTCCGTCAACTGCACATACGGTTCACGTCCACGCTGTCGCGGCATGCTACCAGTGTTAAAGACTGCGTTGGAGCTCCGTATGCCACGGCAAACTGGCTGACACTGACGGCGGCGGTGCACAAATGCTGCGCAGCTAGCGCCATTCGACGGCCAACACCGCGGTTCCTGGTGTGTCCGCTGTGCCGTGCGTGTGATCATTGCTTGTACAGCCCTCTCGCAGTGTCCGGAGCTAGTATGGTGGGTCTGACACACCGGTGTCAATGTGTTCTTTTTTCCATTTCCAGGAGTGTATTAAGGAAAGTCCACTTTTGCAATATATGCACATCCATCCCAACCCATTTTCTGTGCTTTCAATGTATGCTATGAAATGTCCATAGTTGTAACATTTATTTATGTTCGTCTGGCCCTCATAATTTACTTTTGTTCCAATGTATACCGTAATATTTACGTAATATCGCTGCAGTAACACTTTACTTGTTCATCTTAATTGTAATCAGTTCTTTTCAAACGTAAATAGTAAGTAACGTAACATTAGCAATTTGAAAATATCTGCTGTCACAGACATGTACATAATGAAATATCTCTGAGAGTGGAAGTATTTGGCATTGTTACGATTGTAATATCGCCATCTTGTACCTTCATGTGATATGTTAGAGGTGCGATATATATATAAAGTGCATTATACAGTTTTCGATGTTGCACTGGAACGTAATGGCGCGGATTCTTCATTGGCATCCCCACCTCAAGGAAGCTTCGTCAGGTGGGGAAACAAAACACGAAATGTAATGTAAAACGTGACATTTCAGACTGAAGATGAACCTATCGGTTCGAAACCGGTAACGGCGCTGTTTAAATAAATAACTAGCATTATAAAAAGGACATCGAAACCGATTACTTTGGATTCGTAGTATAGCACTTTACCGCTTTTTTTTCTTTCAAGTTTTAGATAAAAATACTTTTGACATTACTGTCCTTCAAGATCTACTGTTCTTGTTTCACATACACGGATGCTACATATACAATACGAAGCACATCATCAATAAATACTCGTATCACAACATCAGCACGTTACATTTATCACACGAGAAATAGTGGAGCATAATTTAATCTCAATAAGAACACTGCAACACAAATTCAAGCACCTTATCTAAGTAAGGAATATTGTTCTTTAACACTGTTGTCGAATAAAACTTTTCCTTAAGACAATGAGTAAAAAATTGGCAAATCATTCTTTAAGGCTTCTCGTCCGTTAAAGTTTATGACTCTCTCTCGTGACGTTCATTCAAAAGTTCTGTTCACTGTTCTTTTCGTTCACCAGAATGTAACATACAGCGTGATCCTTTAAGCAATTCACTATGTTTCTCTTCGTTTCGGGGAAAGGGTTATCATATGGGTTGCGGGAGTCCGCTGTCGTTATGGCATGAGGTGCAGTCCTCTTAATAGCTCGCGTTTATGCATGTAAATCTGTGTTCCTGAATGTCGATAGGAGAACACGTGGAGCACAAGGGTGAGTCGGTAAGGTGTTTTGCGTCTAGCTTAGAATTCCAGTGTACCACTGATAAGTAGAATGAAGCTGGCCAATGCTATTTCATTACTGAGCCACCGAGCCACACCTGACTAATGCAGGCTTTGATATTTTGGCATGGTACTCTGTCGCCGTCATTAGTACATCGGTTGAATGAATTCTGTTATTTTGACGAGTGATTTGGAACACCGAGTTCCCGATATGGCTGCAGCATCATCGCTATGCAAGCGCCTGGAGAGTCTCAGATGAAGCAATATTCATCTGCGGTAATACATGCGCACATGTCTGTTTTCTGTGTAAACGCAGCGACATCTGCGCACCTGCCTAGTTGTCAGCAAAAACATCGCATCATGATATTAATGTCATCATTCTAGAATGATGATATCTTGATGCGATATTTTTGCTGAACCTTCATGAAAAATTCTATTTGTCGGTATCCTTCAATGTGGAATTTTTGATAGTGAATACTTTTCTACCCGTATAGCTAACAACGATGAACGTAGGAGCTTATGAAATATACGGTAATCGAAAAATAAAAGTGGTTGAGAAGCTATTCCAATACAGTTGGATAGCCTCTGCAACGTATTCAAAGGAATACCAAAGAGACAGAGGCGCGAATGGGAATTTCGATCGAGGGGGAACACGTGCTAGGGTAGTCTGTGCAACTGTGCCAGGGTGGCGTAGTGGTTTGGGCATCTGTCTGGCGAGCAGGAGAACCGGATTCAAATCCCAGCATTGGTACAAGTTTTCAATTGTGGCTTCAGTCTGAACGTATATTAGACGTTTTTGACTTGGGAATGACTGTGGAACCTTGTGTGTTATCCTATGACGGAACCGATTCTTTGTGTCTGATTCGTAAGAAACAGCAAACGCAAGTTGAATAGCACACAGTATATTCGAACTGAAGGAATTGTGACTGAACTGGTGAAAGTATTCTGTTATGCTTTTGGAACATTCGGAACCGCTTCTCGTAATTTATGAGAGCACATCTTCAGCTCTTGCTTTTTAAAATATGTGATTAGTCGGTAATCTGCCCAGTTTACTTACTATCTGAGAATTTCAGAACATTTCTGAGCCAGAAACACTGATATTTCCACACAATACTCATTTTACTGCATGTGAGAAGTAATGTGAGTCCTGACGTTAATAATAATAATACATCTGTATTGTAGATGTAATGCGGATAAACTGAAAGCCAATCCGTTCAGTAACAGCAGGAGGGACAGCAGAAAAGTTGTCACAAGGACAGACCGCTGCTGTTGGCCGCTTCTCACGTTTTTGCTTGCGCGACTGCACCGCCGTTATTGTAATTTAGAGCTTGAGATAGCGCTGCGGACTGTGTTAGTTACTCTGATAGGCGCAATGAGAAGTGAACCAGACTCCCAGCGAAGAAGCAGCGACAGTCGGTTAGTAGCTGCCACGGCCGTTAGAGTAACTCAGTAGGGAAGCCCTTGCTATTGGGAAGCGGAACGATTTCATTTAATACGAAAGAGCATGGGTTCCGAAACGTGATTTGTTTCCTGAAAACTGTGACGTTACTTACACTGTTGCATTACGTACTACTCCGACTTACATTGGAGGTACCTCTCGAGTCCAGCCTGTGCTGTTATGAAACCTACTGTCAGATTAAAACAGTCTTTTGGACCGAGGACTCCATATCTTTGCCTTTTTCAGGCAACGCTCATACTGCAAACAGCCATTGATAAACCGTTGTCGGGCTATTCTGCACATATACGTTCTCCAAAGACATTAGTTCAGAAGATGTGCAGACTTTCGGTGGATTTTGGTACTCGCAATTAGCGGACAGACATCGAAGCTTTGAGTAGAGCAGTGAAGTGTGTTCGGATGGTCCTGTGGCTTGCATAGTGCCAGCGAAAATTTATTCTTTCGACACATATGAAGAGGAAAAAAGAGTTTTACCACTTTTAGAATCATTCACTAATAGTCACCAAATCGCTTGTTGCGAAAAACTCTGATAATGAGGGGGACAAATGCTAGTAAAATTTAACCACGCCATGGTCCCCTTCGTGTTAAGCAATCACCACACCAGTTTTCTGTGAAAAGTAATGGCGTTTTGTGAGCACGCAAATCATATAAAAAAGAAAGACAACAGCAACTTAATAAACCTTTATCACCCACGATAGGTTACCTGCAGCATACCATGCTAGCAAGTGTTCCCCCATCTGTGGTCTCCAGCCCAACTCCAACAATGACCTAGCGAAATGGTGTATTTAAAAATTACAGTCTTTCGTTTAAGAAATTCAAGAAAAATTAAGTTTTACAGGAGGAAACCGAGCAATGTGGCGCAGTGGTTAGCACACTGGACTCTCTTTCTGGAGGACGACGGTTCAAATCCGCGCCCGGGCATCCTGATTTAGCTTTTTCGTGATTTCCCTAAATCGCTTCAGGCAAATGCCGGGATGATTTCTTTAAAAGGGTACGGCCTGCATTCTTCCCCATCGTTCCCTAATCCGATGGGGTCGACGACCTCGCTGTTTTGTCCCCTCCCCCAAAACAACCAACCAACCAACAGCAGATGCAGTGTCTTTCTCTAGCAACCTACCACACGTTATCGATGACAAATCGCTATACTATATTTCGAAGCACAGTTAATGCCATGCGATGTCTTAGCGATAGAAACGTGTGTCTGTGGTTACGGCAATTTAAAATGGGATGTGTGCGAAAATGGCATAATTAAACATATCATTTAGCTGCGAATGACATGCAGATTATTTTGCATACATAATCAGAAAAAAAAATCTCATGTTCGCCTGGAAGTCAAATTTTCTCCACCCATTGAGTACGAGGAGGACGCTAAAATTTCAAAGATTTTCGCACTGTCCAATGCTTATGGATTTTCGTGTATTACATATCACACAACATCCTTTAAATATAAAATGATAGTTTGAACATTTAATGTTCAACATATGACGCAAAGCTAAATCTGTATACCCTTATCTGTACTGTTTTACCAACTTTATGCGCTTGGAAAGCAATGTGAAATTACTTTGAGTGTAGTGTATAATACAGCGCCAGTAGTGTGAAAACGTAGACAGTCACAAATTAGTTTATTAACATTATACGACGTGCATAGTGATTCTCGATTACATTGTCTATAAATTCTTCATGAGGTTATCATGAGCCCTGACATAACGACGTAAGAGTACGAAATTTGTCTAGGTGTTAAATCGGTGGGGATGCATTATTGTAAATTACAGAACATTTCTACCATATGCAAGAGACGACTCTTTTTTTTACGTGGTTCAGCAGTTTATGTGTTATCTTCAGTCCTCGGTATGGTTTTTGTGATTATTATTTCGCTTTACACAATTCTATCAGTTGTTTGGCGCTGATAGTGCCATATGAAACATACTGCTACTGCTTGTATTAGTTTTTGGTGTTGTCTTTTTAATTGTTATACTAGACGTGCTAAAAACCCTACATTGTTAACTATCACAGTTTTTCTATTAGACACACACACACTTATGCTCCTGAGCGTAAGTCGCTCTTGGCGGTAACATCCAACGGGAGCTCCATTGTCAACGGCTGCCAAGCCAAGACTGAGCGCCTCAGCGCGGCGTGCTCATGTTTACACACAGCGCGTGAAGCACTCTTCATAACAGTGTGACCAACTGCCATTCAAACAGAGTTCTCTACTTATAAAAAAAATAGACCTTAGTTTTGGGATTACTCTCGTATACTCAAAAAACTGAAATCACATCACATCACATACCCTCTAAGTCAGCCGTTTCAATTCGTCTCCTCCTCTCTTGTGGATCTTCACTTCTTTTGTCAGGCAGTGTATATAAATAATCTTCTTCGCCTAAAAGTCGAATGCTAAGTGCCTCACAACGCTGTCCGCTCCTAGCTGTTCATTGAAACCGCATCAAAACAAATGGCTCAAATGGATCTGAGCACTACGGGACTTAACATTTGAGGTCATCAGTCCCCTAGAACTTAGAACTACTTAAACCTAACTAACCTAAGGACATCACACACATCCATGCCCGAGGCAGGATTCGAACCTGCGACCGTAGCAGTCGCGCGGTTCCAGACTGACGCGCCTAGAACCGCTTGGTCACAGCGGCCGGCCGCACCAAAACACGCTGGCTTTCCAATCACAAGGTTTGTTAGAAATTTTCCCAGTAGGAAACCTCGCAACAAAAACTGCCCTCTCTGCCCTGAAAATACTGACCAATTCCTTATTTCACCGACATCTGAATGTCATTAAATGCTGTTTCTGAAAATGTGCATCACATTGCTGTTTATCGCAGTGTTTTTGTGGCATGGAAACGCATTATGTATAACCAGACAATTGCATACTTGCCTGAAGATGGCAAGTAAGAAACTTGCTGAAACGTTGCTGTAGAACAACACATTGACTCGGCTGTCAACCCGAGAAGATTTTATCACAGAGAATTACGTGTCTTATCACTGTGGCGAGGAGTCTTTACGCTCACTATTTACTTCATTATCTCACGTCACATCTTCTGGAAAACCTTTAATTTCTTAAAATTTTGCCACCGCTAGTACTTGTGCTGCCCTGGGTGTGGGCCCACGTCCAAACACAGACGTTAACAACCCTACTCCATTGTTTCCGTGTGCGAGTGTATTGACCCTCTCGCCTTGTTACTCTGACCGCGTCCAATGCGCGACTACCCGCCAACAAGACTTTGTTGCCGCGGCCACACACGTGGCTGAACTCCAACACTTGGGGGTCGTCGCCCCTGGTCGGACGTGCGCCTCCACGCGGTCTCGGGTCAGGGAGCGGCCGAGCCGGACCACCCTGCCCCACGGGGGTGCGCACAGACGGGCCGACGACCCCGGGGTCGACGTCACGGCACAATGCGCCCCGACACGCCCCTAGCGAGCACAAAGAGGCATCTGCGGTACAGCTCTGGCAGGACTGTGACCTGCTATCAAAACAAGGGCTACGTCGACACGCCGCCTTAAGGCGCGCGCTAACTCTTAGGGCAGTCTCACAAAGCTGTGACACGCCCACTTAGAGGGTTGCGAGTTCCAGCTTAGCCTAGCTTAATACGTCAGCCAGTCGGAAAAAGGAGCCGACGGCGGCCGCAGATGAGTGTGACTTCCGCAGGGGTGGACGCACTGACCTATTCTTTTCCTTGCTACGTCCTGTTCCCAGCGGAAACGTAACAAAACGTCCATTCGAGGAGTGTTTTGTTCACTAGAAAAACCTCCCACGCGAAACAAGCAAATGAGAATCCGCTGGAGTTTTCCAGTCAGCTTGTTACATACGACGGCAAGCCAAAAATTTCTTGGCTTTTCAGTGGAAAACCGCGTTCACTGCCTCAATAAATCAATACTTTTCCACTTACGTTTCTTTTAAGACCATACTTAGTCCAGCATTTTTTTAGTAAGTAGCTATCATTACCGTACCCTTTACAGTGAATTCGAAGCATATGTTTCTTTAGAAATGCGCATGAGGCAAAGTTAAACGAGGTTAGTCATAAAGTTTTGTCATTTCGAAAAGAAATTATGTAACTAAGTGCGTAAGGTTCCAGTGTCACTGCTTAAAGCACTGGTTGATTATTACGACAGCTGTTTCGCAAGATTTCCGTTGTCAAGTACCTGCGTCTACCAAGTTTAACAATTACAATGTGCTATAGTTCTATAGGAATTTTAGACTTTTTTTATAAGTGAAGAATTTCGTTAATTATTGACGTATAACTGAAACTGCAGTCATAATTTCCATTGTCACGAATTACACAAACAACTACACTACTGGCCATTAAAATTGCTACACCCAGAAGAAATGCAGATGATAAACGGGTATTCAGGGGACAAATATATTATACTATAACTGACATGTGATTACATTTTCACGCAATTTGGGTGCATAGATCCTGAGAACTCAGTACCCAGAACAACCACCTCTGGCAGTTAATAACGGCCTTGATACGCCTGGGCGTTGAGTCAAACAGAGCTTGGATGGCGTGTACAGGTACAGCTGCCCATGTAGCTTCGACATGATACCACAGTTCATCAAGAGTAGTGACTGGCGTATTGTGACGAGCCAGTTGCTCGGTCACCATTGACCAGACGTTTTCGGTTGGTCAGAGATCTGGAAAATGTGCTGGCCAAGGCAGCAGTCGAACATTTTCTGTATCCAGAAAGGCCCGTGCATTTTCCTGCTGAAATGGAGGGTTTCGCAGGGATCGAATGAAGGGTAGAGCCACGGGTCGTAACACATCTGAAATGTAACGTCCACTGTTCAAAATGCCATAAATGAGAACAAGAGGTGACCGAGACGTGTAACCAATGGCACCCCATACCATCACGCCGGGTGATACGCCAGTATGGCGATGACGAACACACGCTTCCAATGTGCGTTCACCGCGATGTCGCCAAACCAGATGCGACCATCATCATGCTGTAAACAGAACCTGGATTCATCCGAAAAAATGAGGTTTTGCCATTCGTGCACCCAGGTTCGTCGTTGAGTACACCATAGCAGGCGCTCATGTCTGTGATGCAGCGTCAAGGGTAACCGCAGCCATGGTCTCCGAGCTGATAGTCCCTGCTGCTGCAAACGTTGTCGAACTGTTCGTGCAGATGGTTGTTGTCTTGCAAGCGTCCCCATCTGTTGACTCAGAGATCGAGACGAGGCTGAACGATCCATTACAGCCGTGCGGATAAGATGCCTGTCATCTCGACTGCTAGTGATACGAGGCCATTGGGATCCAGCACGGCGTTGGTATTACCAACTCACCGATTCCATATTCTGCTAACAGTCCTTGGATCTCGACCAACACAATGCAATGTCGTGATACAATAAACCGCAATAGCGATAGGCTACAATCTGACCTTTATCAAAGTCGGAAATGTGATAGTACGCATTTCTCCTCCCTATACGAGGCATCATAACAACGTTTCACCAGGCAACGCCGGTCAAATGCTGTTTGTGTATGTGAAATCGGTTGGAAACGATCCTCATCTCAGCATCTTGTGTGAATGCTCTGATAAGCTAATCATTTGCATATCACAGCATCTTCTTCCTGTCGGTTAAATTTCGCGTCTGTAGCTCGTCATCTTCGTAGTGTAGCAATTTTAATGGCCAGTAGTGTATGTTGTAATTGATTTTTATGTCGCAGGTACTTGAAAATAGTAATCTTTCGAAACAGCTGTCGTAATAATCAACAAAAAGTGTCTTAAGCTGTGATACTGGAACCTTACTTACAATGTCCTTTCAAGACTTATAGTTCACTGCAGGCCCAATCATAAAGAAACTTATGTAACTAATTTTTACTTTGCGTGCAGTTACATGCCTGAGGTCGTGGCAGACACCGAAATCCCTGCGCCGCAGTGCTGTAGCAGGCCTTAGAGAAACCAAAACAAAACGACTGGACACAATCATGAAGCGGTTAATTGCGTTAATTGTTCTTCTGCGTTAATTGTTTTGGCCCCTCTGGGGCGCTGGGATTTCAATGTGCACAACGACTGCAGGCACGTACCTAAAAGCAAACAAAAATTAATTAGGCCTACATAACATAAATTTTTTGAGGTGATACTTAAACATTACGAATATCGCCCGTAGTGTGCTTAATCTGGGAAATAAGGTGAATGTTACAACAATAAGTGCACACAATCTCTCAGTTTTCTCGTTCCCAAACGACCTTTTCGGGCTTTTCCACTGGCTGAGTAAAACAAAATTGTTCGTTCCTTTCCTGCTAATAGCTCTTCTCTAGCATTTTTCAATCCATTTACTCCAGAAGATTATCTAATACCAGTTACTGTTTTATATCAATCATCATCATCATCATAAAGCACTTCGATCACTTGGCGGTGTGGCCTCTTTGAGTCGGCGTGTAACGTAGGATCCCTGCAAATTCTTCCATTTCTTTAATGTTGAGCTTCCGGTTGCCAATTCAGCCGGGCTGCTTCTTGTTAGTCTCATTGTCCCTTCTGTCCAGTAGGCTTCCCCTTGGTCGTTTTTGGGTAAATTGTGCTCCAGCCTAGTACTTGTTTTGACTACCAGACATCTTTTCTTCGAGCGACATGACCAGCTCACTGCCAGTTCAAGTTAGTCACTATTTTCTTTACGTAATTGACCTTTGCTGTTTGCTTGATATCAACTGCTTTCTTTCTATCTTTCTTTGTGTAGCCCAGCATTGATCTTTCCATTCCTCTTAGAGCTACTATTAGTTTTCTTACAATGAACTCATTTAATCTCCACGTCTCACAGCCATAAGTTATTACTGGCCGTATGCATTAGCCAAAACCTGTTTTCTTCAGCTCGGCCGGCATCTTTGACTTCAGAACTGAGGAGTATCTTCCATAATCTTACCAGCGTAATTTAATATATCGAAATACTTCTGATTATACGGCTCCTTTCATAACTAGCAATTGATCCAGGTAGACATATTCTGTGAGCCTTTGTAGTTTCGTACTTTCAACAGATATATTTCCCTCCGGTGTCCATTCATTCATCATGATCTTGGTTTTAACATAGATTATTTTTAGGCCAACTTCAGAGCAAACTGACGCATGTTCACTAACCAGTATTTATAGTTCTTCTATGCTATTTACAAATAGTACAATATCTTCAGCGAACCGTGGGTTATTTAATCTCTTTCCCCGAATTTGGATTCTCTTTGCTTTCCAATCTAATTAAGATACTGTTTTTTCTATAACCGCTGAAAAAAAATTGGGAGTATAGAGTCACCTTGTTTCACGCCCTTTTTGATAGGAAATTCATTTGTTTCTTCAAATACATTCATAAAAAATGGAGATTGTGGAGATTTTGTACATGTTCTGTAAAACTTTAATGTAGGTTTGTTCCATTCCATGTTCTGTTAGAGCCTTAAACACAGCTAGATGACTGACTGAATCGAATGCCTTTTCAGAATCTATGAAGGCAAGGCAAAGAGGTAGATGCTACTCTTTCGTTCTACTAACTGTTTCAGGTAGAGTAAGAATATCATCGGTTTTACTAAATCCTGTGCGGAACCCAGCTTACTCAATGGGTTGGGCGAGGTCAAGTGTAGTGTTCAATCAGGTAATCAAATTTCTAGTAAAAACTTTGTACAGTATGGATGGGAGGCTGATAGAGTGATCTTTGTATCCTTAGTACCGCTTTTCTTACATACACTATATAATCAAAAGTATACGGACACCTGGCTGAAAATGACTTACAAGTTCGTGGCGCCCTCCATCGGTAATGCTGGAATTCAATATGGTGTTGGCCCATCCTTAGTGTTGATGACAGCTTCCACTCTCGCAGGCATACGTTCAGTCAGGAGCTGGAAGGTTTCTTGGGAAATGGCAGCCCATTCTTCACGCACAGCTGCCCTGAGGAGAGGTATCGATGTCGGTCGGTGAGGCCTGGCACGAAGTCGGAGTTCCAAAACATCCCAAAGGTGTTCCTTAGGATTCAATTTAGAACTCTGTGCAGGCCAGTCCATTACAGGGATGTTATTGTCGCGTAACCACTCCGCCACAGGCCGTGCATTATGAACAGGTGCTGGATCATGTTGAAAGACGCAATCGCCATCCCCGAATTGCTCTTCAACAGTGGCGAGCAAGAAGGAGCTTAAAACATCAATGTAGGCCTGTGCTGTGATAGTGCCGCGCAAAACAACAACGGGTGGAAGCTCCCTCCATGAAAAACACCACCACACCATAACACCACCGCCTCCGAATTTTGCTGTTGGCACTACACACTCTGGCAGATGATGTTCACCGGGGATTAGCCATACCCACACTCTGCCATCGGATAGCCACATTTTGTACCGCGATTCGACACTCACCAACGTTTTTCCACTGTTCAGTCGTCCAGTGTTTAAGCTCCTTACACCAAGCGAGGCGTCGTTTGGCATTTAATGTCGTGATGTGTGGCTTGTGAGCAGTCGTTCGACCATGAAATTCCCGCCTAACTGTCATAGTACTTGCAGTGGATCCCGATACAGTTTGGAATTCCTGTGTGATGACCTGCATAGATGCCTGCCTGTTACACATTATAACCCTCTTCAACTGTCGGCGGTCTCTGTCAGTCAACAGACGAGGTCGGCCTGTACGCTTTTGTGCTGTACGTGTCCCTTCACGTTTCCACTTCGCTATTCACGTTTCCACTTCGCTATCACACAGGAAACAGTGGACCTAGGGATGTTTAGGAGTGTGTAAATCTCGCGTACAGACATATGACACAAGTGACACCCAGTCAACTGACCACGTTCAAAGTCCGTGTGTTCTGCCTTCTGCTTTCTCACGATATCTATTGACTACTGAAGTCGCTGATATGGAGTACCCGTCAGCAGGTGGCTGCACAATGTTTTCGGGGGTCTACGGGTACTCTTTAATCTCACAGTGTATTACGATTATTTTGGTTTTACTCCGATGTCTTCGTAATTTTCCGCTGTGTAAATCAATTTAAAATTATTTTAGCTAAATGCTTTATAGATCTTTTACCCATTAAATGTAATTAACATAGGTAAAGTACTTGACATTTTTGGAACCGCACGACCGCTACGGTCGCAGGTTCGAATCCTGCCTCGGGCATGGATGTGTGTGATGTCCTTAGGTTAGTTAGGTTTAAGTAGTTCTAAGTTCTAGGGGACTGATGACCTCAGTAGTTAAGTCCCATAGTGCTCAGAGCCATTTGAACCATTTGAACTTGACATTTTAAAACGCACTGGCCGTGAATTTTCTGTCGCGTTAAATGAATTTCATCTTCTTTGATGCAGGTTCCTCTGCTTCCAGCCGCTCCTATGATTGCTAATTTGTTTCTCATGTAAGCTGATGGACGCATGTGCCACTAGGCCTTAAAATTCTTAAAAAGTTCTGACAAATTCGTATCCCATATCGGCTTGTCACCGTTCAGCAGTCTTGTACATAGCTGTCTGATTGTTAATTCCTTGTGTAGAGCATACTGTGTTCCTTCTTCTGATGTCGGTATGGCGTCAGCTACATCAGCTATGTGTAATCGTTAGTCTCTAATACGATATCATGCAAATTCTCTTTGTTTTTGTCTGATGATTGTGAGAGATATAAGGCTACCTTTGAAGTCAGCCGTCAGCCTTTTTTTATATACTAAGTAGTCATCTACAGCTTCGTCCAGTTTCACGTAAACATGGTTGCACGGCAACAATTTTAATTTTTACCAACAAAGGGGCGCACGTAAAAAATAGCTAGCATGATCGCTGTAAAATAGGAGAACAGATGGATATTATTACACAGCCCCCAAAAAGTTTTTTATTGGAATGTGCTGGAGGAACATGAGCATTTACAAACACCAAGAGAACTGATGAAAGAGCGAAGTGATTTTGCAAAAGTAATTATTGTGAGATATTTAAGCGCTCGTTTTAGCGTTTAGCAGCGTACCGCGTTGTAGCTGGTCGGAACACTTCATTGCGCGTCTGCTACGTCAGCCCGCAAAAAAATGTTCAAATGTGTGTGAATTTGTAAGGGACCAAATTGCTGAGGTCATCGGTCCCTAGAGTTACACACTTCTTAAACTAATTTATGCTAACTACAACACACACACGCCCATGCTCCAGGGAGGACTCGAACCTCCACCAGTAGGGGTGCGCAGTCCTTTACATGGCGCCTCAAACCGCGCGGCCACTCCGCCCGGCGTCGGCCCGCGGCGCACTGGCAGGTGACACGGCGGAAGGAACCTGAGGGGGCCCGCTGCTTTCGGCATGAGAATTACGCAGCTCCCGCTACGATGGTCTAATGCAATGGTTCCCAGCCTTTCTTAGACCATTAGTCTGAGTGCAACTAGATACTACCTAGAACCCCAGCCCTATCTCCCCCCCCCCCCCCCCCGGTGCCTGCCGTCTATTGCCGCCATTTCCCCAAATTATCACAAACTTTAGCACCTAAGCAAACTGTAGAGTGAAAGACTTTTCTTGGAACACTTTTATTTTCAGACTGATGAAAGATGAATGATATTTAGTGTGTGTGTGTGTGTGTCAGGATGACTGATGAAGCAATCTGCAGTCCATCGCAAATGCTACCCACATCTCCTTCTCGGATATGACACCAAACTATCCACAATGAGCGAAGACACCTGCTACAAAACATGCGTCCCCTGCACTACTCCTGTCGATTGCGGCTCTTGCTTGACCGGCACACTTCAACCCTACTTAAACTCAGGCAAGTTCAGATGTGTGCGTTGTACTGAACTGTTTGTGAATCACTTGACTGCTGTACGCCTTGCTTCTGAACTGGCACAAATTAGACGACTTCAGACTGTTAATGTTTATGTAATTTTGTTTTTGGAAGTTTGTGGTAAGGTCTTACGCGACAAAGCTGCTGAGCTCATCGGTCCCTAAGCTTACGCACTACTTAATCTAACTGAAATTAACTTACGCTAAGGACAACACACACCAATGCGCGAGGGAGTACTCGAACCTCTGACGGGGTGAGCCGCACGGGCCGTGATAAGGCGCCCTAGACCACGCGGCTACCCCGCGCGGCAATGCTTTATGTCTAACCTATCTTATAATAATATTGTGTACAGCCTTATGTAGTTACTACTGTGTCGTGCTGTCAATTAATCCACTTATCTCTTTGGAAGCCAGTATAGAAGCAATTTCTGGACTGCTGCAGATGCTGGAGAAGACATTTTCTTGAGATATTTAGCATTTGTTGCGTATATGTCTCGCTTTCATCATCAGCGATGTCTGGGACAAGGCACAACATACGTGTGCAGCGGGTGGACTATGTGAGGAACCTGTAATCTCCACTGAATTAATGCTTCTAAGTCAGAACCAGTAATTATTGAAAATTTATATAAACAGTATTAGAGCCTTCCAAAATTGTGATAACAGTAATGATCTTTTGAAAATAATTCAACTTCGTGACTAAAACAGAAAATTTCATTTTACTCCTCAGAAGGTAATTAATTACTCCCACTCTGGGAACCACTAATCTAATGGGCGGTACACAGGACTCAGTACAATTTCCTTTTAAGTTTTTCCATTTAACAAAAAGAATGTTCGCAAATCTAGGGCGTCCTCATTGGTGATTTATGTATAATACTCTGGAATAATATAAGTACAAGTTATTTGAGTTTTGTTAGTATCTGCAAAGGGGGCTCTTCAACCAAAGGAACCTTTTACACCAATTAATTTTTTCAAAACATTTCAATATGGAACGACCGTGTGGAAGTGCGCCGATAATACACAATCAGGGAGCTTATACTCCCGTTAAGACTGTTAATTTGTAATTAAGAGATGCGGTATGTTATACAACTTTCGTGTTGTAATTAGAGAGAAACAATTTTTTCTATCTAAGATCGCAAACACAGGATTAGAACCCAAGTGTAATTCATTTTTATTATTTAAAAGATCTGGAGATAGGTCACATTCCCCGAAACCCATCATTTTAAAAGAACGATCTGCCGAGAGCAAATAAGTGTAGCGCTAACTTAACAGTTCTGCCTCGAGTCGTTTCATATAATATCTGATAGTCACATTCAGGTTTTGTTGTTGCCATGGTTCCGTCAGCGACGAATTTGTAGAAAATATCGCAGGGCGCAACAAGGTGGAATCGGCATGTGGTTCACCATGAGACATTGTAATCATCAGGCGTTTCAAAGACGGCGCTGTACTTGATTATGTACGGACATTTAGCTTCGAAATTATTAGTTCCCAATGGAATTCACATAATTAAACTGAAGATCTTGTATATTCGTGTAGGGAAGCATACCGAGGAAACGCAAACTCCGCATACTCGTAAAACATCGTAATAGGATACGAAACTTCGCATACACACTACGTAGTAAGGAAAGACATGGTTGTATATCAATGTAACTCCTTACTCGTACACACCATCGGCAGGTGCTTAGATGATTACAGTAACAATTTTCTGACAGGTAGAGTGCATTAGTGTTGCTAGTGTGTCGTGTTGTTTCCGGTCCTGCTAGGACATACGAGGGGCGTGGACCGTGTCACTGAACACTGCGGAGGACAGAGAGATGCCATGTACTCGTCTGAGACAGCCTTATCAGCACCTGACAGAGTATGAAAGGGACCTCACTTTAGATCTCCATATGGCCGGATAGCCAAGCCCTGCAGTGTCCAGATCTGTAGTGCGTTCGAACGAGCCAGTGGCCGGATGCTGAACTGCACCTGAACGAGAGGGCAGGTATACCCTCCGTCCAGGTTCTGGTCTACCATGTTTGACCACCACACGAGTGAGTCGCTGTATTCTCCACGAAGCACATCTTAACTGCTTCACATCTGCGTCTGCCAACCCAGAACAAGTAATGGACTCATGCAACATTCTGTATCATTCTGCACCATTGTTCGGAAGACTAACAGTAGCCAGATTAGGCCATTACCATCCCACGATTATGGTGCAGCGAACACCGCAATAGAAATGGCAGCATACACACAGCTGATGAATGGCTTTGCATTGTGCTCAGCATTTCTACACTACGCCGTATGACCGTCGTTGGCTAATATAGCGGTAACTTGAGGAAGATTCCAATTCTTCTAATGTTTTAGAGAGGCACGGCTGTTATTCCTGGCGTCATTCGCCAAGGCGTAACAGCACCTCATTCAAATCCTATGTCCTGTTGTCTTAGCCCTCGCGCGACAGTATCGTGTTGCCATTTTTCAACATGGGAGCGCTTGTCCACAAATGCCACGTGTCTCTATAAATTGCGTGACGTTGAGATACTCTAGTGGCCAACAAGGTCTCTAGATTTATCAACTACAAAACATGTGCACGAAAGACGTCAGCTATCCCAATGCCCATATCCAGGATATCAAGAACCAGTTAAAACAGTTGTTGCTGGCGTCAGGGGAGGATGCGACGACTTTGGCACCTTTCCCAATTGAAACAGTGCATGCATTCAGGCCAGAGGGGCAGACTGATAAGTGGGCTCATTTTTCCTAGCTCAGTATTGCTATCACTGGGATCGCATATCCTCTCACCTGTGAAGTTTCATTTCAGTTCCTCCTCTCATTGCAGGTGCTTCAAACCACTTCGGCGAGGTATCTACCGACACTAAAGAAACCTAAATATATAGAACCAAGCAGGTAGTTAATCTATAATTTATGCCCCTCACGTGTTGTCTCTCACTATCGGTCAGAAGTAAATCCAATGATCCGATTCTGGCAGAAAGAATTTTAGGTTGACGAATTTGTGGATATTGAAGGCAAGAAAGTTTATATAATATTCTAAGTGTGATTTATTACTAATGATTTAAACTATTCGACGCCACAAATGATAAGATGCTTTAGTCACATCTTGACGATAACTGTACAACTGTAAAATGAAACATTGCACCATAATTTTCCTCGAAGAAAATTACCTTCGTTCTTAGAATGAAATTTTCACTCTGCAGCGGAGTGTGCGCTGATATGAAACTTCCTGGCAGATGAAAACTGTGTGCCGGACCGAGACTCGAACTCGGAACCTTTGCCTTTGGCTGGCAAGTGCTCTTGCACTTGCTCGCGAAAGGCGAAGGTCCCGAGTTCGAGTCTCGGTCCGGCACACAGTTTTCATCTGCCAGGAAGTTTCACCTTCGTTCTTATTTCAATATCTCGCAGTTTGAGAAAATTTTTATTACTTATTGTTACGAAGTGATTCTTTATGCCCTTTACGTGATGTGTTAGTAAGACATTGTTTTCCCGTGGTTACATGAAAGAAAAAGCGGAACTGTTAACGAAGATAGTTCATAAATGAAGGCTGTCGTTCGTTCGAAACCCCAGTTTCCTCAGATACAAAGTAATACTCGACAGAGCCACACAAATCGAAGTCAGATTGTTCTATACTGCTGTATCTACCTCTTGCAGCTAGAATGCGATGTACACTGCACTCGCTTCGTTGACACTGGAGTGTCCGGCTGAACTTGACTGAGCGACTGAACGTGAATGTGTATCACAACAAAGTGAGACAAAGTCAGACAGGTGGGAGTAAGTAGAAATCTGACCGTACCTACTTTATATGAATGTACGTAACTGGAAAGAAAAACTACAGAAACAATCAGATGTACAGAGGATGTTAAGCTTCGGAAATGGATGAAATTATAAGGAACTCTGAACAAAATACAATTTAAAGATTCATCGGGCTGATGCTGAAAAAAGAGAGATACTTAGATATCTTTTCAGATCCATTAAGGAAGGAACATTTGTGAAAATATTCGTGTCAGTAATCCAAGACGGAAGGAGCAAAATAGTGATATGCCCACCAAACTATTTAATAGTATCAAATGCTGTATCAATCCATCCATGCAGAATGAAACTATATTATAGTCAAGAAACATAAACTCAACAGTGTAAGGTGTGCAACTAGTCAGTGAGTCATAAGAGTGGTAAAAATATTTTACCGGAGTTGATTCAAGGTTTCAGAGCAGTTCACTAAAAACGGGCTCATCTCTGGGTAAAGTAAAGCTCACATACACAACATATCATTACTGCAGTTCACCTTGCTATTTAGACCGGGATACTGGGTTAATAGTTGGTGGGGTAGTGCAGTGTTTGTCAGCATTATTCGTTGGTCTGATCTATGTAACCAATGGTTATCAACAACAAATATTATGCCGGAGAAATTACAGAGTTTAAGGCTACGCCTTACCTTCATCATTCTCTAAGCCCCGTGAACACAAGACAACACAATGTACATATTTTCCATTCATGTATTGTAATTTCGGCTTGACGCCCATCACAAGTAAGAACAACCAAAATCATGATCAAAACCATAATAAGCGAAATTTACACCTTTTAATTATTGAAAGGTTTGTAAAAATATCTCTCAAGTAAAGCGATTCAAATGTTTGCATGAGATTATAGAACTGGGAAGGCTAGATCGTAAAATGAACAAAGAAAGAATTGCAAAACAAAAAGCGTAAAACTCGCTTTGAACAGATGTAGTAAAAAACTCTGTTAAAAAGACAAAACTACGACAGAGTAATACAGTTACTGAAACATAAATACTTTAAGGTTCTTAAACTATTTTAATTGGTCATAGATATCAAATAAAAAAACTTTGAAAAGCAACACACAATAATTCTGAGAAAATCCTACAACCGAAATGTGAAAATTGAATCTGAATGCAGAAGAAATCAGTTACGGAAAAATTACAGATAAAGTCAAGAAATGATCATTACAACTTACGTTCACTTACATAGAAAAAATAATAGGTTCTCAAAGAAAGTTCGTAATTTAGCTTTATATATAAAGAACCGAAACTAGCTGGTGACAGAAATGTACAAAGCACTATAGATTATATGTAAAGTCTAGGTCAAACAGAAAGACTGGTTAATCGATTGAAAAACAGAGACATACTATGCCAAAACGGATTGATCATCGAAGTCCGTCCAGGAACGCTTGTAAAATTAATGTGACTGGGTAAGTGTTATTCATTTCGGTTTGCACCAGTAACTACAGTCCAGTCCAAAGTCTTGTAAACCCTCACCGCATGTTTTGTAAAGCCCTGTCGAAATTGCTGTGGAAGCCGAGGTGCCAGTGTTGTTATGGTAGGCCGAATTTGTAAGTCCGTGAAGCGGCTTCTGGTGCAGTACACAGCTAAGACAATTTCTTCATGCCATTATTACACTGCTATGCCCCAGGGTCACGTAATAGGACAGGAGAACGAAGGTTCTACAACACTCATACAAATTAGTAACAAAGTCACACCAATGAGTTAAAAAATTACTTATCTTTGTGACTAGTTGAATAAGGAAATCTGCAACAATGCTTTTAATGTAACGCGAAAAAGGCCCACAATGGATAAATGCACATAGTCGTAGATAGACTTCACAGTACATTGCAAATGCAATTTAGAACTGTCTGTTCACTTCTAAGAGTTCACTAAACGACATTCTCTGTCTAAGTCGGTCCTGGACGATGATCTATAACCAAGAGGGAGAGAGCTGCTCTTATATTCTTCAAGTAGGATTCTGTCCGCTGTCATCCGTCGTCCAGTCATTGGCGGATTTTAGTCGGCCGGCAATTGGCCGAGGCGAAGTCGATGTCTTCATCCTCAGCGCCGCCCGTGGCGCTGGTGGAACTCGCGCAAGTTGTGAGTCTCTCTGGCGCTGGCACCAGCTCGCACCTTTGCGCCTGTGGTGCTTTTGCCCAGGCTGAGTCTTGTTCGGACGACACAACACAAAGCATCCATCGAAGTTAATTATTACCATGAGGAACCTCGAAAAGAATTTGATTAAATGGAATTTAAGCTCAGAGAAAGTCATAAAGCAACGAAGAAGCAGAACATAAATGGAAATGAATCATTATGAGAGACGAGGGATAAATTTTAAAGCAAAATTACACCTACAGCGCTTTTGAAAGTACATTGGAAAGTTAAAGTCGTCTGTGAAACCAGTTGGTGTCACATAATGGGGAAAGTTTATGTGTGCTTTCGTAAGACCTCTTCTCGGTACAGTCAGGCACCATAACAGCCATCAATATTATTTCACCTCATTTAACGACTAATTACTTCTCCATTGGAAACGGCAGTAATCTGCAAGAAAATAGTCGTCTCCTCAGGTTCAGAATTGTGCCACACTGGCCTGAGCATCAGGATGGCTGTTCGCATATCTTGCCTCATCATAACTGCAAGCGAAATCAGTATACAGATATTCAGCTTACATCCTCATCCAAGCCATGCCTCGCTTCCCTTTAAGTTACAGGAAAGGATTATTATTAGGAAACGTAGTCTGAATGAGCTCGTTCGCTGGATGTTTGTTTTCCTAGTTTCTTACAAGTGTTCTAATACTGTGAGCAGAGAAGTTTCTTTGTTACAGAGGACACGTATTTCGAAGAAGGCAACTGCAAAAGAATACCTAGACTTGTCCCATTTTCAGTATATGAAATGCGTCTAGTTAAATGTGTCCCATTGAAACAGCATGCCATAACTACGGCAAGTGGGTAAGCTTTTGTCAGAGAAACTGCCAATCATATGGACTAACTCGTTCCGAATAGGCCTCGGAAGGCCCAAAGGCACCGATTGACCGCCGTTTCATCCTCTGCCGATAGGCGTCACTGGATGACGACTCATCCAAGTGTTAGCTAATCCCGATGGCGGTTTGCTTTTGTGAACTGACGGGAACTGGTGTCACCACTGCGGCAAGGCCGTTGCCCAACCTAGCCATTTAGGATGTATCAAAAAACACTTAGAAATTATGAAAATTTGTACAGACGTATTCATGCGGCTTACAGAACGTAAACGAAAATACGTGGTGAATTGAAGTTCTAAGGCCTCCGATTTTTTTTCTCCGGACTGGAAAGAGATAGAAACATGCGCATTGTTTTAAAATGAGGCCGCGTTCATTCTCAATACGTCCCAGAGATGGCAGTACCGTACGGCAGATGGCCAGCGGCGAGAATGAGAACTGTCTTAAATACTTAAAATGGCGACGTTTTCCTTACTTGAACAGCGTGCAATCATTCGTTTTCTGAATTTGCGTGGTGTGAAACCAATTGAAATTCATCGACAGTTGAAGGAGATATGTGGTTATGGAGTTATGGATGTGTCGAAAGTGCGTTCGTGTGTGCGACAGTATAATGAAGGCAGAACATCGTGTGACAACAAACCGAAACAACCTCGGGCTCGCACAAGCCGGTCTGACGACATGATCGAGAAAGTGGAGAGAATTGTTTTGGGGGATCGGCGAATGACTGTTGAACAGATCGCCTCCAGAGTTTGCATTTCTGTGGGTTCTGTGCACACAATCCTGCATGACGACCTGAAAATGCGAGCAGTGTCATCCAGGTGGGTGCCACGAATGCTGACAGACGACCACATGGCTGCCCGTGTGGCATGTTGCCAAGCAATGTTGACGCACAATGACAGCATGAATGGGACTTTCGTTTCGTCGGTTGTGACAATGGATGAGACGTGGATGCCATTTTTCAATCCAGAAACAAAGCGCCAGCCAGCTCAATGGAAGCACACAGATTCACCGCCACCAAAAAAATTTCGGGTAACCGCCAGTGCTGAAAAAATGATGGTGTCCATGTTCTGGGACAGGGAGGGCGTAATCCTTACCCATTGCGTTCCAAAGGGCAGGGCACTACGGTAACAGGTGCATCCTACGAAAATGTTTTGAAGAATAAATTCCTTCCTGCATTGCAACAAAAACGTCCGGGAAGGGCTGCGCGTGTGCTGTTTCACCAAGACAACGCACCCGCACATCGAGCTAACGTTACGCAACAGTTTCTTCGTGATAACAACTTTGAAGTGATTCCTCATGCTCCCTACTCACCTGACCTGGCTCCTAGTGACTTTTGGCTTTTTCCAACAATGAAAGACACACTCTGTGGCTGCACATTCACCAGCCGTGCTGCTATTGCCTCAGCGATTTTCCAGTGGTCAAAACAGACTCCTAAAGAAGCCTTCGGCGCTGCCATGGAATCATGGCGTCAGCGTTGTGAAAATTGTATACGTCTGCAGGGCGATTACGTCGAGAAGTAACGCCAGTTTCATCGATGTCGGGTGAGTAGTTAATTAGAAAAAAAATCGGAGGCCTTAGAACTTGAATGCACCTCGTACATCAACTTTCGAATATCTCGTAAGAGGTCCGGGATTTCCTAAATGTCCTCTTCCCACGTAAGAGAATACGCCGAGGTGTGCCAATCGCAGGGCCCCAACGTTCACTGGCTCCGGCGCCTTTTGACTGTTTCTTTCAGGACATCATCAAGGGTACTTTGTGATGACGTAGATTTTCCCAGGGTAACAAATGCTGATGCTCTTCACAGGTATGCAATCGGGTTTCGCAGTCCTACCGGCACGATATTTCGATGGTCGAACTGGATACCATCTTCAGGTGAGACTGATGTAAGGTAACATCAGATGCGGTGGCTCCCTTATACCCCGGGATCAACAGCTGCGCGTGCGCGACAAGCGAAGCGGATGTATAAACTAATAAAAAAGCGATGAATCGTTAATTAAGATGCAGCCAGCAAAAACCAGACCGTTGTTGTTTTAAATGTAATAAAATAGGATTCCACATTTTGCTTAAAGGAAAACATTTGTCTCTGTTAATAATGTATTTCTATAAATTCCTTAAGAGCACAATCCCAGTAACGGAAGGTAGTAGGATTAATTTGCGTCTCTTTCAACGACATATTATAGCCTTCACTGAGACAATGTTCGGCGAGAGCAGATTTTTCGGGCTGGAGTAAACGTGTGTGACGTTGTTGTTGATATTAAAGGCCTTCATTCACACATCAAATTTTCGATGGAAATTGAAAATGATGGCAAATTAACTTTACTGGATGTTTTAGTACACAAAGAAGAAAAAGGGACCTTGGGTCACGGTGTACCCGTAAACCTACGCTTACGGAGCGCTACCTGCATACTACTAGTTGTCATCCAACATGCCACCGCACTGGAGTTTTATGTATGCTATTGCGAGTTCTGGTAACTTTACGTAAGAACTCGATTACCTTGAGATTGTTTTCAGGCAAAATGGATTTAATGATCTTTAGTTTGTTCGTGATTTCCTATTTGGACCACCATTAAACAAACAAAGGACACTTGTAAATCATTTGCTTTTTCACCCTTTGATTGGAGTATTTCTTAAACTTTCAAGAGACCTCAGAAAATACGATATTAAAGGTGTCCTTTCGCTTTTGGCCATACTAGAGCCCTTCTTGGATCTGTTAAAGGTGGTTTGCGATTGAGGAAACCTGGAGTAAATAAAGTTCCCTGTCACTGTGGAGAGGCTTATAATGGGCAGACTATTCGTACGCTTCATGGCCGATTTGTGGAACACCAGCATCACACACGTTTGCTCCAGAATGAAAAATTTCAGTCGCTGAACGTAGCCTTAATGGAAGGCATAATATGCCTATTAAATAGACACAAATTACAGCTCCAGCTTCCCGCTACTGGGACTGCTTACTTGAGGAACTCATCGAAATACGATTATCCGATGATATTGTTGATAAAGACAAAGCTTAACCTTATTGCAAGATGTGTAATTTTATTAGATGTAAAGCAACAACGGTCTGGTTCTCTAGCCGCTTCGCCTTAATTTGTGACCATCGCTTTTTTTAGTTTCTACCGCCGGCGGCGCCGCAATTCTCCGCTTCGCACAGGGCAGCCCCTCCGCTTCTCGCTCGCGCGCGGCGGCCTGTTCCCGGGGTGTAAAGGACCCGCCGTATATGACGTTACTTCACTTCCGGCGTGGTTATCCACCTGCAATCTCACGTGAAGATGGCAGATAGATGGACCGACGCACTATCTTGTCTTCAAGACGATGAAATCAAGCTGCATACATAATCTAGGGTACCTTATTTGTTCCACCGTTACCAGGTTCTCTATCGAAGCTCAAGGCTGGAACCTACTTCTCTACCTCGCAATAAACGTCTGACATGTTGCAGTGAGTCTGGCAAGAAATAGATTTCAGATGGGATGTATCCCATATAATCGATAGAAGTCACTTTCAATCCGTCTAGGTACATGGGAAAAAAAAACTTGACGTATTTTTCTGTGAAATGACACCAGAACCACGTCTGTATGTTAAATGAATAAGCCAATATGAGGTTTCAAGGCTGTAAAGTGTTCCTGATACCTCCTACACATGATGGGTGGTAGCCTATGTTTAGCCTTGCTTAAGTAACTAGTCCCTGTTAATGGTACGGAATGTTTAGTTTGTTATTCTGTTTCACCAATCAGCCAAATTTCTGTTGACACAAAGCCGTTCTTCCTGAGAACGTTGCCATTACTTTGTCTCTTCATTCTCTTGGCTCACCAAATCAGATTAAGAGAAATACTTCGCACTTTCGTAGACCCTCGATCGACAAGTCACGAATAACATCATGTACGTTTTCAGTCTACTATTATTTGGAAACCATTACCCATAAGAGACAAACAATGATTTGAACTTCCTCATTGAGCATGTGTGATAAACTATTTGGCAAAATTCTGGTCCGAAATATTTTACACACGCGAAGTTTCTTTCTGGTCTAACTGATGTTCGTAGGATGCTTCGTGACTTTGTGCGTCTTATCCGAAAATCTTGGTTCTGTACACGAAAATAGGAGACTGAACTAGAAACTTGTCTTGCAAGGTTAATAAACTGCTCTGAGGCTGGTAATGCTGTCGGACGACCTTTATCCAGCTTAATTTACAGAGGCGAAAGCGGAATCTGAAACAAACAAAAGGCACAGGCTCCATCATGGATTCGTTCAGTCTGCCTTACAGCGTCACAGAAGTGCTTAATAGACTGCAATGTGAAACTCTGCAAAAACGATGCCGAGCCTCGCAGAGAGGACGTACACTAATAATTACTTGAGCTCATGATTCAAACTGAGTCAAGAAAAATACTACGCCCTCCGACATACAACTCGCGAAATTAACAGTACGATAAATTTGAAGATACTTGGACGTATAGACGTGGATAACGACAATCTTTTTTCGCGTATACCATCCACAAATGAAATGGGAGGAGGGAGAAATGATGCCTGTAAGCAGGGACTATAAAAAGGCATGCCCACTGCGGAAGAGTAAGGGTGCATTGTCAGAAATAATTTCGTGTTCCAGGTTTCATACAGGCACAGTTCTGCTGCGGTACAGATAACAGGTGCACCACAGTGTGCACCTGGAATGGCGCGGTTATGGGCAAGACTTCTAATTTACACACAGATTTACTGTGAAATTTCGACGGTGTATGGATCAAATGCAACGTCTGTCCAGAAGTAGTGAAGTGGTGGTAACAGTTTGATCGAGGCCACACAGACGTGGATGATGCTGATTGGGAAGGTAGGCCATAGTCAATGATCACAGGCGATGAAGTTAAGATATCACAAGTTGAAAATATATTTGTGGAGGGTGAGAAATTTTCCAGGAATGACGACTTTCACTCTGCGGTTCTCGAATGGCTCCGAGAGGAGGAAGCAGATTTTATCGTCAAGGAAATGAGCGATTTGTAGAACGCTCCGACCACTGCTTGAGGTTTGGTGGCTATGTTGAAAATTAGGGTCACAGATCTGTATCACTTTCAAGTGAAATGCAGCGTTCAATAGAAGTTACTTAGCCTGTCATAGTAACGTATGACTTCTTTTTACAGTGCCATCATACTTTGCGTATACTCCGTTTCGTACAGTTGTTAACCGAGATCAGATTTGCACTGGGATGCAGTACTGGTTTATGAACAGTGCAAACAAGAAGAGGTTAGATTTTGAAATGTGATGTTAGAGAGGAAAGCTGAATATTAGGTGGGTAGATCGCGTAACTAATGAAGAGTGACTGAATGGAATGAAGGAGAAATGAAATTTGTGGCACCATTAAAAAGTAGTGATATGTTGATAGGAAACATCCTGAGACATCAAGATATCATAAGTTTGCTAATGGTGGGAAGTGGGGGGTGGGGGTGGGGGGTAACAATATTAGGGTGCGACGAAATTGTAGCTATTTGAAGCTGTTTCGAATGGATGTACGTTACAGTAGTAATGCACAGGATAGACTAGCATGGAGAGCTACATCAAATCAGGTTTAGGACTGAATACCAAAATAACAATTGAGTTTTGGCCTCAAACCACAGTGCACCTGCAAAGGCAAGAAAGAAAGGTACTGAATAACTTCTGCAAGCAGAGATTTTACTCTTTCCGGTTGATTGTACTGCAGTGTTGTTTACTTTTAGTTAATGCTATTAAAAGCAATATGAATGTTTCGTGCTAGAAATCTGTCGTTAATGATAATACGGATTAAAAAGTACATTAGTTTTGCGTGTTGTGCGAGCAGTTTCTATTGTGCACCCCACAGCGTTAAGAAGGGAAAGGTGCAGCTTTCTTTCCCTTCCCACGGTGCCGTGGCGGCCTCCGCGGATTCCTGCGGGAGAAATTCTAACGGCTGCGGCAGTCTCCCGAGAGCCACCGTCCATTCATCTCTGGAGGCTGTGCAGCAGTTTTCGGAGGTCCCGTTGGCTCCTCGTCGATCATGCGGGGTACCGTTAGCAGCCCTTTGCGGCGCGGCCGCTACTTGTGTGGTGGGCGCCTTCATTTGTCTGCCGGAGATCTGCCGTTTGCAAACACCGCCTCCCCAGAGCGTGGTTAAAGCTCCGATTCCCAGAGGAACACTGGCCGCGGAGCTGTAGGTCCGGAGCGGTGGACCACAGTCTGTGTGGCTGTGCCGACAAGGTCTGAGGCGTACGAGTGCTAGTACGATCCCCAAAACAAACTCCAAAACTCTTTTAATACCTGCAATAACGGCATACAATTGCAGAGAATCCCCATCCTGGCAAAGGAAAATAGTATGTATAATGTGACTACGCCTTACATTTGCTTCTTATTAGCTCAATATCCTGTCCTGTTAGTTCATTTCCTCCTTCCCCTTCCGTTCATCTCAACGTTGAGACGCTTGAAAAAAAAATGGCACATCTTGAATGACGCTTTACTATATTATCTCTTTACTACTAACTGATGTTCACCTACATGCATAAGAAGAAGGGGACACTAGAACCTGCTTTGAATGTTGAGAAACTACGAGAAAGTGCCATTAAAGAACAATATGCTATAGAAATCAAAAACCGTTTTGAGGTCGTAGAGACCCTAGAACCAAGAGAGAACGTGGAGGAAAGATGGAAAGAAATAAAGTCCACGGAACTAATTGTAGAGGAGGATATATTGAGAAGAAAGAAGATAACGAAGAAGAGGAAATGGTTCAACGAGATATGCCAGAAGGCTACAGAAAAGAGAAGGGAGATGAGAGAGAAGTGGCTAGCTGACAGGGAGAATGAGCAGAAAAGGGAACATTTTATCAACATCAGAAGGGAGACAAAGCGAATCCTAAGAGCAGAGAAGAGAATATATCTAACCAGTTTGCCAGAACAAGTTGAGGCAGAGAGTCAAACAAAAACTCAAGGCAATTCTTCCAATACATAAAAAATCGGAAACGTGGATTTCAGAGTCCAACTTCTTTCATTAGAGATAAGAACGGCAACTTGATAAATGACAAGGAAGGAATTGTAGAAAGATGGAAAGAAAACTTCTCAGGACTGTTAAATCGCCCAGACCAAGATGGGATATTACCTGCAAACACTACGGAGCAAAGAAAAGATGAAGAAGAATGGGAAGTTAGTGAATAAGAGATGAAAATCGCAATCAAAGGACTCAGAAACAACAAAGCCCCAGGGGAGGACGGAATAACATCAGAATTAATCATGGAGGGAGGTGAGAGCTTACACTTACAGATATATAAACTGATCCAGTTGATACGGGAGAAGGAGACGCTGCCAGAAGAATGGAAATTAGCTATAATATGCCCAATATACAAGAAGGGAAGCAAAATGGAATGCGTTAACTACAGAGGAATCAGCCTGTTGAATGTAACGTATAAGGTGCTGTCTATCATTATCCTCAGAAAACTACAACCATTCATAGAGAACAACATACAGGAATACCAAGCTGGCTTTCGACCAAACCGATCGACAATAGATCACATTTTCACACTAAGACAATCGTTCGAAAAACATTGGGAATATGATAAAGATATCTACAATCTGTTCGTCGGTTTTCAACGTGCATATGACATCATCCACAGGAATAGCCTATACAATGCAATGCGGGACTTCAGAATCCCCGAGAAGCTACTGAGAACGGTGCAAGCTTGTATGGAAGGGTCAAAGGCAGCAGTACGTTACCGAGGAGCCACATCAGAAACATTCGAGATTGAGACAGGCCTCAGACAAGGGGATGCTCTCTCATGTGTTCTGTTTAATGTCATCTTCGACAAATATAAAAGAGTGTAGGCAACAGGAGTGGGCTGGAGTACAGACGGACGGTAACTTCAATTGTCTTGCATATGCGGAGCACATAGTGCTATTAAGTGAATCAAAGCACGAGTTGAAAACAATGTACCAGAAAATTGACAATAATGCACAGACGGTAGGGCTCAAAGTGAATCGAGACAAAACAGAGTTCATGCAATTAGAAAGAAGACATGAGCAGGTAGAATTTCTTGAGACAGGTGGCAAGAGGTACAAAAGAGTAGACCAGTTCAAATACTTGGGATCTTGGTTTACCACGGACAACAACATAAAAATGGACGTCAAGGAAAGAATAGCAGTGGGAACGAAATGCATGCATTCCCTCAGAGAGACGCTTGGTTCTAAATCGATCTCTGTGAACACTAAGATGAAAATCTACAAAACAATGATATGCCCAGCAGTAATGTACGGTTCAGAAACATGGAGCTTGACTAAGCGATAAAGGGAAAAACTATTAATATTTTAAAGAAGAGTAATGAGGAAGATATGGGGACCAGTTTTAGATAACGGAGAATGGAGGAGGAGCAAAAACGAGGAAATCTACCTTCTGATGCGACAATCAACTATCCTGCAGAAGATAAAGAGCAAAAGAATTCAATGGGTGGGCCATGTAGTCCGTGTGCCAGATGGAAGACAGGCGAAGATGGCACTAGCGGGGAAACCAAACACCAAACGCCCCATTGGACGACGAAGGCAGCGCTGGATGGACGACCTGGCGAAGGACCTAGCAGCCCTGGGAGTTGAAGACACCTGGAGGAACCGGTCACAAAACAGGAAGGAATGGAGGCAGTTTGTGGAAGTAGCGCGTGGTCTGCAGGGTCTGTGATCGCTGAGTATCCATCTATCTACTAACACTATTCGCATCAACTTTCGCAGACAGTATCCAAAGGAGATGGACCCATATAGGGGGTGGGGGAGGAGGAAATAGACAGAGAAAGGAAATATGATGAGATGGACGAAGGGAGTGGGGAGGACACGATCGACTGAGAGACTTGGGAGGAAGATGTGTCTCAGTCCGTCCCGTCCTCCCCACTCCCTTCGTCCATCTCATCGTATTTCCTTTCTCTGTCTATTTCCTCCTCCCATCTCTCTGTACACGTCCCCCACCTCCCATCTGGGTCCATCTCCTTTGGATACTGTGGAACATACACACATACATACATACATTTTTTGTAATATGTATGTGTTCACTTTCATTTTTTAGAGACTATGCGTTACGTTCTTCTAAAAGGAAAGAGAAGAGCTTCCCGCGGACGGCACCAACACGCTGTATGTAATCACACCAGAGAGAAAAACTGGTTATGCACGGGAGACACAATTCTAATGCCTCTAAACTTGATGTTGGCGCCCGTTCAGCGAAGAAGACGACCCTCAACCTTCTTCAGGCACACCATATCCAGTTGAAGTCACTGGTTCATAATTAAATCCAATAGAGTTACCAAATTGCGGGGATGTTTACTGCTACGTTTCAAGCGCAGTTGCAGATAAACCCAGATATTTTCTGTTGGATTAAGAGCTGTTGATTTAGTGAAGCCCAGCGTGCAGTAAGGTACCTAAGTATTTTTAGAAACCAGGAACGCATGCGTGCAGCCCTTTGAAGAAGACGGTTGTCATTCTGGAGAGTCCGCAGCTCGTGGTCGTGCGGTAGCGTTCTCGCTTCCCAACCCGGGTTCCCGGGTTCGATTCCCGGAGGGTCAGGGATTTTCTCTGCCTCATGATGACTGGGTGTTGTGTGATGTCCTTAGGTTAGTTAGGTTTAAGTAGTTCTAAGTTCTAGGGGACTGATGACCATAGATGTTAAGTCCCATAGTGCTCAGAGCCATCATTCTGGAGAACGGGAGTGACCGATGCATATCAGTCACAAACATGCAGAAGAAAGGGCAAAGTTTGATCACCAAGAAAGGTGAAATAAATGTCTAAGTTTGTGTTCACGGTAATCCGAATGAGTAGGTGCAAGTCCTGGTACGGAAAATACGCCTAAAACCTCACAGAACTACCTACAGTCTCAACTACACCCACCAAACTCTGCGGGTTAAACTTCTCCTTGGAATCTCGGTGCATTCAACGCTCTGCATAATTTGAAAACAGGCAGAATCACTAGTCGGACCATATTACACGTTTCTTATCATCGACACTCTAGTTTCGGTGTTCTTTATTCCACTGAAGGCATGCATATGTATGTGCCGCTGTAAGCAATGGCCTTTGCGAAGTACCCGACCCTGAATACCCATTGTATGTAGTTCCCGGTGAGCTTATGACCAAAGATCCGTTACAGCTATTCTGACTGCGGTTTTTGGGAGGTTCCTCACACCTGTTTAGTGGGCTTATGAGCTGTATCTCCATTTCCGCCTCATTTATACATCATTCTCTACAGCAGCTTTCACCGTTGGATGATGGTCTGCTCCATTACCTTGCATTCAAGTTTTCAGATATACGCAATCTTTCTGCATCATTCACGCACCGCATTTCATTTCCTTACGCCTATAACAGTGACTTCCACTTCAGTTTGTTCCCTGGTGCATTTATTTGCTTCCCTGTATTTCTTAATAATTCTCATCGTGCAGCTCCCCATGAACCACAGAGCAAACCTTAGTTTTTGAATGGTTTTCGCGCTGAGAATCCATGCCTCACTGCCATAAGTGAAATCTTGTAAATCTACTGTTAGCTTCCCATTTCAGAAATATCTGAAACGTGAAGATTACGAACATATAAAAATTAAGATATGCAGGACAGACTACACACGAAAACAAATGTTCAAATGTGTGTGAAATCTTAAGGGACTTAACTGCTAAGGTCATCAGTCCCTAAGCTTACACACTACTTAACCTAAATTATCCTAAGGACAAACACACACACCCGTGTCCGAGGGAGGACTGGAACCTCCGCCGGGACCAGCCGCACAGTCCATGACTGCAGCGCCCCAGACCGCTCGGCTAATCCCACGTGGCACGAAAACAAGTAGTATAAAAGGATAATACGGGAGCGCGCTCAGAGGTAATGCCTCCAAATCTTTTGTATGAAAACTCTTAAAGCTTTTTAAATAAAACAAACGTTGTTAACATTCAATATATTTATTCTTCATGTCTACATATTTGCAGCCCTCTTCCGCTATACGGCTCCGAATTGTAGCATATGACAATGCCGTGTATATAATAGCGATGTTGGCGCGCGAGAAATAGTATGCTGTCATTGAGTTTCAAATTCGAGGAGTTCGTCCACACATGGAGAACACTCTCTTTCAGGACGATAATTCCAGACCACACACGGGCCCTGCGACATCTGCAACAGTCCGAAGACTTGGATTCACTGTCATCGATCATCCTTCATACAGTCCCGACTTGGCCGCATCCTGTTTTCACTTGTTTCCAGAACTTATAGACCACATTCGAGGACATAAAAGTTTTCTGAATATGGTACCGCGTCGTAATGTAAAAAAAACTACTGCTGCTGGAGAAAAACCAACGTTTCGGCCACGTTTGCAGCGGCCTTCTGGGTCTAATGGTGCGTTCTAGCTACGCAGTGTCCTTTATATTTTGTTGTTACTGTTCACTGCGCATGCCATTACGTCTTAATTTTAAAAAGGCAGAGGTCACGTTCTCCCGCCACCGCAATAACCTATTAAAATAAAGTTCCCTCTCCTTCTTCCTTAAGTCACCAATGAAACTAACTGCCTTTTTAAAATTATGACGTAATGGCATGCGCAGTGAACAGTAACAACAAAATATAAAGGACACTGCGTAGCTAGAACGCACCATTAGACCCAGAGGAAGGCCGCTGCAACCGTGGCCGAGACCTTGGTTTTTCTCCAGCAGCAGTAGTTTTTTTACATTATGACGCGGTACCATACCCAGGAAACTTACGTCGACTGACTCTGGCCGCGGAAGCCTACGCAATTACATATTCAAGGACTTACTTCACTCTGATGGTGGCGAAGCTGTGCATGCAAAGGCGGGGTTGTGGCTCCGTCAATTAGATGAAACGTTCTTCAGTGTCGGTATTAACAAACTGGTATCTCGTTGGGAGAAATGTATTCGCTGACAGGGTACCTATGTTGAGGAATAAATATGTAAACATGAAGAATAAGGATGTAGAATGTCAATGAAATTCGGTTTGTTTAAGAAGCTTTAAAAATTGTCACATCAAAAAATTGGAAGCATTACTTTTCAGCAGAACCTCACGTACTGGGTGATTCTTATTAATTTTTAAAAACCCCAAATCGAATTAGGTGAAACTGAGACGAGTAATTTAATGTAAGACACACGCGGTCACAATTATCGGGAAATATCCGAAAAGTGGATGAGAAATGTTGAAATATTACACCAACAGACTTCTGATTGCTACAAAATCCTTTAACATATTATCAGTTCGAAAATAATAAACTTTCTTGAGACTGAGAAGCTTATGTCGAAGAATCAGCATAGTTTTAGAAAGCGTCGCTGGTGCGAAACTCAGCTTGCCCTTTTCTTACATAATATACTGAAAACTATGGATTAAGGGCAGCAGGCACATACCATATTTCTAGATTTCCGGAAAGCATTTGACACAGTGCCCCCTTGCAGGCTGCTAAGGAAGGTACGAGCGTATGGAATAGCTTCACAGATCCGTGAGTGTCTCGACGACGTTTTAAATAATAGAACGCAGCATGTTGTCCTAGACGGCGAGCGGTTGTCAGAGACAAGGTTATCGTCAGGAGTGCCCCAGAAGTGTGATAGGTCCCCTGTTGTTATCTATATACATAAATGATTTGGTTGACAGGATGAGCAGCAATCTGCCATTCCAGAATGAGATTTTCACTCCGCACTGGAGTGTGCGCTGATATGAAACTTCCTGGCAGATTAAAACTGTGCGCCGGGCCGAGACTCGCAGGAGAGCTTCTGTAAAGTTTGGAAGGTAGGAGACGAGGTACCGAGGTACTGGCAGAAGTAGAGCTGTGAGGACGGGCGTAAGTCGTACTTAGGTACCTCAGATCGTAGAGCACTTGCCCGCGAAAGGCAAAGGTCCCGAGATCGAGTCTCGGCCCGGCACACGGTTTTAATCTGCCAGGAAGTTTCAAATCTGCCGTTGTTTGCTGATGATGGTGTAGTGTACGGTAAGGTGACGAACTTGAGTGACTGCAGGAAGGTACAAGACGACTTAGACGTAATTTCCAGCTTATGCGATGAATAGCAAGTAGCCCTAAATGTGCAGATATGTAAGTTAATGCGGGTGAGTAAGAAGATGTTCGGGTACAGTGTTACTAGTGTCCTGCTTGACACCGTCAAGTCGTTTAAATCTCTGGGCGTAACGCTGCAAAGCGATATGAAGTGGAACTGTCTTGAGGAAGGTGAATAGCCGTTAGGTTTACTGGGAGAATTTTAGGAAGGAGTGGTTCACCTGTGAAGGACACTGCATATATGACGCTGGTGTGATCTGTCCTTGACTACTGCTCGAGTGTTTGGGATCCGTACCAGGCCGGATTGAAGGAAGACATCGAGGCAATTCAGAGGAGGGCTGTTACATTTGTTACCGATAGGTTCGAACAACACGTAAGTGTTACGGAGATGCTTCGTGATCTTAAATGGGACTGCCTGCACGGAAGGCGACGTTCTTTTCGAGGAACACTATTGAAAAAATTTAGAGAAACGGCATTTGAAGCTGACTACGAACGATTCTACTGCCGTTAACGTATATTATGCGGAAGGACCACGAATATACGATAAATTACGGCTCATACGGAGGAATACGGACAGTCGTTTTTCCCCCGCTCTGTTTGCGAGTGGAACAGGAAAGGAAATGAAAAGCAGTGGTACAGGTTACCACCCTGTACGGTGGCTTGCTGACTTGCGGAGTAGCCATGTAGCTGGAGACGTATAACAGATGACACACCTCGCCTCAGGTGCACCGGTTGTGCTTGTCGATGCTACCCTCGCCCTTAAGGGAAGGGCCAGAGCTGCACGTCGCTCCGACAGGCTATTCTATTTTCGAAAACCATTTCTAAATGTGACCCTTTGTAAACGTAGAAGTTACAAAATTATTGTCCTCACCGTAATGAAGCAAAGACTGTTCTTACTTTGCGTTTCTTTTTTTTTTAAGATAAAAGAAAAGTACGTCATTTACTGGTAGCGACGCAATTCGGAAGCTTCTACTGATTTACTTCTGACGTATTACGCTCGTTTTTGCTTTTACAGTACCTTGCAATAAAACAGCGCGGACCGCGTGACCGTTGAACGAAATAATGAATATTCCCTCAATGTAAACTCATGTTTGTCTAACGCAGTGACGAAATATACTGAAACGTCCCCTTAGAACAATTGTACATGACTATCCTTAAACTGACACACAATATTTTTAGCACAACGCAATCTGACTTTCAATAATCCCTACAAAAGAATGGCCTTGACTAACATTAACCTATACCTTTCACAAATCACTTACCTCACAAAAATCTTCATTACTCGAACTACTGCAATACAGCGAGCGCCACTACTGCCAGCTAAATAAAAGATTCAAACTACGGAAGGCACTAACTACTGATAGGGATAGTTAGCAAATGAAAGATTTTAATAGAGAACAAACAATGTATTTACCTTAATAGTCATTATATATATAGCAGTTCATGACATCCAGTCTTACAAATTTCAAAACTCCGCCATCTCTCTCCCCACATCCACCACTGCTGGCGGCTCACCTCCAACTGCGCAACGCTACGAGCTATTCACATCCAGCTGCCCAACACTACAATGGCAGACAACAATGCAAACTATCCACAGACTGCACACAGCACAGCCAGTGATTTTCATGCAGAGCGCTACGTAACGTTGTCAATAAGAAAACACAAACAGCCTACTTACAATACTTCCTACCACAAGCAAGATTCAAACCCTGAGCCTCACACACTTTAGTCGTGAATGTATGCCCGGAGCCACAGTTCCGTGACTACTTGACTTTGTTTGGTATGATCAGGTGAGACAGATCAATAAGCTCAACCGCTGCACGAGCGGCGAGGCACGTAGTATGGTGACGTTGTAATGTTATGTGTGCTCACTGCTTTTTTTTAAACTAATTTATGCCCGATTTTATTCAGAGAAACTCAGTAATGTATGTAAATACCGTAAATGTAAATGTGATTCAAAAAGTACTTGAAGTGAAGTAAAGCGCAGCTGGACAGCAAGAAACACTTTAGCGCGCAATCCCCGCAACGATAGTAGTTGTGAATCTTTGAATACGGACTCTAAAGTAAATGACAATTGATTTAAAAAAAAGGGACTGTTAATCTGTATCGTGTGGAAAGAGGGCGTGTTGCTAGGCCGTCGCTCAGAACGTATAGTAACATTTAATGAAAATTGATATTTTTGTGATAAAACCGAGTACAGTATGTGTAAGAGTTGCCAAACATTTATGTATACAAATCTTCTGGAAGTCAAAAATAGGAGATGAACTTCATTGTCGTCGCCGCCTATCAATCGACAGAATTGTAACTGCACAAAGTTCACTAAAATACAGGAAAAAAATGCATTCTCTATAGTTTTCATAGCATAGATCGACAGGAAGTGCAAAATGGGTAAGCAGGCATGGCTAGAGGACAAATGTAAGGATGTAGAGGCTTATCTCACTAGGGGTAAGATAGATACTGCCTACAGGAAAATTAAAGAGACCTTTGGAGAAAAGAGAACGACTTGTATGAATATCAAGAGCTCAGAAGCAAACAAGGGAAAGCAGAAACGTGGAAGGAGTATATAGAGGGTCTATACAAGGGCGGTGTGCTTGAGGGTAATGTTATAGAGATGGAAATGTAGATGAAGATGAAATAGGAGATATGATACTGCGTGAAGAGTTTGATAAAGCACTGAAAGACCTAAGTCGAAACAAGGCCCCAGGAGTAGACAACATTCCATCAGAACTACTGACAGCCTCGGGAGAGCCACTCCTGACAAAACTCTACCATCTGGTGAGCAAAATGTATGAGACAGGCGAAATACCCTCAGAATTCAAGAAGAATATAATAATTCCAATCCCAAAGAAAGCAGGCGTTGACACACTTGAAAATTACCGAACTATCAGTTTAATAAGTCACAGCTGCAAAATACCTACGCGAATTCTTTACAGACGAATGGAAGAACTGGTAGAAGCCGACCTTGGGGAAGATCAGTTTGGATTCCGTAGAAATATGGGAAAACGTGAGGCAATACTGACCCTACGACTTATTTTAGAAACTAGATTAAGAAAAGGCAAACCTACGTTTCTAGCATTTGTAGAATTAGAGAAAGCTTTTGACAATGTTGAGTGGAATACTCTCTTTCAAATTCTGAAGACGGCAGGGGTAAAATACAGGGAGCGAAAGGCTATTTACAATTTGTACAGAAACCAGATGGCAGTTATAAGAGTCGAGGGACATGAAAGGGAAGCAGTGGTTGGGAAGGGAGGGAGACAGGGTTTCAGCCTCTCCCCGATGTTGTTCAATCTGTATATTGAGCAAGCACTAAAGGAAACAATAGAAAAATTCGGAGTAGGTATTAAAATCCATGGAGAACAAATAAAAACTTTGAGGTTCGCCGATGACATTGTAATTCAGTCAGAGACAGCAAAGGACTTGGAAGAGCGGTTGAATGGAATGGACAGTGTCTTGAAAGGAGGATATAAGATGAATATCAACAAAAGCAAAACGAGGATAATGGAATGTAGTCGAATTAAGCCGGGTGATGCTGAGGGAATTGGATTAGGAAATGGGACACTTAAGGTAGTAAAGGAGTTTTGCTATTTGGGGAGCAAAATAACTGATGATGGTCGAAGTAGAGAGGATATAAAATGTAGACTGGCAATGGCAAGGAAAGCGTTTCTGAAGAAGAGAAATTTGTTAACATCGAGTATAGATTTAAGTGTCAGGAAGTCGTTTCTAAAAGTATATGTATGGAGTGTAGCCATGTATGGAAGTGAAACATGGACGATAACTAGTTTGGAAAAGAAGAGAATAGAAGCTTTCGAAATGTGGTGCTACAGAAGAATGCTGAAGATTAGACGGGTAGATCACATAACTAATGAGGCGGTACTGAATAGGATTGGGGAGAAGAGGAGTTTGTGGCACAACTTGACTAGAAGAAGGGATCGGTTGGTAGGACATGTTCTGAGGCATCAAGGGATCACCAATTTAGTACTGGAAGGCACTGGGGAGGGTAAAAGTCGTATAGGGGGACCAAGAGATGAATACACTAAGCAGATTCAGAGGGATGTCGGCTGCAGTACGTACTGGGAGATGAAGAAGCTTGCACAGGATAGAGTAGCGTGCAGAGGTGCATCAAACCAGGCTCAGGACTGAAGACCACAACATCAACAACATAGTTTTCATTCAATAAGTAACAGCCTCTCATAATTTTTAATTACGCTAGTTGGATTATGTTCTTGTACAATAGTATGGTGCTGAACTCCATTGACCAATTTTCATGTAGCTGGAGGTGTAGTCTGAAGGAAGTTTGTGTGCCAAGCAGTCTACTTTTCTTACGAAAAGCAGATTGCTGTTTGATCTTATTTACTTACAACAGTGGCACCTTAGGTATGAAAAGCTACAAAAACTTGGGCTCAAAGCTATCCGCAATACGGTCAAGTAACTAATAGAGTCGTATTTTAAACCTTAAAGAACAATAACTTCCTCCTAATTATAATAGGTCACCATCTGGTGGAGAAGCTGATCATTCAAGGAGGCAGCAACCAAAATTCAGGTACCAGTTACAACTTAAAGTAAAAATCTCAATCAAAATTCAATCTCTCTCTGTCTCCAAACACATATATAAATATTCATATTAGTAAGACAAAAGTCATTTTATAACGTCACATGTTCAACATTTTTCATCCACTTTTCGGGTATTTTCCGACATTTTCGGCCCGATATGTATTACATTAAGACGTCGCTTCAGGGTTTTATTAAATTATGTATCTCAGCGTCATCTACGTCGCTTAAGCGATTTTTAAACGTTAGTGAGAATCACCCTATATAAGGGCCTGTCAAATCAAAACGAGGCAGCTGAAAGAAAAGTAAGTATGCGTTTATTATTTCAAAAGTAATCACCATCACTGTCAATACATTTATCCCACTGTTAGTCATATATGGATAGGCCGCCAATCACGATTCCGTAGGCAACTTCAAACTTTTTTCCATGAAGGCATTGACCATCTTGTCACACTGTGGGATAAATGTAATAACACTTACGCTGATTACTTTTGAAGCAGCGAACAGTTAACTTATTTTTTTCCATTTGTCTCGTCTTCATTTGACTTCCCCGTATAAATTCATTTTATGCACTCTGAAGTAAGCATATCGCGACTATTAATTGCAACCAGAAGCTGTACATTTGGCGGTAGAAACTGTGAGATATATGTCATAAAATTAAATAATACAGTTTGTACCAAAACACAGATTTTAACTCTGAAATCGTTTTTTCAGTAAGGCCGCATTCGATTTCCTCCTTAAAGTGGAAGTTTTGCTCTTTATTTACCGAATTTTCTATTCTCAAGTGCCTGTCTGGTTGTTCAGGTTTAAAGCGTGTACACACCAATCTTCACATTGTCTCTTGGCTAGGCCAGGTAGCAAAACCGACGTGCAAAAGCAGCTCGTGGTCTATGTACAGACTAGAGACTGTACTCAGACGCTATGTACGCGTATCCGAAGAGGATTTGTGTCCTGAAGCTATTGCTGTGATAATCGTAAGTGAAAATAAACAGACTAGTGAACTAGCCATTGGGAGCGTCCCAGCAAGTCAACAGGTAGAGTTTGATATGGGGCGAGCGATTTTCTGAAAGCAATAGAACCCAGTACGTTGTCCACGATGGTTAGTGTTCATCGGAGGTGAGGGTATCATCTGGAGTGCCCCAGGGAAGTGTGGTAGGTCCGCTGTTGTTTTCTATCTACATAAATGATCTTTTGGATAGGGTGGATAGCAATGTGCGGCTGTTTGCTGATGATGCTGTGGTGTACGTGAAGGTGTCGTCATTGAGTGACTGTAGGAGGATACAAGATGACTTGGACTGGATCTGTGACTGGTGTAAAGAATGGCAGCTAACTCTAAATATAGATAAATGTAAATTAATGCAGATGAATAGGAAAAAGAATCATGTAATGTTTGAATACTCCATTGGTAGTGTAGCGCTTGACACAGTCACGTCGATTAAATATTTGGGCGTAACATTGCAGAGCGATATGAAGTGGGACAAGCCTGTAATGGCAGTTGTGGGGAAGGCGGATAGTTGTCTTCGGTTCATTGGTAGAATTTTGGGAAGATGTGGTTCATCTGTAAAGGAGACCGCTTATAAAACACTAATACGACCTATTCTTGAGTACTGCTCGAGCGTTTGGGATCATTATCAGATCGGATTGAGGGAGGACATAGAAGCAATTCAGAGGCGGGCTGCTAGATTTGTTACTGTTAGGTTTCATCATCACGCGAGTGTTATGGAAATGCTTCAGGAACTCGGGTGGGAGTCTATAGAGGAAAGGAGGCGTTCTTTTCGTGAATCGCTACTGAGGAAATTTAGAGAACCAGCATTTGACGCTGACTGCAGTACAATTTTACTGCCGCAACTTATATTTCGCGGAAAGACCTCAAAGTAAGAGAGAGTAGAGCTCGTACAGAGGCATACAGGCAGTCATTTTTCCCTCACTCTGTTTGGGAGTGGAACAGGGAGAGAAGATGCTAGTTGTGGTACGAGGTACCCTCCACCACGCACCGTATGGTGGATTGCGGAGTTTGTATGTAGATGTAGATGGACAACTTGTCTGCGAGCAGCTAGGATATCTATGCGTTTGATGGTAAAATATGATCAAAGAGTGGAACATTCCAGATATAATGAACACAGGCATCATTTAATCAGTATTACAGTATTATGAAACAGCGATAACAGCAAAAATCTTTTAAAAACAAATTTAGTTTCGTAACAGAAACACAATCGAACCGCTTTGTTTCTACCCCTCAGAAAATTTAGTTTCATCCCTCAAGGGGTAACTACCCCTGCTTGGGAACAACTGGACTACTACATTACGCGAAAGTATTTTTTTTTCCTCGCAAACGAGGGCACACTTTGACGAATGGCTCCTGGGTGCTCTGCCTGGGGCGTAACGTAGAAGACTGTATGTTATTGTTGTGGTCTTCAGTCCAGAGACTGGTTTGATGCAGCTCTCCATGTTACTCTATCCTGTGCAAGCTCCTTCATCTCCAAGTACCTACTGCGACCTACATCCTTCTGAATCTGCTTAGCGTATTCATCTCTTCGTCTTCCTCTAGGATTTTTACCCTCCACGCTGCCCTCGAATACTAAATTGGTGATCCGTTGATGCCTAAGAACATGTCCTATCAAGCAATCCCTTCTTCTACTCACGTTGTGCCACAAATTTCTGTTCTCCCCAGTTTTATTCAGTACCTCCTCTTTAGTTACATGATCTACAAAATCTAATCTTCAGCATTCTTCTATATCACCATATTTCGAAAGCTTCTATTCTCTTCTTGTGTAAACTATTTATTGTCCATGTTTCAATTCCATACAAGGGTAGACTCCATACAAATACTTTTAGAAAGGACTTCATGACACTTAAATCGATACTCGATGTTAACAAATTTATCTGCTTCAGAAATGCTTTTCTTGACAATTCCAGTCTACATTTTATATCCTCTCTACTTTGACCATCATCAGCTATTTTGCTCCCCAAATACTACTTTAACTGTTTCATTTCCTAATCTAATTCCCACAGCATCACCTGATTTAATTCGATTACATTCCATTATCCTCAAATTTGCTTTTGTTGATGTTCATCTTTTATTCTCCTTTCAAGACACTGTCCATTTCAGTCAACTGGTCTTCTGGGTCCTTTGCTGTCTGTGACAGAATTACAATGTCATCAGCAAACCTCAAAGTTTTTATTTCTTCGCCATGAATTTCAATATCTACTCCAAATTTTTCTTTTGTTTCCTTTACTGCTCTTGCCCAGTATGCAGATTGAGTAACATTGGGGATAGGCTACAACCCTGTCTCACTCCCTTCCCAACCACTGCTTCTCTTTCATGACCCTCGACTCTTATTACTGCTAACTGTATAGCCAGTTTCTAAAAGTCGATCCCGATCCTGGGGACATCTTGTAAAGCCGTCGGCACACGGACCGTGCCGTCGAACGTTAACGTAGAGCGTGCCGAGTTCAACGTGCTGCAGAACGCTCAGGAACGATGCGACTCGTGCATACGGTACGTGGGCCCCAACGTGGTAGACGCGATCGCAACGCACTCCAGCGGCAGTTGAGGGATGTTTCTAGTTCGTAAATCATACTGTTTACTCAACGGACGCGCGTAAAATTCCCACATTAGCGCTGTTAAAACGCACATTTCCTCCATCGTCCACGAAAAGGAAAGTACTATGTCCAATCAATAAGGACACAGGTTTATAAAAGTTCCATTACAAACAGTGCGGTACAAATTTGGAATACTTCTGCGCATAACATAAACATTATTTCATCATTCCCACATTTTAGTAAAACCCCAAGGTCAGTCTTACTTGATCAGTGTTCATAACCAGTAGCAGAATCTTTGCAACATGTGAATTACGAAGCGAAAAAGAAAAAGGAGCAAAATATTTTTATACAAGTAGCGCAAGCCGTCCTGTAGATTAATCCAATCGAACAAAGTCACCCCTCAAAAAAAGGTGAACTTGTATTTACATAACATCAAATATTATAGTATATACACTCCTGGAAATGGAAAAAAGAACACATTGACACCGGTGTGTCAGACCCACCATACTTGCTCCGGACACTGCGAGAGGGCTGTACAAGCAATGATCACACGCACGGCACAGCGGACACACCAGGAACCGCGGTGTTGGCCGTCGAATGGCGCTAGCTGCGCAGCATTTGTGCACCGCCGCCGTCAGTGTCAGCCAGTTTGCCGTGGCATACGGAGCTCCATCGCAGTCTTTAACACTGGTAGCATGCCGCGACAGCGTGGACGTGAACCGTATGTGCAGTTGACGGACTTTGAGCGAGGGCGTATAGTGGGCATGCGGGAGGCCGGGTGGACGTACCGCCGAATTGCTCAACACGTGGGGCGTGAGGTCTCCACAGTACATCGATGTTGTCGCCAGTGGTCGGCGGAAGGTGCACGTGCCCGTCGACCTGGGACCGGACCGCAGCGACGCACGGATGCACGCCAAGACCGTAGGATCCTACGCAGTGCCGTAGGGGACCGCACCGCCACTTCCCAGCAAATTAGGGACACTGTTGCTCCTGGGGTATTGGCGAGGACCATTCGCAACCGTCTCCATGAAGCTGGGCTACGGTCCCGCACACCGTTAGGCCGTCTTCCGCTCACGCCCCAACATCGTGCAGCCCGCCTCCAGTGGTGTCGCGACAGGCGTGAATGAAGGGACGAATGGAGACGTGTCGTCTTCAGCGATGAGAGTCGCTTCTGCCTTGGTGCCAATGATGGTCGAATGCGTGTTTGGCGCCGTGCAGGTGAGCGCCACAATCAGGACTGCATACGACCGAGGCACACAGGGCCAACACCCGGCATCATGGTGTGGGGAGCGATCTCCCACACTGGCCGTACACCACTGGTGATCGTCGAGGGGACACTGAGTAGTGCACGGCACATCCAAACCGTCATCGAACCCATCGTTCTACCATTCCTAGACCGGCAAGGGAACTTGCTGTTCCAACAGGACAATGCACGTCCGCATGTATCCCGTGCCACCCAACGTGCTCTAGAAGGTGTAAGTCAACTACCCTGGCCAGCAAGATCTCCGGATCTGTCCCCCATTGAGCATGTTTGGGACTGGATGAAGCGTCGTCTCACGCGGTCTGCACGTCCAGCACGAACGCTGGTCCAACTGAGGCGCCAGGTGGAAATGGCATGGCAAGCCGTTCCACAGGACTACATCCAGCATCTCTACGATCGTCTCCGTGGGAGAATAGCAGCCTGCATTGCTGCGAAAGGTGGATATACACTGTACTAGTGCCGACATTGTGCATGCTCTGTTGCCTGTGTCTATGTGCCTGTGGTTCTGTCAGTGTGATCATGTGATGTATCTGACCCCAGGAATGTGTCAATAAAGTTTCCCCTTCCTGGGACAATGAATTCACGGTGTTCTTATTTCAATTTCCAGGAGTGTACTTATATTAAACTAATAATAAAGTATCAAAACCCAATAAAAACGCGAACGTTAGGAAAAAAATTTGGAAGTGGCAAGACACGAACCACCGCCCCATCAAAATAATCCTCGAGGCAGTGAGGCTAGGCACTGTGCTACTAATATCTAAGCATAGTATATTAGCTCGTGCAGGAAACCTTAATCGCAGATATGTTACTAATTGAAGTTTAATATTAACAAATTGTAGCAAGAACAATGCCTTTTGGGTAGATCTTCAGTGTGTCGCTGGCTTCAAATAGCCTACTCTCATAATACGCAAGTTAGAATAATTCTTTTGCCACGAATATGATGTTTCTCATTATTTTATTGGAACGAATCACACAGTTAACACCGGTTTTTTTAGTGATTCTCAATTTGCTGTTGCTCAGCAACGGTATATATACATATAGGCTTGAAATAAATGCCAATATGGCACCTCACAACTCTGTACTGAAGGGAGACGGCGTATGTGTGACGTAGGTGGCGTTGTGCCATCTCATTGGACAACGCTCAGACGCACGCTCAGAATACCTGACATGCCAGATATTGCTCTGCACGTTCGGAAAGACTCCCGAACGTGCTGTTCCACGCTGTGACGTCAGAAACTCGGCAAGCTCAACGCTCAAAGTTCGGATGCACGGTCCATGTGCCGACGGCTTAAGGGATTTGTATGACGCGAGGCGTTACTTGTCGACTGCGAGAAGAAGGCTGCTGCAGTCGAGCATACTTCCGTTCACAGCGGCGCTCCTGAGCACGTTCCGCTGTGTCCGCGGCTGGAGACCGCTGACCGGAGCTCGGCAGAGTAGCGGGGTCACAGCGGAGGGCGGCCGACCTCGCCGCGGGCGGCTGCGGTCCAGCGGGGTGGCCTAACGGCACTCTGGGGTGAACGGCCTTCCCCGGGTCCGGCTCCGGGGGTCGCCTCACCCCGCAGCCCGGGCCCGAGCCCAGTTCCCACATGGCAGGTGACACGCGAGCGCCGCGCCCCCAGCGTTTCGGGGGCGGCAGCCGCGAGCCGCCGCCGCGTCGGCCCCTTTGAAGCGGACGGCACACATCCCTCTGCCAGCCCGGCCGGTCCAGCCGGCACACGGCGGCGGCGATTTCACCGACCCGCCCCCGGCGGCCCTCGTTAAGCCTCTCTGTGGCAAATCCTCCGGAAAGGTCAGAAAACACCTCACTTATCACGCTGCCAAGCACGAGGCAACAACCTAGCTTTCCCCGAGACTATTTCTACCTGGAGTTGGACAACCAAAACACTTCAGAGAAGTTGCGTAACACAGTCAATATATTTCCTTCACACGCTAGCTCACCCCCTTCCGCCGCTACATCGTCTACATATGAACGTCTGTGCATATAAGCTTCCCGCACCCGCACCGCATCAATTAACATTTCATTGTCATCCATTTCTACGGATATTAACACAGAACACTTTTAACTCGTACGAAACGCTGGAGTTCTGACTGTAGGCTTGTGCCTGGCCTGATTTTCCGTCTGCTGAAGTCGGACCTCGTGATTTACACTGCGCAGATGATAATAATAATAATAATAAAATACGCACCGTCAGATAATGTTCATACTTTACATGTTGTTGTTGTCTTCAGTCCTGAGCCTGGTTTGATGCAGCTCTCCATGCTACTCCATTCTGTGCAAGCTTCTTCATCTCCCAGTACCTTCTGCAACCTACATCCTTCTGATCTGATTAGTGTATTCATCTCTTGGTCTCCCTCTACGATTTTTACCCTCCACGCACACATTCCTGCCCAATCCTATTCAATACCTCCTCATTAGTTACGTGATCTACCCATATAATATTCAGCATTCTTCTGTAGCACCACATTTCGAAAGCTTATATTCTCTTCTTGTCTAAACTATTTTCCATACATAGCTACACTCCATACAAATACTTTCAGAAACGAATTTCTGACACTTAAACTCGATGTTAACAAATTTCTCTTCTTCAGAAACGCTTTTCTTGCCGTTGCCAGTCGACATTTTATATCCTCTCTACTTCGACCATCGTCACTTATTTTGCTCCTTAAATAGCAAAACTCCTTTACTACCTTAAGTATCTCATTTCCTAATCTAATACCCTCAGCATCACCCGGCTTAATTCGACTACATTCCATTATCCTCGTTTTGCTTTTGTTGATGTTCATCTTACACCCTCCTTTCATGACACTGTCCATTCTGTTCAACTGCTCTTCGAAGTCCTTTGCTGTCTCTGACACAATTACAATGTCATCGGCGAACCTCAAAGTTTTCATTTCTTCTCCATGGATTTTAATATCTACTCCGAATGTTTCTTTTGTTTCCTTCACTGCTTGCTCAATATACAGATTGAATAACATCGGGGGAGGCTACAACCCCGTCTCCCTCCCTTCCCAACAAGTGCTTCCCTTTCATGTCCCTCGACTCTTATAACTGCACCTGGTTTCTGTACAAATTGTAAATAGCCTTTCGCTCCTTGTTTTTACCCCTGCCACCTAAAAAATTAAAGGAGAGTATTCCAGTCAACATTGCCAAAAGCTTTCTCTAAGTCAACAAATGCTAGAAACGTAGGTTTGCCTTTCCTTAATCTATCAAAAATGGTTCAAATGGCTCTGAGCACTATGGGACTTAACATCTATGGTCATCAGTCCCCTAGAACTTAGAACTACTTAAACCTAACGAACCTAAGAACAGCACACAACACCCAGCCATCACGAGGCAGAGAAAATCCCTGACCCCGCCGGGAATCGAACCCGGGAACCCGGGCGTGGGAAGCGAGAACGCTACCGCACGACCACGAGATGCGGGCCCCTTAATCTATCTTCTGAGAGAAGTCGTAGGGTCAGTTTTGTCTCACGTGTTCATATATTTCTACCGAATCCAAACTGATCTTCCCCCAGCTCGGCTTCTACCAGTTTTTCCACTTGTCTGTAACGAATTCGCTTTAGTATTTTGCAGCCGTGACTTACTAAACTGATAGTTCGGTAATTTTCACATCTTTGGGATATACTTTAAATATACTCGAGGAAATTGAAATTCTGGGATGTATGAACTGCCACCCAGAATATACATTCAACAGCCAAAGGGAGTTGAGTGAACAAAATGTACTCGCTAATTCTGCCAGTCTACGTCATAATAATTAATTTGTTAGTTAATGTATTTTATTTATTACAATTATACTTTCTTACTTTCTTAAAGTAACACCATAATGTGAGAAAGCCTCTCAACGCTCTTATTCAGGTTTTATTATTTACTCTCTTTCTTTCCTCTTGCCGCGCCGCCTAATCCCGCGTCAGCTTCGCGCTTCCCTGTTCGTGCAATCAGTAATCAGCTGGTACAGGCCCGTACGTGTTCTCGGGGTGATACGTCGGATGCATACCTAAGACCCATGTTTTTTTTCCATTCGACTTATTTTGTTTTCTTTAGCTTATTTTTATCTTCTGTCCATCCTATTTTCATTTCGGTTTTCTGTAGGTCTCTACAGTTTGTACGATTCTGTAAGTTTCATGGTACTGTTCATTTCGCTGCCCTACACAACAATTATGGTTATGTTCCTTCGGAGTTTTATCCATTTCTTAGTACGGTTCATATATTTTATCATATTTCTCTTCATGTTTCTTGTCAGAACTTCAGGTACTATTACGGCCGTCTTCTTCATTCCGCCATTCTTATTTTGATTACCGTTCCTTTTATGGATGTTTTAAGACTACTTGACACAGTCCAATGATGTCTACGTTTCACTGTAGATCATTTTAATGTAATTTAGTTATTGTACACCCGATTCTCTTATGGGCTATTGTCCATTTGGTATATTTAGTATCTAAACATCACTGAAGTTACACACTGATTTCGTTGAACATCGTCTTAACAAATTTGTAAATTTCTCCTTCAATCTCCCCTTTTTCTATTCAGCTTTACGTTGCGAAGCTGGTTGTACTAACAACGCTTTTTCAGTAGCTGCTGCGCTTTGTTTAACAAAAATATAATCGTTAAGCCAAATTATGAACACACTTTAATAATAATCGGTCATATTCTCGATACATTCCCTGAACAGCCTGCACACGTTTAAGATTTATTAACAATTCTAATTTGTCAAACCTTCAATATGTTGAAGTGACTCTCACACCATCGTTAATAATTTCGCCAATATTGTCAGAAGTCAGCTGGCACCGTGATTAAGGACGTTAACAACGATGTCCAGCACCCAAAGCAAAGAGTCAGCCACAATTTTACTAGCTACAGCTGGCAAGAAGCAGTAGGGAAAAAAAACGTAAAAGAGGAAATGGGTCCAAGAATACTTGCAAAGGAGCGACTTGCCGCATGTTAAGTAAGTGACTCAACTCAGAACCACGGACCAGATTGATTTTATTAAGTGTTTTCGGATAACTCCTGCACTACAAGACCACTTATTATTGTTGATACGACATAGAACAACGTAGCTAATTACTTTAACAGGATAGGCAGGCGGAGTCGTCGAGAGATTAGGAGCTGATTTGCCTACCCTGGCGACAGGTAGGTGACTCGAATGCTTAGTTACGCTGTGTCAGCAAACACGGTTGGAAAAATTGTAATTGAAACCTGTGGAGCAATTATATATTCCCTGTAGGACACATTCAGGAATTAAATGTATAACTTTTCCTTTCATTATTACAATATGTCAGAAATTGGTGAGACTGACAAGCATTTCACAGATATCTTGCTAGCCACTGCTTTTATATGGCGTACTCTTCGAAGTAGAAGCATTTCTACAGATTGCTGTGTAATTCAACAAGGAATTGTTGTTTCCAAATTAATAAAGAAATCAGTGCCATAGTTAATTCTAAACTGACGAATTTAATGATTATCCCAACACTGGTCAATCAAAACTTTTGCTTTAGAAAACTACTTAAAAATGGAATCTGAGGTACGACATGCACAAAGGTGAACTGAAAACGGTGCTCACTAACACCATGTGGCTGGTTTATGACGCTCTCAACATATGAACGGCGAGAATTGTCAAACGGTCAATACTCGACGTCAAAAGTTGTATACGTAGACAATATCGAGAATATTTCTGGGGGCATCAATACTGCTCATCGATGTTTCCGGTAGTGACTATACGTTAACACCCAGAGGAAGACTCTCAATATATTGACGGTTCGACAATATTATTGACTGCGTGAGGAACCTTCAAGTTAAAGTTTTCTATCGTAGTTGCTCAAACGGAATCCTTGAATGTTTCCTGAACAATATTTGCTCAACGTCGGGAAGTCAAATGAAATTGTGTCAAAAGTTGTTGCCACTTTCTGTATATTGTTAAAAATTAGCGATACAGTTCATTTCTCAATTGTGTTGTATTAAAATGAAGTTACCACGCTACACTTTTCGATCTAATGAGCGCAGCATTTGTACTTTTAAGAGATACATTGACTAAATCATGATTTTAATCACAGATTTTTCCCAAAAAACATGAGTGGAGCCATAAACGAAGATCCAGTGGACTGTATAAATGTCGCTGTGTACCAGCTTTCGGTAATCACGTAAGTGACTTCTGTTTACGTGAACGAAACAGGAATGTCCCAGACGTAAGGAAGCAGCTGGTACAACGGGAGCAGAGTGAACGTGTAACTGTGCAGAAAATGAAGAAGATCACAATGTCGCCCCATCTCTGACTATCCGTATATCAACAACACATCTACCTTCTCCGGAATAACGCGAATTCGAGCCATAATGGAGGCATTCCATCCAAAGTGAATAATAACAGTGACTAAGACAATAAAAGTTATTATTATCGATCGTTTTGAAACGTCCCCTTAGAAAAGTTTATGAATTACTGTGCTGATAAACCTCTTACATTATTTGCTTTTCAAACAGCTGAGCAAAACTGAACGTACTCAATCATTCACTAAAGTGACACACAATACTTTTAGCGCAACGCAATCTGACTTTCAAAAATCCCTACAAAAGAATGGCCCTGACTAACATTAACCTATACCTTTCACAAATCACTTACCTCACCAAAATTCTTCGTTACTCGAACTACTGCAATACAGCGAGCGCCACTACTGCCAGCTAAATAAAAGAGTCAAACTACGGAAGGCACTAACTACTGATAGGTATAGTTAGCAAATGAAAGATTTTAATAGAGAACAAACATTATATTTACCTTAATAGTCATAATATATATAGCAGTTCATGACATCCATTCTTACAAATATCAAAACTCCGCCATTTCTCTCCCCACATCCACCACTGCTGGCGGCTCACCTCCAACTGCGCAACGCTACGCGCTGTTCACATCCAGCTGCCCAACACTACAATAGCAGATAACAACGCAAACTAGCCACAGACTGCACACAGCGCAGCCAGTGATTTTCATACAGAGCGCTACGTAACGTTGCCAATAAGAAAACATAAACAGCCTACTTACAGTTTGCAATAAAAAATTAACTGCCGTCGCTGTACTGATACTATCCTTTAACTTCTAACAACAAAGTAATTATTACTGCAGATAACTGTAGATACACCCACGGGTGCGCTCATCGTGCAGGCTTTTAGGCGTAAAGTCTTTACTACGAGGTGCATTCAAGTTCTAAGGCCTCCGAATTTTTTTCTCCGGATTGGAAAGAGATAGAAACATGCGCATTGTTTTAAAATGAGGCCGCGTTCATTGTCAATACGTCCCAGAGATGGCAGCACCGTATGGCAGATGGAATTTTAGTGCCAGCGGCGAGAATGAGAACTGTTTTAAATACTTAAAATGGCGACGTTTCCCTTACTTGAACAGCGTGCAATCATTCGTTTTCTGAATTTGCGTGGTGTGAAACCAATTGAAATTCATCGACAGTTGAAGGAGACATGTGGTCATGGAGTTAGGGATGTGTCGAAAGTGCGTTCCTGGGTGCGACAGTTTATTGAAGGCTGAACATCGTGTGACAACAAACCGAAACAACCTCCGGCTCGCACAAGCCGGTCTGACGACATGATCGAGAAAGTGGAGAGAATTGTTTTGGGGGATCGCCGAATTACTGTTGAACAGATCGCCTCCAGAGTTGGCATTTCTGTGGGTTCTGTGCACACTATCCTCCATGACGACCAGAAAATGCGAAAAGTTTCATCCAGGTTGGTGCCACGAATGCTGACGGACGACCACATGGCTGCCCGTGTGGCATCTTGCCAAGCAATGTTGATGCGCAACGACAGCATGAATGGGACTTTCTTTTCGTCGGTTGTGACAATGGATGAGACATGGATGCCATTTTTCAATCCAGAAACAAAGCGCCAGTCAGCTCAATGGAAGCACACAGATTCACCGCCACCAAAAAAATTACGGGTAACTGCCAGTGCTAAAAAAATGATGGTGTCCATGTTCTGGGACAGCGAGGGCATAATCCTTACCTATTACGTTCCAAAGGGCACTACAGTAACAGGTGCATGCTACGAAAATGTTTTGAAGAACAAATTCCTTCCTGCATTGCAACAAAAACGTCCGGGAAGGGCTGCGCGTGTGCTGTTTCACCAAGACAACGCACCCGCACATCGAGCTAACGTTACGCAACAGTTTCTTCGTGATAACAACTTTGAAGTGATTCCTCATGCTCCCTACTCACCTGACCTGGCTCCTAGTGACTTTTGGCTTTTTCCAACAATGAAAGACACTCTCCGTGGGCGCACATTCATCAGCCGTGCTGCTATTGCCTCAGCGATTTTCCAGTGGTCAAAACAGACTCCTACAGAAGCCTTCGCCTCTGCCATGGAATCATGGCGTCAGCTTTGTGAAAAATTTGTACGTCTGCAGGGCGATTACGTCGAGAAGTAACGCCAGTTTCATCGATTTCGTGTGAGCAGTTAATTAGAAAAAATAATCGGAGGCCTTAGAACTTGAATGCACCACGTACAATAAAAATTCATAGATACATTAGCGGATACCCCCATCACTGCAGCCCTCTTGATTCGATTCAAGGAGGTGGAACAAATTTTCGTCATCATTTTGTACTAGCAAAGGACAAGATGTGATCACCACTCTGGAGGCTAGTTTCCTGTAAGAAATTCTAAGCTTTCTCACAGTGTCCAATGGATTGAAACTCCAGGACACTATTGAGGATTAAACTTTAGTTGCACGAGATCTTCAGATCTGGTGACCTAGTCTGCATCTACATCTACATCAATACTCTGCAGATCAGTGAAACATTGCAGAAGGTAATTCCCATTGTAGCGCTTATTAAGATTTCTTCCCTTTACCTGCGCGTTATGCATCGCGCGAAGAATGTGCCGCAGTTAGTCTGCTCTTACCTTCTCGGTCCTCACATAGTAGTTTGCAGCGTATATGTCCAGATTCTTCACTTAATACTATTTCATGAAACGTTGTAAACAGGCATTCGAGAAACAGCTGATGTCTGTTATAACGGATCTTTTACGTTGGGATAAATTTATTGTATTTTTTGTTAGATGTTTTCGTTAAATAGCTGAATAAATTGTAATTATGAATAATTTAATTAAGCAGAGTAGAAAAGATAAAGTCAACGAGATGTTAATTGGGCGGACATTGTCATAATTTAACGCCGTTGCGTTGTTCGGTTGTTAAAACAAGTCGTTTGTGTTCCGTTCTGCTGTTCGGTCGTGCGCGTATCTGAAAGAAATTAATCTGGGGACTAGAATAAACTTTCACATAACAGTTACGATTCGATGTTCCGACAAATGTTAATTTCAATTGTGGGCGACAGATTTAGTTTTGACAGATACGTGAAAACGGACGTAACGAAAGTTATTCGCATATCATCCTTGAATGTGACTTTTTATTTAATTAACGATTGCGGGCTCATTAAAAGCTATTATCTCATGATTGGCATCAATCCCTCTTTCCTCCTAGATAGTGATCATTCATTAACATTTACGTCATAAGAAAAAGGATTATTAATAAAAAGTGATGTTAAATGACAATTACGTGATATTCCGTTATCTATGAAATGACATTGATATATATTTTGTGTTAAATACTGAACTGAGATAGGAAGTAAATGGAAATTAGTGATCATTTGATACCGAGACTATAGAAGCAGAAGCGCTTGAGGTTTCTCTTCTCTAAAATGGCAAAATAGGTACGAACTTTAACTCAATAGTCGACATTATGTATTGCAAAGACATTAGCATTTCATACTTATTTTGGCGACGCGCTGTTAAACAAAGGAACGTTGAGTCTCTGTACGAGTAATAAAATTAAATCTAAAAACATAATTAATAACGGCGAACTCCGCTTTAACAAACTGTATTGCGTGTCGTCATCGGGAAATAACTGCTCAACCCTGGAGACTTGTGTGGTGAAATGAGAAGTCGGGCATATAAAACAAACTTAAAAATCCATTCAAGCTACAGTGGAGTCGGAACAACACGGCGTGGGCTGTTATACTGTCTTCAAGCGCCGGCCATCCTGATTTAGGTTTTCCGTGATTTCCCTAAATCACTACAGGCAAATGCCGGGATGGTTCCTCTGAAAGGGCACGGCCGACTTCCTTCCCCATCCTTCCCTAATCCGATGAGACCGATGACCACGCTGTCTGGTCTCCTTCCTCAAACAACCAATCTTCAAGCGCCTGCCACTTCAGGTCGTTCAACATATCAGTAAATCGACCCCGTGCGTCAGACAAACTTGACGCTATTCGTGCTGCCATTCTTTGTACTCATATACGTTCAGTATCATGAGTCCCAAGATGCTACTCCAGGCGGGTGTAAAATGAATGTGCGCAAGGGAAAGTACTGAACGCGAAAATGAAGATTTGGTCCTGTTTGACTGCCCCCTGAAGCAGATCTTAGGATCTATTAATGATGATATTATCTCCTCGTTCTTGCTCTTTAACAAACAACATAACAAACAACATAAACATAAATGAATGATTAAGGGAATTTACTAAGTTATAAATGTTATGTTTGCTTATACATTTATTGTAGACTAAAACCCATTTATTCAATTACAAATGTTTATATATCAATGTCCAATGGACATAAAGAGATACAAATGGATTTCCTAACTAATATGATTGATCAATTGCCCAAATCTGCCTCTTTTTATGGCTACCGGATCTAATATAAATAACGCGAGATGACTGACATCACCTGTGTACCATAACACTAGAAGATACTACTTTCAAAGATCATCTACAGTGGTATGCAACCTCAGTGGAAGTAATATTTGCGTGATCACAGATGTTTAACTTTATAGCCCTAATAAGCCAAAGCAATTAGATATCACAGTATGTACTGCGTCCGGTGCGTCGGAGTGACGGTTCTCGTACACGGCTGTAGCGACGGAAGAACTCCGGGAACAAAATATATATTTAAAAAAACATTCAGACACTAGGACGGCACAAGACGGTTCTCCGACTAGTACAATCTAATACTGTCTTCTCCTTTCTGTGTTCTACAGACGAGGAACGCGAACTCCCAGCCACAAGGACGGAGTTCAGAAAACGGCTCAACGTGAGTATAGACAGAAGAAGTGCTCCCGATCACTGAACGCTGCGTACTCAACGACGACTCACAACCCGGAGACCAAGTCCAGAACCGTATATGTTCGCAACAGTACAGTGCCTAACCGTTCTAACTGTAAAATCTCCTGAGAGCAAAGATAGCAAGTCCGTCCATACCAACAAAGGTGATACTGAGCGATCTTCAAAACCGGGCGATCGAAACGGAAGACCTCTCCACTGCCGGCTTCCCAGCAAAGCTCGGCTCCCTCCCTCGTAACTCAGAAGGCGAATCATATTATCGAAACCACGGAATATTCTCCCTCTCTACAGTTTCTTCCGAATGCCGACCAACCATATTTTAGTCTTTTGTCGTCCAGCGCGGAAAGTTTGCGAGGAAATACCTATACCCATACAATGGTACACTTCTCAGAGTAAAAATCCCCGGAAATAACCCAGCCTGCGATGTCCGAGGTAACGCTTCATCGTTCCTCTCTGCTGCGTCCAACATTTTCAGAGTTTCCCAAGTATTATCCAGTTATCCTTCCGGCCCCCAGACCGGCCGGCCGCCGCTGTAGTGTGCTTCTGCGCACAGGTGCCCAGACCATCCGTCTTGGCACTTCCTGTGTGAAGCAGGACCAACACACCTGTGCGGGCTTTTCCACCCAGGGTTTGAGTTATGCCTGCCATTTCATTTCCACTAGCGTTCCACCCTCTACTAGTATAGGCAATCATTCATTACGACGTTTTGATAATAAAGACACTCCGTCACCTTTCATGAAATTATCGTTAACAACTATTTACAAGGTGTACTTGACAATCTCAGTCCTCTTTAAATATTCATATTGTAAGTAGGCTGTTTAGGTTTTTATATTGGTAACGCCACCACCACGTAGCGCTCTGTATGAAAATCACTGTCTGTGCTGCGTGCAGTCTGTGGCTGTTTTGCATTGTTGATGGCTATGGTAGTGTTGGACAGTTGCCTGTTAACAGCGCGTAGCGTTGCGCAGTTGGAGGTGAGCCGCCAGCAGTGGCGGATGTGGGGAGAGAGATGGCGGAATTTTGAGAGCGGATGATATGGACGTGTGTCCATCAGAGACAGTACATTTTTAATATTGGATATCATGGACTGATATAGATATTACGACTTTTGAACACTATTAAGGTAAATACATTGTTTGTTCTGTATCAAAATCTTTCATTTGATAACTATGCCTATCAGTAGTTAGTGCCTTCAGTAGTTTGAATCTTTTATTTAGCTGGCAGTAGTGGCGCTCGCTGTATTGCAGTAGTTCGAGTAACGAAAATTTTTTGTGAGGTAAGTGATTTGTGAAAGGTACAGTTTAATGTTAGTCAGTGCCCTTCTTTCGTAGGGATTATTAAAAGTCAGATTGCGTTGCGCTAAAAATATTGTGTGCCAGTTTAGTGTTGATCAGAATAAGTAAAGAGAGTAATGTCTGAGAACGTTCAGTTTTGCTCAGCTGTTTGAAAAGCAAATAACGTAAGAGGTTTATCAGCATAGTAATTCATTAATTTTTCTAAGGGGACGTTTCAATATATACGATATACAACCTATCAAATGGTACCTAATTGCGGTTGTAAATCATGGCAAAGTATGTAGATGTGCGAAATTACAGCTACCTTACAGTGTTAGTTCTATTTTTATAGATCTCACAAACCTGAGCAATATTTCTTGCTGGGCTGCACGATTGCTTTCTCGAAGTCTCTCAGTTGCTTCACCCACAAGTGAACTTACGTCATTATTCCATTTGACGTCATTACGAATAGTTACTCCAAGTATCTGTAAGGTATTTGGTGCTACTTGAAAGAAATGGCATCCTCTCAGCTCTTTCAATTGCAGATTCATTAACACCCAAAAATACGGGGCGGCTAAGATTAAACTTTCGCTATTTGAGCCAGTGTAGACGAAAAACTATTTACCGTATAGGTACGCAACTTCATAGGAATGATATTTACACTGTGCGGTACAGTATTTGCGTTGTTAATAGTGACAGTGTCATGACTTGCCGTTCGGCACCGGTACTGACACGGCGAATTAAGATTGAAACACAAGCATCAGCGTGCGTTACAACTGCAGACAGTCAACATTGGTCTGGACGACTTGAGTAGGGCTTGGCTCGTAAAGCTGTTTTATCAAAACAACAGCAGTAGTACCTGTCAGCACCTGCTATATTTGGAAATGGAACTATTACTGTCTTCTTGAATCTGAGGGTATTTCGCATGTCTAATACATGTTGCACACCAAATGGAATAGTTAATATAGCTGGCTCTCCCAAGGATATCAATAGCTTAGTAATATGAACTGTGAAAACAACATACGGTATGGTCAGAAACAGTTTGTAAAGGTGTTGCAGCGTAGGTAGTAGTGATACATAGATGTTAAGAAAAAAAATTAGGTACTTTGCGCCTTTTCCGAGTTAATTAGCATTGAAATCCACCGGCATGGTCGCTGGGTGCGCAAATTCCAGCGGCCCGCCAGAGACGGTGTTGTTCGTTTAGTTTCCTAAGTCCGAACAAGAGATCGATACACAAATTGGACGGGGGACGGTACTAAGGACTGAACCCGAGTCAAAGGCCGAGTAGTCCCGTGCGCTGTCGTGTACGCTATAAGAACAATTAACTGTACCTGGCGTGCCACTTTAATTTCTGCGCGCAATGGCCTGATTGGCTAACTTCAATGCTAATTAACTCGGAAAAGGTGCAGGCATCGATTTTTTTTCGTAACATCTGTTTCTCAGCACAGCCTACCCCGCACCATGCTTACAAGCCTGCGGGCTGATTCTGCCCGCCTGTATAAATAATATCGTTCTCCTCCCCTTCTTTTGATTTTATAACTTGATTTACTTATTCCTCATTACGCTCTTATTTTTTAGCACTACAATTAAGTTACTCTTGTGTGATTCAAAAAAGTATAACGTACAAATACAGATTCAAAACAGCAATGCAAAACTACATGCCGTAACACAAATCCCTCAAATTCCATCCGTGGCTAACTCCGAACCATATAAAAGCATCATATTTACGCCAGTGACTGTAACACTTCCTTTATTTCACGATTGCAATTTCGGCCTTAGGCCATTAAGAAGTGTAGATTTTCGTGGCTTTAAGCCATGTCAACTTAAAATGAGCTGACACATTTATTTGTCGTTGTCGTTACTATTAAATACATTCGTCATGTCATAAAACAACATATGAATATGTGTGCTCGCAATATGTAACAACGTCAAGAATGTGTTTAATAGTAATGACAACGACATATAAATGTACCTTCCCGCAGCATATGGTTGTTTTCATTGCGTTTTCATTTTCGCTTGTAGTCAAAGGGATTCGTATTAAATGACTGATGTGGTTTTGGCTCATTTATTACAGACTTAAGTATTATTATGATATTACATTTGTTAAGCGTAAGGCCATACATTTTCTGTTACAATAAACGGCGTACAGTTCTTAGATGAGGAACTGGGTGTAATATTTCACGTCACAGATTTCTTTAGTGTGCATTCCGCCATTCCGAGTTCTTGTAATGGCAGTTATTTGGACAAATACTTAAACGCATTTCTTCTAGAATAATATCATTGTTTTATTTGTTTTATTTGTTTTGTTACCTGATTTACCATTGATGATGCACAGTAACTCCAAGTACATGAAGTTATCAAAGATGGATCTCTGATACTGTGAGTGGAACTTTCTGAAGATAAAACGATCAACTCTTTTCCCTATAACTACGAACAAGGCTAAACGTTTGGAGTTAAATACGGTGTATGTTTTACATTTCTTACTCTTGTATTCCCTTCCGATAAACAGTACAGTCTTACAATACTAGCATTAAACAAAAAAAAAAAAAGAACAAAAAAAACACAATGACTGTATGTGGTCTTCTTTGCAGAAATAAGTTAGTTTACTATTTTCGAAAATGTGTAGCAGAATATGTTATATTTATTGTTTTATTTAGGCTTCACTCTGTTAGAATGGAGTAGGGACCACATATATCAAAAACTATTGCAAAATTTTTCAATTTCTAAGTGTACTCGCAGATCTGTAATGTGCTGCTCATCCGTGACATTATCAGCAGGATAAATACAGCTACCAACACAAACGATATTAATACACTATAAAAATAATAATAACAGAAATTAAGAATAACAACAACAATAACAGATTGAGCATATTTGAGGCTGTGTTTACTGTCATCAGAAACGGTAGGGTAGTCTCTCTTTACATAGCTAATATTTTATGTAAACTCTACTTAATAACTTTGCTGGCTTTCGGTGCAGATAAATTAACCTATTTTTTATCTCGTTCCATTCCCATCCACCAGCTGCCTTACAAATCTTTTAGGAGGGTGGGAGGCGGCCACCCCGTGCGGCCAGGGAGCGCCTTGGGTGGCTGTAGTAAAGCCGGGAGTGACGTCCGCTTGTTTACGAACCGATGAGGACACCTCGCAGGCCAGGCCCGGCCAGTGGCTAAAGGGGTGCGTTCAGGGTCGTCGACAGCCTTGTGTATCAGGAACATATCAAAGGAGGGTGGCACGCTGCAACTGGAGATGGGTTAGGCTGGACACGTCGAAAGCCTTAAATTTCAAGTAGACAAAACACAGAGCTCCCTACAGATCATTTTTAGGAATCAGCACATGGAAACGCCTTGCTGCTTCAGGCAAACATGTCTTACATAGTATACATTGGCACAATTGCGGACACAAAAACTATGAAGACAAATGTTCGCAGATTTTCCCTAACACGAAAAGAATCAACTAGTCTCAAATAATAAAACGTCACCAGTATGTGTCTGCCAATTCACTAAAACAACAAATTTTGTAGATAATAAGGCTCTCGAAGAAAATTCAAGTTTTAAAAAATTTCAGATGTTACTAGGACTAGTCTGAATAATACTTAAAGGAAGTAAAGCCAAATTTAGAACCAGAGAGAGTAACAATTACAGGAGGAAAGAAAATTTTTGTGACTGGAAATAAATTAGGAATTCGAGTCACACGGGATAGCATTTTGGATTCATTTCCGTTCCTTGTAGAATATACGTGAATGATCTCGCACTTAATATGTATCAAACATGACATTTTTTATCTTCCTAGAGAGATGGCAACATAAGAAATTGTTACTAATGTTTTCCAAAGATTTATTAAGTAGTTCTCTGTAAGTGGATTCTCCTTAATTCTAACCTGTCACCGCCCCCCCCCCTTTCCCCCGACCCCATCCTAGCATAAAAAACCATTATCTTTAGGTCTGCACACCAAACACAATATCAGAATCATTATTGTATCTTATGGTCAGGAGTCAGTGAATAGGACCAAAGTAAAACATTTTTGGATGCACACACTGTCATAAATTTAACCGGAAAAGACCAATCATTAAGCTTCTCAAACGGTTAAGTCCCGTAATTTTTCTCCTCACAAAATTTCCAGCTTGCGAAATAAATTAATCAGTGTTCTAACTTATTTTGCATATTTACACTTTTCGTCTGGAGTAGCTCATCATTTGAAAATAAATTACTGAATGCACAAACGTGGTTAATGAGAATAACATGTTGCGTTGACTCGCAGTCATCATATATGTCCATATTCAGGGAACTAGGCTTTATAACTACATCATTCGTAACTACAACCTAAAAAGGCATATATCTGTACCACAGGAACATGTTCAAAGTACTCCAAAAAGTATTTGATTACTTGCTTAATAATATTACGCGTCTTGTAGATCGCAGAGAAAATGTATTGAAATTGCGTGATAATGGAATACCTTCTCAGTTATGTGATTGGATTTGTGATTTCCTGTCAGAGAGGTCACAGTTCGTAGTAATTGACGGAAAGTCATCGTGTAAAACAGAAGTGACTTCTGGCGTTCCCCAAGGTAGTGTTATAGGCCCTTTGCTGTTCCTTATCTACATAAACTATTTGGGATACAATCTGAGCAGCCGTCTTCGGTTGTTAGCAGATGACGCTGTCATTTATCGACTAATAAAATCATCAGAAGATCAAAACAAAGTGCAAAACGATTTATAAAAAAAATCTGAATGGTGCTAAGAGTGGCACTTGATCCAGAATAACGAAAAGTGTGAGGTCATCCACATGAGGGCTAAAAGGAGCTCATTAAGCTTCGGTTACACGATAAATCAGTCTAATCTAAAAGCCGTAAATTCAACTAAATACCTAGGTATTATAATTACGAACAACTTAAATTGGAAGGAACATATAGAAAATGTTGTGGGGAAGGCTAACCAAAGACTGCGTTTTATTGGCAGGACACTTAGAAAATGTAACAGACCTACTAAGGAGACTGCCTACACTACGCTTGGCCGTTCTCTTTTAGAATGCTCCTGCGCAGTGTGGGATCCTTACCAGACAGGATTGACGGAGTACATCGAAAAAGTTCAAAGAAAGGCAGCACGTTTTGTATTATAGCGAAATATGGGAAAGAGTATCACAGAAATGATACAGGATTTGGGCTGGAAATCGTTAAAAGAAAGGCGTTTTTTGTTGCGACGGAATCTTCTCACGAAATTCCAATCACCAACTTTCTCCTCCAAATGCGAAAATATTTTGTGGACACAGACCTACATGCGGAGTACGATCACCACGATAAAATAAGGGAAATAAGGGCTCGTACCGAAAGATATAGGTGCTCATTCTTTCCGCGCGCTATACGAGATTGGAATAATAGAGAATTGTGAAGGTGGTTCGATGAACCCTCCGCCAGGCACTTAAATGTGATTTGCAGAGTATCGATGTAGATGTAGATGTAGATATTCCCGGAAAATTCGTTCTTAACGTTTCCTCCTACTCTAAACTCGATATTTTCAACAAAGACTTACACAATATGCAAGATGTCAGACAAAAACAATTACTGTCAATTTTAAGTCTGTTGTACTGGTAGCATTAGCAATTTTAGAAAAATATGTTCATTTTTATTGCATTTAAGCTACTGTTCTATTTAATATTGTCAAAATCTAACCATATACGCTTAGAAATCTTGTATGTTTAGCTTGAAAAATGACTCATCCCACATCATTTTGAAATCGTGCAAAATTATGTATGAAACTCGAAAGTACCTTTTAACTTATGTCAGGAAATAGGGTATTTATTAGACAACAGTACGTTACATGTGCCACTAATTATAGCGTTAGCGTGGTCAAATTGAAAGGCGGTGTAAGAAGTGGCATGCGATGCAGTGCAGTCGTCCACTCTCCGTATAATAAATTTCCTCACTTCTTTCGTATATCCAATCCTTTCTCTTGTAAGTAGGCTGTTCAGGTTTTTTTATTGGTAACGTCACGTAGCGCTCTGTATGAAAATCACTGGCTGTGCTGTGTGCAGTCTGTGGCTGGTTTGCGTTGTTGTTTGTTATTGTAGTGTTGGGCAGCTGGATGTGAACAGCGCGTAGCTTTGCGCAGTTGGAGGTGAGCCGCCAGCAGTGGTGCATGTGGGGAGAGAGATGGCGGAGTTTTGAGAGCGGATGATCTGGACTTGTGTCCATCAGAGACAGTAAATTTGTAAGACTGGATGTCGTGAACTGCTATATATATTATGACTTTTGAACACTATTAAGGTAAATACATAGTTTGTTCTCTATCAAAATCTTTCATTTGCTAACTATGCCTATCAGTAGTTAGTGCCTTCAGTAGTTTGAATCTTTTATTTAGCTGGCAGTAGTGGCGCTCGCTGTATTGCAGTAGTTCGAGTAATGAAGATTTTTGTGAGGTAAGTGATTCATGAAAGGTACCGGTTAATGTTAGTCAGGGCAATTCTTTTGTAGGGATTACTGAAAGTCCCGCGCTAAAAAACATTGTGTGTCAGTTTAAGCACAGTCATGTATAATTTTTCTAAGGGGACGTTGCACCCTTAACTGTATCATCGCTACCCAGTCGCATTACTCAGATACTTTCATGTCAATGGTGGTGATGAAATGATGGGGAACAACAATACGTAAGTAGGTTGTACATACATGATGCGTAAGTCACAAGTAGTATTGTCAACGATGCATCATTAAGCGAAGTTAGCCTGTTACAGTCTCCAACAAAAAATCTATAGTGGACTATTGCTTATACTCGTTACTTATGTATTTGCATACTGCTATAAGGAAGGAAGGAAGATTAGGGTTTGTCGTCCCGTGAACACTGAACACTGAAGAACACGTGGACATTGTGCCTCACAGATTTATTGTGGTAGTGTACAGCAAACTAATGGTTTCATAGTGCAAAATGATTACAGCCCAGAACACATATAGTTGACATCACGAAACAGGGCACAAAGGATCTCAATGTAGTTATCTGCAATGTTCACCGCACTGCCAACGATGTGGCAGGCGCTGAATACCATCTGCATCACCGTTTGCCGAACCAAGTGTGAAACGAGTCTCTGTTGTCGCACAGCACACGTATTACTCGCGTCGCTAACCGCCGACCACGCAGTGCTTCCTTTACGTTTTGGATGAGATGAAAGCTGCTCGACGACGCCAAATGTCGCATTGGTCCGCATACCGACACGTCATCCCGCGTGTTGATGGTCACCGGTGGCCACACATCCTTGCTCAAATTTCCCTGACCCCCTATCCTACCGTACAGTACGGCAGGTCATTATTCCCAAGGGCTTCCACGAATTCGCTGGGACATTCTCTCGTATTTCTCCTCCGGACGTTGGCTATTTTGATTTATGCACGTTGCCCAACCGTGTTACTTCCATCTCGTATGACGCTCACACAGCCGATTTCGATGTGTACTCTGCCCTACTACCAACAATCACGAGCCATCTGTTGTGAATAATCACTATTCCTGGATAGCGTCCACGTGACAAATAGCAGTTTGTGATCCGCTTACCTATCTACAATAAAAAAATAGTTACAATGACTTTTGCCTCAGCCCTTGTACCTTTCAACGGTTGTCCAATAAATTCTGTCAGCAATGTGAACAATAATAACACTCAACACTCAATAACCATTCAAACTATTATAAAAATTACATTAAAAAACTCAAGAATGATGAGGTGTTGCCAAAGCCGCATAGCTTTACTAAGGAACTTTATTCGCAACTATCGGTTTCACATCAATGTAGACCCATCTTCAGGTTTATCTGTCGAAAACACAAAACAGTGTGTGACATTTTTGAAATGGTAGAAATACGGTGAAACCAAATTGAAACCCAGATAACAGGTTCAAAAAGGAAAGGATCAAATATCAACACGTGGAAGAGAGACCAATCAGATAGATTTAAGAAAAACATACTGATCAATTAAATTCCAGAATAATAAGAATCACGAAAACTCTCAGAGCTATAGTGACATATACAGTGACAAATTACTCAAATTTACCAATATATGCAAAAGGAAACAGTATTCAATAAATACAAATTATATGAGTTTATAACAATAAGAATGAAATTTGAATCGTAATTCACAAAATTCATGAGTTAATCCCGCCAAACTCCACAGCCTACAACTGGTGGGAATCGCTCAGCCCAGGTATAGCTCCAAGGAACAAGACAACTACTCAACTTTTGCTAGGTATGACAGGCGACGCGGCAAAGCGCTCCCGCAGCAATGATTTAAGACCTACGGCGTCGGACAGCATACCGCCAAGGTAGCGGCAGACAACAAGGTAGACTCGCGTGTTTTGCAATCAACTGTGAACATAAATCACACTCGAAGCAGCACTCTCAAACAATAACAGAATGTTGTTGTTGTGGTCTCCAGTCCAGAGGCTGGTTTGATGCAGCTCTCCATGCTACTCTATCCTATGCAAGCTTCTTCATCTCCTAGTAACTACCCCAACCTACATCCTGAATCTGCTTAGCGTATTCATCTCTTGGTCTTGCTCTACAACTTTTACCCTCCACGCTGCCCTCCGATACTAAACTGGTGACCCCTTGATGCGCCATAACATGTCCTACCAACCGATCACTGTGCCACAAATTTCTCTCCTCCCCAATTCTATTCAGTACCTCCTCATTAGTTACGTGATCGACCCATCTAGTCAACACATTCTTCTGTAGCACCACATTTCAAAAGCTTCTACTCTCTGCTTCTCTAAACTGTTTCTCGTTAGGTTTTCACTTCCATACAAATACTTTCAGAAAAGACTTCCTGACTCTTAGATCTATACTCGATGTTTACAAATTTCTCTTCTTCAGAAACGCTTTCCTTATCATTGCTAGTCTAGATTTTAAATCGTCACTATTTCGATCATAATAAAAGCACAGGGCCAGAATATCCATAGGGTGCAGTCTCCCCACTTTGAATTATCATATTAACTCCTAAAATAGCAGAAGGAGGCCCCCTTCACCAGGATTCCAGACCACGACCTTCTTTAGCGGCTGCCCAACAGTCGACGAGTCGCTCAGCGATCAGGCTGGGTAAATGCGTTGTCCATCCCAAATCTCCCCAACCAAATCCCCCTGCCAGGCACTGCTGCTCCAAACCTCCTCCTTCCGTCACGTGCGGTTCTCAACTCACCCCACCGCGCCGAAGCTCGACGACTCGACCAGGAAAACCTAAGGTAAGTCACAAGGGAGATGACTATGGGTACCGGTGCCAGAGGTAGTTAGGTCAGCAAACCGAGCCGCCACGGCTCATTCAGAAGATAGAATTGACACTCAACAAGAAACAATGAGGGATTCCCAGCTTTCGAAAAACTATCCACGTTGTAAGTCAAATGACAATGGTGGGTTGTCATAATATGACCCAAAGATGCTGAATGAGCCAGACCCAGAAAAAAGCCGGGGAAATACAATGAGTGGAGCATTTCTGTGAATAGGGATAGAACCCCTACAAACAACTAAGGTCTAGTGAAAGTACTTTCCCTAGACATTAATTATATTTTCGAGGCCTGAATCACTCAGCAGTCACGCTTTGTGCATTTTTACAAGCATCTTTTGGGGTATACTCGGTTTCATTATGAGAACCCACCATGCACTTTAACATAGGTAACTTCCCGAAACCTTGGACTCCGTAATTGTACATCTACATTTTGGACTATAACCACTGTGAGAACTCGTCATTGTTTCTTGTTGATGTAAGACTATGGTTCTGTATTTCTACCATTTCAAAAATTTATCACAGTGATTTGAATTTTTGACAGATGAACTTGAAGATGGGTCTTAAAAATGGTTCAAATGGCTCTGAGCACTATGCGACTTAACATCTGAGGTCATCAGTCCCCTAGAACGTAGAACTACTTAAACCTAACTAACCTAAGGACACCACACACATCCATGCCCGTGGCAGGATTCGAACCTGCGACGTAGCAGTCGCGCGGTTCCGGACTGAAGCGCCTAGAACCGCTCGGCCACATCGGCCGGCAAGATGGGTCTATACTGACGTAAAATAAATGTAAATGTCGTGTGACTAGGGCTTCCAGTCGGGTAGACCGTTCGCCGGGTGCAAGTCTCTCGATCTGTCGCCACTTCGGCGACTTGCACGTCGATATACTAACGTGAAACCGGTAGTTGCAAATGAATCACTTTCATACGGCTATGCTGGTTTTGGAAACACCTCTTGAACTTTTGATTGTTGTAATATTTATGATAGATTGAAAGGTTATTGAGTGTTGAATATTGTTATTCATAATGTCTCTGAGCTGTGGTTGCCCTTCCCAGAAAGTTGTTTGCATTGCATTCACAATAAACTTCTTCGGTGTTTATATTTAGAGCCCTTGGCTGAACTGGTATAGAAATTTAACTAAGGGATGCCGTTTACTCAGCTAGTAACCGAAAGGATTAGAATTCAGGATGACAGATTCGCTGATAACATTGGCATCATTTGCGAAAGACAGGACAAATTACACGCTGTTTTAAACTGAGTGATCTAATGATCATATATTAGGAAAAAAATGGTTCAAATGGTTCTGAGCACTATGGGACTTAACATCTGCGGTCATCAGTCCCCTAGAACTTAGAACTACTTAAACCTAACTATCCTAAGGACATCACACATATCCATGCCCTAGGGAGGATTCGAACCTGCGACCGTAGCGGTCACGCGGTTCCGGACTGAAGCGCTAGAACCGCACGGCCACACCGGCCGGCTCATATAATACAGACAGAGAGTATAACAAAGAAAAACGACAGGAACAAAGTGTAGCAGAAATGAGACCAGAGATATACTCGTACTTCACATAAAAATTAGAGACTACGTAGTCCTTCCCGGCGTAGTAATTCTTGACAGTCTCCACAGGTGCGCTGCCTGACCCTGAAATCAACAACATTCAATACTTCGGCGATATATCTGTCGCGACAACGTCAGGAGAAGGCTGCTGCCACCGAGTTCTCCCTGAAAACTGATGCAAAGGCTGTAAATCGACGTCCTATGTGGCCTCTGAAATGGTACACGGCGCATACACCACCAATGATTTAATTATGTCATTCGATTTATCTCGTGTAAAACAACTCAAGCATCCTGAAAGAAACTAGACCAAATGTTGATGGGGATCATATTAAAATCTTTGTATAAGTCTCTGTGTACACAGCCCCTATGATTCCTGTGAATAAAATCACTAAAGCAAAATACCCAGAAATCATTGCACCTTAAATGCTCTCGTCGCCAGCGAGATATCAGATCCTTGTCTTCCTCGTCTTTATACTCTGATCAGCCAGAACATTATGACCACCTACCTAAGAGCCAGTGTGTCCACATTCGGCACGGATAACAGCGGCGACGAGTCGTGGCATGGAAGCAATTTGGCCTTGGTCGGTCGCCGGAGGAAGGTGGCATCACATCTACACACGCAAGTCACCTAATCTCCATAAATTTCTGGGAGGGAGGCCATGAGCTCGACGCTATGTTCAATCACGTGCCACATGTATTCGATCATATTCAGATCTGGCGAGTTTGGGGGCCAGCACATCAACTGGAACTCGCCATGTCTTCCTCGGACCACTCCATCACACTCCTGGCCATGTGACATGGCGCATTATCTTGTTGAAAAATACCACCGCCGTCGGGAAACATGATCGTCATGAAGGGGTGTCGTGACCAGCAACCAGTGTCATGGTGTCATGGTGTCTTGCGCGATCTCCTCTGGACCCATGGACGCCCACATGAAGGGTCCCCAGAGCAGAATGAAACCCGCCGCCATCTTGTCTCTGTCCTGCAGTACAAATGTGAAGGAGCTGCTCCCCTGGAAGACGACGGATTCGCGCCCTCTCATCGGCATGATGAAGAAGATATAGGGATGCATCAGAGCATGCAACACTGACACTGCGGCCACGTCCAGTGCCGATGGCCACGTGCCCATTTCAGTCGTAGTTGCCGATGTTGTGGTCTTAACATTGGCACATGCATGGGTTTTCGGCTGCGGAGGCTCATCGTTAGGAGTGTTCCGTGCACTGTGTGTTAAGACACACCTTCACGCTGCCCAGCATTCAAGTCGGAGTTAGTTTCACCACAGTTCGCCACTTGTACTGTTTTACCAGTCTGCCCAGCCTACGACGTTCGACATCTGTAACGAGGGGTGACCGCCCAACCTCAGGACGTATGGACGTGGCTTTATGTTGGTTTCGCCTCGCGTTAAAGATATTCACCGTAGCACTCCTGTAACACGCGACAAATCGTGCAGTTTCCTAAATGCTCGTGCCAACCCTTCGGGCCGTTACACTCTGCACCGAGCGAGGTGGCGCAGTGGTTAGCACACTGGACTCGCATTCGGGAGGACGACGGTTCAATCCCGTCTCCAGCCATCCTGATTTAGGTTTCCCGTGATTTCCCTAAATCGTTTCAGGCAAATGCCGGGATGGTTCCTTTCAAAGGGCACGGCCGAATTCACTCCCAATCCTTCCCTAACCCGAGCTAGCGTTTGTCTCTAATGACCTCGTTGTCGACGGGACGTTAAACCACACTAACCTAACCTAACCGTTACAATCTGCCCTCGGTCAAACAGATAGATCTCTCGCGTTACCCATTCTACACACGGACACCACGCTAACTGATACTACACTGGTGTCCAAAATTAAAGGTCCGCAGCTCGTGGTCGTGTGGTAGCGTTCTCGCTTCCCGCGCCCGGTTTCCCAGGTTCGATTCCCGGCGGGGTCAGGGATTTTCTCTGCCTCGTGATAACTGGGTGTTGTGTGCTGTCCTTAGGTCAGTTAGGTTTAAGTAGTTCTAAGTTCTAGGGGACTGATGACCAGAGCTGTTAAGTCACATAGTGCTCAGAGCCATTTGAACCAAAATTAAAGCAACAAACGGAAATTTTTCAAGGTTGCCTTTATTTCGCCACAAAACAGTACACATAGGTGACAATAAAGTAGAAACAATGTAAAGAGTACAGAATGTGGACGCTGCGAGCTCACATGCCAGTTGCCGTGCAGTACTAAGATTGTACTGTCGTGTCCTCTCTTCTGAAGTCACACGTGCCTCGGCGGTGCCCTGCTCTTCGGGTTACAGTTTCGGTTTCTGTAAACTGTCGTCATATCTGAGAAACAACAGAACGATTCACATTAAACCATCGAGCTTCATCAGTTTGCGACATTCCTGCTTCCTGTCTTTTAAAATACCCGCATTGACATTGTAGCGAGAAGGAATTACTTCTCTGGGCAGTATCACTAACCTGGTCTCTTGCTGCTTCGGTAAGTTCCTCGTTGCACAGAAGTAGCGCTCAGTCGCCAGGTTCCATGTAGGTGGTGATCCTGCAGAACTGGAGTGTTTAGGGATGCCAGTTGTTAATTCTCAACAACGTTTGTACTGTACTTCTTTTAATACAGAAATTGCTTTGTCACACACGTCACCGAATCAGCATTTGCAATATGGCGGCTCTGGACTACGCCGTTATATTCGACCCTTTACACACATTAACACAGTTTTCTGACTCTACATGTTGACAGACTCTGCCCACGACACGTGCCGTTCTAATAACTATTATCTTCACTTTCTAGCTTGTTTAACATCTGAAATATGCACTCGCGACCGTTCTTTTAGAGCCGCCCCGGTTACTCGAGCGTGCGTTTTGAGTGCCTCCTCGCGACTGACTCGCCCTGTCTTCCCGAAGGACAAGAGAGACGACCCCCCCCACCTTCCTCCCTCAGCCAATAAGGACACTTCTCTCGTTCCCTATATACAGGGTTATTACAAATGATTGAAGCGATTTCACAGCTCTACAATAACTTTATTATTTGAGATATTTTCATAATGCTTTGCACACACATACAAAAACTCAAAAAGCTTTTTTAGGCATTCACAAATGTTCGATATGTGCCCCTTTAGTGATTCGGCAGACATCAAGCCGATAATCAAGTTCCTCCCACACTCGGCGCAGCATGTCCCCATCAATGAGTTCGAAAGCATCGTTGATGCGAGCTCGCAGTTCTGGCACGTTTCTTGGTAGAGGAGGTTTAAACACTACCCCACAGAAAGAAATCGCATGGGGTTAAGTCGGGAGAGCGTGGAGGCCATGACATGAATTGCTGATCGTGATCCCCACCACGAGCGATCCATCGGTTTTCCAATCTCCTGTTTAAGAAATGCCGAACATCGTGATGGAAGTGCGGTGGAGCACCATCCTGTTTAAAGATGAAGTCGGCGCTGTCGGTCTCCAGTTGTGGCATGAGCCAATTTTCCAGCATGTCCAGATACACGTGTCCTGTAACGTTTTTTTTCGCAGAAGAAACAGGGGCCGTAAACTTTAAACCGTGAGATTGCACAAAACACGTTAACTTTTGATGAATTGCGAATTTGCTGCACGAATGCGTGAGGGTTCTCTACCGCCCAGATTCGCACATTGTGTCTGTTCACTTCACCATTAAGAAAAAATGTTGCTTCATCACGGAAAACAAGTTTCGCACTGAACGCATCCTCTTCCATGAGCTGCTGCAACCGCGCCGAAAATTCAAAGCGTTTGACTTTGTCATCGGGTGTCAGGGCTTGTAGCAATTGTAAACGGTAAGGCTTCTGCTTTAGCCTTTTCCGTAAGATTTTCCAAACCGTCGGCTGTGGTATGTTTAGCTCCCTGCTTGCTTTATTCGTCGACTTCCGCGGGCTACGTGTGAAACTTGCCCGCACGCGTTCAACCGTTTCTTCGCTCACTGCAGGCCGATCCGTTGATTTCCCCTTACAGAGGCACCCAGAAGCTTTAAACTGCGCATACCATCGCCGCATGGAGTTAGCAGTTGGTGGATCTTTGTTGAACTTCGTCCTGAAGTGTCGTTGCACTGTTATGACTGACTGATGTGAGTGCATTTCAAGCACGACATACGCTTTCTCGGCTCCTGTCGCCATTTTGTCTCACTGCGCTCTCGAGCGCTCTGGCGGCAGAAACCTGAAGTGCGGCTTCAGCCGAACAAAACTTTATGAGTTTTTCTACGTATATCTGTAGTGTGTCGTGACCATATATCAATGAATGGAGCTACAATGAATTTATGAAATCGCTTCAATCATTTGTAATAGCCCTGTATATATATATATCCAAACTTTCATCCAATGGGCGTTCAGATCGCTGTTGCTAGGCTGATCTGACGTCACGTTTGCGGATAATGTGACGGAAGATTGTCTCGGAACACTGTCTCAGATTGTAAGATCCTACTCCCGAATAGTCGGATCTTGTCCCTACTAAGCTTGCACAACATTGCCTCCTATGATTTCATCACTAAAGCTCCTTGCTGACCCTTAATTGTTAAATGTACACGTAGCCTGGCTGCTACTAAGCATTCCCGTTCGCATAAATGTGCGTAATACTTGGCTTAAACACGTGAAGGGAATGCATATGTGCATTACACTTTCCATGGCCCTCCACCGCGGAGAATCTCGATGGCATCTTCTCTGGGCCATACTGTACCGTCTGCGGCAGTGTACACAGCGATTGTGGATTTGGAGCTACCCGGCACACACTACCTCGTTTCATAGGTGCCCTGACGTCATCATTGGCATGGTTGCCCGTTGACCGGAATCGCATCTTCCGTGCAGAGCACGATATCCTATCATATGGTTGACAGTCTGTATGATTATATCGTAAATTAGACACAGGAAGGGGGAATAGCAGTTAGATGCTTTAATTTTGGACATCTGTGCATCTGTGTACACGCACCGTACGTGTGTTTGACTAGCAGTCATTCCTCGTCAGGTAATGTTGCTATCGCATGGACTGATCGATAGTAGGTCATCATCATCATCATCATTTAAGACTGATTATGCCTTTCAGCGTTCAGTCTGGAGCATAGCCCCCCTTATACAGTTCCTCCATGATCCCCTATTCAGTGCTAACATTGGTGCCTCTTCTGATGTTAAACCTATTACTTCAAAATTATTCTTAACCGAATCCAGGTACCTTCTCCTTGGTCTGCCCCGACTCCTCCTACCCTCTACTACTGAATCCATGACTCTCTTGGGTAACCTTGCTTCTCCCATGCGTGTAACATGACCCCACCATCTAAGTCTGTTCGCCCTGACTGCTATATCTATAGAGTTCATTCCCAGTTTTTCTTTGATTTCCTCATTGTGGACACCCTCCTGCCATTGTTCCCATCTACTAGTACATGCAATCATCCTAGTTACTTTCATATCCGTAACCTCAACCTTGTTGATAAGGTAACCTGAATCCACCCAGCTTTCGCTCCCATACAACAAAGTTGGTCGAAAGATTGAACGGTGCACAGATAACTTAGTGTTGGTACTGACTTCCTTCTTGCAGAACAGAGTAGATCGTAGCTGAGCGCTCACTGCATTAGCTTTGCTACACCTCGCTTCCAGTTCTTTCACTATGTTGCCATCCTGTGAGAATATGCATCCTAAGTACTTGAAACCGTCCACCTGTTCTAACTTTGTTCCTCCTATTTGGCACTCAATCCGTTTATATTTCTTTCCCACTGACATTATTTTCGTTTTGGAGATGCTAATCTTCAAACCATAGTCCTTACATTTCTGATCTAGCTCTGAAATATTACTTTGCAAACTTTCAATCGAATCTGCCATCACAACTAAGTCATCCGCATATGCAAGACTGCTTTTTTCTGTTCACATATCTTAATCTCACCCAGGCAGTCTATTGTTTTCAACATATGATCCATAAATAACATGAACAACAGTGGAGACAGGTTGCAGCCTTGTCTTACCCCTGAAACTACTCTGAACCATGAACTCAATTTACCGTCAACTCTAACTGCTGCCTGACTATCCATGTAAAGACCTTTAATTGCTTGCAAAAGTTTGCCTCCTATTCCATAATCTTGTAGAACAGACAATAACTTTCTCCTAGGAACCCGGTCATATGCCTTTTCTAGATCTATAAAGCATAGATACAATTCCCTGTTCCACTCATAACACTTCTCCATTATTTGCCGTAAGCTAAAGATCTGGTCCTGACAACCTCTAAGAGGCCTAAACCCACACTGATTTTCATCCAATTGGTCCTCAACTAATACTCGCACTTTCCTTTCAACAATACCAGAGAAGATTTTACCCACAACGCTGATTAAAGAGATACCTCTGTAGTTGTTACAATCTTTTCTGTTTCCGTGTTTAAAGATTGGTGTGATTACTGCTTTTGTCCAGTCTGATGGAACCTGTCCTGACTCCCAGGCCATTTCAATTATCCTGTGTAGCCATTTAAGACCTGACATTCCACTGTATTTGATAAGTTCCGACTTAATTTCATCCACCCCAGCCGCTTTATTGCACTGCAATCTATTGACCATTTTTTCCACTTCCTCAAATGTGATCCTATTTCCATCATCATTCCTATCCCATTTTACCTCGAAATCTGAAACATTACTGATCGCATTTTCACCTACATTGAGCAACTCTTCAAAATATTCCCTCCATCTGCCCAAGGCATCCACAGGATTCACCAGCAGTTTTCCTGACCTGTCCAAAATACTTGTCATTTCCTTTTTACCTCCCTTTCGAAGACTGCTAATTACACTCCAGAATGGTTTTCCAGCAGCTTGACCCATAGTCTCCAACCTGTTTCCAAAGTCTTCCCACGGTTTCTTCTTTGATGCTGCAATTATCTGTTTGGCTTTGTTTCTTTCTTCAACATAACTTTCTCTGTCTACCTGGGTTCTGGTATGTAGCCATTTTTGATACGCCTTCTTTTTCCTTTTACAGGCTGCCTTGACTGTATCATTCCACCAAGCTGTTTGCTTCATCCTACTTTTACACACTACTGTTCCAAGACATTCTTTAGCCACTTCTAGTACTGTGTCCCTGTACCTTGTCCATTCCTTTTCCAATGACTGTAATTGACTACATTCAACTAACTGGTACCTTTCTGAGATCGCTGTTATGTACTTGTGCCTGATTTCCTTATCCTTAAGTTTCTCCACTCTTATCCTCCTACATATGGACCTGACCTCCTGCACTTTCGGCCTCGCAATCCCAATTTCACTGCAGATTAAATAATGATCAGTGTCATCAAAGAATCCCCTGAATACACGCGTGTCCCTCACAGCCTTCCTGAATTCCTGATTTGTTATTATATAGTCAATGACAGATCTGGTTCCCCTGCCTTCCCAAGTTCTTATGTTTAAAAAAGGAGTTTGTGATTACTAAGCCCATACTGGCACAGAAATCCAAGAGTTGTTTCCCGTTCCTGTTGGCCTCCGTATCCTCTCCTAATTTACCCATAATCTTTTCATACCCTTCTGTTCGATTTCTAATCCTGGCGTTAAAATCACCCATGAGCAGAACACTGTCCTTGTCCTTTACTCTAACAACTACGTCACTGAGTGCCTCATAAAAACTATCCATCTTATCTTGATCTGTCCCTTCACAATGCGAATATACTGACACAATCCTAATTTTCTTGCTAGACACTGTCAAATCTATCCACATCAGTCGTTCGTTTACATACCTTATTGCAACTACGCTGGGTTCCATTTCTTTCCTGATGTAAAGCCCTACACCCCATTGTGCTATTCCTGCTTTGACGCCTGACAGGTAGACCTTGTATTCTCCCACTTCCTCTTCTTTCTCACCCCTTACCCGAATGTCACTAACAGCTAAAACGTCCAGCCCCATCTTACTTGCAGCCTCTGCCAGCTCTACCTTCTTCCCAGAGTAGCCCCCATTGATATTAATAGCTCCCCATCTCATTACCATTTGTTTGCCAAGTCGTAGTAGGTTGGTGGTCATAATGTACTGGTTGATCAGTGTAAATGCTATACTTAATGTGAGGAAGCCCGTCTCTCTACGTTTCTCCAGACCCAGATTGGCTGTTTTGTGCAGTCACTACTTACTTTAGACACAGCCGCACCGTCATGTGTTGTGTTCTACGAGGTGCACACGGGTACGTAAACATGGGCAGATAGACGTGGACATAAACGTCTCAGCAGCTGATAATTTGCGTTTCGCTATCCAATTGTCGGCCTTGTCACGCTAACGAGAATTGAAAGGGGAACAGGGAAGCTACTATCGTTGCATGCACTATACTTTGGTAGACAGCGATGCAATTATGAACAGACGATACTGTGTACAACGTAAAAGAGCGCACAAACGAAGCATGAAATACAAAATGCACTACTGAAAGCGCTCAGATGGTAAACTTGGTCTTTAGGAGGAAAATGCTTAAGTGCTATTTTTTCGTATTTTTTTGGGGATATTTGCTGTTTCATTCCATTCATCAACAGCGATACTGCTTTCACTTATTGTTTACATCACAATGAACACTTACGTGGCTAATTACCCAAGGTGATAAGATGTAGGCGCTTCACAATGTTAAATGTACACCTGTACAAGCTCTGTAAGGGCACGTAGTGAACAGTACCTGGGGTATCAGGATCATTTTCGCTCCTTGCTGTATCATTTGCGGACGGTACACTACATATATACGAACCAAGAGAGAATAATAACACTGCAAGAGAAAGAACGTTCTCGGATTAAATGGTGTAACACAGGGGTGCAGTCTTCATGCCCATTGTTCAATCTATACTTAGAAGAAGCAATGGAGGAAATGAAAGAATGGTTCAAGAGTGGGGTTAAAATTCATGATGAAAGGATATCAATGATAAGTTTAGCTGATGAGATTGCTGTCCTCAGTGAAAGTAAAGAAGAATCACAGTATCTGTTGAATTTAATAGGCAGTCTACCTAACGTAGAAGAAAGGAACACATGGGAAACACTAACAGAAAGAAGGGAGAAGATGATAAAACACCTGTTACGGCCTCAGGAATTATTTAGCCCTCAGTGGACACCCCCCCCCCCCCCCCCCCTGGAAACGTCTCATCGTCTCATACCAGACGAGTGTAACACCAATGTTTGCGTGGTAGAGTAATGATCGTGTATTCGTACATGGAGAAAGTGTTTTCGCAGCAATGAAAAATTACAGTGCATATCTGTATACACTGTAAATTTTCATTGCACGTTTTTGATATATTCGGGAATGCCGTTTTCGACTTTGTTATGATGATCTGAAAGTGGATCTCGGGCCAAAACTACTCATCAGATGAATAAAAAGTAAAAATTTGCACCTGGGACTGGTTTTTCGTTCTACTGATTAACTCAAGCTACTCCAGCATGTGGAAGTTCGTTGTAGGGTTCTGCCACCCACTTCCAGTATAAGCCACTGTTACCCCCGTTTTTAACGTATCGCAGACGCCTGCGATTTTCATAACAATAATTAGTTTATGTTAGTGCTCAGTATATCTCTTTAGTATAACTCAAAGAAATAAGAGACTGTAATTCAGAAAATCATGCACTATGTTTGATCAGGCAAAGTATTTGTACGTTGAATAGAACCAGCATTAAACACTGCCATTCTGCATTGACGTACATTATCCGCAAGTTGTCGTATGGTGCGTGGCGTGGGGTAGGTACCCCGTGGCACTGCTAACCGTTTCCCCTCCTGTTCCACCGCAAGCATAGCGAGGGAAAAACGACTATCTATATGCCTCCGTACGAGTCCTAATTTCTTGTATCTTAGTGATCCTTAATTGGAATGTATGTTCGCAGCAGCAGGATCGTTCTGCAGTTATCTTCAAATGCCGGTCTCTGGATTTGCGTGTTGTTCGAACCTACCGCTACAAAAATCTAGAAACTTGCCCCCTAATTGCTTCGATGTCTTCTTTTAATCCGAGATGGCATTAGACCAGTACTGTCTAAAGTACAAGAGCACAACGATAAACGTTTTCCCCGCTCTTCTTTTGTTGTTACAGTGGAAGCATCAATTCTAAAGTTACGTTCTACATTATAAATGGTATTATGATATACAGAATGAATCAGAACATCATAGACAAACTTTCAGAGGTTGTTCAAGGATTCCTTCTGAGCATTTTGATAAAGGATCTCTGGTGCCTCGTTGGAGAATAATAATGTAATAGTGATTTGTTCGGTTTGTTGTCGCTATCACCCTTGTTTCTGTGAAAATACCTTCACAGAATCGACAAATAATATAACATGCAAGCATCGTCATCGTCATCATCATCATCATCATCATCATCATCATCATCATACCACATAAACCGATACGGTTACTCACAGGTGAAGTTTTATACAGGGTGAGTCACCTAACGTTACCGCTGGATATATTTCGTAAACCACATCAAATACTGACGAACCGATTCCACAGACCGAACGTGAGGAGAGGGGCTAGTGTAATTGTTTAACACAAACCATACAAAAATGCACGGAAGTATGTTTTTTAACACAAACCTACGTTTTTTTAAATGGAACCACGTTAGTTTTGTTAGCACATCTGAACACATAAACAAATACGTAATCAGTGCCGTTTGTTGCATTGTAAAATGTTATTTACATCCGGAGATATTGTAACCTAAAGTTGACGCTTGAAACCTTCGACGTTCAGTTGCGTGTTGTAACAAACACGGGCATAAATTTGCCAGCCCGTTCTCCTGATCTTACACCTCTGGACTTCTTTCTGTGGGGTACGTTAAAGGAGAATGTGTACCGTGATGTGCCTACAACCCCAGAGGATATGAAACAACGTATTGTGGCAGCCTGCGGCGACATTACACCAGATGTACTGCGGCGTGTACGACATTCATTAAGCCAGAGATTGCAGTTGTGTGCAGCAAATGATGGCCACCACATTGAACATCTATTGGCCTGACATGTCGGGACACACTCTATTCCACTCCGTAATTGAAAACGGAAACCACGTGTGTACGTGTACCTCACCCCTCATGGTAATGTACATGTGCGTCAGTGAAAAAGACCAATAAAAAGGTGTTAGGATGTGGACGTAATGTGCTGTTCCAGTCTCTTCTGTACCTAAGGTCCATCACCGTTCCCTTTGGATCCCTACGAACTTCGGTGCTCTCCGATACACACGATCGAACAGCGGAGGAGTGGTACTCAAGCGTCAACTTTAGGTTATAATATCTCCGGAGGTAATTAACATTTTACAATGCAACAAACGGCAATGATTAAATATTTGTTTATATGTTCAGATGTGCTAACAAAACTAACGTGGTTCCATTTAAAAAAACGTAGGTTTGTGTTAAAAAACATACTTCCGTGCATTTTTTTATGGTTTGTATTAACCAGTTATACTAGCCCCTCTCCTCATGTTCGGTCTGTGGAACCGATTCGTCAGTATTTGATGTGGTTTACGAAATATATCCAGCGCTAATGTTAGGTGACTCACCCTGTATATGAAAAAGTACTGTAATTTGGTTGGTGACGCCCTGGGATAAGATCGCGTAGCGTCGTTATGCCACTCTTCTATTGCATTCGGTGACTCTCATACACAAGATGCGTATTATATCTGTATACCTATCCATTCCGCTGTCTATTGCTGTTACCGTAAAACTAACACCACAGGCGAAATAAAAGCACACACAGACCAGGCAGTACTGAATCAGAGGAAAAATGCTCCTGTCGGGGCACAAAAAAGGTGAATACGCTTCTCTTCATCAATCTCTGAATGAAAACTGCTTCCATTAGTACATTTAAAAATTTTCACAAAAATATGGGCATGCGGACATATTCGCGCTCTCTTTAATATGCAACTCACCTCCCACAAGCTGCCCTAACTCAATCACACCCACTAGTCCATCACTGTAAGTCTCTCGTGCACATCCACTCCCATCTGCCTATTCTCATTCACTCATTTGGTCCGATTCTTTATCACTGTCTCGCTGTGGCTCCCCTGCTGTCACTGTCTCCTGTGTCACAGCCACGGTCGCTGTCGTCCTGTGTTAGTACTACTGTCTTCTCTCACTATCACTGTCTCCCTCTTTTTCTCTCTTACTGCTACTATCTCATTCATTCATTCCCATTGCTGCAGCTTGTTCTCAGTGTCACTATCACTCTCATCGTCATTGTCATATGCTCTGTCTTTTCTTTATCACTGGCTTTCACTGACTTCCATTTCCTCCTTCTCTTTATTCCTCCACCACTGGGACTGTCTCCTTCATTCTTTTCCTAGCATTGTTTTCTGTCTACTACACTCCACTGCCAGAGTATCCCTCTCTTTCTCTCACATTGCCTTTCTCTCCTTCGCTCTTTCTGTACCACGACCACTGTTTATTACTTCCCAGTATTTATTACTTTTCCGTCTCTTTCCTGCAGCCACTGACTTCTTCTCTCTCAGCATAAAAAAGGGCGAATATGTTCGCTTGCCAATATTCTTGCGAAAATATTTGAACGTGCTGAGGAAGGTAGAACGAGGCAGTTGGTACCCCACTTTTCAGTTAGTCTTTTAATAAAGAGGATCATATTCGCCTTTCTTTGCTCCGATAGGAGCATTTTTGAGCTGGTTTCCTTATCTATCCTGCCACAGCAGGCCTTGTTGTCATAAGAAGAGAATTTGATGGGTCACTAAAATTTTCATAGTTTACTTGTGTGAAATTGAAATAACGCAAAACTAATTTTACTACTCAGACCGGATTTTACGCCCATAAAATTTTTTCATGTGCCTCAGTACTACAAAGTGAAGTTCCAGAACGCTTCTGATGCTAATGGAGACACTCTACATCATGTTTCTCCGTGCCACGTCACTTCATAATCTATGTTTTCGCTTCACGCCACATTTTACGTGCTTAAGTAGGGTAACTTTGAACTGCTGTATCTCGGAAACAGATAAAGATATCTAGAAAATGTTCAAGGTTGTTCCAAATCGTAATCTTAGGAAGATATAGTAAACATTAAAGGTATTTTCTGTGCTTAGATGTCTTAGGATCCGCGACTGGGATTTGATCCGGTACTAATGGCGAAAAAATGGCGAGAAACGCTTTTTTTGCGGTTTCTTCAGAATTCAACGATGAATTTACGCGCATGTATTATTTATTCATTCATTCGTCCGCTCGTTCATCCATTCACGGGTATATTCATTCAGTTTAGTTAAATCATCAATCAACTTATTTAATTTTTATGTGCGTTGTTTACGTGTATGAGTAGAGTAGCTTAGAACCACTGTATCTGGGAAAGGGAAAAATATATTTAAAGAATTTCAAGACTGTTCGAGGTCAGGATCTTAGGAGTATATTGTAAGAATTTCAGCCATTTGCTGTCCATAACCATCCTGCAATAGACTGCTGGGTACTGGCCCGCTAGCGACGGCGAAAATATAGTAAAAATACCTTTTTTTAGGGTCTTCTGAGGAACCGCCCGTGGACTAATGATTACGCCGAAAGTCTCATCAACCCTACCGTCGACTACATCAAATGCAGTGTGTAATATTCGTAATTTGACCATGTACTGTAGGATAACGACACTAAGACGATACTTCCGTAGGGTATAAAAATGGTTCCTTACCCAAGGAATATCCAAAGCTCTGGAGACTTCCTTTTATCACCAACAGAACCCGCGGTATGAGCACCGCAAAAACTAACTTTTATGTGCGACGTTTTGGAACGTATTGGTAAACATAATTCACTAACTCCGTCCGAACTGACCTTGGAAGACCCAACGGAACCGACCGGTCGCCGTGTCATCCTCAACCCCAGGCGTCACTGGATGGGGATATGGAGGGATATGTGGTCAGCACACCGCTCTCCAGGCGTACGTCAGTTTACGAGACCGGAGCCGCTACTTCTCAATCAAGGAGCTCCTCATTTTACCTTACAAGGGCTGAGTGCACCGCGATTGGTAAACATGCTTAAAATACTGAAAACTATTCCTGAAAAACCTCTGAACGTTTTTCGGTGGAATTCTAGTCCCCCACCCCCATATTTTAACTAGCAGCCACAGATAACGCAAGAGCTAAGCTGTAATGTTTGTATATTGCACAGTGTCAGAACTGAAAAATCGCATTAGATGACCGACACTGTCTACAGTACAGAAGCACAGTAACCTCAATTGCTTTTGTTACAGTGACAGAACAAACAATAAATCTAAATTTTCGTTTTACTGATTAGCTACCTTGAACCCTCCATATACACTTAAGAACACCAGGTTGCTTGAGAGGAGACATTAAACGTTGCACGATGACACCATAAAAGATTTTGCAAGGTGCAGAAGCAGACAGACGTTTGGTTTGCCGAAGGTGAGGGGCAGTTACAGTGTTCAGATCATTATGGGGCCTATATATCAACAGATTAAGAGTGTGAAATAGTATGGGTGAAGATAACTATCAAACGGGGAACAAACATGGTTATTGGATGCTTTTTAGGCCTCAGCAGCTGTAGTGACGGAACAATCGAGGGGAAACTTGGGGACTATTTCGTGCACATTTTCCGGGCGTGTTATAGTTTTGGTAGAAATTTTAGTTTACCAGCTATAGACTGGGAGGCTCAAGTCATTGGGGACGGGTAATAGGAACAGAGAATCATGTGAAATTCTTCTAAGTGCTTTATCTAAAAATTGTTTTGAGCAGTTGATCAGAGAACCTATTCTTGAAGGTAACTTCTTAGACCCGCTGGTGTCAAACAGATCTGAACTATTAGTGTAAAACAGTGGACCGCTGATCAAAGGCCGTTACCGGACAGGACATCGTGAAACTTTCGTCTCCAGAACCGACAATGTTGAGCATAAACGCACAAAGTTCAAGAAGATCGTAAACATGCTTTACCCAACTGCTACTCCGGCAAAATTGTGAGGAATGGAAAAGACCCATCGCGGTTTGACAGTAGTGTTAGAAAGCTGCTACGAGAGCAAAGAAAGCTTCACGGCAAATTTAAAGGTAGTCAAACTTAACAATGCGAAAATTAGCGTAAGGTGTGCTGTGCGTGAAGAGTTCAACGAATAAGAAAGTAAAATGGTTCAAATGACTCTGAGCACTATGGGACTTAACAGCTAAGGTCATCAATCCCCTAGAACTTAGAACTACTTAAACCTAACTAACCTAAGGACATCACACACATCCATTCCCAAGGCAGGATTCTAACCTGCGACCGTAGCAGTCGCGAGGTTCCGGACTGATGCGCCTAGAACCGCTCGGCGACCGCAGCCGGCAATACGAAAGTAAAACTGCATCTACCAACTTGACACATAATCCTAAGAAGTTCTGGTCTCGTGTTATACCAGTAAACGGATCGAAGGCGTCTGTAAAGACACTATGTGGCCATAATGGCATTGAAACTGGACCGAATTACTAAACGTGTTTTTCCAGAACTGTTTCACAGAGTAAGACTGCACTGTAGTTCTTCCATTAAATCGTCGCAGGAACGAAATGATGACAGATATCGAAATAAGTGACCAAGGGGCAGAAAAGCAACTGAAATGGATCAACAGAAGAAAGATCAGTGGACCTGACGGGATACCAGTTCGATTCTACTCAGAGTATGCAAAAGAACTTGTCTCTCTTATAGCAGCAGTGACACCGTTGGCCTCTAGACGAGTGAAGCGCTTCTAATGATAACAAAAAAAGCACAGGTTGTTGCCGTTTTCAAGAAGGGCCGTCGAATGGGCTCACAAAACTATATGTCTACATCTCTGACGCCGGTCTATTGTACAATTCTGGAACATATTTTATGATCGCCAACTATGACATTTATGGAGACCGAAAAACTCCTCTGTACAAATGAACAAAGGTTCCTAAAGCAACGGTCGTGTGAAACCCAACTCGTTCTGTCCGTTCAGAGACCCAGAAAATAGTAACTACCGACGCCCAAGTATATAGGGGCCATAACAATAGGGAAATTGTGAGTCCGCCTTGGTGCAAACACTTTTTATTTTTTATTTATTCCCCAAACTAGTTTCACCAGCAAATATCGCCATCATCAGTGGGTTCTTTAAATCTAAACCATCCAGAAAATAGCATAGCTATACAAATACTGTAATTGATTAATTTTCTGTGGGTACTTTCATACTACCTTATTTATTTTACGTCATGGCATGTTCTTAAGGAACTATTACTACCGCAATTCAGATTGTATAACGCTGACATAAGTAAGTTCACGTTTTAGTATTTGCTTACCTAGGCCGTTCACACAGTGGCAGATGACATGAGGTATGCCGAGAAAAACGGCATCAGAAAAGGGACAGAAAATATGCCGCAAACAGCCACAACAATTCTTAAAAACATACTATAACGTACAATAGAAAAGATAGTATGAAGGTATCCAGGGGAAACTATATTCAAAATACAAACAGCACAAATGTTTTAGTCTGTTAGTGTTTATATAACTATGCCATTTTCTGCATGTTCTAGATCTAAAGAATCCAATGATGATGGCGATATTTGTCGCTGAAACTAGTTTGGGGAATAAATAAATAATAAATAACAAAAAGTGTTTCGCGTCAAAGCGGTCTCACAATTACAATTCCCAAACACGTATCAAATGGAAGAGTTCCAAGATACCAAGATAAAGTTGTTGTACAGGGGCCGTGTTCGTTGACCTCCGGAAGGCATTCGATACAGTTCCGCACTATTCCCTAATGAACAGAAAACGGAATATCAGAACAAATCTCTAATTAAATCGAAGAGTTTCTAGCAAACAGAAAGCAGTATGTCATTCTGATCAGAGAGAAGTTTTCAGTCATCTTTAACTCCAAGAGGAAGCGTCTCCATTTCAGAAATTACGTTTTAATAAATGTTTGTTCATCGCAGTTCCCTTCTTTACAGTATTTACTACTTTTAATAACATTTTTTACCACATGCACGGCGAAATGTCGTTGCAGTCTTACCCTGGATGGTTGGCTGATTTGGAGAAGGGGCCAAACAGCAAGGTCATCGGTCCCATTGGATTTGGGAAGGATGGGGAAGGAAGTCGGCCATGCCCTTTCGGAGGAAGTGATTTAGGATTCAAAAAGGATCAAATGGCTCTTAGCACTATGGGACTTAACATCTGAGGTCATCAGTCCCCTAGACTTACATCCATGCCCGAGGTAGGATTCGAACCTGCGACCATAGCAGCACCGCGGTTCCGGACTGAAGCGCCTAGAACCGCTCGGCCACAGCGGCCGGCAATGATTCAGGGAAATCACGGAAAACCTAAATTAGGGTTTCCAGACGCGGGTTTGAACCGTCGTCCTCCTGAATACCAGTTCCGTATGCTAACCAATGCGCCACCTCGCTCGGTGTCTTACTCTCTTATAAGAATACTTTCAGATTCCATTTTTACACGCGCTTTTATATATGTCTAATTTCATGTCGTTTAAGATTAACAGTGGCTTTATACAAAACACGTTTATCTTTTCTGTTTTAATTAAGATAAACTGCTTATTGCAGTATGGGCGCATTTCTAACGCGCATATTTAGTGACCTCTGACTGTAGCTTTCTCATCGCTGCAGCCTGTACATTTGGGCGATTGACTTTTGCTATTTGTCATTTGCATATTGTTAGTATCCAGATGCCATCAGTGTTTGTTAATAATTTATATACTTTTACGTCGACAGGAGCCTTATGTTAATGGGCCGCTACACGTGGTATATACCTCACATTTGAAATATTACGTTCCTGCAGTCGTAAGTGATGGACTATGATTACTCGTGTTCGCAAGATGACTGCCTCACATGATAAGAGTCGTCTGGCTTTATTTAGTGGACTTTATCAGCATGTGATGTAACAGGTGAATATGGTTGTCCTACAATCTTTGTCTACAGTTGTTACTTCATTGTTTCGTCAAAATACTTTTGTATCCACCAATAAAATGTTAGGGTCCGTTATACCTTCTGAGGAGACAGTTGAAAAATTGTTAAAACGTAGTCAAGATTTCCAATAAACCTTTAATTGCAGCTGTTACGTTGTTTCTTTAAACCCCTCCAAGTTTGAAAAAGTAAAACTTCGGACATGAACTATGGAAGTGTTATAGGACCGTTACATTTTGTGTTGTATATAAATGGCCTAGTAAATAAAGTGGAATTTCCATGAGGATTTTCGTAGATGGTGCTGTTGTGTACAGAGCTGTCACGACGATAGTAAATTGTAGCGAAATGGTGGACGGCCTGGATAGCATTGAAGCTTGCTGCAACGAATGGCAATTAATCTTCATCACAAACCAATGTAACGTATTGCGTATATATAGACTGAATGATTACACAGTTGAAAAATAATGAATGGAAGCAGTTATGCCCATAAAATAGCTAGGCTTCTACGTTAGAGACTATTGCCTAGTAAGTGGATTAAGAATGGAACAGCTAAATTAACAACGAAATTCGGAAAATGCTGATGAATTTGAGGCTGTTTCATTCTCGGTTAAAAAGAGAACGCGCAAATGACAGGTTAGTAGAGATTCGTGCGTGTGTGAAAAGATCTCTGCGCGAAGCATACGACAACTATCGCTTTGTTCCTTAGCAAAAATTCTGGCCGAGAATCCGAGAAACTTCTAGTCCCATGTAAAATCGCTAAGCAGGTCTAAGGCTTCCATTCAACCACTCCTTGACCACTTTCATATGGCAGTTGAAGACAGTAAAACGAAAGCCGAAGTTTTAAATTTCCCGTTTAAGAAATTGTTCACGAAGGAGAATCGTGCAGACATACCGTAGTTTGCCCATCGGGGAGACTCCCGTGTGGAGAACATAACAGTGAGCGTCCCTGGCTTAGAAAAACAACTGGAAGAGTTGATAACATGTAAGTCGCCAGATCCGGATGGAATCCCATTTCAGTTTTATAAGGAGTACTCTACAGCATTGGTCCCTTACATAACATGCATTTATTGCAAATGTCCTGCCCAGCGCAAAGTTCCAACCGACTAAAAAAAAATAAAATAAAGCGCAGGCGATTCCTGTTTATAAGACAGGTAAAAGAACGGACCCACAAAAGTGCAGATCGATATCTGTAACATCGATTTGCTGCAGAATTCATGAACATATTCTAAGTTTGAATATAATAAATTTTCTTGAGACCGAGATGCTTTTGTCCACGGATCAGCACGGTTTTAGAAATCATCGTTCGTGTGAAACTCGTCATTTTCTCACATGATGTCCTGCGAACTATGGACGGATGGCAACAAACAGATTTCATGTTCCTAGATTTCCAAGGAAAGCGTTTGACTCGGTGCCCCACTGCATGCTGTTGATGAAGGTCCGAGCATATGGATTAGGTTTCCAGGTACATGAGTTAGTCGAAGACTTCGTCAGAAACAAGGGTATCGTCAGTAGTGTCTCAACCGCCATTGTTTTCTGTATACAGGGTGTCCCATTTATCTTGACCACCCTAAATAACTGTTAGTCCAGATGCAAATTATAAAATGTTTCAAGCAGATGTTCTTTAGCCGTCAGGGTGACATCAATCAGCATGGTAGCCTTCGTTGTAGCTTTGTTTTTTACAAATATATGAACGGCGGTATGACTTTTTTAAATGGCTCCCTGTATTTTTTATTCGGTAATTCACTTCCTCTTCTAAATACCTACTCAAAAATGTATCACAGTGTACCATTCACTGAAACACAACGTTATTAATTACGTAACACAACATTGGCATTGACGCTCCCAGCGCTTAGTGCAGGTACTCGGAGTAATGGAACACATCCACGTGCTGACGTTGACAGAGGACAAATGTGAACGTAAGTAGAATGCACACCCGTCATTCCGTGAACCATCGGCAGTTGAAGACTTGAGTGAGTAGAATGTACACCAACGAAGAGAAGGTACTCATCTATGGGGAATGAAAGTTAGCAGAACAGTAATTGCAATACTGTTTTCTTACGTACGGGTACATTTAGTACAGTAATTTAGTCCTTTTAAATACTGCTCTGTAGAATAGGCATACATTAAAGGCTGTCCGTCCTACAAACTGCATCGACATAACGTTTCTTTTATTTTTGTTGTTGTTGAAGGTAGGCGAAATGCTACGCAGACAGCGGAACTGTACAGAGAGCGACATCCTGACAAGAACCCACCTTCCCGACGTATGTTGTCTCGTCTTGTTGCGACGCTTCAGGAAAGGGAAGTTTCAACTCACGACAACGCAATCGCCGTAGGACTCGCACAGACGAAGCTGCCGAAGTTACTGATCTCGCTTCCGTTGCTGTGAATCCACATGTGAGCACACGACAGCTTGAACACGAGATTGGCATTCCTAAAATGAGTGTACATCGTATTCTTACACGTCACCAGTTCCATCCTTACCATGTACACCCACATCAGGAATTGCATGGGAATGATTTCCAGAAGCGTGTTCAGTTCTGTCATTGGGCACAGCAGCAAATCCTCGCTAACCAGAACTTCTTCTCCAATGTTCTATTTACCGATGAATGTTCCTTCTCAAACGAAGGACTGGTAAATACAAGGAACGTGCATTATTGGTCCAGCGATAACCCACGATGGCTTAGACAGGTGGAACATCAGCGTCAGTGGAGAGTTAACGTCTGATATGGGATGTTTGGTACTACAATTATTGGCCCTTATTTCATCGATGGTAGTCTAAACAGCACAGCGTATGCCAGCTTCCTCAGACGAATTCTTACTCCTTTTCTGGATGAAGTGCCACTAAGAACCAGAATGCTTACGTGGTATCAACACGATGGATGTCCAGCACATAATGCCTTGCGTGCACGTCGTGTTTTGAACCGAAGATATCCTGCCGGATAGATTGGTCGAAGAGGAACAGTAACTTCGCTTGCTAGGTCTCCTGATTTAAATCCTCTGGACATTTTTCTTTGGAGATGCATTAAAGACGTTGTCTATCGCGATATTCCAGCAACTCCAGAGGACATGCAGGAAGTATGCTTGCTTGTAATTCTCTTCAACAGGCAACACTGGAAGCAGTAAATAACTATTTCATTCAACGAGTGCACCAGTGTATCGGTGTCCAGGATTACCGCTTTCAGCACCTTTGAATGTTCTACTCCTGGGCAGTGGCACAGGAGAATCAAAGTAAATTTTGTGTTATGTTTTTACTTGGTTTTCATTTGTTTTCTGAGAACTCCAGCAAGTGAACGAGTTTGTGATCCCGCGCTCGACGTCAGTGTTGTGTTATGTAATTAATAACGTTGTGTTTCAGTGAATGGAACACTGTGATACATTTTTGAATAGGTCTTTAGGAGAGGAAGTGAATTGCCGAATAAAAAATACAGGGAGCCATTTAAAAAAGTCATACCGCCGTTCATATATTTGTAAAAAACAAAGCTACAACGAAGGTAATCATGCTGATTGATGTCCCCCTGATGGCTAAAGAACATATGCTTGAAACATGTTGTAATTTGCATCTGGACAAACAGTTATTTGGGGTGGTCAAGATAGATGGGACACCCTGTATACAAATGAGCTGTCAGACAGGGTGGGCGGCAATGTTCGGTCGTTTGTTGATGATACTCTCTCTGCTGTAAAGAAAGGTGTCAAAGCTGAGTGACTTCAGCATGATACAAGATGACTTAGACAAAATTTCTTGTTTATTTGCTGAATGGCAGCTAGCTCTAAATCTAGCAAAATGTTAATTAATGCTTATGCATAGGAAAATAAACACACAATGTTCGGAAACAGCATTAGTAGTGTCCTGCTTGACACAGTCTCGTCGTTTAAATATCTGAGTAGGATACTGCACAGCGAAACCAAATGGGATGACCATCTGAGGAATGTGAGGATTATGGTATGGAAGAGGAATGCTCGGCTTCTGTTTATTGGCAGAATTTTGGAAAAGTCTGGCTCATCTCTGAAGGAAACCGCATATAGGACGCTAGGGCAACCTATTCTTGAGTACTGTTAGAGTGTCTGGGATCCCTATCAAGTCAGTTCGAAGAAATACTTCGATGCAATTCAGAGACGAGCTGCTGCATTCGTTACCGGTAGATTCGAACTCAACCTGGAAAGAAGGCGACACTATTTTCGAGGAACACTGTTGAAAAAATTTAGAGAACCAGCTTTTGAAGCTGACTACAGAACGATTGTAGTACCGCCAACATATATTTTGCTTAAGGGTCACGAAGATGAGGAACGAGACATTAGGGCTCATACGTAGGCCTACGGACAGTTGTTTTTACCTCGCACTATTTACGTGTGGAACAGGAAAGGAAAGGACTAGTAGTAGTACAGGGTACCCTCCGCCTCGCACCGTATGATGACTGGGGGAGTATGTATGTAGCTGCATATAGGGGTGATGTAAATCGGGTGGAAGAATCGTCATCAAATGCAGTCCATCAACAAAGGAAGGGGCTTACAAAACTCTCATTCAACCAGAGCTTGAAATTTGCTCATCGCTTTGGGATCAGTACCAGATACGACTGATGGAGGAAACACAGAAGCTCCAAAGAAGAGCAGCACGGTTTGTTACAGGTTTATTTCAAGGATGCGAAAGTGTCGCGGAGATAATCTCGATTGTCAGACGCTGTAAGAGAGGCATTCTGTATCGCTGTATGGTCTACTGTTAAAGTTGCGAGAGCATATGTCCCTAGAAGAGTGAACCAATGTATTGCTTCCTCTGTCGTAGGCCTATGTTTCACGAGAAGAGCATCAAGATAAAATAAGAGAGATTCGAGCAGACACGGAGGCTTACCATACGCGACTGGAATAGAAAGGTGGAAGCGGCACTGGTACACAAAGTACCCTCCAAAATGGGTCTGAGCACTATGGGACTTAACAGCTGAGGTCATCAGTCTCCTAGAACTTAGAACTACTTAAACCTAAGTAACCTAAAGACACCACACACATCAATGCCCGAGGCAGGATTCGAACCTGTGACCGTAGCGGTAGCACGGTTCCAGACTGACGCGCCTATAACCGTGGTATGTAGATGGAAAGATTGAATTATTGTGTTCCACTTCCCTTTTGTGTGTTTTTCCATTTTTAATTGCGCTATTCTACCCTTTCTGGGGAATTAAATTTTTCATTCAGGCACCAGTCATGTATATTCGTAGGATGTGCATCAAATTCAGTAATGAAATAAATGTACTATGTAAAAGATAAACTCTGCGTCCTTTATCTTTCTCATTGATGCCAGTTTTCAAATTAATTTTCTATTCCCTGACTTTTTTTAAGTTAATCTGGTTGCTAGTGGTGAACAAAAAAGGAAGGAAAAATCAATGAATTAAACAAGCTTATTCATATATGACATACAATGCTGTTCATCTTGCTAGTGTCTTTAAAAAAATTGCATGCTTATAAGTAATTTTGTAAGATGGCAAGTACTATGCCCCTTACATGAAGTCATTAAAGATCACCTAACTCACGTTGAGCGATCAGTAGGGCTGAACAAAAATGACTGACAAGGCACAATGCATCTTCTAGAGGCTATAGTGTGGACGTATTGGAATGATTATTGTTGGTGATGGTTTTAAAGTAATTCTCACAACATGAAAACTTTGTGGACATGCATCGATTTACTGGAGGCTAGTTTACCCCAGGGAAGTATTGAGAGTTGACCACAGCTGGGAAGCGGCGAAGGGAAGCGACAATAGGCAGATTAGGGACGCTCAAACTCTGAGAAAGCGGTAACGGGGCGCGGCCTCCAGCTGCCTTAATATGAGTGACAGTGAGGGGCTGGTTGACCTCATGCTGGTGTACCGGGAAGCAGATGGAAAATCATAAGACTGTTGATAGATGTATGTCGTCCCGTTTTCAGTAAAACATGCGAGAAAGCCGGGCAAAGCTATGGTGGAGCAGTCAGCAGAGACTAAAATATGCGTGTTCATGACTATAGCAACTTCACGCTGAATTCACGGTCCATAGAGTCTGAAGTAAATCAGATGAAGAGCGACAGCATGAAATACGCCGGCCTCCGATGGGAACGTAGGACCAAGGAATTCGAAGTACTCTCCTGGGAGTCAGAATTCTGGAAAACTTGGTGTTTGTGCAGACACTAACCTCGATGGGTGGCCTGGGAGGAGCTTAATTGCAGAAGTTGAGTGGAAGGGAAATTTTGTGGGAATTTGTTCACTTCCCAGAGCAGGTATTGGTCGGCACTGGGAAGCGGGCCATAATTAACACGACTTGCGCTACAATAGGTGTAAGTGATTTTTCTGGAGGGGAAACCGAGGCAAAGAGTGGACTGGCAGAAGTCTCAGTAGAAGTCTTCCGTTCCCAGCTTGCCTAGAGTGAGAGCGTGGCGTTCTTGACTCAGCTTGCCTGAGAAACAGTGAGCATCTCTGCAGTTTAGGCCTTAGCAAAGGGAACGATTGAGCTTGGAGATAGGAAGTTTTGGTTCAGCTATGTACTGAGCAAGATAGCTAGGAGTGAATAGACGAGCGCAGCCTAGCAGCACCACGAGGTCGGCCGACGTCCACACAACAACGCCGCTCCGCCACGCTGAATTCGGTGTTATTGCGCCCGCTCCTGCCACTAATTAATTTGTTGGATCACGTCGGCAAAGTTTCCACGAGGGTTTCATGGGCCGTGTATTGCAGAATTCTTCTCGCACTTCGCATTACACCTGGGTCAGTCGATCGGAATTAATTTTAATTTATTGCGCTTTACTCCATGTAAACGCAATTTATTCCCACTGCCTGGTAGGAGAGTCATGTAATGTGATGATTGAAGGTCGGGAGTTAAAATAAATTTGTGCCAATCCACTGCATCTGTTTTGAATCAAGTACTTGAAATCCCAAGTCACTTTCTTAATTAATTTTATGTTCAACATTTGCATCTGGTATTCAATAGCTGAATATAACATCAGTGTGCACCTCATTTTAATTAAAAGGGATCAATTCTGAATCAATTAGTGTCAACGCTGCCACTGCAGTTCAATCATGAGTCACAGGGCCTTATTACTTTCTTGCGTTATCCGATATCGCGGCAGTTTTGCATTCTCAAATGGCTCTGAGCACTATAGGACTTAACATCTATGGTCATCAGTCCCCTAGAACTTAGAACTACTTAAACCTAACTAACCTAAGGACAGCACACTACACCAGTTTTTGCATTCTCTGTTGATCTGTTAGTCAGTTAGCTGGGGTGAACACACGCCAAAACAGATAAGTGACGGGTGGGGTGTTACAAATTCTTAATTTAATTGAACTGATAATTTCCAGTTCGGTCTTTTCTTAATTGTTGGGAAGGGCTTGGGCTGGTGGCGACCCTGTAATTTTTAAATTAATAATTGTCCTTGTGAGGTGGCTTAACCAGAAATTGCGCACAAGCGTTACATCTCCATTATTCTTGGTACGTAATGTATGTCGAGCCTTGTTCTACATACATAGTTTTACAAGATGTAGATGAGGTTCTCGTGCGTCAATGCCAGTGGCTTGAGGCAAGTGCAACAATTAGCGAGGACGACACGGCCGGGCAGGTGGCGGGTGCGGCTGGCTGCCTAATGGAGTGTGAGCCGGCGACACGAGCCGGCGTTAATGAGGCATGGCGCGCTTTGAGCCGCGCCGCTGAGAGGTGCCAGGCCGCATTCCAGCAGCGCATCTGGCCCCGCTCTGCTCAGCGCTGCTGAGCTGCTGAGATAGCGCTAACTAGCGCCGCGGCGCGGCTAATGGAGGTGGGCCGTCGGGCTGTCAGCGGGCGCACAACAAACACCCGCGGCCTACCGGAGGCGCTGGGAACTCGGACTCATCTGCTACACTCTGGCAGAGTGGCTGCCCGCCACGCGAAAGCCCGCCGCCGTCAACGCGCTCCTTGTGTAGCAGTGCTGACGCGGCGCAAGTCGTGGTACGTATACACATACTCCAAAAAGTATCCGTCTAATGCGTAAGCTTGTGTTTCAGGTAGCGTAGACAGTGGAAAAACGTCAGAATAAAGCACAACAGGGACATGCACTTGCTCATCAATCAGTGAAACGGAGAATACAACAAAGAAACATAAATTTCTACTTACATACATATAGTTTTAAGAAGCTATCGCGGTACTCGGGATTGGTAGTTTTGTTAAATTCTATATTTACAGTGATCAATAAAAAAAATACTGAATACTACAACATTATTTACTCTGTTAAATATTGTGGGCTAGCATGAGATTCTGAAATAACCCAATACCGCCGGCCAGTGTGGCCGTGCGGTTAAAGGCGCTTCAGTCTGGAACCGCGTGACCGCTACGGTCGCAGGTTCGAATTCTGCCTCGGGCATGGATGTGTGTGATGTCCTTAGGTTAGTAAGGTTTAATTAGTTCTAAGTTCTAGGCGACTGATGACCTTAGAAGTTAAGTCGCATAGTGCTCAGAGCCATTTGAACCATTTTGAACCCAATACCACGATAACGTACCTACGGACATCGGCTATTCCGAATTACGCACGAAATGCACTACTGGCCATTAAAATTGCTACACCAAGAATAAATTCAGATGATAAACGGGTATTTATTTTTCAAATATATTATACTAGGACTGACATGTGATTACATTTTCACGCAATTTGGGTGCAATGATCCTGAGAAATCAGTACCCAGAACAACCACCTCTGGCCGTAATACCGGCGTTGATACGCCTGGGCATTGAGTCAAACAGAGCTTGGATGGCGTGTACAGGTACAGCTGCCCATGCAGCTTCAACATGATACCACAGTTCATCAAGAGAAGTGACTGGCGTCTTGTGACGAGCCAGTTGCTCGGCCACCATTGTCCTAACTTTTTCAATTGGTGAGAGATCTGGAGGATGTGCTGGCCAGGGGAGCAGTCAAACATTTTCTGTGTCCAGAAAGGCCCGTACAGGACCAGCAACATGCGGTCGTGCATTGACCTGCTGAAATGTGGGGTTTCGCAGGAATCGAATGAAGGGTAGTGCCACGGGTGGTAACACATCTGAAATACAACGTCCACTGTTCAAAGTGCCGTCAATGAGAACAAGAGGTGACTGAGGTGTGTAACCAATGGCACCCAATACCACGACCCCAGGTTATACGCCAGTATGGCGATGACGAATACACGCTTCCAATGTGCGTTCACCGCGATGTCGCCAAACACGGATGCGACCATCGTGATGATAGACCTATATCTCTAACGTCGATCTGTTGCAGAATTTTGGAACACGTATTATGTTCGAGTATAATGACTTTTCTGGAGACTAGAAATCTACTCTGTAGGAATCAGCATGGGTTTCGAAAAAGACGGTCATGTGAAACCCAGCTCGCGCTATTCGTCCACGAGACTCAGAGGGCCATAGACACGGGTTCACAGGTAGATGCCGTGTTTCTTGACTTCCGCAAGGCGTTCGATACAGTTCCCCACAGTCGTTTAATGAACAAAGTAAGAGCATATGGACTATCAGACCAATTGTGTGATTGGATTGAGGAGTTCCTAGATAACAGGACGCACCATGTTATTCTCAATGGAGAGAAGTCTTCCGAAGTAAGAGTGATTTCAGGAGTGCCGCAGGGGAGTGTCATAGGACCGTTGCTATTCAGAATATACATAAATGACCTGGTGGATGACATCGGAAGTTCACTGAGGCTTTTTGCAGATGATGCTGTGGTGTACCGAGAGGTTGTAACAATGGAAAATTGTACTGAAATGCAGGAGGATCTGCAGCGAATTGACGCATGGTGCAGGGAATGGCAATTGAATCTCAATGTAGACAAGTGTAACGTGCTGCGAATATACAGAAAGATAGATCCTTTATCATTTAGCTACAAAATAGCAGGTCAGCAACTGGAAGCAGTTAATACCATAAATTATCTGGGAGTACGCATTAGGAGTGATTTAAAATGGAATGATCATATAATGTTGATAGTCGGTAAAGCAGATGCCAGACTGAGATTCATTGGAAGAATCCTAAGGAAATGCAATCCGAAAACAAAGGAAGTAGGTTACAGTACGCTTGTTCGCCCACTGCTTGAATACTGCTCAGCAGTGTGGGATCCGTACCAGATAGGGTTGATAGAAGAGATAGAGAAGATCCAACGGAGAGCAGCGCGCTTCGTTACAGGATCATTTAGTAATCGCGAAAGCGTTACGGAGATGATAGATAAACTCCAGTGGAAGACTCTGCAGGAGAGACGCTCAGTAGCTCGGTACGGGCTTTTGTCAAAGTTTCGAGAACATACCTTCACCGAAGAGTCAAGCAGTATATTGCTCCCTCCTACGTATATCTCGCGAAGAGACCATGAGGATAAAATCAGAGAGATTAGAGCCCACACAGAGGCATACCGACAATCCTTCTTTCCACGAACAATACGAGACTGGAATAGAAGGGAGAACCGATAGAGGTACTGAAGGTACCCTCCGCCACACACCGTTAGGTGGCTTGCGGAGTATGGACGTAGATGTAGATGTAGATGCTGTAAACAGAACCTGGATTCATCCGAAAAAATGACGTTTTGCCATTCGCGCACCCAGGTTCGCCGTTGAGTACACCATCGCTAGCGCTCCTGTCTGTGATGCAGCGACAGGGATAACCGCAGCCATGGTCTCCGAGCTGATAGTCCATGCTGCTGCAAACGTCGTCGAGCTGTTCGTGCAGATGGTTGTTGTCTTGCATACGTTCCCATCTGTTGACTCAGGGATCGAGACGTGGCTGCACGATCCGTTACAGCCATGCGGATAAGACGCCTGTCATCTAGACTGCTAGAGATACGAGGCCGTTTGGATCCAGCACGGCGTTCTGTATTACCCTCCTGAACCCTCCGATTCCATATTCTGCTAACAGTCATTGGATCTCGACCAACGCGAGCAGCAATGTCGCGATAAGATAAACCGCAGTCGCGAGGCTACAATCCGATCTTTATCAAAGTCGGAAACGTGATGATATGGATTTCTCCTTCTTACACGAGGCATCACAACAACGTTTCACCAGGCAACGCCGGTCAACTGCTGCTTGTGAATGAGAAATCGGTTGGAAACGTTCCTCATGTCAGCACGTTGTAGGTGTCGCCACCGGCGCCAACCTTGTGTGAATGCTCTGAAAAACTAATCATTTGCATATCACAGCATCCTCTTCCTGTCGGTTAAATTTCACGTCTGCATCACGTGATCTTGTTGGTGTAGCAGTTTTAATGGCCAGTAGTGTAAATATAGTGTTAAGAAGCTATCGCGGTACTCGGGGTTGGTAGTTTTGTTAAATTCTCTATTTACTGTGATTAATCCAAAAAAAAAAACTGAATACTTCAATATTATTTACTCTGTTAAATATTGTGGGCTAGCATGAGACTCTGAAATAACCCAATACCACGATAACATACGTACGGGCATCGGCTATTCCGAAGTACGCACGAAATAATATTTTTTAGACAGCGCGCAACTCACCGCCTTCTAACAGATAGTTTGCGTGAGCGCTGCAGAGAAAATATGCCTACTTTTACGCAAACCGTTATGATTAAATTGGTTCTCAGGGGCTATTGGTCATTTATATACCAACTTTCACAAAGAAACTGAGATATTTTTTATGTTTATTGAACTGAATATTTTTCTGTATTTACTATTCGTTATCTGCAAGGCAAAATCTGAGGAGAATCTCATCTGCCGTTAAGCGTCCAATCTTAAACATACTGAACTAATTCAGTACGAAACATTAATTAATGGAATTTGTCTTTACTTTACTAGCTTTGAAACTATTAAAAGATCAAAACAGAGAAGCCTCCCGCATTTACATTTAATATTACAGAAGGAGTTTCTGACTAAAAAATATCGTCAGCGCAATGGCCGACCAAATGCTGCTAGGGAAAGAGAGCTCCCTGCAACACGAAGTTCTGCAATAGAGTTATTAATTACAATTAATGGTGGCTATTATGGGAGGTGCTCACTACTTCACACTTTGTAATAAAAATTGGACATATATTCTGATAACTTACAGACAGACCTACATTAAATATCAGACTGTGCTACAATGGCGGCTAGACGAAACAAGCTAGGAAAGAAAAAATCTACTCCAAAAAAATTATCTCTGTTCTTCTTCATCTACGTTGCACAGATACTATTACAGACAGGCTATATTTTAAACGCATCACTGCTTGCGAGCTTTACAGATAATAAACTACACTTTTTAATATTTGATACCCATAGCGCACGCGGACGCAGTCTTCCATATTTTTTAACACACGAAGAACCCTTTTTATTTTTCTTAAAATGTCAATTTCTGTGACGTTCCGTCACAAAGCATAACTGCATAGGCTTCCCCAGCCGGTGTAAAAAACATGTGTTGCAAAATATTTTGCGGAAATCTTCACGGTCGCGGGGCAGAAGACTCATTAAGTACGGACCCAACAGCCTACACAAACGGCCGTGCACACCAGGAAGACAAGGTGCGCGCCAGGAGGCAAGAGCTGATTGCCGACTGTCGCCAGTCACTGATAAGCCGATTAGCCCATGCAAAAGTTCTTTCCTAATCTCCACCTTCGTTCTCGCCTAGGCTGTTATATTCTAGGAGCATAAAGTTTCAAAAGTATGGCGTATGGACACCGATTCCCTGAAATGATTCTCCACCAAAACCAGTCTTACCATCGAAACGTTGGTTTCAAGTTCATAACTACAATATTTTATACAATGGCGCAGTACAATACCCAGAAGAATTTTAATCATAATAGTCGAGAAGAATGTATACATGAAAGAGACCTGGAGACACTGGAAGGTCTCGGATTGGTTAATGTAATGGTAAAACAGACATTTCGGAATCAGATTTTAAAGTCAGATATTTGTAGGGGCAGATGCGTACTATGACCATAAACTATTGGTTATGAAACGTAGATTAAAATTAAAGAAATTTCAAAAAGGTAGGAAATTAAGGAGGTGAGACCTGGTTAACTTGAGAGAGCCAGAGGTTACTGGGAGTTTCAGTGCTGAATTTCATTGACGAAAGGAGAAAATACAAAAATGCAGCAAATAAAGCTCGCGAAAGGGACCAAAAAGGTCTAAAAATGAGACTGACAGGAAGTGCAAAATGGCTAAGCAGGAATGTCTGGAGGACAAACGTAATGGTTTAGAAACATATACCAGCAGGGAAAAGACAGATACCATCTGTAGAAAAATTAAAGAGACCTTTGGAGAAAAGAGAAGCAAGTCCCATATCAAGAGCTCAGATGGGAAACCAGTTCTAAGCAAAGGATGGAAAGCTGAAAGGTGGTGGGAATATACAGAGTGTCTACACAGGGCAAATGGACATGAAGACTATGTTACAGAAATGGAAGAGAAAATAGATGAGGATGAAACAACAGAAATAATACTACATGAAGAATTTGATATAACACTGAAAGACCTAAGTCGAAATAAGGCGCCGGAAGTAGACGACATTCTGTCAAAACTGCTGATACTTTGGGAGAGCCAGCTATGAAAAAACTCTTCCATCTGATGTGCAAGTTGTATGAGACAGGCGAAATACAGTCAGACTTCAAGAGCAACATAATAATTTCGATTCCTAAAAGAGCAGGTTCTGGAAGGTGTGAGTGAATATTACAGAGCTATCAGTTTAATAACTCATGCTTGCAGAATACTATCAAATGTGGTGGTATAGAAGAACGCTGAAGATCAGATGGGCAGATCACGTAAATAATGAGGAGGTACTGAATAGAACTGGGGAGAAAATAAATTTGTGGGGCAACGTGTCTAGCAGAAGAGATCAGTTGATAGGACGCATTCTGAGACATCAATGGGTCACCAGTTTAGTACTGGTGAGAAGTGTGGAGGGTAAAAATTGCAGAGGGAGAGCAAGAGATGAATACAGTAAGCAGATTCAGGAGGATGTAAGTTTCAGTGGTTACCAGGAGATGATGAGGCTTGCACAGGATAGAGTAGCATGGAGAGCTTCATCAAACTAATATCACTGAAGATCACATTAACAGTTACACATTCAAAACTAAACACAGGCAACTTTGGATGCAAAATAAATATTCGTCTGTAATACTGAAATTACACTCTGAACATAGACTGTCATGGTCAGTATTTAGTACGCGCTGTATTCCTCCTTATAATCTCTTGCACTCACCTAGATATGGATGTCACCAGAGATTCTGTTATTGGCACTGTAATTTTACGAAATTTCCCTAGTAAAGCGTTCATTAGATCAGTGCTATTGGAATCCAGTTATTCCTCATACTTTTGTCGACCACATTCTCTATTCGACTAATGTCTGAGGACTGTTGTGATATCAGCGTTATTGGACAGTGTTACAGGGCAGCTATGGCCTTGCACGTACAGCTGTATGTTTGGGATCATTATCTTGTGTGAAAATATACTCCACAGCAAAATCCATATTATTCACACTTATTGATAGGTGTGTTTTTAGGAAGTTTATGTAAATCTTGTGGTCTCCATTTCCATCAATAAATCCCCCCTCACCTTTTGCAGTCAAGCATCTACTGACATATACTGAACCTTCACCATGTGTAACTGCAGCTGTTACATTTCTCTCTTCACGTTCACAGTTCTTTATTTTTCCACACTGTTACGCGCTCAAATCGATTCTCGTCAATGAACAGAACCTTTTTCCAGAAATCAAGCCCATCAGATTTATATACGAGGCGTGTCTTCTTGGGGACATGTTTTAAAGGACAGACACAATTTTGATCCTGCAGCTACTATGAATCAAAACAGAATGGAATGAAAGACATTAGCTGCCAGGGGACATTGATTTATACCAATAGGGCAACTTGAAAATTTGTGCCAGACTGGGAAAAGAGCCCAGTCTGCTTAACTAAGCAGATGGTCTACGCCATCCAGGCGCAGAGGTCAGCGCAACCGCACACATTTTCGTCTTGCCCCATTGTTAACATTCAGTGCCCACTGTTAGCTGAAGCTTTTAATTTCTTTGTTTCTTTTTTCATAGTGGCTGCAGCGTAAAACAGTGTCTGTTCTTTCGGACAAGTGCGAAACAAGTGACACCACGTATCTATACACTGAAGCGCAAAGAAACTGGTATAGGCATGCGTATTCAAATACAGACATACGTAAACAGGCAGAATATGGCGCTGCAGCCGGAAACGCCTATATAGCACAAGAAGTGTCAGACGCAATTGTTAGATCGGTTACTACTGCTACAATGGCAGGTTATCAACATTTGTGTGAGTTTGGACGTGGTGCTAAAATCGGCGCACGAGCGATGGCACGCAGCATCTCCGACGTAGCGATGAAGTGGGGACTTCCCCGTATGACCATTTCCAGGGTTTACCGTGAATATCAAGAATCTGGCAAAACATCAAATCTCCGACATCGCTGAGGTCCGAAAAACATCCTGCAAGTACGGGACAAACGACGACTGAACAGAATCGTTCAATGTGACAGAAGTGCAACCAGTCGGGAAATTGCTACAGATTTCAATGCTGGGCCATCAGTAAGTGTCAGGTTGCGAAACATTCAACGAAACATCATGGATATGGGCTTTCGGAGCCGAAGGCCCACTCGTGTACGCTTGATGACTGCACAAGACAAATCTTTAGGCCTTCCCTGGGGCCAACAACACCGACATCGAGCTGTTGATGACTGGAAACGTATTGCCTGGTCGGACGAGTCTCGTTTCAAATTGTATCGAGCGAATGGTCGTGTACGGGTATGGAGAAAACCTCATGTATGTCAGCAGTAGACTGTTGAAGCTGGTAGAGGCTCTGTAATGGTGTGGGGCGTGTGCAGTTGGAGTGATATGGAACCCCTGATACGTCTGGATACGACTCTATCAGGTGACACGAACGTAAACATCCTGTCTGATCGCCTGCATCCATTCATGTCCATTGTGCATTCTGACGGACATGGGATATTCTAGCAGGACAGTGCGACACTCCACCAGTCCAAAATTGCTACAGAGTGCTTCCAGGAACACTTTTCTGAGTTTAAACACTTCCGCTGGCCACCAAACTCCCCATACATGAACACCATTGAGCATATCTGGAATGCCTTGCAACGTGCTGTTCAGAAGACATCTCCGGCCCCTCGTACTGTTTCGGGTTTATGGACAGCTCTTCAGGATTCACGATGTCACTTCCTTCCAGCACTACTTCAGACTTTAGTTGAGTCCATGCCACGCCGTGTTGCGGCACTTCTGCGTGCTCCCGGGGCCCTACACGATATTAGGCAGGTGTAGCAGTTTCTCTGGCTCTTCAGTGTATAATTAATGCGAATGACGGCCACTGATTCCTTCAATGTAGATGCACATCAGGCTCGATCTCTTACGAGAATCGGCGATATGCGTCGAGTAATATGGCTAACGAGCAAGGGCACGACATCGGTAGTGCGTGGTACAAGCTGAGAATTTGGGTGTGACGAGAGGCACACTTGGACAGTCCTCGCGGTTGCGCGTACTATGGTATCCAGAATGCGTCATGGTCAAAATGGTCAGCGTATCTACCTAGTAAGTAGGAGATCTGGGTTCGGGTCCCAGTCTGGCACAAATTTTCAGCTCGTCCCATTGATATAAATCAGTGCCCACTGGTAGCTAATGTCTTTGAATCTTTTATGTCTCCACCGAATTTATTTCCTCTTACAAAAGCAACTCGCCTCCTTCTGTTAATTTTACTGATGTTTGGTTTTCTACGGGCTGCTTGGCTTCCATACCCGTTCTCATAAAGCACATTTCTTCTAGAATGTGTTGAAACAGACTTTCCTACATGCAAATGAACTGCAGTAGCAATATTTGCAGCGCTTAGTTTTCATTTTTCTTGATTTCTCTATTAAGCTGTTGTTTTTCCATCTCGAACAGCACTTCGTGATTGCTTTTCGCAGGTTTTGTTCTGATTAAATCTGTATGTAATACTTTTCACTGTAATGGTAGGTCTGCCAATAGCTTCTCCGATTTCTTGAAAACATTTTCCTTTTCTAAATAACCTGATGTTAAGTTCTCTCTCTCCTTTTGCTTCAGTCTGGAACCGCGCAACCGCTACGGTCGCAGGTTCGAATCCTGCCTCGGGCATGGATGTATGTGATGTCCTTAGGTTAGTTAGGTTTAAGCAGTTCTAAGTTCTAGGGGACTGATGACCTAAGGTGTTTAAGTCCCATAGTGCTCAGAGACCCTTGAACCATCTCCTTTTGCGGTTAGGCGACGTTTTCGATCCATATTACTAAAATGTCATTCAACTGCTCTGAATGACATCGGTTTCAACGAGACGTTAAACCCAGTCAACGGCTTTGATAACATAGAGGATGTATCCACTTCAGTACATGAAACACAGTTATACAAGGAAAAGCGAGGCGTGTGTCAGTGTGGCACCATACTTATATGACGTCAACTGAGGCATGGTTTTAAATAAGGTGAATTCGTGCACAAATCAAACAGCAAATGAATCCAAACCGCGTTTCATTTCTCAATGTAGATGTAGATATAAACCGATGTAAGGAAACAGGTACTTTTCCTTTCTGAGTCATATTTTTACTGCTGTGTTTGTTATATTCTATGCCCTTTGTCCAGACGAATAGTTGTGAAGTCATTGTATGACACTCCTCTCTCCACAAAGTATAAGAACTCGAGGTGCGAACGACTTGGAAAGTACGCACACCGGGCTTACGATCATTCAGTACCGGGAGACACCACGCTAATACCACCTGTAGCAATTGGTTCCCAACCTGGAGCTGATTGCCCCATAAGGGATAAATTGAAAATTTCTGGAGGGATCAAAATAAAATGGTAGAATAAGGTTTCGATCATGAAACTTAAGTATTTTTGAAAGATTATTACTGTTATTACTATTTTGCGAGACTGTAATACTGATTACACAAGTTATCAATAACTATAATCTTAATCTACTCGTAAAATACTAGCATTAACGAGTGACACAATATGGTTGAGGTTACAGCTCTTGAAACGAATGTATAAACATTTTTCTTACATATTCCAGCCACTATACACATACATTGCACTTTGTACCTTGTATCTATGACAATAGAATTGAGACACATATATCATACATGCTTAAATATCTCAGGAAAATGTCTTCACGGATTGTGGGTAGTTTCCGCAGTAGACAAGAAATTGCTTCGCTATTCACTTCGCTTCGATAAACAAACTAATTGACAGCACAACACAACAGTAAGTGTGTAGTGGCTACTACACTGCCTACACAGTGTTATTACTGGTATTATTATTATTATTATTATTATTATTATTATTATTATTATTATTATTATTATTATTATACTAGTGTTAGAGGCAATGGCTAGACACAAAGTATTGCCAGCCTGACCTCTTCCAGTTCTTGCCATTTTAGAAGCATGGAGTCTAGCAATCAAGTGATTTACAAACAGTAAGTAACAGAGCACAAATTTTAACTTAGTTGACTTGATATGTGGGATGCAAGTGTCGGTAAGGGGACGAATAGAACAGAGGAGGCATGTTTTGTAGTAAGTATCTCCCACTGATGTGGGCAGTTAGTTTTTTTTCTGTAGATAAGTTGGAGTTAGCATTCCCTACACACAGAAAATTACTACCGTAACTTATAACATTACTAATATAATATTGTTCAGTACACTGTCCTCATCTACCATTAAAAATATTTGTACTTGTACCCATTACACCATGTATTACACCGACTAATACGTACGAAACATTCATGACAAACTTCAATGGTCTCTACTACAGCTTGAAAAGCGATTTACGGAATGGCGGATTAAATTGAACGTGAGCAAAAGTCAAGTTACGTTTTATACAAGAAAAAGACACAGTTTACGTATATGCACTGTGTACGATTTTCAACAAGCTTCTTTAAAATAAGGCATTATGAATCATATTTAATAATCCATTATTCGTTAGAAACAAAGACTCAGAATTACAAACAAATACAAACTGTTTCAGAGGGAATCCGCTTCATATCTGAAAGCTTTTATGGCAGATTTCCTTTCTGAACCAACATATTTATTCGTCAGTTACCAAGGTGTGATTTCAATGACCTGCACAGACATAAACGTCCTAAATTGTTACTGTTACCACGTCAGTGATACAAACTGAGGTTCACAATGTCCAAGCCATCGTCCATATTCATGGATGTTACGTTACACATTATTGTACTTAATATTGTAAACTGTAATATTGTAATATTGTGCATTGTAAATAATATTTTCGTCGTTTTTATTTAACGATGTATCTTGTCCAGTACTTGCGTATGAGGATCATTGTAGAACTACCTTTAATTACAATTTACTTATGACCTAGTCCTAGTCCTTGTAACACAAAACTTGAATTCACGTTCTGTACTCATGTGTATCTTTTCATGTTGAGGGATTTTATTGCCTCCATGGTAAATTTTCTGCCCCAGTATTTTTATGTTCTACTAGTTATACGGAATATTATGTAATACCCCTCTATCGGAACCCTACAAAATAACCAGAAATTTAAAAAAATAAGAAAAAGGCCAAAGAAGAAGATATAGTTACCACTGCCCTCTAGACGCCCACAGAACATCGAAACTGTAATGTAAGGTAGAATTTGGCGGTTTGGCCCTAGACGAGCCAGTCGAGCCGGACCGACCGCCGTGTCATCCTCTGCCAATGGCATCATCGGATGCGTTGTGGAGCACACCGCTCTACCAGCCGTTGTCGGGTTGCTTGACCTGGAACTGCTGCTAAGCGGTCGAGTAGCTGCTCACTTTACCTCAAGAGGTTCAGTGCACCCCGTAACAGGCCTCCCACCAAATAAGAAACCGTAGCAGTAGGTAAACACGAGCCCAGGTTCCCTGGATGACAGTTAGCTGAGCTAACCAGACTGCTACGGAGGCGGACATCGAAGCAACGAGACAGTTATATTTGCGATGTCCTCGCCGCTTCCATACAATCATGCAATTGCCCTTCGACTTCGTGACAATTCTTTGAGCCTTATTGTTTATGATGCCTATTACCTTCTAGATAACGTTGGCTGGGTTAACCTCAGTAAACATGATGCGGTTGCTCGGCAAAACGTACATATGAGAAAAGTTACCCCATGACACACTAGTGTTCTTCGGTCGACGAGGCATAATTTCCGCCCTCCGGATGTGTGAGCAAACAAAAGGTGCCTTAATGGAGTGTTAACAATCTGAGAACTCTTCATTACGGGCCCCAGCATTGTTGAGAGTCGGGACTACTGGTTCTTATTTTTTTGAAGAAAACAAGTGTGTGTTAACTGAGCACTTAACGATTTGGCCACACCATTGAGAACATTTTCTGCCCTATCTTAAACCAACCATCAAGATGGGTCCGCAGCTAACGCAGTGAGAACAGCTTTGCGGTTCCTTTTTTTCCGGGAGAACTTATCCTTGGCGTCTGATCTCCTTGAGCGTCGATCTTCCGTGGCTAACTCGCTCGCCTGGTTTAACCAATTGCGACTTCTGACTGAGATAATTAAGATCTGCTGCAGAACTCTTGTACCTTTGAAGGAGACTATTCTCCAAGCAATGGCCTGAAGACCCATCGCCATATTCGAAAGAGACAACTGGAATTTCAGAATTCGAGGTACCAATGTATTGACAACAGGGTCTGTGGGAGATGTTATTGGCCGAATATAATTCTGAAAAATATGTAATTTTAAATTTTCAGTTATGTAGACATACCAGAAATGGAATTTAAAAAGTTTCAAATTATTAAGTTCTGTTAGCGCATCATGTGTTGCACAAAAACAGAGAGAGGTTTCCTTATAGTTACTTTAGATTTGCAGAAGTAGAATCGAGGCATCGTTATGTAAATGTAAAAGCTATGAGACAACAGTAGCAGTCTATAACTGGAAACATGTATACCTCGTCTGTCTGAAGGACAGAACATAGCGATGGACATGAAGCGACATACGCTTTCGCTGTGAGGTGAGTGTTGACAAGAAGGCAGACAATGCTGAACAGAACTAAATCATTTACTAGGTTGAAAGTTGCTTCATTGAGATCATTCTGTAGCCTCACGTTATTTACTAAGAAAAGTAAGCCGACCGATGTGGCCGAGCGGTTCTACGCGCTTCAGTCTGGAACCGTGCGATCGCTACGGTCGCATGTTCGAATACTGCCTCGGGCATGGATGTCTGTGATGTCCTTAGGTTGGTTAGGTTTAAGTAGTTCTAATTTCTAGGTGACTGATGACCTCAGATGTTAAATCCCATAGTGCTCAGAGCCATTTTTTGGAAAGGTAATTGAATGGTTTTAATTAGAGTGGTGGTCAGATAATATCGTTCCGGTGAAACACAGCTAGCTCTTTATTCATACGAAGTAATGAATGCCATCGGCAGGTGATCCCAAATTGATTCGATATTTCTACATTTTTGAGAAGCTTCATACACCGTTCCGCACAAGTGGCTTCTAATGGAATTAAGTTCCTATGGAGTATGGTCTCAATAATACGACTACATTCGTGATTTCCTCTCAGAAAAGCCACAGTTAGTACTAACTGACGGAAAGTCCTCGAGTAAAATAGTGGCGTTCTTTAAGGAAGCATTCTAGGCCATCTGCTGTTTCTGATGTCTATAAACGATTGAGCAGCCCCCTTAGATTGTTAGCAGACAAAGTTGTCATTTGCCGCAGTAAAGCCATCAGTAGATCAAAACCAACCTGCAAACCTATTTAGACAAACCATCTGTATGCTGTGAAAAGTGGCAGTTGACGTTAAATAATTTAAAAAATGTGAGGTGTTCCAGCTCTATTTGTATTGTCGCCAAATAGGACTCAGAGTGTTTTGGATATGATAACGCCTTTTTCGTTTCGGTAAGGTCTTTTCCCAAAATTTCAGGCACCAACTCTCCATAGAAAACGAAAATATTTTGTAGAGGTCGCCTACCTAGAGAGAAATGATTGTCATAATAAAATAAGAGAAATCAGAGCTGGGACGTAAAATACTTTTTTTACCCGCACATTTTTTGAGAGTGGGATGGTAGAGAAATAGTCTGAAGTTGGTTCGAGGAAACCTCTGTGAGGTACTTAAATGTGAATTGCAGATTAGTAATGTAGATGTAGACAGAGCGGGCCATGAATTCTGAGCACAGCCCGGATTTCACTTAGGAGGTCTGACACAGTTTCTCACAAGCGGCTAGTCTCTCCTGTTCAAACCTCTTCATCCTACGAAACTACTACAACCAGCATTCATCTCAGAACGCTTATCTAGTCTCGTTTTGGTCTTCCTCAACAATTTTTATCCACCACTCTTACTTAGTCTCCTCCAGTTACGTCAAGTATAAGTATTCTTATGAACAGTTACAATTCAGAACCCTTATGCCTGGCTATGCAGTACGCATGTCCTGATGTATACTTTCGCTGGTTGTCGCACGCCTGTGATTGTCCAATGTTCCCCACGCTCCACATTACATCCCTAATTTGATTTACTGAGCGGTAAATATTTGTATGGAAAGGTCGCAACCGATTTTCTTCTCCAATCTTGTCCTATCTAAACCTGAGCTAAGTTTTTACTGCGTACACTGTTGTCGGGACTTAAGAATCCTCACTTTTATTAAACTAAGAAAAATAAACACAACACAAGGACCATATGCGAAAATCATACGATATTTGAATCCGAGCAGTAAAAGTTGGGGAAAACGTAATAAATCACTGACAACTGCTTGTCACAAGAGTTTTCTAGGAAATTAGAGACTTCCGTCCACGTCGGACATGGAACTGTTGGAGTTGCTGTCCTTAGTTCTAATACTTACCTGATACAGCTCTCCGCACTAGTCCCTTCTGTGCACACCTCTTCATACCTGCGCAAGTCCTGCAAACAGCATTCATTTTAACCTGCTTACTGCAGCTAAGTTTCGGTCTTCCTCAACTATTTTTATCCTCCACTCTTCTGCCCATTAACCATCTGACGAGTCCCCGATGCCACAAGATGTGTCATATCAAGGGATCCCTTCTTTTCACTAATCTGTGAAATAAAAATAATTGACAATCCTTGCCCGTAATCTTTCTGCCGAAGTCACACATTCAGACAGGCGCTGATTTTTCTTTTTCGCCAACGGTCACCCCAACAGTTGGCATCGTCCATCCATCCGAAATACACTGAAGAGTCAAAGAAACTGGAGTACCTGCTTAATATCGTGTAGGGCCCCCGCGAGCACGAAGAAGTGCCGCAACATGACGTGGCATGGACTCGTTTAATGTCTCAAGTATTGCTGGAGGGAACTGACGCGATGAATCCTTCAGGTCTGTCCATAAATTCGTAAGAGGAGGAGGGGGTTTAGGTCTCTTCTGAACAGCTCGTTGCAAGGCATCCCTGATATACTCAATAATGTTCATGTCTGAGGAGTTTGGTGGCCAACGGAAGTGTTTAAACTCAGAAGAGTGTTCCAGGAGCCTTTCTGACGCAATTTTGGACGTGTGGTGTGTCGCCTTGTCCTGCTGGAATTGCCCAAGTCCGTCGGAATGCACAATGGACATGAATGGCTGTAGGTGATCAGACAGCATGTGTAAGTACCTGTCACCTGTCAGAGCCATATCTAGACGTACCAGGCAGGGGTCCCATATCACTCCACCTCCACCGCTCCACACCATTACAGAGCCTCCACCACCTCGAACAGTTCCCTGCTGACATTGTGGGTCCATGGATTCATGAGGTTGTCTCCATATCCGCACACAACCATCCGCTCGATACAAATTGAAACGAGACTCGTCCGACCAGGCAATACGTTTCCAGTCATCAACAGTCCAATGTCGGTATTGACAGACCCAGGCTTTGTGCCAAGCAGTCATCAAGGGTACACGAGTGGGCCATCGGCTCCGAAAGCCAATATCGATAATGTTTCTTGTATGGTTCGCACGTTGACACTTTTTGATTGCCCAGCATTTAAATCTGCAGCAATTTGCGGAAGGGTTGCATTTCTGTCATGTTGAACGATACTCTTTAGTCGTTATTGCTGCCGTTCTTGCTGGATCTTTTTCCGATCGCAGCGATGTCGGAGACGATGTTTCACCGGATTCCTGATATTTACGGTACACTTGTGAAATGGTCGTACGGGAAGATCCTCACTTCAATGCTACCTCGGAGGGCCATCGCTCGAGCGCCGACTACAACACCTCGATCAAAGTCACTTAAATCTTGATAACCTGCTGTTATAGCAGCAGTAATCTATCTGACAACTGTGCCAGACAGTTGTGGTCTTGTATAAGCGCTGCCGACCGCAGTGCCGTGTTGTGCCTGTTTCATATCTCTGTATTTGAATACGCATGCTCATATCAGTTTCTTTGCCGCTTCAGTGTAAGTGTTTCCTACGATTTTCACAAGTAACCTCGGAGTAGTACCATCCCATTCTTGTCCCGTTCGAGCTAATGTTCCGTCTGTAATTAACGAACGTTTCATTTCAAGCTTCTTCTCTTTGTGTCCTCTATTCCAACTCATCCATCCTCTCTATTCTTGCTCTAGCGGAACGAGGGAGTCTACTTGTCCGTTCTTGTGTTACCCAAAAGCTCTCGACGATAACTGAGATTAGACTGAAATTATTCTTTCCAAAATTGTCTCATGAGATAAGATCATATCGTGATTCCTTCTTATGAAATTGTCGGCTTAATGACAGGTATCGAATAAGTGACCGTGGAACTGAAAATCATCTAAAACCCTTGAACAGAGGAAACGTGATGACTGGACCTTATTCTACACGCGTTATACGGAAGTAAATGCTCCTCTTATATCAGCATTCTATCGCAGATTGGAGGAACACAACGTTCCTATTCATTAGAAAAGGCATAGGTCATTGAGCAGTCGCACACAGTTATAGTATCTCGGCGATGTCCGTTTGTTGTAGAATTTCTTAAGCCTTCCATATATCCTGTGTTGGAATCAATATGGTTTCCATAAATAACGATCCTATGAAACCCAACTCGCTGTGTTCGTCGATGGGAGTCAGAAGGCAGTAGAGACAGTGGAGATCGGTGTCCGGATGGACACGGTGCTTCTTGAATTCTCGAAGGCGTTCGATATTGTTCCTCACTGTCACCTAATGAGCAAAATACGTGTGTTCACGGTGACTTGATCGAAGGTTTCCTTGGAAATAGAGGACAGAATGTCATTCTTAATGGACAGAAGTCATCAACGTCAAAGTAACTCCGGAAGTATCCCAAGGGAGTATTAAATGAAAGTTACTGCTCACGTTATGCATGAATTATATAAATGACGCAGTGGATGATGTCGGAAGCTCCGTGACCCCCACGAGTAATTTTGCTCTGGATAAAGAAGCTGCCTCGTGATGACTGGGTGTTGTGTGATGTCCTTAGGTTAGTTAGGTTTAAGTAGTTCTAAGTTCTAGGGGACTGATGACCATAGATGCTAAGTCCCGTAGTGCTCAGAGCCCTTTGAACCATTTGATAAAGAAGACGCAACTAGAGAAAATAATAGCGAGAAGCAGAAAGTCCTGCAGAAGCGTGACGCTTGGTGCCGAAAATGACAGTTAGCCATCACCATAGTCAAATGCATCGTATTGCGCGAAAATAGGTGAGAATACCTGTTTCTATGTAATCACTCATTGCCGAACAGTCACTGTGAAGAGTCACATCCGTTAACGATCTGAGAGTACACGACAGAGTTGAACGACCAAGTACACTCCTGGAAATTGAAATAAGAACACCGTGAATTCATTGTCCCAGGAAGGGGAAACTTTATTGACACATTCCTGGGGTCAGATACATCACATGATCACACTGACAGAACCACAGGCACATAGACACAGGCAACAGAGCATGCACAATGTCGGCACTAGTACAGTGTATATCCACCTTTCGCAGCAATGCAGGCTGCTATTCTCCCATGGAGACGATCGTAGAGATGCTGGATGTAGTCCTGTGGAACGGCTTGCCATGCCATTTCCACCTGGCGCCTCAGCTGGACCAGCGTTCGTGCTGGACGTGCAGACCGCGTGAGACGACGCTTCATCCAGTCCCAAACATGCTCAATGGGGGACAGATCCGGAGATCTTGCTGGCCAGGGTAGTTGACTTACACCTTCTAGAGCACGTTGGGTGGCACGGGATACATGCGGACGTGCATTGTCCTGTTGGAACAGCAAGTTCCCTTGCCGGTCTAGGAATGGTAGAACGATGGGTTCGATGACGGTTTGGATGTACCGTGCACTATTCAGTGTCCCCTCCACGATCACCAGTGGTGTACGGCCAGTGTAGGAGATCGCTCCCCACACCATGATGCCGGGTGTTGGTCCTGTGTGCCTCGGTCGTATGCAGTCCTGATTGTGGCGCTCACCTGCACGGCGCCAAACACGCATACGACCATCATTGGCACCAAGGCAGAAGCGACTCTCATCGCTGAAGACGACACGTCTCCATTCGTCCCTCCATTCACGCCTGTCGCGACACCACTGGAGGCGGGCTGCACGATGTTGGGGCGTGAGCGGAAGACGGCCTAACGCTGTGCGGGACCGTAGCCCAGCTTCATGGAGACGGTTGCGAATGGTCCTCGCCGATACCCCAGGAGCAACAGTGTCCCTAATTTGCTGGGAAGTGGCGGTGCGGTCCCCTACGGCACTGCGTAGGATCCTACGGTCTTGGCGTGCATCCGTGCGTCGCTGCGGTCCGGTCCCAGGTCGACGGGCACGTGCACCTTCCGCCGACCACTGGCGACAACATCGATGTACTGTGGAGACCTCACGCCCCACGTGTTGAGCAATTCGGCGGTACGTCCACCCGGCCTCCCGCATGCCCACTATACGCCCTCGCTCAAAGTCCGTCAACTGCACATACGGTTCACGTCCACGCTGTCGCGGCATGCTACCAGTGTTAAAGACTGCGATGGAGCTCCGTATGCCACGTGAAACTGGCTGACACTGACGGCGGCGGTGCACAAATGCTGCGCAGCTAGCGCCATTCGACGGCCAACACCGCGGTTCCTGGTGTGTCCGCTGTTCCGTGCGTGTGATCATTGCATGTACAGCCCTCTCGCAGTGTCCGGAGCAAGTATGGTGGGTCTGGCACACCGGTGTCAATGTGTTCTTTTTTCCATTTCCAGGAGTGTAAAACTGATCGTAGAAAAGGCAGATGCCAGGCTGAAAATCATTGGAGGAATCCTCAGGATGTGTACTCCAACGATGACTTAGATGAGATATCTGTGTGGTGCGAAAAGTGGCAATTGACCCTGAATAAAGAAAAGTGTGAAGTTATTCACATGAGTACTAAAAGAAATGAGTTACATTTCGATTACGCGATAAGTCACACAAATCTGAAGACTGTAAATTCAACTAAATACTTAGGAATTACAATTACAAATAACCTAAATTGGAACGATCACATAGATAATATTGTGGGTAGAGCAAACCAAAGACTGCGATTCATTGGCAGAACACTTAGAAGGTGCAACAGGTCAACCATAGAGACTGCTTACACTACGCTTGTCCGCCATATTCTGGAGTTCTGCTGTGTGGTGTGGGATCCGCATCAGGTGGGACTGACGGATGACATCGAAAAAGTAAAAGGAAGGGCAACTCGTTTTGTATTATCGCGAAATAGGGGAGATAGTGTCATAGACATGATACGTGAACTGGAGTGGCAATCATTAAAACAAAGGCGTTTTTCGTTGCGACGGGATCATCTCATGAAATGTCAATCACCAGTTTTCTCCTCCGATAGCGAAAACATTCAGTTGGCACACACCTACATAGGGATAAATGATCATCACGATAAAATAAGAGAAATCAGGGCTCGCACGGAAAAATTTAAGTGCTCGTTTTTCCCGCGTGCCGTTCGGAAGTGGAACGGTAGAGAGACAGCATGAAGGTGATTCATTGAACCCTCTGCCAGGCACTTTATTGTGAGTAGCAGAGTAATCACGTAGATGTAGATGTAGATGAGATGGAGGAGTTAACTTACAAAACCCTCTCTCAACTAATATCGGATTATTGTTCGTCATTCTAGAATCCTTACCAGACAGGAAGACAGGACTGATAGAGGAAATAAGGAATATCCAAAGAAGAGCAGCGCGTCTCATCGTAGGTTCCTTTAGTACGAGCAAAAGCGACAAGGACATCCTCATCCAGTGGTTTATTGTTAAAATCCGAGGGTGTAAGTTCGTAGAAGTGTCAACCAAATACATTGCTTCCTCATATGTATATCTCGTGAAAAAGCCATGAGAGTAAAATTAAATTCGTGCTCACACAGCACTTACTAACAATCAATCTTCCAATATCCATTGCAAAGGGGGCACAGCTTTCAAGTTTTTGCGAAACGTCTAATTTCAACCACGGGAAGCTGTTGGTAAGCATTTCTTTATTTACAAGTTGTTTGGAATTTCGGATCATCTTCTGGTACCTTAAAATTATTTACAACTGCGTACGTGGCAATATTAATAATAATATTAATAATATTATTAATAATAATTATTAATAATTAATGATTAATAATTATTAATAATTAATAACATTAATAATTATATTGATAATATTAATAATAATTAATAATCAAATCCATACTGCGTCACAATCGTAAACAGCGAAATACGTTATACGGCCCATAGTAACGAGTTCTAACCCTGCTAATCTTCGTTTACTATTATAATTGGGTTTTATCTTCTCGTGTGCTGGCAGGCTATATACTCGTACATGACCAAGTATTAACAGTGTTAGAACATTTTACTAACATTTTACTATGTAACGTGTTTTAATATTGACCACAGTGACGCAGGATGGCTTTTGTGTTATTAGGCACCGCTGTATCAGTACGGCCATGCTATTTTTTGTAAATAACTGTACGACGAAGCCCATCTGAAGACTGAAACAGGTTGTTAGTATAAGACTGTATTTAGTAAACTTAATCCTCTATAAGTTCTTATGACTCTCCTATTGCATCTTTTAATATAGAAATTTCTTAAGCTGTGTTCCGTTCTTCATGTGTAGGACAGTTGTTTCAACACATACAGATGAGGCATAATAAAGAGCAATTTTTAAAAGGGTGTTAACTAAAAACACTTCTTTAAATATTTTTATTTTCATAATCTTAAAATACATGAAAAAGCATTTACTGCAACAGTAAAACATCAGTTATTTTTCGAAAATAACTCCGGAAAGATGGTGTTCGCTTAGACGCACACGTTCCTCAAGCCGGACCTTGAAGAGACTCATTACGTTGCGCAGCATTACCAGTGGGATTTGAACAACTTCCTGTCGTATCCGCTCTTTCAGGGCTTCAATTGTTCGAGGAGGGTCATCTTGGTAAACTTTGCTTTTCACAGTGCGGCCCTTTGCTTCCTAATGAAGACATGGCGCAACACACAGTAACTTTTGTGGACTGCAGTGGTTGATGACGCAGGTCTCTAGGATTAACGTCACTCCAAAATGGAAAGTTCTGCTTGCTCACATAACCGGAGAGATGGAAGTTGAAACATCCCCTTAGAAAAATTTATGAATGACAGTGGTGGTAAACCTCTTAGGTTATTTGATTTTTAAACAGCTGAGCAAAACTGAACGTACTCAGACATTTCTCTCTTTACTTATTCTGATCAACACTAAACTGACACACAACATTTTTAGCGCAACGCAATCTGACTTTCAATAATCCCTTCAAAAGAATGGCCGTGACTAACAATAACCTATACCTTTCATGAATCACTTACCTCACAAAAATCTTCGTTATTCGAACTACTGCAATACAGCGTGTGCCAATTCTGCCAGCTAAATAAAAGATGCTTACTACTGAAGGCACTAACTACTGATAGGCATAGTTAGCAAATGAAAGATTTTGATAGAGAACAAACAGTGTATTTACCTTAATAGTGTTCAAAAGTCGTAACATATGTATCAGTTCATGACATTCAGTCTTACAAATTTCGTTTTTCTGACGGACACACGTCCAGATCGTCCGCTTTAAAAATTCAGTCATCTCTCTTCCCACATCCACCACTGCTGGCGGCTCACCTCCAACTGCGCAACGCTAGGCGCTGTTCACATCCAACTGCCCAACGCTACAATAGCAAACATTACAATAACGCATATTACCCACAGATTGCACACAGCACAGTCAGTGATTTTCATAGAGAGCGCTACATGGCGTTACCAACACAAAAACCTAAACAGCCTACTTACAAAGTGAGCTTCATCACTCATCCACAAACGGTTTAGAATGTCCTCGTCTTGATTAATCATGTCCAAAAATTCTAAGAAGGAACGCCTTCTGCTCACATAACCTGTTTCCTTAATGGCCTGAACCATTTGGATTTTGTAGGTTTCAAAAAAATGACTGTGAGCGCTATAGGACTTAACTTCTGAGGTCATCAGTCCCCTAGAGCTTAGAACTACTTAAACCTAACTAACCTAAGGACATCACACACATCCATGCCCGAGGTAGGATTCGAACCAGTGACCGTAGCAGTCGCGCGGTACCAGACTGTAGCGCCTAGAACCACTCGGCCACCCCGGCCGGCGATTTTGTAGTGGTGAAAGGGTAAATCTTGGTGTAAAATTCTTCTTACGTCCTGTTTGAAATCCCAAGTGTAGCGCTGTGTCGGCGAGCTGAGCGATGAGAGCTTCTCCCTGTGGTAACTCTGAACGTTCGACGTTTTGAGGTGTGCATACAGTTTTTGGTCTCCCAGTTTTCTTCTTTGTCGTTGACGCCGTCTCCTCAAAGTTCTCAACCCACTTCTTAATCCCACAGGCAGACGGCATCACCCGACTCCGATTGATGTTGAAGTGACTGCGGAATGCACGACGGCTCTGGTACTAACTGCCGTTTTGATAAAATGCTTTGACAGCGTACGTTGTGGGGTCCAGCGCTCCATTATGACTATTTCACGCCAAACGTAATTGATGCTAACCCCTGTACCTCTCTCCGACACAGCTTGATTCGAGCGCTTTTTAAAATCGCTCGATATTATGCCACACTCAGTATTTAAAAATGTAGGATAGCAAAATTCTAAAATGGTCCCTCCACATTTGATTAATTCACCATTAATGGCGTCTACGCCGGTAGCCTTTCCATTTTGGGCTATAGACGTAGATGTAAATGTGTAACTACGTCGTTGACTAACAACCAAATAAATTATTCAAATGGCTCTGAGCACTGTCGGACTTAACATCTGAGGTCATCAGCCCCCTAGAACTTAGAACTAGTTAAACCTAACTAACCTACGGACATCACACACATCCATGCTCGAGGCAGGATTCGAACCTGCGACCGTAGCAGTCGCGAGGTTCCGAACTGAAGCGCTTAGAACCGCTTGGCCACCACGAGCGGCCTAAGCATCTAATTGATAGGTACGGTTGGGCTACATTGGGACATGTCACATCAGCAGTATAGAAGATTTTTAGATAAGTTAGTGAACAGACGTAAATGTAATGTACTTTATTTAATGAAGTATTTAGCAACATTTTTGTGGATAACAGATTATAGAAGGTAGCCTGCAAATGAGTAAAATTTGACGACCAGTGTTTTTATTTCAAGTAAAGTAGATTCTATTGAATGTTATCTGCAGCGAACTATTTATCCTGGGAGGAAAAATCTCAAAATGCTGTTTCAACATGGATAAAATCGACCAGCCACAATATAAGTGAAGTATTGTTTGCCGGCCGGGGTGGCCGAGCGGTTCTAGGCGCTACAGTCTCGAACCGCGTGACCGCTACGGTCGCAGGTTCGAATCCTGCCTCGAGCATGGATGTGTGTGATGTCCTTAGGTCAGTTAGGTTTAAGTAGTTCTAAGTTTTAGGGGACTGATGATCTCAGAAGTTAAGTCCCATAGTGCTCTGAGCCATTTTTTGAAGTTTCGTTTGATCTCTTTGGTCATTCTCGTAAATTCAGAGATGACGAAATTACAATTAAATCAATGCAGGCGTTGATATAAGTCAACGCGGACAGTTGAAAATGTGTACCCGGACCGGGATTCGAACCCGAGATCTCCTGCTTACATGGCAGACGCTCTATCCATCTTTTCCATAAAAAAAAATTCAAATTGTTCTAAGCACTATGGGACTTAACACCTGAGATCATCAGTTCCATAAACTTAGAACTAATTAAACCTAACTAACTTAAGGACATCACACACATCCATGCCCGAGGCAGGATTCGAACCTGCGACCGTAGCAGCCGCGAGATTCTGGACTGAAGCGCCTAGAACCGCTCGACCTCAGCGACCGGCTGACTAACAATCCCCAACTCACCTTCTTCTAGATGTACTAGCAACTATTTCTCCAAAACTGTCCGCGAAGCCAGTGCAGAAGTCAGTGGTTCCGGCACTCTGGTCCCATCGTCAGCAGTCTGCTGCTCGCCCTCCCGCTAATGGCAGCTGGCCCGCGGTTTATTTGGACAGCCCGGCCACGACTCCGGCGCACAGTGGCGCTCTGTTGGCCGCTCTGGCGAGGCAGAGGCCCGGCGGCAGGCGAGCAACTTCGCGCGACAACAGATTTAGGAGCGGCCCGCCTTGCTGGGCTGAGAAGGAGCAAAGAACTGCTCCTGGGTGCGCCAGAAGCCCAGAAAATTTGTGGCAATGTTCCCCCTGTCAACGTGTGCGGGCTTCGGCTTGGGACCCACATTATGTGTCACGGTACGAATGATGACCTGCTGGCCCACCGGCAGCGTCGAACAGTAGAAGAGGGAGTATGTTGTACAGTGCTGTTCTACTCAGTACATGACGTGAAACGCCCTTCGACATCCTCGACAAGAGTGCGTGCGTACAATCACATAACACGCGACGTTAGCACACCTATCTCAGAATTATGTATATGAAGATGGTATCTGTTCTTTCGGACACGTCCGAAAGAACAGATACCATCTCCATATATATAAGGCTCACGGGCCATTTGACCATCTTCTTCTGTGCGAATGTACAAACAGTGCCCAAACTCTTACGGGAATCGGAGGTAAAGCCATGAGTAATGAGTATAATGGGCAAGGGCACTACCAATACAGTGCGGGGCAATAAGTTGCGAATTTGGGTCTCACGGGAGACGTGCCAGAGATACGTCCCTGCAGTCGCACTATCCTCTGTGTCCTCGTTGGCTCAGATGGATGCCGGCACGGTAGCTCAGCGTCTTCGGTCAGAGAGCTGTTTGGCTTCTGTAATAAAAAAAACTGAGTGGAAGGATCAATAAATTAAATTCAACGGATGTCATCTGACGTCCGCAACTACGAAACACAACGATCAACAACGAACCAAATGAAAAAAAAGCCGGCCGCAGTGGCCGAGCGGTTCTAGGCATTTCAGTCCGGAACCACGCTGTTGCTACGGTCGCAGATTCGAATCCTGCCTCGGGCATGGATGTGTGTGATGTCCTTAAGTTAGTTAGGTTCAATTAGTTCTAAGTTTATGGAACTGATGATCTCAGGTGTTAAGTCCCATAGTGCTTAGAACAATTTGAATTTTTTTTTATGGAAAAGATGGATAGAGCGTCTGCCATGTAAGCAGGAGATCTCGGGTTCGAATCCCGGTCCGGGTACACATTTTCAACTGTCCGCGTTGACTTATATCAACGCCTGCATTGATTTAATTGTAATTTCGTCATCTCTGAATTTACGAGAATGACCAAAGAGATCAAACAAAACTTCAAAAAATGGCTCAGAGCACTATGGGACTTAACTTCTGAGATCATCAGTCCCCTAAAACTTAGAACTACTTAAACCTAACTGACCTAAGGACATCACACACATCCATGCTCGAGGCAGGATTCGAACCTGCGACCGTAGCGGTCACGCGGTTCGAGACTGTAGCGCCTAGAACCGCTCGGCCACCCCGGCCGGCAAACAATACTTCACTTATATTGTGGCTGGTCGATTTTATCCATGTTGAAACAGCATTTTGAGATTTTTCCTCCCAGGATAAATAGTTCGCTGCAGATAACATTCAATAGAATCTACTTTACTTGAAATAAAAACACTGGTCGTCAAATTTTACTCATTTGCAGGCTACCTTCTATAATCTGTTATCCACAAAAATGTTGCTAAATACTTCATTAAATAAAGTACATTACATTTACGTCTGTTCACTAACTTATCTAAAAATCTTCTATACTGCTGATGTGACATGTCCCAATGTAGCCCAACCGTACCTATCAATTAAATGCTTAGGCCGCTCGTGGTGGCCAAGCGGTTCTAAGCGCTTCAGTTCGGAACCTCGCGACTGCTACGGTCGCAGGTTCGAATCCTGCCTCGAGCATGGATGTGTGTGATGTCCGTAGGTTAGTTAGGTTTAAGTAGTTCTAAGTTCTAGGGGACTGATGACCTCAGATGTTAAGTCCCATAGTGCTTAGAGCCATTTGAATTAGATGCTTACATTTTGAAATCGTCTGGAAGGTAAGCTAAAAAGTACAGTATTTATGTGAAAAACGTATCAGACGTTGTCGTTTGCTACGAACTAATTAAATGCGCATGTAAGCATCGTTTATAAAAGGAAAAGTTATTTATAGTTTTCGCGTTTACAAGTACCTGAAACTTGAACTCGTAAGATGTTCCGAGAATTTGGTAGGCGATTTTATGTTTTAAAGTACATTTCCTCTGTTTTACTGGTGCAAAAATTCAAGAGTAATAGTGATGTTAATAATTTTACAACGGGAGCGTGTTTTGGAGTCTACAATTACGACATAGTTAAAATATTTCGTATTTCAGTATAACTCAGTCCAGCAAGTTTGACAAAACGTGAAATGTATTTCGGGTACTCCTAAGCTTTATCGTCATATGTAAATTCTTAAAAAAGTAATTACTTGCGCGCAACGCTGTATATGTTGCCCCTATCTCTCACTGAACACAATTCAATGTACCTTTTCCAAGCCGACGGAGATGGATTGTCAAAGCGAATTATTTATCGATCCGATTACGAGGAAAAAATCTGAAGGGTCACTAAAAGCAGAGACTACCGTTATAGAGTCGGTTGAGAAACTCTACGGGATTTTCGGGAGCATTTCCGAACTGCCCGTCTGCTGCAATACTCCCTTTGTCGAAACGTTAGGAACTTTGGGGGAGAAGGGGGACGATCTTCCCCAGATCCAATCATGAAGTCGTTCGCTAGAAAGCTTTCAATATACTTTGAATGTTGCAGTCAGGGTTACCTTAACCCTGACCAATAATCAGGGTTCCTGTAAGGTAACGGTAACTTTCATTTAATGAACAACCACTCAAGGTCACATTTTAATCAACTTCATTACCGGTTTCGGCTGAATTAGGTCATCTTCAGATTCAATAGTGAAACACGGGACTGCTGGTGTGCGTTGTTACAACAGAGACTCAATAAGCTTTAGATAGCCCGCCCCAATGACTGACCGAATGAGCTGCTTCTCAAATGGAAGAAATGAAAGGGCTGACGAGCTCCAGTAGGAACATGCCTAATCAAATAGTTTGGTGTTCAGCTTCAGAAAGCATTTGTTCTTCTGCTGTTCAGTACAGTACTTCAAGCTGATATAAAATATAACTAATGATTCTGAACGACAGAGATAGGTATAGGGACAGCTTTGGCGAGTGTTTAGATTTGTAGGCCAATTTGTAGTGGACTGTAGTGGTAAGCCGGCCTTAGTGGCCGAGGGGTTCTAGGCGCTACAGTCTGGCACCGCGCGACTGCTACGGCCGCAGGTTCGAATCCTGCCTCGGGCATGGATGTGTGTGATGTCCTTAGGTTAGTTAGGTTTAAGTAGTTCTAAGTTCTAGGGGAATTATGACCTCAGCAGTTGAGTCCCAAAGTGCTCAGAGCCATTTGAACCATTTTGTAGTGGTAACAGTTACATATAATTTGCATAAAAACACAGAACAGCTGAAAATTTTAAATCACCTTCCGATAAAAAAGGATCGTGTGTAACCCAGCTATCTATGCCCGTGCACGAGACTCAGAAGGTGGTGGAGACCATCCACCTCCCTGGTTGAAGACACTTTTTTTTTTGCTACCGTAAGGCGTTCGTTACAGTTTCAAACTGCATCCTATTGCACAAAATACGAGCGTAAGCAATATCAGACCAGATGTGTGACTAAATTCAAAATTCAAGAGTCTGTAGCAAACAGAACACATGTCATTCTGGATGGAGAGGAGTCTTCAGATGTATAAGTAACTTTGGGCGTGCCCCGAGGGAGTGTTATGGAATCATTACTGTTCAGAAATATGTAAATGTCTTAGTAGATGCAGTAGGAAGTTCCATTAGGCTTTTCACGAATTATGCTGTTTAATACAGAGAAGCTGCGATGCTATAAAATTATAGCGAAATTCAGGAAGACCGGCAGAGGATCGATATTTGGTGCAGGGAATGGCACCTGACCCCCAACATAAACAAATGTAGCGTATTGGGAATACATAGACATTAAGACCCTTTATTGTATCATCACAATTGCAGAACAATAACTGGATGTCGTTACTTCTATAAAATGTCTGGCAGTTTGCGTACGGGTCAATTTGAAGTAGAAGGACCTCACTAAACTAACCGCGGATAAGGCAGATGGCAGACTGAGATTCACTGGAAATATCCTCAGGAAACTTAGTGCATCAGGAAAGGAAGTAGCTTAGAAAGCAGTCGTTACACCAACACTTGAATATTGCTGGTCATTCTGGGACCCGAACGAGATATGATTAATAGAGAGAGAAGATTCAAAGAAGAGCAGTTTCGTTACTGGTTTATTTTGGTAAGCACGAAAGATTCACCGAAATACTTAGTCACCAACAATGGCCAGAAAAGTGTTCTACATCAAGATAGGCTCTGCATTTAAAATTCCGACAGTTTACGTTCCTAGAGGAGTCAAAAAATATATTGCTTCCTCAACGTACATCTCGCGAAAAGAGCATGAAGATAAAATCAAGGAGCTTCGAGCCCACACGGACGCTTACCAGAAACTGTTTCTCGCGCGAACCATTTGTCACTTCAATAAGAAAGGGGAGGAGGGAGAGTGACAATGGTGCACAAGGCGGATGGCGAAGTACAGATGCAGTTGTAGATCTCGGTCTGTAAGTATGGACGTAGTTGCACGTAATGGCACGTAACTCTTCTCTCCAAAGTCGTGTCCTTGTAACTCCTTTATGCACCGTCCTCGGTTTCCAGCTATACTGAGTCTCTTCTACGACCGTTGACGAGCAATATCCTTTGAGACAACACGAAACAGAAAACAGCCCCAACCCGAGCCTAGTCTTTGTCCAGAAAACAATATGTCTGAAAGCGTAGAAGTATGTGGCAGCGAAGAGTCGATTCAAAGTAATGTAAATGGGAAGAACCGAGTACGTCGAACAGCAGGGCCTGATGCTACGCTTTCTTCTGCTGCGGCTTCAGTCCAGTGCGCCAAGACCAGGAGTCGCGGCCGAATACCTTCACACAGACCTCTGTCTGCTTCAGAATGGGACTGCCCGGTAGCAGTCTCACACTCGGGATCTAATTTACGCGCTACATGGAGAGCGCCGTTTATTGCCACCACTTGATTTGCTGCTCGACGCATATGCAGCCCGCACCTTTGTGCCGGGGTTCTCGCCGGAACCATATCACCGTAAATCTTCTGTGGTGGCGACAAGACACGCTTTGTGTGGTCTAACGCGAGCTGTAGAGCTACACGAGGCAATCAGTGACGTGCGAGATATGGCTGCTGCTTGCATGCCTAAGTTCAAGCATCTGTGTGATGGAATAACAATCTCACTAGGAGCTGATATATTTGACTACACGGGATTTGGTAATTAACTTAAATAAAGGCACCTAGTGTTGGAAGTTGTAGGAAGGGAGGATATGACCGCATGATTCTTTATAGTGTGTGTGTGTGTGTGTGTGTGTGTGAGAGAGAGAGAGAGAGAGAGAGAGACAGACAGACAGAGACATGGTTGATACTGAAATAGTGCCAGAACATCTATTTCATATGTTCATAAAATTTTCTTCCAATCTCGAGCTATTGGTTGAGTGGAGTGTTATCAGTCAGAGTCATGATTATTCTAAGAATAGTTGCTACGTTTCTCTGAAACTGTTTAGGGAATTTAGAAAGTAAATCTATAATGAATATTTCAGATCCTTAACGGTGGTTATTATTATTATTATTATTATTACTACTATAATTGCTCTTGTTGTCACAGATGTGGCGCTCTGGAATTCTCTCTCGCTGTCCTGCGTATGACTGGATCTTCGATTTTCGGCTTTTTCTAATACGTTTCATCGAAACACTTCACATTCACTGTATTATTCAATAACGATTTTTACTCGAGAATGAAACAATGGGAAAAAATATTGCTCTGGCGATATGCGTTGATCAAAAAAAGAAACGCTCTTTCTATAAAGTATCAACACGTCCGATGAAACATATTTTTCAGTATGAACCACAAACAAAGCGTCAGATGATAAATTAGAAGATATAGATATTGTCAAAAATAAAACAAAAAATCGAGTGAATAAGTCAAAACGAGGACTGTTTATTCCATTCAACAAGTCCTGTAATTCAATTTCACCTTCACTGAGGATAGCAATATCATCAGCGAATCCATCACTGATAACCTTTCATCCTGAACTTCAATCCCACTCTTGAATCTTTCTTTAATTTCCGTCACTGCTTCTACGTACAGGCTGAACAATAGAACTGCATCCCAGTCTTACACTCTGTTTAATACGAGTATCTCAGTCTTGGACTTCCACTCTTGTTGTTTCCTCTTGGTTCTAATAAATATTATATAGTACCCGTCTTTCCCTATAGCTTACTCCTTTTTTCTCTCAGAACTTCGAATGTCTTCACCACTTTACATAGTCGTTTGCTTTCTCCTAGTCGACAAATCCTGTTAACGTGTCTTGATTTTTTGCATTCATTTTCAAGCGCAACGTTAGGACCGCCTCTCTGTTGCATTTACCTTTCCTGCAGGCAAACTGATGGTCATCGGACAGATCCCCAACTTTCTTTTCCATTCTTCTGTATGACATTCTTGTCACCAACTTATATGCCTCAACTTTTCAACTGATTGTGCGACAGTTATCGCAGCTATCAGCTCCAGCTCTGTTTGGAACTGAATAGGCGATATTTTTCTGATGGTTTGATGGAATATTGCGAGTGTAACGGATTCTATACGCCAACATGAATAATCGTTTAGCTGCCACTTCCCCCCAATGACTTTAGAAATTGTGATGGAGTGTTGTCGCTCTCTTCTGCCTTATTGGTTCCGAGGGCTTCCAAAGCTCTTTTTAATTCTGACTCTAATACTTGATCTGTCGCTTCCAAATCGACTCCCATCTCGTCTCCTACGCGAAGGAACTTGCCCCCCTTCTTGCTGCGGTGTACCGTAGGTCTCTAGGAGAGCGTAGCGTACCAAAGGATTGGAAAAGGGCACAGGTCCCGTTTTCAAGAATGCACGTCGAACAGATGTGCAGAACTATAGACCTATATCTCTAACGTCGATCAGTTGTAGAATTTTGGAACACGTATTATGTTCGAGTATAATGACTTTTCTGGAGACTAGAAATCTACTCTGTAGGAATCAGCTGGGGTTTCGAAAAAGACGATCCTGTGAAACTCATCTCGCGCTATTCGTCCACGAGACTCAGAGGGCCATAGACACGGGCTCCCACGTATATGCCGTGTTTCTTGACTTCCGCAAGGCGTTCGATACAGTTCCGCACAGTCGTTTAATGAACAAAGTAAGAGCATATGGACTATCAGACCAATTGTGTAATTGGATTGAAGAGTTCCTAGATAACAGCACGCAGCATGTCATTCTCAATGGAGAGAAGTCTTCCGAAGTAAGAGTGATTTCAGGTGTGCCGCAGGGGAGTGTCGTAGGACCGTTCCTATTCACAATATACATAAATGACCTTGTGGATAACATCGGAAGTTCACTGAGGCTTTTTGCGGATGATGCTCTAGTATATCGAGAGGTTGTAACAATGGAAAATTGTACTAAAATGCAGGAGGAGCTGCAACGAATTGACGCACTGTGCAGGGAATGGCAATTGAATCTCAATGTAGACAAGTGTAATGTGCTGCGAATACATAGAAAGAAATATCCTTTATCATTTAGCTACAATATAGGAGGTCAGCAACAGGAAGCAGAAGGGAGAACCAATAGAGGTACTCAAAGTACCCACCGCCACACACCGTCAGTTGGCTTGCGGAGTATGGATGTAGATGTAGATGTAGCCATCATTACATAATTCCTCCCCATTCATAGAGAGCTTCATGTACTCCTTTCATACACCTGTTTTGTATCGTGCCTTTTACAGTAAAATTTCCATTGCGCTCATAACATCGCCACGCTTGGTTTAAATTCCACCGAAGGTTGGCTATTTATATACTTTCCGGGATGCGAGGTCGTGGTCCAAGAACTTTTCTGCTCCTTACGTTTCGTCCAGGACTGCGCTGGACTTCCTCAGAGGCGCTGCTCCGCTGAGTCTTGCCAGTCGGCAAGACTCAGCGGAGCAGCGCCTCTGAGGAAGTCCAGCGCAGTCCTGGACGAAACGTAAGGAGCAGAAAAGTTCTTGGACCACGACCTCGCATCCCGGAAAGTATATAAACAGCCATGTCAACCGGTCGTGAAAGCCTTCATTCTACCACCGAAGGTTGTTCTGACTTTCCTATATGCTGGGTCAGTCATTCTAACGATTATTTCTTTTTCTATTTCTTCACCTTTTCCTGTGGGCATTACGCCTTTGCTTCCCTGCACTTCTTATTTATTTTATTCCTGAGAGATTAGTGTTGTTGTATTTCTGTCTATCGATGAACATTTTTATACTTCTTTCTTTTGTCGATCAATGGAAGTATTTCTTCTGTTAAGCAAGGTTTGTTCGCAGCTACCTTCTTACTACCTCTGTGTGTCTTTCCAACTTCTGTGATTGCTCTTTTTACAGACGTACACTTTTCTTCAACTGAACAAATTACTTTGTTATTCTTTATTGCAGTATTCTCATCTTTGGCAAACTTAAAACGCGTCTCTTCCTTCCACATTACTTCAGTATCCCACTCCTTTTTACATTGACTATTCCGTACGATTTTCTTAAACTTCAGCCTACTCTTCATCATTACTAAATTGTGATCTGAGTCTGTATCTACTCCTCGAGACGCCTTACAGTTTCGGAATCTCTGTGGAGACGCCTTACAGTCCAAAGTCTGGTTTCGGAATTTCTGTCTCACCACGATGTAATCCAGTAGGAATGTTTCCCTGTCTTAGGGATTTTACCAAGCATACCTGCTCCTCTTGTGTTTATTGAACAGAGAGTGCGTTAATACTAGCTGAAATTTATTAAAGAACTCAGTTGGTCTTTCTCCTCTCTCATTGCTAGTGCCAAGCCCTTATTCGCCTTTAATCCTTTCTTCTACTCCTTCCCCTACAACCGTATCCCATTCCTCCACGACTTTTAGATTTTCATCGCCATTTACGTACTGAATTACCCTCATATACTTTCTCTAGCTCTTCATCTTCTGCTTGCGATATTTGTATGAATATCTGAACTATAGTTGTCGGTGTTGGTTTGCTGCCGATTCTGATATGAGAACAACGGTATTACTGAACTGTTCACAGTAACTGACTCTCTACCCTACCTTCCTATTCATAACGAATCCTGCACCCGTTATACGATTTTCTGCTGTTGTTGATATTACCCTATACCTCCATGATCAGATATCCTTATCTTCTTTTCATTTCATTTCACTGACCCCTCTATATTTAGACTGACTTTACGATTTATCAGAATAGATAACTGCTTCCTTACCACGTTCAAACATCTGACATGCCATGCTCCGATTCTTAGAACGCTATCGTTTCGTTGGTTATTCAGTCTTTTTCTCGTGGTTATCCCCCCTCCCCCATCCCGGCAGTCCCTTCCAAGAGATGCGAATGGGGGACTAGCGTGGAATCTTTTGCCAGTGGAGAGATCATGGTGACTGTTTTTCATTTACAGGGTACATGTTCTGTAGATACACCTTATGTGCTTAACACAGCAGTTTGCGTTGCCTTCTGACTCCTCGTGCCATTCATCATTACTGATTCATCCACCTCTTCTGGGAAATTTCCCATCAAAAGGACAAAGAAGTGCCCTGAACCTCTATCCCTCCTGCAGCCTATAAGACATTTCCGTTGGAGAACGAGGCTGGCATCTCATGCCAAAAGTCTTTGGCAAACATTGTTGACGATTTTTACTGAAAATTTCATCAGTGCCCAGGATCGAACATGGAACCTATGGCGTTTTGACTACTAGATCAGGGGTTTTCCCCTCACCCATTTTAGTGACCGTTCTTTCCAAAATTGCCCCGTGACTGATATAAAACCAGAATGAAAACAGATCAAATCGGAAAAATTAATACTCATCGATAATTACGATGCCAGTGATTGCTACTTTTTAACTGAAAGGAGTATACTAGGGCACATTTGTATAAGACAGCAAATCCAGGGATACTGCTTGTGGTCTGAGATTGTTATAGTGTTGGAGTGAGAGAGCGCTTGGCGTTCAGTTGGAGGTAGCTGTAAGTGAGGGAAAGACGATTGGAGTAGGTAGTTTTTGTGGTGGTGTGTGAAGCCACCAAGTGTTAGATTAATTTAGGTATGTCAGGAACTTGGAAGCAGAAGTCTTCATACAAGCAAGGTAAAGATGTTAAATAATTATGACTTCTGTTTTTGCCAGCGCGTTATTATAGATGAGTTGACTGATAATTTGTAATTGGTGAGTAAGCGCAGAATGTACGTAAACTGTTTTGATAAAAGGGCTAGTTAGACGTTTCATTTTTGTAATGTTTCTAAGATTTGTTAACAGAGTTATATGTAATTTGATGATTTGCATTTATACTGGTTTAATGAGGTTGGATAATACTTGCTGTTTAAATCTCATTGCTTGTGAATCAATTGTGAGTAATGTAACTTCAGTTGTCAGATGTTTTTAAAAGACCAAGTCAACTTGCAAAATAATTTTTACTAAAAATATCAGTCTTAGTATTTCACCACACTCAGTACCGCCTCCCTGTCCAGGTCATATATTTTTTAAAGAAGTTATATTTTCTCAAATGTTTTCATTTATCAGCCAAAAGAATTTCATATGCATTTCAAAGTATTACAGTCACCACTGCACATCGCTGAGCCTGTAGCTAGCATATTTATATTCTATTAATAAGAGACCAAAGTATATTTCTTTATTGGTATTGGGAGCTGCATTGTCCAATCAATTCGTGTGAAGTTTTACTAACAATAACACACAGTAAGCACACCACTTGCACTTACAACGCGCAACACGACAATTCGAGTTCAGTACCCACTCCACAGTTAAAGTTTCATTCAATATAATGAACAGAAACAAAAATAAAAATAACATTACATAACTAATATACATTATATCTTCATTCTGAACTGCATGTTCACCCCAACAACGTGCCACTATGAAAGTGTACTGTGCGGAGGTGTAAGGGAATAGACACACAGTAGGCCATATTATCTGTGTGGGTTGATGGGTTAGGGAGGGCGCCTCAGGAGAATTTGGGGAGGGGACTTACCGATAGCTATGCCGTGTGGTCGGAATGGCCCGTGCGTTGCGGTAGCCGCCCCTGGGCGCCAAACAGCAAACGTCACAGTGCAGATACTACCACCCGCACTGCTGGGACACTGGCGGAATATGTTTTAACAACCTGCGTGTGGAAGGACGCAGTGCGCCGTTTTTGACAATACCCAGAAGAACGCTTCTGTGAACAGAATGGTTGAAAAGAGAGCTTGTAGCAAATACACTGAATGTTACAGATAGCATCTGAAAATGCAGTGAGGACCATGGGAGTTAGGACACCTTTGAGGTCATGCGATGCCACCATCAACCTCATGCAATGCCAGACGAAAATGTTAAGATTAATTAATTCTGGAAGCATTATTGGCGGTATCAGCGATCCAGTTGTAATCTTCGAAAACAACTATAACAGTCTAGATTGCAATGCGCATTTATTCATAGGTGACCGACTTCGATCATTGCAAGATCGTCTTCAGACGTAGGCATTTTGATGGACAATGACTGTGTAGTCGACCGTCTTTCACCGAGTCCTGCTGCATACACAGCCATTGTCCATCGAAATGGCTTGTCTGGAGGTGATCTTGTAATCAACGAAGCGAGCCACCTTTGAATAAATGTGCATAGCGCTCTACACCTGCCGGCCGGGGTGGCCGAGCGGTTCTAGGCGCTACGGTCTGGAACCGCGCGACCGCTACGGTCGCAGGTTCGAATCCTGCCTCGGGCATGTATGTATGTGATATCCTTAGGTTAGTTAACTTTTAAGTAGTTCTAAGTACTAGGGGACTGATGACCTCAGAAGTTAAGTCCCATAGTGCTCAGAGCCATTTGAACCATTTTATTATTATTATTATTATTATTATTATTATACAAATTTGGCCGTTAAAGACCGTGAAAACAGTTATTTCTTGCGCTTCTGGGAAGTCTTCTTTCTCTCAGTCCACACTTCTTTCATTCTTGCGCTGAAGGCGGCTTTTCTCTCTTCACACCATTTAGTTCCACAAGTCTTCTTAATTTTCACACCGAAACCCGTGAATGAACTCAGTTTTTTTCTAAAAAGGTTTCTGTTAAATATTGTTTCCTGATCTATGTCCATTTCTTTTAGATCTCATTCTGTGTTGATAAACCATAAATTTTTATTTTTTAGATTTGCGATGTACGAAAATATTTGTTTTGGAAGCCTATTCGGGTTCATCCTCATGATGTGAGCATAAAAGGAGCATCTTCTTTTCCTAATTTCGTCTGTAATTTTGCTGCACTTCGTATACACTTCTTTGTTGCTTTTTAGTCTGTATACAGGCTTGCCTTGATCATCTGTTATTTTCCTGTGTCCAAGAATTGTCCTCACAATTCTTCTTTCACGATTTTCTATCTGTTCTGCGTATGTAAAATTTGCCAGTGTTTCTGATGCATATAGTATCTGCGGTCTAAAGACAGTCTGGTAGTGTCTGAGTTTAATGTTTTTGGATATACATTTTTTTGAATACATTTGTCTGCAGTAGTGAGTTGCTGTCTCCAGTTTTTGTATTCTACCATTTTGATCTACACCTTTATAATTATTTTCTAAAAATATGGAGCACAATGTGCGAGCCGCAGTGGCTGGGCAACATAAATCGTTTAAGATTTAGACAAAGAAACATGCCTGAGCTACAGACGCCCAACCTGATCGGTATAGACAGAAACAGGAGGAGAAGAGGACACAGTATTAGGAAGCGTTTTACTGGTTAACTACCTGAAACGAGAGTCAGTTAAGGGGAACAGCTTATTTAAGACGTCTTTGCACGTATCGATACTTGGAATATCCATGATTCAAGCAATCAGAATTATGTGACGAGCGACAAATGCTGATAAATGAATCTTCCTTATAGGAAACAGAAAGCACAAAATCTCTTCTGCTGCAGACTTGGGGGTGATCTTTTCGGCCAAGCATCTTTGCAGCTAGGTGCTTCTTTGAGCAGACTTGATGAGCTGGGGCCTTCTGGTTCCAGATAATTTGAACTTAGCTGCTGACGCAAGTTGTTGGTACGAAACCAAAGACTGTTTTTGCAGCCACTTGAACGTCCGCCTGCAGACTGACATGGTGTGATCTAGCCACGACAGCGAGACAAACTGTAGTAATACTCGAATCATTTTCAAAGACTTTCAATAATTTCAGGCTTCATTCTGAAGTCTTGCTTGTACTTCTACGATCAATATGCTTTCAACTCCACCCATACCCTTCTACAGCGCTATCTGCCTTTTAATACTAATCTTTTGGCAATCAAGGTATGACTACATGAATTGAATTGTTTTGTTCTTATACGTGTGCATTAGGATTAGACACCATATTCCTTAACTTGACTTTCAAAGGTATTAATTTAGCTTTTTCAGTGTTTGTCCGATCATTTAACATGCATTTTAATCTAAAGAAACTGAAATATTGTGATCCTTGTTTAATTTCATAGATAACGAATTCCTTGCTCATTTTCTTAGCAGGGCAACGACTTACCTCAGATCAACGACCACTCTGACTGGCTCTAGTTAACATCCTCGCATCATACACTTACACCCATTACAGAGAGAAAAAGACGTAGTTCTCATAAGTTCCATCACTTTAAAAAGGTCTCTGAGTGCTTTTAGGTAACAAGTAGCTTTGTTCTTTCCCTGCCTTCTACTGACTTCTACATTACCGAAAACCATCTTATAGTCTGAGAAGGAGAGTAGTTTGTGGCCCACTATCACTTAGCCCCTTTCCTGTTCCAGTCACGAATGGTGTGCAGGAAGATTACTGGTAATCCTCCGTGCGGGCTCGAATTTCTCGAATCTCTCGAATTTTACATTTATCGTCTTTTCGCGATATACAGGGTGGTCCATGGATAGTGACTGGGCGAAATATCTCACGAAATAAGCATCAAACGAAAAAACTACAAAGAACGAAACTCGTCTAGGTTGAAGGGGAAAACCAGATGACGTTATGGTTGGCCCGCTAGATGGCGCTGCCATAGGTCAAACGGATATCAACTGCGTTTTTTTAAAAAATAGGAACCCCCTATTTTTATTACATATTCGTGTAGTACGTAAAGAAATATGAATGTTTCACTTGTACCACTTCTTTCGCTTTGTGACAGATGGCGCTGTAATAGTCACAAACGAATAATACGTGGTATCAGGTAACATTCTGCCAGTGCGAACGGTTTATGCTTCATGATACATTACCCGTCTTAAAATGGACTGTTTACCAATTGCGTAAAAGGTCGATATCGTGTTGATGTATGGCTATCGTGATCAAAATGCCCAACGGGCGTCTGCTATGTATGCTGCTCGGTTTCCTGGACGACATCATCCAAGTGTCCGGACCATTAGCCGGATAGTTACGTTATTTAAGGAAACATGAAGGCTTCAGCCACATGTGCACCGTCAACAACGACCTGCAACAAATGATAATGCCCAAGTAGGTGTTTTAGCTGCTGTCGCGGCTAATCCGCAAATCAGTAGCAGACAAATTGCGCTAGAATCGGGAATCTCCAAAACGTCGGTGTTATGAATGCTACATCAACATCGATTGCACCCGTACCATATTTCTATGCACCACGAATTGCATGGCGACGACTCTGAACGTCGTGTAAAGTTCTGCCACTGGGCACAAGAGAAATTACGGGACGATGACAGAATTTTTGCATGCGTTCTATTTAGCGACGAAGCGTCACTCACCAACAGCAGTAACGTAAACCGGCATAATATGCACTATTGGGCAACGGAAAATCCACGATGGCTGCGACAAGTGGAACATCAGCAACCTTGGTGGGTTAATGTATGGTGCGGCATTATGGGAGGAAGGATAATTGGCCCCCATTTTATCGATGACTATCTGAATGGTGCAATATATGCTGATTTCTACGTAATGTTCTACCAAGGTTACTACAAGATGTTTCACTGCATGAGACAATGGCGATGTACTTCCAACATGATGGATGTCCGCACATAGCTCGCGTGCGGTTGAAGCGATATTGAATAGCATTTTTCATGACACTGGTCGCCGAAGCACCATACCATGGCCCGCACATTCAGCGGATCTGACGTCCCCGGATTTCTTTCTGTGGGGAAAGTTGAAGGATATTTGCTATCGTGATCCACCGACAACGCCTGACAACACGCGTCAGCGCACTGTCAATACATGTGCGGACATTACGGAAGGCGAACTACTTGCTGTTGAGAGGAATGTCGTTATACGTATTGCCAAATGCATTGAGGTTGACAGACATCATTTTGAACATTTATTGCATTAATGTGGTATTTACAGGTAATCACGCTGTAACAGCATGCGTTCTCAGAAATGATAAGTTCACAAAGGCACAAGTATCACATTGGAACACCCGAAATAAAATGTTCAAACGTACCAATGTTCCGTATTTTAATTTAAGAAACCTAGCTGTTACCAACTGTTCGTCTAAAATTGTGAGCCGTATGTTTGTGACTATTACAGCGCCATCTATCACAAAGCGAAAAAAGTGGTCGAACTAAAACATTCATATTTCTTTACGTACTACACGAATATGTAATAAAAAATGGGGGTTCCAATTTAAAAAAAAACGCAGTTGATAACCGTTTTACCTATGGCAGCGCCATCTAGGGGGCCAACCATAGCGCCCTCTGGTTTCCCCCTTCAAGCTAGACAAGTTTCGTTCTTTGTAGTTTTTTCGTTTGACGCTTATTTAGTGAGATATTTGGCAAAAAAATGGCTCTGAGCTCTATGGGACTTAACTTCTGAGGTCATCAGTCCCCTAGAACTTAGAACTACTTAAACCTAACCAACCTAAGGACATCACACACATCCATGCCCGAGGCAGGATTCGAACCTGCGACCGTAGCGGTCGCGCAGTTCCAGACTGAAGCGCCTTTAACCGCTTGGCCACACCGGCCGGCGATATTTGGCACAGTCACGATCAATTGATCACTCTGTATACGTGGCAGAAAGCAGTTTGTTGTTTGGCTCTTCTACGAACTTACTCTTTCGAGGTTTTAACACGTGGTGCACAACGGCTCTCTTGCAGAATTTCTCACTGAAGTTGGCTCTGTGTCTCCATGACGTTTTCCCGCTTGAGTCGAAATGAACTTTTGTTCGGATCTGGTCTATTTCATCCTTCAGTTCTAGGTGGTATGGGTGCCAGAGTGACGAGAAATACTCCAATATCGGTGGAATGAGGGTGACGTAAGCTGGTTCTTTAGTGGGTCGAGTGCGCTTCCTGAGGATTCTTCCAATGACTCTCGGTTTGGTATCTACATTTCCTACCAATGATTTTATGTGGTGTTTCCGCTTTATATAGCTCAAGCGCATACTCCCAAATATTTAGTAGTGGTTTCAGTCTGGTGAAGCAACTTTATATTACACTACTGGCCATTACAATTGCTACACCATGAAGATGACGTGATACAGACGAGAAATTTAACCGACAGAAAGAAGATGCTGTGATATGCAAATTTTCAGAGCATTCACACAAGTTTGGCGCCGTTGGCGACACCTACAACGTGCTGACATGAGGAATGTTTAGAACCGAATTCTCATACACAAACAGCAGCTGACCGGCGTTGCCTGGTGAAACGTTATTGTGATACCTCGTGTAAGCAGGAGAAATGCATACCATCACATTTCCAACTTTGATAAAGGTCGGATTGTAGCCTATCGCGATTGCGGTTTATGGTATCGCGACATTGCTGGTTGCGTTGGTCGAGATCCAATGACTGTTAGCAGAATATGGAATCGGTGGGTTCAGGAGGGTAATACGGAACGCCGTGCTGGATCCCAATGGCCTCGTATCACGAGCAGTAGAGATGACAGGCATCTTATCCGCATGGCTGTAACGGATCGTGCAGCCACGTCTCGATCCCTGAGTCAACAAATGGGGACGTTTGCAAGACAACAACTATCTGCGCGAAGAGTTCGACGACCTTGCAGCAGCATGGATTATCAGCTCGGACAGCATGGCTGCTGTTAACCTTGACGCAGTATCACAGACAGGAGCGCCTGCGATGGTGTACTCACGACGAACCTGTGTGCACGAATGGCAAAACGTTATTTTTTCGGATGAATCCAGGTTCTGTTTATAGCATCATGGTGGTCACATCCGTGTTTGGCGACATCACGGTGAACGCACATTGTAAGCGTGCATTCGTCATCGCCATACTGGCATATCACCCGGCGTGATGGTATGGGGTGCCATTGGTTACACGTCTCGGCCACCTCTTGTTCGCATTGACAGCACTTTGAACAGCGGACGTTACATTTCAGATGTGTTACGACCGGTGGCTATACCCTTCATTCGATCCCTGCGAAACCCTACATTTCAGCAGGATAATGCACTACCGCATGTTGCAGGTCCTGTACGGGCCTTTAAGGACACATAAAATGTTCCACTGCTGCCCTGGCCAGGACATTCTCCAGATCTTTCACCAACTGAAGACGTCTGGTCAATAGTGGCCGAGCAACTGGCTCGTCA